>NW_024387492.1:18733239-19342375 GCF_900408965.1 Simochromis diagramma
ATCTGTGTTGAGACACAGAAAATGTCCAAAAGCACATTTATAGTTAATTTATACTGAACAATAAAAATGAATTTCAGCAAAACATCATTATACCAAAACAACATCACAGCTCCTGAAACAACATGCAAGTGTTCACCTTGCTTACATCATTACTTTTTGCTGGGTGAAAACGTTTTTTGAATCTATGTGCTTCAGCTTACTAGAACTGATGGAAACTGAAAAAATATATAAAGCAAGAATTTGAGTTGCATGTAAAGTCACCTCTAAACTAAATTTTAAGGTTTTCCTGCAAGCTGCTTATTTTACTTCCTCGTCTTACTGTTTTTTTTAATAAGACAGAAAATGTCACATAACTGTGTTTGGATAGAAAAAGAGACAATCCTAAGAATTTGGCCATTTCAAATGGCAGACTGTGACCTACTATCCCATATGGAAAAGAAATAGTCTTTTTCATATGGGATATGAGCATTGGACAGCACAATTAAAGTCAGCAGTTGTATCAGTTGCGACTGCTTTAGTGTTTGATTGAAACTAGAGCTAAAAAAAAAGTATTCCCAGCTAATGGAACGTCTTTGCATTCATCTAGGATGCAGATACAGAAAATACAGTTTTTAAGAAGACAAACTGTTCTTGTAAGGTAAATGGCCTGCATTTGTATAGCGCTTTTCTCAGTCCCTAAGGACCCCAAAGCACTTTACACTACATTCAGTCATTCACGCACTGGCAATGGCAAGCTACATTGTAGCCACAGCTGCCCTGGGGCGCACTGGCAGAGGCGACACTGGCGCCCTCTGACCACCACCAGTAGGCAAACATGGGGTTAGTATCTTGCCCAAGGATACTTATAACTAAAACAAATGTCTCTTGCATTAAAATAAATAATTAATGGTGCAGATAAAGTGAACCCAAACGCTTCAACTTGATAGCAGATGTGGAATTAGCAACAATAAGTCCGCAACCAGGCAACCAGTGTCTTGGATAATGCAATTCCTGTGTCTTATGAAAAGGTTTAAAAATGACAACATATTTAGATCTGCAGGAGGTTAAGCAACAATAGCTACCCCTGCCACCACCTCCAGGTCTTCCAGAGGGATGCTGACACTGTCCAGTGCCAGCCTATATGTATAAACTCTCTGGATATACAGATCTTTGCTAGCATCTCCTGAAGGTTAGATATGTCAGGAAGCATCCTAGACAGATGTCCCAACCACATTAAGTCACCCTTTTTGGTGAAGAGGACCAGTGACTCTGACCTCCTCCACCTCGCTACAGACGTTGCACTGATCTTTTCAGGCCAGTGCTCCGTTCTCCTTACACTCATGACCAACCCTAGGTACTTGAGCTTCTCCATTATTATTTCTTTTCTAATGACCTTAAGTATTACTCATTCTCCTGAGCAGAATGTCTCAGTCCTCTGCTGCTTGCCTTGCTGTTTATTTTTCCCTCCCAGCAATCTTGTCTGTTTGTTTCTCATTCTCTCGGTTAAGTCTGATTGCACGGCTGATCGTCCATGCCTCGCACTTGTTTGCGTCCCGGCATCTTTGCCACTCTGTACAGCATGTCCTCATTACTAAAACATCAAGAGCGTTGCATTAATGCTCCCTGACAGCCCCGCCTTGCCTCCATTGATGTATGCTTAGCTTGACATTTCTCGAGGTTCCCCAACCAAACACTCTCACATATCCCCACTGGCCTTCTGCACCACAGGGTGGAAATGTTTGTTTTCGTCTCTTTGTCTTTTTGCCAGCATCTGTCATTCTGTTCCTTTTATGTGGACGTCAACTGCAACCTTGTCCTTCCCCAGTACCCTTATATCAAGATAGGATTTTTCCTACGCTGTCTTAAAGGAATCAGACTATTCAAATATTTCCTTGCATGTTTGTACATCTTTAAGAGGACTGGGGGTGATGTGAGAAAGTAAAGCCCATTCTGTGGAACACAGGATCTCTGTATTCCTTGAGCATCCTTATTCAATAACAAATCTGCAACTATCTGCTGCATTACTTCATTCATGAATATTCAAGAAAGCTAGGCAACTCTTGCTGAAGACAGCAAGTCAGACAAGTCAGGATGAATGGCAGCGGCTTTGAGATTCTCAGGGAAACAATTTGAAAATTGAAACTAAGACTAATGATTAAAGAAAGAAGTCTTTAATCATTATACACAACACACAATGAAAATTGTAATAATATAGATTATCATAATATAGACTTCTATTCAAAAGGGGAAAAACTGAGTGTTCCAAAAAACACTTGGTTGTCATAATAATAGAATTTCAAACTTGATACTGATGGACAGCAAAATAAAAATAAAAATACCTAAAACTAAAAATACATAAATAAAACAAATTAAATTGATTATAGAGGGTTGATAAGGTAGACTGTTGGAAACAGAAATATTGGCAAAAAATGTTAAGACAAACATTTTAGACACAAATAATTGTGATGTTAAATTAACACAGTTTGCTAACATTACAGACGGAGACAACTGACAATGTTTGCTGCCTTTAGTCGGTATTGATACAACCAAAACAGTAAGTACTACTTTATTAGTTTGTCAACATTAAACACCACCATATTTATCATTTTAACTGTTTAGTCATTTCCACCTGCTGTAGTTCAAGTCTCTTACATGTCACACATTTCACAGGGTCAAGTTTTAAAGTTTCTGCTAGCCTCTTATTTCCTGTTTTATTTTAAATGGAGAATTTAAAAAAGTTATGTGTTAAGTAAATAATTTATGCATTTACTCCTCTCAGATGATATGAGCAGCCTTTAGAATGAAGATGAAAAATAATAAAATGACATACCTAAATTTAGAGGGTAGGGAAATATTTGAATTCTCCCTTCATGCTTGATATCTGAAGTCCAGAAAACCGTCATCATTTATCAGTCTATTTGACCGTAAGACCTTCTTGTACATTGCTGTACCGCTGTGATCCTCTGCTGTGCTGTTGCTATCTATGTCAGTGTGCATGTAGTTTACCTCTGCCAAACCCACCTGGATGCTAATTGCTTCAGTTACAGCCTGCTGCCTTTAAAACAGCTGAGCCATGTAAGGCAACATGATGACATGATGAGCGAAGCCTTGGGCCAAAATGTTTGTCAAGCTCTACATTATTTACATAGAATTAGAATCATTAGCAAGATAGTAAAAAATGAATCTTAAATCTTAAATGAATATAAGTACAGAGACTAAACCCTCGGTTTCTGACTCTGACACTTGCTAGACACCATAAAGATGGTGCAAAATTCCAAGATGTTGTTGAGATCTAATGACTGTGAAAGCCATTTGTGTGTAGTGAATTCACTGTCATGTTCAAGAAACCAGTTTGGAGCCCAAAGTGTGCCAAGAAAATGTCCCAGCCTGAACTGCAAACAAAGATGGATCCATGCTATTATGTTATCTACACCCAATTCTGATCCAACCTTCTGAATGTTGAGGAAAAGGAGACTCATCAGGCCAGACAGTGTTTTTCCAGTCTTTTATGATCCAACTTTGGAAAACCCATGTAAACTGCAGTCTGAATTTCCTTTTCTTAGCTGACAAGAGTGCTGCCCAGCGGGGTCTTCTGCCGCTCTAGCTCATCAAGGTTAATTCAGAGATGCTCTTCTGCATAACCTGGCTTTGCCAAGTGGTTTGTTGAGTTACTGTCAGCTTCCTATCACATTAAAATGACATTTTAACATTATCCACATTATTTTGTGTTTTGATAACTGGTGCTCTCTGCATATTTTCAGTAAATCAGCATTTTGTGAAATATTCAGATCAACTCGTGTGATACCAACAGTCACTTAAATCACCTTTCTTCTCCATTCTGTTGCTTGATTTGAATTTCTGCAGGTCTTGCTCATGTCTACGTGCCTAAATCAGCTGACCTGTTCCCATATGATTGGCTGATCAGATATTTGCATTAATGAGCAGTTTAACATGTTTCACCTAACAAAGTGACCAGTTAGTGTAAAGTCTGCCAATACAAATGCAGCTGAACAAACTCATCACACGTATAAAAGGTTGTATTTTTTTTTTGTGGCCACAGAGAACAGTCAAGCTTTTTTTCTAAAATCTTAAAAGGCCTGCTTAGTACACTGAGGACACAATTTTTTCATTTTTTTCCCACAGAAACCAAATTGTGGTTTCTGTGAATAGATTGTGATGCATTTTATCCTAGAAAGGGACAGTGTTTTTTGATTGCAATAAAGGAACTGCACATCTAAAAATCCTTTCCCAATTGACTCAACAAGTGTAGTGTCAGAAAAAAGCTTCAAGCCACAGCTACACATTTTCTTCCAGCAGATATATAAACTCATGTTGCTATTTCTGCTCAGTGTGTTCATGATATATACAGTGGAGTTGTACTGGTGGTGAAATAGAGATATGTAAGACAACAGTCTTGCTTACACCCAACAACAATGCATTTTTTGTTTTGTTCAGTTGTTGCTGTTCAACTGTTGTCATTTCTATCAAAGAAAGAAAGAAATCTTTATAATTAAAGTTAACATCTTAGCATCTCACATTTATAAATTCAAGTGACATTACATACAACTCTAATAGCAGGCACATTTGGGCCTAACATGTGCTACTTTTTTGGCACTTAAGGCTCAGATACAGCACTGGCAAATGTAGTGTGGGCCTGACATGGCCTACAAGTCATTAACAGGCCTTGATATGGATTATAATCAATGTAACGTAGTCCAGATGTTGCGCGGATGTCATGATGTACTCGACATCTGCCCCATAAAAGGTGAAGCTTTTGGAGTTGAGACAGCCAGACTTGGAAAGTCAAATGTGGCCCATTAATGAACTGCAGGTGTAGACTTACATTGCTATCAGCAACAACACTGGCTACTGCCAGTCAATATGGCTGACATCAACTGATGTTTGATCGATAAATCATTACGTAAATAATTTAGAAATACTGTTTTCAGAAAAACAACAATATGGTGATTATGAAACAGGGTTTGGAGGATGTTTCAATGCTATTATTTTGTTTAGGTCCTGCCCTCTAGCGGACACAGTCATATGCATCTTGCAACTTTAACAGTTCCAAAAGCAATATGTGGCACATGGTCTCTATCACTCAGCTACATCTATCTAATAGATATCCATACAAAAACAGCTGTATACCTCCAGCATATGCGTGCTGCCAGATCTCTGGACCCATTGTTGCACAGCTAGTAGGGAAATGTCATTGTTCACCGCAGCGCCTAGAGGAGGGATGTCATACACTATACCGATCTCTGTTTGTTTGGCTTATCCTGACAGGACCAATTCATCACTGTTGGGCATGTTGGCTTAGCCTTCAGCACGACCACAGCAAGCGCAGCAACTTTTCCACGGGATGAATGCTCATACGCTTAGTCCTATCTCCTCTGGCTCACTGCCACTTTCTTTTCATGTGCCCTTCATGCTTTTTATTCTTCTATCTTGCATTGTCTCATTGTTCTGGTTCTTCTCTGCTGGTCTTTTTGTAGGTGTGTTTCTGAGGCGTCTTTTTGTTCCCCTTTTCCTCTATTTTGCACAAATCCTCCCCCTTTGTTTATCCTCATTTAGCACAGAACTGCAGTGTTTACAGATGTTAGTAATCTCCAAGAATTACCCTTGTGACTGCCTTTTTACTAACAACTGTAACCTGGTTCATAAGAATGAGCCTGATTACAGTAATCTGAACAAATACAGCCCATAAAATAAATTCAAACATCAAGTACGCAGATAGAAAACAAACATGATAAATGGACAATCATGCATTTGTCAGGGTTTCCACCAGGCCTGGCCTAAGTTGACCTAAGCTGGAAAGACATATAGGGGGGGTTAGTATATTCTATTTATTACACACACACACGGTAGAACTTGCCAATGTATCTTTTCGACATTTGTGGTTTTGACAGATAAAAACAGCTTTAAAAACCACCGAAACAGCAATAAATGTAATTAAGACCATGCATGTGTGATTACTTAACACTGATATCAGTCCTTATGTTCATTAATTACAGATAATGGCAGGCTAGATTTTTCTTTGGCATATGTGAATGATGGTGATCACGAGTCTGTGGTCTCTTGTATAAAGCCTGGTCTCTGTGTCTCTGCTTCTCCCTCCCCGTGTTTCTGTCTGCGTGCAGAGAGGCACCCAGGCCGACACAGCTCCACTGTTCGCTCTGTAGCTCGCATTAACCTGCCGCCAGGGTTAACAACCTTTCTGCTGGAAACCCTGTATGTTTTATTATAAAACAGAAAGCACAGTGAAAAATAACCCACCCCCCTAACACTCTCTTTCGCTCTCTCTCTCTCTTTAGTGTTATTGATGACCCCACATTGCACTACCTATGAAAAACTGGTTTGCAAAAGGTACATATTGTACTATAACAGGGACCGGTTGTATTGTGAGTTTGAGTCATAGCAGCATTTAGGCGCCTGCATATCTGTTTGCAAATCCCCTGTGTCTGACAACGGGTTATTGTTCTAAGATATCAGCATGTTCAAAGAAAAAGCACTGAAAATATAGACTGAACTACCTGCAATCATCTTAAAGTTTCGCTTTCTCAATCAGAGCCACTCTCATGCCAAGCACACTGTACTTTAACAAAGACAAGTAAATCTGTCAAGTAAAGTGTGTGGCTTTAAAAGAGGGCTGTGATCAAACCTGTATGATGTCAGAGAGAGGAGACATGTCTATATCTCAGGCAAACAGCACCCACCTGATAGTCAAACGTTCTGTTTACTAAGTGCAGCCAAACAGAGGACATTTTAAAGGCTAAAGAAATTAAAAAGGGGTTGTTTTATGTTTCAGATCAAGCAAGAGGGGAAGGGCATCCCCAATGTCCAGTATGAATAAATAGTGATTATTTTGAAAAGTAAATTGTGATATCAAGTCTCAAGTATTGCAACGATAGCTTTAGTGCATGTCACCCTACTATTTTTGTTCAAATACAAACATGCACAATACAAAAGGAATATTTTAATACTTTTTATAACTATAATCTGCAAATAAATAAATAAATAAAAAAATCTACTTTGCAGCTGTCACCCCTGCAGCCCACGTCTGCTAAAAGTTTTACTGACCTAACCGGCTCACAGTTTTCTAAATGCATCTAAGAATAATGATGCTGACCTCTTCATTATAGGTCTATTTTGATGATGTAGCCTAGCAGACTTAACAAAATGCCACAATGAATTTCTCCAGTTATCAAAAATGCAGTTTTGATATATCACACTTTTGTCTTTTTTGTTCTGTGCTAGGAAGTTCTAGGAAATACTCACATCTTGTTGAAAACTTGTGTGCGCCAACTTAAAGCAGAAAACCAAAAGCAACACTTGAATGTATTAATTTATGAAGCTAATTATATTGCGTCATGTGAGTTTTCTCAATAATATAATACACATAAAACAGTCTTGTATATAATGTACATATACACATCACTTTGAAAGACCTTGTGAGAAGAAACCACGTTTGCACCATGTTTATACTCTCAGTGAAAATCTTCAAGGCTGTCCTCTTGCTAATTAATTCTTTGATAATGAAGTCAACCAAACAATGTTAATGAGAAACATGTTGTACATTTGTGTAGAAAATCACAGTTCACAAATCAGCACTTGGTAGAGCACTATTCACTGTGTGTGTACAATATTGTGTTGTTTTGTATTACTGAGCCTGCAGACCAGATAGATTGTCTTGCTGTCAGTTTGCATTAAAGTCATACAGAAAGTGTCAAACAAGAAAGAATAGCTTTACCATTTGTTCAGTATAGCTGCAAAGGAAAGCCACTGTGAAATTATTTGATACAAAACGATGGTTATGCAATAATGCTGGCAGTTACAATCACTTTACTGCAGCACTTCATTTAATGGTTTGATGCTTTTACAAGCAAAAAAATGTCAAATAGTTGCTAGATGTGAGGATTTTACTGCTCTTCTTTCTAATGTGTGGCAAAACGTGAGAGCAATTTTGGAAGAATATTTGATAATACAAACAACAATTAGCATCATCCTCATTCAATCATATTTTTGTATTTGAAATGTAATTGTAACAATTGTAATAATAATAGTTTTAGTTTAGTTTTTTTTTTTTTTTTTGGTGGCAGGGGTTAAAACACAGAAGTATATGAAACATTGTAACCTGCAGAAATTTATGTTTATGATTACAAAATAAATTCAGTGATTTTATCATTAAAGTGAGTAGGTACATCATGGACAGCAGTTGAAAGTTCTAAGCGCAATCAGTGGAGTCCCCGATTTTAAGCCCTATGGGAGCGTCTGCAAGAGGGTCATGGACCCCCTATTGATCCTCTACATAATCACACGAGCCAAGGTGTGAAAATGGGTGTAGGTCACAATCAATCAAGGTTTCAAGTGGACCCATTGTGAAACCTAGCCCCAACCTATCATGTGATTATTTTTGGTCAAATGATCCAGAATGTGGGTGGGCGTTAAGGCCCACACAAATTATTAGGTAGAGGATCAATAGCGGGTGCATGATTCTCTTGTAGACACTCCCATAGGGTTTATAATCTGGGACGATTGAGCTTAGAACTGAAAAAGCTTCTCGGATGAGAGGTGAAACATCTTCAAGAAAACTTAAAGAAGTCCAGACGCTTTTCTTTCCAAGCTCCTTAGACTACAATGACCTGGATGACTGAGAACCTTCACAGACATCATGTCTATATGTTAACCAAATGTTAGAATTGTGTCGATGTCCCACTATTTATGGACATAAATATATATATCTATATATAGATATATAGATATATATATAGTTATATAGATATATGTAGCCATCTGGTGTCAGACTGATTTGGTCTTTCATTTTACATGAATTGAGGCAGAAAATACACAAACTGGTGCCTAAAAGTTTAACAGAATAAAATAAATAAAACATGAGAGCACAATTTTCTTTTTGTGCCCCTCTTGCCTCAAATATTCAAGGGAAATTTAAGTTAATGATAGTCACCCAGCAAATGCTGCATTTTTCAAAGAAATGAATCTGCAAGTAATGACTACACTACCACAGCATGTGGTGCACAATAATAAGTATGAAAGTGATGCATAAATGTCAGTGCTTGAGTGGTTTCCTGTAACCACAAAAGTACACACTGAGCCAGTTTGATGACCTTCCTTTTTTTCTACAATTTTTTCCACTTTATTATATATCAATAAAGATATAGTTTGAGGACCATTAGAATAGATTCTGGGTTTTTCTACAGTCAGCCCTAGTAAGATGTATAGTTACTGTAGGTGTGTCATTTCAGCGATTTTATCCGTCTTTCCAGGTTGTTTGGTAAAAAACTTACTCAAACAGCACTTTCATGCAAGTGCCTTAAAAACCTATTCATCCATCCACACAAAAAATAAATAAATAAATAAATTATTTTCTTCTTTTTTGTACCCGGGGACCCTCACTCTGGCACTGTTTAAGTGTTTTTGACTAAGCCAGTACTACTTGCAACTACACAATGTTCTCCTTTTGGGAAAAGAAGTTATCAGAAGTTTAGATAAACTGATATTTTATATTGTATGCTGCACTGTATTTGGCAGATATGTGACAGCGCCAACGCCGCTCACAATTCTCAACACGAAAAAAATAAAAACAATAAAAGCAGCAAGTAAGAAAAAAGAAACATAAAAGCAAGAAGGGTAACATCAAAGCAAAAGATAAAAGAAGAAGAGATGTGAACAATTAATTAGAAATCATTACCTGAATGTTTTTCTATATCACTGGGTCTTCAAAAATGATTACACAGATTTAGCAGCCAGAGATGCTTAGGCAGTTTGATTTAAAGTCTAGAGGCCGTGCTGGCACAGAACCAATCACTCCTCATTTCTAATCTAAACTTGGTGTCATCACCATATAGTGAAGTAAATCCAAAGCTAAAACATCCCAGGCACTAGGACGATGTATATGATTAAACTTACCTAAAATTACCTGCAGTCTTCAATACTTATCAGCTACTGTAACCACGTCAGTGCTTATATTTTCTTACTTGATGAATCAGACGCTACTAAATTAGACCTTTCTTTAAGAAGCTGCTTAAAGAACACTCTGGAAACAGGTCCAATACTACTAGGCTGACAAACATTTCACTTGAAAATAAAAAAAAAAAGAAAATTAAATCGCAATCAGCAAGAAATACGACATGAAGTAGTCTCTGTTATTATCAGGATGTCCTAAGAACTCCCTGAAAAGCCTTCAGTTAATTCAAAATTGCTGCAGCAAGAGTCCTGACAGGGACCAGAAAGAGAGCATATTTCTCCTACATAGGCTTCTCTTCATTGGCTCCTTGTCAAATCCAGAACTGAATTCAAATTCCTGCTCACATTCAAGGGTCTTGGATAATAAGGCCCTATCTTATCTTAATGACCTCATAGTAGCATATCACCCCATTAGAACAGAGTATAACTAGAGTATTTAAAAGCAGAATGGGTGGCAGAGCCTTCAGCTTTTAGGCTCATCTTTTGTGGAACCAGTTTCTAATTTGGATTTGGGAGATAGATACTACCTCTACTTTAGATATTAGGCCTAAAACTTTCCTTTTTTTAAAGCACATTGTTAGGGTTGGATGAGGTGACCCTGAATTCTCCCTTAGTTATGCTGCAATAGGTTTAGGCTGCTGAGAGATTCCCATGATGCACTGAGTGTTTCGTCTTCAGTCACCTTTTTCACTTAGTGTGTTTATACACCTCTCTGCTCTCTTCATCCACTCACCCCCAGACAGTCGCAGCAGATGGCTACCCCTCCCTGAGAGAGGTCGCCAAAGCTCTTGCTCACAGGGGGTCATATGATTGTTGGGATTTTCTCTGTTTTCTTTATATTATTGTCGGGTCTTTACCTTACAATATACAGCACCTTGAGGCAAATGATATTGTGATTTGGCACTATATAAATAAAACTGAATTTAATTTAATTAAAAACACCACATTTTGCCAACCTAGCTGTAAGAATGGGTCGATCACCAGTGTGACTAAACCCTTTATCCATGTTCCCACATGGTATACAACCTTATATGCTGTGAAATGCTGTCAGTGTAGAGCTCACAGACATTAAGGCAGGTAGCATGGGTTTATAGAATAAAGTTAAGAGAGGATAATATTTGAATTGGCTTTGTTTTACCTCATGTTTGGATCAGCCTGTGAAATCAGCTCAAGGGATTTCCGTGTTTCCTTTTTCTATAATACTAATTTATTTAGTTACTAAGATAATATGAAGCTCCAACAGTGAGTGTATGTAAAATATGGATGTAGCTACCTTCACATCTGTGAACTGTTTTTGACTACTGATGTCTTTAAATACTGGGTATTCATTTATTTATTTATCTAATGATAGATTAGAGCTGGATCTGACTACAAAACCAGACATGTGCAGACAGTGACTTCTCAAAATGCATCACTTTTCTGCTCTGTTTTTTTTTTTTATCATCAAAGCTGTAACTTATAAATTCAGTATCAATGAAGAAGTAGGGTTATTTTCTCATAGATTTCAACAGAGTCAGACTTTTCTTAAGCCAAAGGGGTCGCCCGCTGCTGGCCACTGGAGTGAAGCAGTTTTGAGGCACTTCTGCATCGGTTTAACTTTTCAAACATTCATCTTTTATTCTATATACAGTCTGTAGGCTCTAAAAAAAATTATTAGTCACATGTTAGGTTCATGGCATGTTTTTTCTGTTTTGTGCATTTGATTCATTCATGTCCTCTCATTGTCCAAGTCTGTCTCTTCATCTCAGCTGCTCGCATGGCTATCCTTAAAATGCAGCTGGGCAAGAGGTCCTGCAGCATGTCACAGCCTGCCAAGGTTCATGTCTGCAGCATGAATGCCAGTTTTACTCCCTGTCTTGTTCTCAACCCTTCTGGCTTCATCATACGTAGAAAAAGGCCTTGATCGGTTCACTTTATTCATCTTTATTCAAACTACTTTTTTCTTCTTTTATTTTACAGCAGGTAGATGGCAAATGGCAAAAATATATTTTTTGTCTAATTTCTATTATGGCAAAGCGCAGTGTGAGACTTTGTTACAGACAATTTTACATTACCTGAATAAAATTAATTTACAAGAAAATAAGTGTCAGCAGTCAGGGCTGGTACATGAGCTGTTACCACAGTAGGTGTTTGTGAAGCCTTTATTATTCAGCTGGAAGATTTTTTGACTCCTTTGGTGACTTTTATGAAGCAGGAGCCCAAAGGTAGTAAAATTCATTATGTTTCCTGCTTTATCTCATTGGGTATGAATCATATCACAGCTATCTTGAGATACGTTACTTTAGTTAAGTCAGTCAAAGCAAATTAAATGTGGCAACTGTATAGTGTCTCAAACCATTGGCCAAAAACACTTCAACACCGTAGGATAAAATCATTTAAATGTGTTTTCTCATGTTTAAGATCTGCTTTGATGGTGTCCGTCTATGTTATTTCACTCAACTCTACTGTATGTCGGACCTTAGGGCATGGTCATTGTCTTCAATAAGCTATATAAAGGCAGAGAAGTGAATCATTCACTGGAGCAACAAACTAAAGTTGAAGCTAGTCTCAAATTGGCTCACAGGGTTCTCCATCACAGGAAAGTGATGGAGAACCCTGTTAACGCCATTTAGTCGAAGAATGTGTTTTGGGGTTGTTGTTGTTTTTTCTATGGAGGACAGTCTGGCAGAACGCCTACAGGTTGACACTCCAGACTGGATTCATACTTTTGCAACTCAGTGTGGGAGGACCATCTTTAGGGGAAGCCAAAAAGTTTTAAAGGAAAAAACTTACATGTTTTAACATGCAGCACCAGACTAGGGGACAAAAAGAGGAACAGAGAAGCTTGGGATTGCCGTATTTTTAATCAGAACCTTTAAAGTTTTCCCGCTTTGAGGTCAGAATTAGAACTCTAAATTTAATCTGACAATAAATGCACCAACTAGATGCACAGCTGAAAGTACAAACATCATATGTCATTGTTGAGTGATGCTTTTTTTCCAGTATAGCCCAAGCCTTTAGTCATGCCTCCTCCTCCTTCTCACCTCTCACATCCATTTTCAGTCATCCATCCCTCCTGTCTTTTACACAGTCCACAGCATCATCAATTTGCTTGTTTTCTGCAGTCGACACAGCAGGTCAATCTGACAAGGACAAACAAGACACTGAATTCTGTGGCAGCTTGACAGCGTGTGTGCATACCGCATGTATGCTGACGCATACACGCTCAAAGCCAAGTCTTCAATCAGTTTACTTCCTCTCTTTTTCCCTTTTGATGATCTCTACATAGACAAGGTTACATGTTACAGTACGTTTCTTGTTTTCAAAGTCCAGTAATACATTTCGTTATCATCGTGTTCATCATCCTCATCAATAGACTGCATATAATTTTTCATCAGCCAATCAGGTGTTTCTAATCATGAAGAGTAAGTCCAATAACCCTGTGGTGGCAGGCAGAGCGTTCTTATCCCAGGGTTGTAAATACTGCTGTTTCGTCTGAAGTTGCAGAGATATGCTTAAGGTGCCTTTTAAGTGTTGGTGCTTTGATGCACAGGTTGGTGCAATACTGAACGCTGACAGGAAAATGATCTTGTGTGAAAGAGCGACAAGGTCTGTATAAAAAGGTGGGATGGGTGGTGGCTGATTTGTTGTGTTGCACTTTGTCATCTCACCTTTGCTGTTTGGTTAGGATCAAGAAAAGGTTATGGTTTGGGCTGAAATATGTAATTTCCTAAAACAATATCCCGTGGGTCTAGAGCGAGCATCCATCTACATGCCACACGCCGGGTGTGTCTCACCACTGCAATAGCTGTTGCATCACAGCACCAACACAAAAGGATAACCTCTGTGCACCTCCTAGAGCCTTGATACATTTGCAGTATGAAGGCTGTCGGTATGTGGTTTTCCATGTGGTTTTAGCTTGTTTTGCCTATTTAGACTAAAAAAGCTTTGAAATGAGCCATTAAGTAAGATAACTATAAAAGAAATGATAAAAAGCAAAGACAAAATAACCCCACTGCAAACCAACTCATCACTATCTGATTCTAAAATGTAGCTGCTAAATTACCTGAAGAAATTATCTCAGCAGGCTACTACCCTGATATTTTCATTCCTCAACAAATGTTCAGCCAAGTGACATAAAAGCCCATTGTTCATTGCTTTGTAAAATTTCAGTTTCACTAAATCAGCGATTCTGATTAAAAGGGCAAAAGATGTTTGTTTAATCTGCAAAGGAAAAAAATGCATAATGTAGAACACGAAGCTTCAACAGTGGTTCCTCCTGTTTAAGCCTTTCACAATTAATTCCACAGATGAATCTCTGAGAAATGAACCCCATCTCCAGCTTTCCTGGATTGTCAAAATATCTCATCTGTTTTTGCATACGCTCTCCCCCTGTGTGACATTTTCTAGCTTCCAGAATAGTCCAAATCATGTTAGATACTGCAGGTGTCTTCCTTGTTCTGTTTAATGACTGCAGGAGCTTTTCCTGAAATCACAGCAGTAGACCGATACTATCGCCAAAAGCTACATGAAGCTCCGTCTTTGTCAAAGTCCTATCCATCTGGTTGCAGGTGTAAAACAGGAGAACACAGAGAGGGAATGTAAACACTGTCAAACTATCACATCCACTACAATGCTGGAGTGCTGAACAATCAAGCCCATGCTGCTCTGATGCAAAAACATTAAAAAAAAATTTAAAAAGCATCAGCCATTTGGCTTAAGGAAGACAATAGTTCAAATTAAAATCTACTTTCAGCCATCTAGTTCTATTATTTATCTCAAGGACAGAGTGGATAAAGTACAGTTTGTTCAAAATATGCATAATGTAACTCATAAAAAAGGATTTGCAATTTTAATAACATCTAAAAGGTACTTGCACAACTCAAACCATGCTAAAAAGCCATTCACACACACTGAATCGGAAATCAATAGAGGTGTGCAACAGGCCTTTCTGTGACAGAGAGGAAATTATGAAGTGAGGTGAAAGGATGATGAATGGAGGGTGCTGAAATGGGTCCCAGGTGTACAGCTGTATGGCAGGTAAGGACAAACGCAGACAGAATGATCTGTGATGATGGGAAACAGATGACGGAGCACTGGAAGGAGAGAAATGACAAGCTGAAAGAAAGAAGGAGGGAGAGATCTGATCACTGCAGGCATTGTTGCCAATGCAGGGTATATTCTTATGTAGGATTCGGTGTCATCAGCCGAGGTCATTGGGGGCAATGGCAACAGAGAAATGCATGCCGGTGAAATAAATTGAGGCCCTATAGGATTCTGGTTTTCGCCCCCAATAGAAAGTCGTCTCCACAAGAGACAGCAAAGTCAAAATATCAAGCCTTCAAATATAATCCTGTCTCCTCAACAGCTACTTTGAATAGGAAGAAACCGTGTTTCTACTAAGAGTGTCCTGTGAATGGTAAATACGAGGTACTTTCTTTTAATTTATTATATTAGACGTTTTTTGGAGGGTTTTTTTGGAGGTTTGGGTGATAGATCAAACTTCCAAACTGTGGCTACCTATCCCCCACAAAAACAGTCATTGTAGAAGGAGCCAGTGCACAACTGACACTGTATGAAACCATAATGAAATGTGGTAAATTCTCAGGCACCGCTACCAGCCCATTATTATGTAGGACACACAATTGAAAATTTTTGCTTCTCACTGTCACCCACCTTTTCTTCAACTCTGACAACATGTACACCTTACAAAAAATATGCAATGCAATCTAAAACCAACAGCTGTGCAAATGTTAACTCTGTGTAAATTGAAGGAAAGAATACAAGAAGCTGGAAACCAAAATATTCTTTCTACGTGATTGATGGCAAGCAGACATCTGTGTATTTATGTCTGCTATGTGCCCTGTGTGTCAGTGAGAGATATTGTGTCTATTGTTGCTATTTTGGTAACGCAGTCCAAACACGCAACAAACCGATTATTCAACTGACAAATGAATATCTGGATGAAATGTTCTTTTCCTTTTAAGCAGGGAAAGCCGAGCGCAGAATAGATTGGAGTGTGAAATCCCAGAATTGAAATTTAATAGGAAAAACTCTACTTGTTTGGACAGCAGAGGAGTACTAAAAGTTGTGTCTACCCACCGTGTAAAAGTTTAATAGCAAAAATATATTTGTGGAAAGTAACAATAGCAAAGACGCCAAAAGAAAACACACTGAACCATAAGAGAAGAGGAAAAGGAGCACAATGAACATCCACTAGCACACATGCATGAATGAACAGATACAGTACATACTGCTTATATGTATGAGATAGACTGATGTAAAGAGACCTATAGGCAGGCAAGATCTCAAAGAGCGCGAGAGGTGGCAGTTAGGGATAGATAGGGGTGTATATCCCAAAAGACGGGCTTATCCTGTGAGGTAAAACAGTGCGGGCTGGTCATCCAGAAAATAGAAAGTGAAAGGTGTTTTTGAGAGAGTCACTGGATAAAAGGTGATCCTCTCTCACTCTCAATCCCCCACTGGTTGCCCAAGCCAAAATAAAAGCTGTCTGAGTGCTGAGACAGGAGCAGGGACTGCTGGAAAAAAAATTGAAAGAAAGGGAGGCTCAGTGCTAAAATGTACTGTTGACATCTACTGTATGTGGAAGTCGGGGGGAAAGGAATGATGCTTCTCAGCTATTGTGCAGTAAGATTGGAACTGTGCTTCTGGCTCAGTTTTAATTTTGAGTTATCATAATGCTTCTAGAAAGGATTATTAGCTTTTCTGAACATCAGTGATCAGAAAGAGGAGAGAGAAGCCACTGACATCAAGACAAGGAAGTTCCTGACCGTGCATGGAGGGTTTCACCCCAAATCCAGCATCCTGAGACTGTACGCTAAAGGAAAGGAGGCCGAGGACTAGTGAGTGTCAGAACCACTGTCCAAGAACATGAGAATACACTTAGGCACCAGAAACTCAAGAAAGAAGAGGAGGTAGAGAAGAAATCATCATGGATGGACAGGCTCCTGCATGATATATACCACCAGCAGAGAGAGGTCCATAGAGATCTATAGAGGCTGGGGTCTACCACACCAGGCATCACTCTATAAGATAAGATAAGATAAGATAAGATAAGATAAGATAAAATAAGACTTTATTGATCCCACAACGGGGAAATTTTTGCGTCACCTCAGCTCAGGTACAGATATCAGAAGGAAATACAAAAATACAAATAAGTACAATCAATGAAAAAAAGTAAGATAATACACTATATACAATGGTAGCATACACAGTATGTGATTATGGATATGGTTGGAAATATGGAAGACATAAACTATATAGCTTGACATAACTATTGTACCACTACTATTCCTGGTTATAGACATGTACACACACACATATACACACTAAATATACATACGTATACATATACATACATATATACCTGCACATGTCCTTACACATGGAAGGTCCATTATGCATGAAGTGGTGACCGTGGATGTTCACAGTGTCCAGTGACTAATGACATCGTGATTGAGGAGTTATAGAGTCTAACTGCTGTTGGGATGAATGATCTGTGAAAGTGCTCCTTCCTGCAGCGAGGGTGTTTCAGTCTCTGACTAAAGGAGCTGCTCAGGTGGTTCTTCGTGTCCGGGGATGGGCATCCAGGTACACACCGGCTCACTCCTTGGTGGCTGCTTGTCGGGGCCTGGAGCCTGGGGCTCGCTCGGGCCACTTTGGGGGTGGGGTGCCCCCGGCCTCTCGGCCTGGGGCTCGGTCACTCTGGCGCAGCTGGCTGCCGGCGGAGCTCACAGGCACGTCACTGCAACCCCCCTGGCTTCTGCTCCGCGGCTGCTGAGTGACCCCTCATCTGGGACTCTCCTCAGCTCTTTCTGGGACAGTGGCGCAGCTGCCCCTCTGTTGGTCTTCCTTGGTCTCTTGTGTTCTGGGGGCCTCTGGCTGTCTGGAGTTTTGATCTCCTCCATACCTGCTTCATGCCCTGGTGGGCGGGGCTGTGGCTCCCCACACCCTCTAGCAGATCATTACATGAAGGAACCTTTTAAAAACAAGCGCGTCCATGCTCACAGGTGTACACACGGGTGCTCACACACACAAACTACACCCTTTTTGGCTCCTACCTCAAAGCGCACTGTGCGCTGTCGATCTTACATGCTGCACAATAATGTTTAATATTTAGTATTTACTGTTATATTCCCATATATCATCGTGATGTTGTTTATTGTATTGCTCTCGTTTTCTTCTGCTTGTTTTCTTTTTTCTCAACAGGTGATCCAGGTGATTGATATGTGTATTTTTTATTTTATTTATTTATTTATTTATTTTTTTGTCTGCTTATTTAGTTGGTTTTTGTTTTTTTGCCCTTTATCCCCGTCCCTCTTCTCTGCTGTTTTTCCCCCTCTTCCTTTCTCCCTTTTCTTTTCCTCATTTAAGTCTGTCCCATATCTAGCAAGTGAAAATAAAAAAAATAAATAAAATAAACAATAAAAGGTGAATCAAATAGACCATTATGGCAAGGCTGGGATGGTCAATTTGGGAAAGTAAATCCGTTGGGCATCTTTCTTCGCCTTTAGACAACAATTCTGATGGCAAAAGAACCACACGGGACAGGCAAAAAATAAATAAATAAATAAAAAGAAAAATAAAGGAGCTGCTCAGCCCACTCACATACTCATGTGAGTGGGCTGAGCAGCTCCTTTACACATCCTGCACATCCTAAGAACTCTACATCTCCTCCACAACTTGAGAAGATGTGGACGGTGAAGGTAACAGTGATCCCAGTGGTAATCGGTGCAGTGACCCCCAAGCTAGGCGAGTGACTCCAGCAGATTCCAGGAACAACATCCCAGGACACGAGCTTGAAGGAGATATACACTACCAGTCAAAAGATACACACCCACTCATTTAATGGTTTTTCTTTATTTTTACTAATTTACTACTCATTTTTATTCAAACACAGGTTGAAAACTTGAGGATAATCTTTAAGATGAATTTGATATTTGACAAATCAGTTCTGTGGTCCACAGCACGTTCTCCCAGCTCACAGACTACTTTTCTTCTTCTTCTTTTTTAATAAAAACCATCAGATCTGGGAAGTGTTATAAATGTTTCTATTACATTTTGTAGACCACTGCAATGCACTGTATACTATTGCTCATTTACAACAAGTCCAAAATGCTGCAGCCAGATAACTGAATGTGATAAAAAAATAAAAAATAAAAAAAAAAGAAAGAAAGAAAGAAAGATCACACAGGGCTCTAAACTAACTTTTTGCCATGGGCGTACCGGTACGCCTAACTTTAAAAAGTTAGGCGTACCGGCAAAAAAGTTAGGCGCACACAAATTTTATAATAATTTATATAATATAATGTGTTTTTCTGGATACACTGTGCTTTTTCAGCATTCAAAGATTGATGACACCGTGTCAGAGCACTGGCTATGAATTTCAGACGGATCAGGCCTTAACTTAACAGAAAAGTTAGCAATAGTTATTTTCCTATTACAGCTACATCCACTTCTGTCGTGCCTAGGCTGCTCACTAGGGCTGGGTATCATCACTGATTTCTATAATCCATTCGATTCCGGTTTTCAAAGTCCCGATTCGATTCAACTTAGCCTCAGACAGTCAGAAAAATTATAATTCTGATCATTTATCAATACTGATACATGTGAGACTTTATCAGAATTGTGAACATCACAGCAGATGCCTTTGTGTGAAAGTAACTGAGAATAAAACACAGAAAAACATGAAGGAGATTTTTCTGGTCTGGCTTTTTATAGCAGATAACCTTAAAAAATATTCTACAATGTTCTGCATATAAAGTTTAAATTTCTTCAGTATTGAACAACAGAAATTAGGCTTTCTTGTCCGAGGTCATTTAAGTGAAAAAAAGAAAAGAAAAAGACAGCAGCCACAGCGCTGTAAACAACGGTAGACTGGTGGGTAATAAGCGAATGAATAATACAGAAAACAGAGATTGGAGAAGGAAACTGTTCTCGAAGTACAGAGAGAGAGAGAGCTAGCTGTGCATGAAGTGTGATTTTAATAGTCGTGGAAGCAAAACAGCAAAATTCATGACGACATTGATCAAATGTGAAGCGCAGTTTGCTGCTTCTTTTGCTGCTGGCTCGGCGAATTTTGGTTGGAGAGACAAAACCTGCAGCTCAGAATCAGCGCAAAAAGACGTAATCACAGCGCGGACCTGACGCAGAATCGCCGAGCTCCGACAGCGTCGGGTCCGTCTGCGGGCCGTCGGGTGAGAAAGCCGAGAAAGACAAAGCTGATTCTGATGCGTCGGGTCTGTGTTTACGTCTTTGTGTGGAATCCGTGTACCTGCTCTCATTTGCTGTTTGGTTGTTGTTGAAATAGTTTTGTGAGCTTTAATCTGAGAATCTGGCGTTTCTGGCAAAACACAGTTATATTTAAAAGTCGATTCAGGATTTAATGAATCGATATTGCTTTATTCAAGCTACTCACCTCTCTCTTCCACCTGCACTTTCAACTGGACCAAGGCCAATCAGAGAGGTCCCGCCCCTTACTATCTCTGATTTAGTCCACGATAGGGGCATAATGTGTGTCTGTTGCTGACCACAGGGAAGGTTGCAGAATTTTTTTTTTTTTTGCTACCCGAACAGTTGGTCGCACAGGTGCAACCAAATACTTTTTTTTAGTTGCACCACTGAAAAATTGGTCGCACTCTAGAGCCCTGTCACATCACTCCACTGTTGGCAGCCTTGCATTGGCTCCCTGTGCATTACAGAATTCAGTATAAAGTGTATTGTCTGTGTTCAAAGCCTCTGAACACAGACACCAACACCCTAATGTCTTTAAATCTAAGATAAATGCATGTGTTCAAGCAATAACACACATTATATATCATGTTAGCTTATCCCTAACAGATATAACAGTCCAAACTTCACCTCCACCAGCTGAATTATAGACAACCCATTTTGACTGTCTCTCTCCAACTTCATCTCCAGACTTGTTCAGTCTTCTGATTTTGCTTTTTCTCATCGCAAAGTCTGGCCAACATTGAAGAGAGCTGTTGAACCACCGTGTCAGTGATGGCGATGATGTGGTAGTCTGTATTCTTCTTCACTTCCCATTTTCCCGTACTATCAAAATCACCTCATTCAAATCTGTCCACATTCTTTGAGCCACTCAGGCCCTAGTTCCTGTTCTTTAAATTCATTATAATCTGTCGCTCTTCCTTTTAGGTCATCTATCGTGAAACCCTCCTCCTCTGCACCTCCAAGTGTATGTGGGTTGTCCACATCGTCTCATCCAAAGTTTCCATCAACCATCTGCTTAACCTCCACAAGCAGTCAGACTCCAGTGGATCAGGCTACTCCCTCCTACATTTATTACCGATTCTGCTCTGATGTCACATCTCTTTGTCGAACCAACAAAAATACATATTTTTTTTCCTTCCAAATGATCTGCCCTTGTTGAAATAATATCCTGTGATGTGTGTAATGGTGTTATTTTCAAGCCTTGTAGCGTGTGCTTGTTTGAGTGAAGGAAAGCTGTGAAGTTTCTCCACGTGTGTTTGATGTTACCCAATTTCAAAATGAGTTAAGATTTTAAGGAAGCTGCAGTCTGAGCCTGGCATATAACGGATGTCTCCCCTCTGCTTCTTCACCACATTGTTCCTGTCCTTGCAGCAAGTGGTTTACATGTAAAAAGCAAAAAAAGCTTATATAGAACACTTATTATGTTGTACTGCATAATACATACAACAGGTTTCCATTGAGCCTGTATATTTCCAGCCAAAACACCCTTTGACCAGATGTTTTCATATTAGTACACTCATGCTGTGACATATCTGAAACACAGCACATGGTGCTGGATGGACAATCATGACGCTATCAATTCTGCTTCCCAGCTAACAATTACCTTTTCTATTCACCAGAATCAAAACCCATTTGCTTGTTCAGAGAGAGATTCAGACTGGGGACAAAAAGATTGGAAGGCAACAATGGGCAGAGAAACAAATGATGTAAGCTGGGGATTATAATTTAAATAATTGCGCCTCTCGTGACCTCAGCTGCCAATTCTCATTGCTCACTCGTCGATCTGGATCGCTCAGCAAACAATAAATAAACATCAAAGTGCTCCTCTCAGGACAGTTCTCTCGTTCGCTCTCCTCTGAAATTCCTAACTCTTCCCGCTTTGCTCACCATTATGACTGCTTCACAGTAAATCAGTGAAGCGAAGTGACTTTCCAATTCAAATCGTTTCTAAAGCAACACGTTCAATTTTATGATTAAATAAGCCGGAAATATCCTCCCAGCGGGGGATTCTGCAGAAATTAGATTTTTACAGAGCAAAGGTTTCTTATAAAGGAATAAAAAGGCCGCTGTTTGTCATCTGTCATTAGGACAGACAGAGTTTGTCTTCTCCTGGTGTGACATGCCGTTATGTTAGGCAAAGCTGCGATCAGTGTTGTACATGTAAATACTGTCACACTGCAGAAATGGAGATGTTTCTTCAAAGCGGAGCAGCATTGCCTACGTCTAATGAATTATTTAAAGCAACAAGGCAAACATGATGCATGCAGCACTCAAATATAGGTAGGCTGAGCACATGCACACCGACACATACACAGAGCAACATCTGAGTGCAGCCAGCCAAAAATCAGCTGGTGCATCATACATGTATTTAATCTGTGAAACACGAGATGCGCACCTTCAGAGTGCTGCTGGCAATATAGCATTCCAGACATGTGTAGGGAGTTTAATTGCCCCTGAAATGGCTCATTTGACATCATAATTGTACTCTTTCCATAAAATCCTCAAGTTAAATAAAGACATTTCACAGTGTGAGGTAACCACTGGTGGTGCTTATTGAGCTTTCAAGGGAAAACTCCTTATTTTTTGATTGAATTGCCCATTGACAGTCGTTTGACTAAGGACTGTAAGTTAGCGCTCTTATTTTAAGAATGTGGCAGATTTAATTATCTCTGATTTACGATCACAACATTTTCAATTTCAGCCTTAAAACGTCACCATGAAGGTTGGCTGCAAAACCGAACAGTGCTCAGTGTGAGCCAAGCGATTACAGACATTTTTATAAGTCTGTGCAGTCTTATCCTGGAAGTTTTAAAATAAATATAAATGACGCTCTCAGTGTTGTAGCAGTGCATCAGGTCTTGTCTGGTGTATGGTAGCAAAAATAATTCCACAAAGTACAAAAGAAAAATGTTAAATCGACTGGTTCTTCTACGGTGCTTTTCTACTCTGCTTAAGCTCTTTACGCTACAAGCCTCATTCAAACACTTTAAGCATGCACTTTTATGTATTCGACATTCATGCAACGATATTGCATCCAGAGCAACTCTGTGTTACATGCAGACTGGAACAGCCAGAGATTGAACCACCAACCTTGTAGATGACCTGCTCTACCTCATGAGCCAGAGCAACACTCAAAATAATAAGGAGTGAGAGCAATGAACTCAAGTGCAAATATTGTGTGTGCAGCAAACACTCAACGTACAGTCATTTATCTGGAAGACTTGTCGTTTTACTTTTTTCATACTTGACCAGCCACCATGCAGAGCTCTCAGTGAGCATTAACACCAAGCTCAGCCCTGACAGAAATGAAGAAAAAGCAGCGCTACTTTCTGCAGTTTTAAAGCTTTTATAGATCGGCTCTCAAAAGCAAAGCGTGTCCTGACATTACTAACCACAAGGAACAAATAACTTTTTATGAGTCCAAGCCCAATAAGTCTCAGCTAGGTCGTAACTACTATCTTACAAAAGATAATGACTTAATCTCATTTTTAAATTATGATTAAAACTGACCACAAGTACAGAGGCAACCAAACTATTCATTCTTTCAGTAATACTTACTTCACTGCCTGCAATATATCCCCTGTTCCTGAAAAATGCCCTTTGAGAGAGACGTAAAGATCTTATAATCCTCTGGTCACGTTGCCTGAATTTGTAGCTATTTAAAGCAAGCATGCACACATGCGTCTGTAAAGTGGGCTGTACACTCACTCAACCCTCAAACAGTCCCAGGAAGAAGCAGATACTTAAATGTGGATTATTTACTTTTTGATATCTAATCAACAGTAATAGCTGTGCTATGAACTAAACCATCTGATGCTGAGGGCACTTACTAATGAAGTTTTTCCACGATGGAAGATCGGGACAGCACAGTGATGAGTGAAGAGACTGAGAAATGACTTCCCTTATGCTAAGATACTTTATAATGATCTGAGATGATTTAAGCTAATCTGGCAACACATCCCAGCGGCAAAACGGGTCACGACAGTGACAGCAGAATATCACAAACATTCAAACATAGATGACACTGGACTACTGAAGAGACACTGGTTTGATTTGCTGTGTTTGCCCATCTCCAAAATACAGCAGTTTGAAATTTATGACACAGGTACAGTTCCCAAGAAAGATATGATTGAAGGGTAGTCCTTAATGCAATTTAAGGCACCACCAATTTCTGTTAAATAGGCAATGAATCAAGTGACTTCATGTAATGATGTGATAAAGGATGAACTGAGAGACATGCAGCAATCACCTCAGAGAGTTGTTTTATTGGCGAGATGCTCACAGGACCCAGATTGCCCAACAGCAAACATCAATAAAACACATCAAGAAAATTAACAATTAAATGTCACTTTTAAGCCTAAGTGCCAAGTTATTTCTAAAAGTTTAAATTATTGTGGGATTGAACTCAACCAGATATTCTTTTAAAATCTGACCTCAAGCATTTAAACATGGCAGTTTATGGGGATTGCCTCACTTTTGATGCCAGCCTCCAGTGGCCAGTTTTTGACACTTCCAGTTTGGCTTTATTATTCAGTCCTGAAGGTGTTCAAGTCTCAGAATTAATATTAATAATGTGTCAGCATGCAAATCGGCAACTGTTTGCATTCAAGTTGGCCAATTTTATCCAAAAATCCGTTATTTCCTCTCCCTTCTTTATGAAAATCTTGGAATGAAATGACCCAGGACGTTGCTGTAAGAAATGAATGTTCCACAGACATTTTGTTTTTGGCTTATGTTTCTTTCTGATCACACCAAAGCAGCTTAAACCTTACAGGCACAGCAGAACCTTCTTTGGACAGATTGAATTGCTCCTTATGTGGCCATCAACACGCACATTCTGCATGAAGATAAAGCATTTTTCCCGTGCTTCCTGTACGCTTCAAGCAATGATTTCTCAGCGTGCACCGAAAAGCTCACTCCATCATATAAAATTAATAGAGATGGAACTGGTCACTCGCTAAGTTTTGTTGGTGTGGTTTCACTTAAAATTGGGGCAGCCACGGTTGGTTGGCAGTGCTCTGACTGATTCACTTTGAAGACACTGTAATTTGTGAAACCTCAACTACAATCTCCAGTGCTAGGCCATGCATCATATTTTGAGTACTTTAAATAGCTATGAGAGTAAGGTAATGGCCTCCGGCTGTTCAACCTGTGTAAAACCACCTATGAATCATAACCAGAGCCACAAGGACGATGAGTGCATTTAAGGGCACAAATGAACAAGTTAAATTCATCATCTAGTGGAACATAACTATCTCCCATTGCCAGGTAAAATATTCATGTATCCTCATCTGACATTTTCTTCACACAGACTCATACCAGCATTGAACTGATATGAAAAAAACTGAGCCTTTTAATATGTAGCGCACGTGGATGCACTTTAAACAGAATACAAAGTAAGAAGCGCTGATGCAAAGGTTTCAGTTTATTTGTCTATGTGTTATTGACATAACGCTAATTAATAAGGAAATTTGCTCAGACATAATGAAGAAACGGTTTAGTCTCAAGTATAAGCTCCTTTGCTACACAACAGATTTATACTTCAAATAATGGTTTATTTATGACATGAAACTAACAGATCAATTCTGAGCCGTAAATACCAACATAATCTAGAACGCCTTTGCAATGATTATCCACAACAGAAAATCCACTGCTGATTATCTTCTTACAGTGATATATTCTGATGGGAAACCTTTGATCGATTGGCATTTGCCAGAGAACACTGGAACTGGGAGCACTGTGTCCTTCACAGATTAGAACAGGTTCACACTGAGCACAAGGGAAATATGTGAAAAAGTTGCGCTGCATCATCATCACCCGCCATGACTGGTTTAGTCAGTGATGGTCGAAAGAGGCGAGTGCTGGGATGTGAGCAGAAGTCCCACTAAAGTATACGAGGACCTCATGCCACTCTGATGGAGTCTATTTTTGACAGTATAGTCAGAAACATGCGCGAGTACCCGGCTCAAGGTTATTATGTAGCTCTTCCTGTTCCTCCTCATACAAAGACGGTAATACCAGTTTTGTGGCCAACATCTGCAAAATCATTCCTTTTGGGGGGTTTCTTGTTGTTGCTTTTTTTTCCAGTGCACCTATTGTCATTTTTATTTGCCACTGAAACAGGTGTAATGCATTCAGAATGGCTTATGCTTCCTAACTGAATAGACCGATATCAGTGATGTGTACCACTTTGTGTTATACTGTGATGATCAAGTGTTCCCTTAATTTGCTTGGCCAGTGTATACAGATGTAACAAAAATGACTCACAGATTATTGTCATCAAGTGTTTCTTTTGTTTTGATTCACCAGTAGAACATTAAATGCCTATAAAACCTGCACTGGTATTTTTGCCTATATTAGCACTTCGTTCCCACGTTATATAAAATATCACAAATATTTTATATGGTCAGAAATTCAATCGTTTAAACTCCTTTTTTTATTATCAAAATCAAATCAATCAATGCAGCTTTCAAAAGTCCCCTATCAGTAGAGCCACCATAATGAACACTATATCCTTTAAAGCGTTTCCATTTAAAGATTGAATCAACCACCTTTCAAGGGAATATGTCTGATTTTCAGAAAAGCTACCAGGTAAAAAGCACTCAGCTTAGAGAACAATTTTCTTAAAACATCAGCAATTACAGCTTATGGCCATTTCATGTTTCACGCATGGCTGAACATGTAGGAGCCACAGCTCTCTGTGGCTTCTTCTGTGGCTTAAGCTGCTGCGCTCCCCTCTTTACCTATATTGCCAAAATATAGCAACATTTTTAATGCTCAGAGAAATATCAGTTTTTAAGCTCTGGATACCGTTTTTTAAATTTCATTCACAGCACAGGTATTTCTTTGAGGAATAACCTTTTGTGCTGATGTTTCATTTGTTCATGTTTTTAGAGAGATTGTTGTAATTTTCTGTGATTTTATCTGGTTCTGCTTTAATTTGACATCACATGAAACAGTAAATCAAGAGGTTGTCCTCCTTACTCACACTCCAACACAATGAAAACATTGCTATATGACAGACTTTTAGCAATGTGCATAATGTAAAGCTAAGCACAAACACACAAAAGCGCATTCTGTACATTTTCAATGGTCCATGTGTACACACAAATCTAGAATCTGAACTGGTGCCAAGCATGACTTCTGTGTGTGTGTCAGTGTAGAGGTTAAAAAATCTTAATGGGGAGGGAGCCATCTAACAGACCTACTAATCGCTAACACAAAGGGCTTTTTTCTTGGTCTGCTGCCATCACATTTCACTTTGTGTATAATGTAATCTGTTTAATATGCCGGGTAGTCCTTTCCACCCCAAGAATGCTTAGACAGACATTTTTACCATAATTGCCTCATAGATCAGGGTTGACTGCGTGAGGCCACAGTATCCAGGTGCTGTACGTCAGCTGATCACAGCTTCAGATACGAGATAACCCTGCTTCTCAAGGTGAGTCGGCGTGGTATGTGCGAGTGTGTGAAGCAGTGAGTGTGTCCACTTAGGCTCAACAGGGATGCTGCATATAAAACAGCTGCTCCTCAGTGGCAGAAAAAAAACTCAGCTGTGTGTGTCCTACATTTTATATGCTGAGGTCAGCCTCATTATGCTGCTGTAAACTGGTGAGGTCAGGACCCTTTGACCATTTAAAAACCTGCACACCTGTCTGTACAAGGGATGGACACTAAAGGGTGGTATTATATCAGCCAATTCAATTCAACTTTATTGATACAGCGCAAAATCACAACAGCAATCACCTCAAGGTACTTCACATTGTAAGACCCTACAGCACATGTGTCAAACTCAAGGCCCGTGGGCCACATCCAGCCCGGCGTACATACGAGATCATTTTATATAGATGTATTAATATTGTTATGCATGGCCGGGCGATATGAGGCGCTAATAACACACAAACTACAGATTCCATAATGCAGCGCTGCAGCCACCTTGCCAAACGCTAGGCTACCTGGAAACATTCCCGCGTCAATCAAGTCAAACTTCTGTTATTGCAAAGCTAGCCCCTCACAATGGCGAAGAGCAAAGTTGATTCTGAAAACAGAGCCCTTCAGCACCGGTGGGAGGCTAAATATATTGTGGCGTGTGGGGGGAGCAGTTAATTCGCTCCCATCATGCCTTGCTGCTGTTTAGATGTTCTTTTTTTATTGTTTATGGTTACGTTACTGTCACGGTTTGCCGGGGCAAGCCGTGTGGAATATGAAATAGGACCCAAAATGCGGCAGCTCTGGTGCAGGTGAGTGTTTATTTACAGTGGTGGGTGAGTACAAACAGCGGTGGCGACAAAACATGAAACTGGAGACCTAAACTGGGTAAACTAAGAAGACAAACCAGAACGAGGATGCAGGGAGGTCTGGAGAAATACATACGGGAAGACGCAGGGAGACCAAGGGGAAACAACACAGACGAACCAGCAATTACTAAGACAGAAAATACAACTTAAATACACTCAGAGAACACAGGGAGATTACACACAGGTGGGAAACACAGCTGGGAGTGATTAACATAGCGAGACTAGGGAGGCAACACTGAAAACACTCACATAAGACGCAGACCTTCACAATAAAACAGGAACACGCGGGCAGGACAGAGTAAACACTAACAAAGGAAGAACAGAACCAAAATCGAAGAGAAACACAAAATGCTGGGTCAAAAGGACCCAGGATCATGACAGAACCCCCCCCTCAAGGGCTGGCTCCCGACAGCCCAAAAACAAAAAAAA
Organism: Simochromis diagramma; assembly: GCF_900408965.1. Classification (NCBI taxonomy): domain Eukaryota; kingdom Metazoa; phylum Chordata; class Actinopteri; order Cichliformes; family Cichlidae; genus Simochromis; species Simochromis diagramma. The sequence continues at coordinate 18,762,162 of NW_024387492.1, forward strand.
AAAAAACAGAAAACAACCCGACCAGGGCGGGCGGAGGGGGTCCAGGACGGAGGGCTCGAGGCAAAACAAAACAGGAGCACCAGAAGGCCAGAAGACAAAAAGAAAAACAAAACACAAGTCCAAAACCAAAAGAAAAGCACACCAAAGCACAGGAAAACCGAGTCCAAAACAGAAAAGACCAGGGGGCCGGCCAGGGGGCCGACCGCACAGGAGTCCAAAACAGAAGAGTCCAGGGGGCCGGCCAGGGGGCCGACAGCACAGGAACCCAAACAGTCCAGGGGGCCGGCCGTGCGGAAGGCAACGGCGGCCACTCAGGCGAAGAGAGTCCGGGGGCCGGCCGTGCGGAAGGCAACGGCGGCCACTCAGGCGAAGAGAGTCCGGGGGCCGGCCGTGCGGAAGGCAACGGCGGCCACTCAGGCGATGGCGGTCCGGGGGCCGGCCGTGCGGAAGGCAACGGCGGCCACTCAGGCGATGGCGGTCCGGGGGCCGGCCGTGCGGAAGGCAACGGCGGCCACTCAGGCGATGGTGGCCGGCCAGTAGCCTAGCCAGCGGTCTAGAAAACGGCCGCTTAGCTCCAGACCCAAACGAGGCCGGGCCAGGCGAGGCTGAGGGCACGGAAGTCGGGGCCGCAGCAGGCGGAGATGATGAAGCCACAGCAGGCGAGGACGAAGCCGAAGCCGAGCCAGGCGAGGACGAAACTGAACCAGGCGAGGCTGGAGCTGAAGCTGAAGCCAGACCAGGCGAGGATGAAGACTCGGATGAAGCCGGACCAGGCGAAGCACAGGCAGAAGCCGGACCAGGCGAAGCACAGGCAGAAGGCTCTGAGGCTGGACCAGACGAGGCTGATGACTCGGACGAAGCTGGACCAGGCGAAGCACAGGCAGAAGCCGGACCAGGCGAAGCAGAGGCTGAAGGCTCTGAGGCTGGACCAGACGAGGCTGAAGACTCGGACGAAGCTGGACCAGACGAGGCTGAAGACTCGGACGAAGCTGGACCAGACGAAGCACAGGCAGAAGCCGGACCAGGCGAAGCAGAGGCTGAAGGCTCTGAGGCTGGACCAGACGAGGCTGATGATGAATCCGCAGCCGGCTCTGAGGATGATGAAGCTGATGCTGCTGCAGCAGGCGAGGATGAAGCTCGACCAGGCGTGGATGAAACCGGGCCAGGCGTGGATGAGGCTGCAGCTGGCGGTGAGGCTGCAGCTGGCGGTGAGGCTGCAGCTGGCGATGGCTGGACGGGCTCCTCGGGCCCTCCAGCTGACGAAGCAGGAGGCCGGACGGGCTCCTCGGGCCCTCCAGCTGACGTGGCATGAGGCCGGACGGGCTCCTCGGGCCCTCCAGCAGACGTGGCATGCATCAAAGGCCGGAGCGGTCCCTCGGACCCTCCAGCGGAGACACGAGATAAAGGCCGGAGCGGTCCCTCGGACCCTCCAGCGGAGACAGGAGACGAAGGCCGGAGCGATCCCTCGGACCCTCCAGCGGAGACACGAGATAAAGGCCGGAGCGGTCCCTCGGACCCTCCAGCGGAGACACGAGATAAAGGCCGGAGCGGTCCCTCGGACCCTCCAGCGGAGACAGGAGACGAAGGCCGGAGCGGTCCCTCGGACCCACCAGCGGAGACTAGAGACAAGGGCCGGAGCGGTCCCTCGGACCCTCCAGCAGAAGTCACCACTAAGCCAGCAGTCATGGAGTCCTCTGGCAAACACAAAGGCAACTGGCGATGCACCGAGCACTGGCTCTGCCCAGGCAACGCTGACATGGTGCAGTTCCCAGGTGGCTGCATATACTTCAGGGGTCCAGAATCAGCCGGGGACTGAGACCTAGCCTCTGGGGAAGCCCTGGAGCGGCAATCTGTGCCAATGGCGGCTGAACCATGAGAAGCACCTTGAGGTGAAATGAAACTGTCTCCCTGCACGGAGTGAATGAGTGAAGCCGATGATACTGGAGCCAGAGCTACGGGTAGCGGGGGCACTGGAGCTACTGGGGCCTGCGCTACAGGCGGCACTGGAGCTACTGGGGCCTGCGCTACAGGCGGCACTGGAGCTACTGGGGCCTGCGCTACAGGCGGCACTGGACACTGAACTGAGGGAGGCTCTGGACACTGAACTGAGGGTGGCACTGGAAACTGAGCTGCGAAGGACTGCGGGGGAGCTGACCGAGCTGGGAGTAGCTGCGGGGGAGCTAACCGAACTGAGGGTGGCTGCGGGGGAGCCAACTGAACTGAGGGTGGCTGCGAGGGAGCTAACTGAACCGAGGGTGGCTGCGAGGGAGCCAACTGAACCGAGGGTGGCTGCGAGGGAGCTAACTGAACCGAGGGTGGCTGCGAGGGAGCTAACTGAACCGAGGGTGGCTGCGAGGGAGCTAACTGAACCGAGGGTGGCTGCGAGGGAGCTAACTGAACTGAGGGTGGCTGCGAGGGAGCTAACTGAACTGAGGGTGGCTGCGAGGGAGCTAACTGAGCTGGCTGAACAGAGTGTGTCTGCGGGGCGGCTAACTGGGCTGCTGGTAGCTGCACAGGCGATAAGCAGCTCGCGTTGACATCCGCCACACAAAACACAGCCCCCGAATGAACAGTCACAACGTCTGGAAAAGACACAGAGTCCTCACTCACCACAGCCAGCGAATTAGAAGTCCGAACGTCCGGCTGTGGGGTGGCGCGCCCGCGGCGCGATCGGCGTTTCTTCCCGGCAGATGGCACCGACGGGCCGGGCAAGACCACATCCGGCGAGTCGGGCAGCGAGGTAGGAGTGGCTGAGAGAAGGTGCGGTGTGAGCCGGAAAAAAGTCTGCATGGTCGGAGGAAGTGACTGCAGAAGCCATGGCAGGCCAGAAAAGAGCCGTTGTAGCCGACTTTCCACGGCACGACGAAGCTCCTCTGGAGGGTTCTCCAGCCATAGCCCGAGGAGAATCTCCACATTGTACGCAATGTCGTCCTGGAGCTCCTCGGACGGATTCACTGCCGCTGGGTCCATGGTGGCTGGTTCGTACTGTCACGGTTTGCCGGGGCAAGCCGTGTGGAATATGAAATAGGACCAAAAATGCGGCAGCTCTGGTGCAGGTGAGTGTTTATTTACAGTGGTGGGTGAGTACAAACAGCGGTGGCGACAAAACATGAAACTGGAGACCTAAACTGGGTAAACTAAGAAGACAAACCAGAACGAGGATGCAGGGAGGTCTGGAGAAATACATACGGGAAGACGCAGGGAGACCAAGGGGAAACAACACAGACGAACCAGCAATTACTAAGACAGAAAATACAACTTAAATACACTCAGAGAACACAGGGAGATTACACACAGGTGGGAAACACAGCTGGGAGTGATTAACATAGCGAGACTAGGGAGGCAACACTGAAAACACTCACATAAGACGCAGACCTTCACAATAAAACAGGAACACGCGGGCAGGACAGAGTAAACACTAACAAAGGAAGAACAGAACCAAAATCGAAGAGAAACACAAAATGCTGGGTCAAAAGGACCCAGGACCATGACAGTTACTTTTAACTGTTATCTTTAATGTTGTGTTTATACTACGGTACAAAGTCACTGACCGTTATTGTTTTATAGAAAGAATGCAGTACCATAAGTGAGTTCTGTTATGCTGTTATTGACCCTTGAAGCACATTGTAGCACCAATAAGTGTTTAATAAAGAGCTCTCCCTACCAGCTTGGGGTTGAACAGCAACTGTGGAGCTTCTTTACTCAGATTCCTCTGCATGTCACAATATGTTTACAGGCATTGCTGGTACACCTGTGTGTCTTATTTGTGGAGCTAATGTGGCTTAAGGAATTTAATTTAAGACAGCACTACGAGACAAAATATCAGGATAAGCTGGAAAACCTAAATGCACAGAAGAAACTACAGAAAGTAGAAGAGCTAAAGAAGAATCTAACATTTCAGTAGATGTTTTTCACCAGAGCAAAACCACAAAGTGAAGCTGTTGTGAAAGCAAGTTTTATTGTAGAAGAGGAGCCAAATCAGCCCAGCCATTTACCAAGGGAGAGTTTCTGAAGAGCTGCATGATGAATGTGTGCAGCCTGATATTAGATAGGAAGCCAAAACTGTGACACATACTGGCCTTCAGTCATTATGTTTCGAAAGTTAGTGCAGAATTCATTCTTTATTGTAGGATAAATACATAATTTTGGTCATTTTTAACTTTTATGAACATTTAAAATATTTTTATAAACACAATATGACTCTTACTACTCACCAAAAAAGCTTGAGCCAAAACAGAACAGGTGGGCTGTTATGCTTAAAACACAAGCTGCAAATCCACGGCGTGTTCATTCCCCCTTGTTTAATCTCAGTTGTTGGCTAGAAGCTCTCATTACATGTCACATGTCAATCAGTTGTTTTCTGTTGGTCAACATTTCTTCCTGCGCTGCTCATTTGTTTGTACAGTGTAACAACAAATCAGCAAATTTACCCTGCAGCTGTGCTCTGACAAGGCATTTAAAACAATATGAACCCAAATTACTTGTAAAAAGAAAAACATTCTGCGTTTTTAATAAAAATGAAACCTTACAGCTGACGTAGTTCACTGTCTGTGCTCCCAGAAACTAACTCAGGGTTAGCATCTGAAAGCTGAGGTGGACTACATTTTGCTGTAGTATATGAAAAAAAATGCAATGGTTTCAAATGCATAATAATCCAGGCATCATTACTCGGCCATCAGTCTTCCCCACAGGTCCTGTCTGTGTGACTTATAGTAACTGCTTTCTCTAAACCTCAGCATTTCATATTGCTCACTGGCACAGTCTAAAATGAAATTTAGTCCAGAGAGACATAACCCTGCCGGAACAGGGCTGTCTTGGGATTTTACAGGTTTAAAAACTGTATAAATCAGCTCGACTCAGCTGACTCCCCCTGCCAGGTTTTAAGAACAACCTTGAGCTAAGCATACAGAGTAACAGACATCTGGCTGAATCTATGCAGCCACAAATAAAAGAGTAAGGATAAATAAAAGCACTTCAGCAAATGGTAGAACATTGCAGCCCTGACTGTACATTGTAAAGCGGGGCTTTTTAAGGACTTTTAATGACTCATTGCCCATTTACCGAGCCAGTATATGCTTCATGGCCACACAGGAAAAAATGCATACATCAAGAACTTCAGGTTTCTGTAACCTGTCTGTTCAGAGAACGGCAATTTATGCTGGAAATTGTTATTCATAAATTAAGTCTTCTTTAAACACTGAGGCGGTGGTTACATTTCTTGACATACGCTGTCCATTTGTCCATGGACTTGTTGGCCATTAGGTTTGGCTATGATGGCTAAAACTGAAGCGATGGAGTGATTAGTCACATGGTCCGGTCACATGGATGTAGTCTCACGTTTTACCCTGAGGAATGAAATGTAAATAAAACCTGTGGAAACATTCCTGTCTTTAAGATTTGATTCCACACTTCTCCAATGTGAAACTTTGTTTAATGGCGAGCAGTTAAACTTGAAATATAACATTCTTTGTGGAGATGAAAAGGTAAAAGTGGAGCCCTGCTGTGTGAGCTATTAGTGTGAGCTATTGATCTTTTTCTTTTGTAGAACTTAAGACTTAATTTTTTTGGGGGGGGGAATGCTCTTTGACTTTTGAAATGTACAATAGTGCGTTTTGTCCTGGCCTCCAACAGCTTTGGAGCGGCATGTAACCCTGGTTATGGATTAATCAATAAAAATAAAGAAGATATGACTGGATCATATCAGAAGTAGTAGCAACAGCAGGAGTCCAGGGATCAAACATCAATAATGAAAAGAAACGCCGCAGTATATTTTGCACAGAATGTGTATTTAGACACACAGCAGCTGCACTGCAGGTATCTTATACAACTATTTATAATCCAATAACAAACTAAAATAATGGAGCACACAGGTGAAATAAAATGTGTCTCTCAGTCAAGTGTGTAGGTGAGTGTCTGCTGGCAGACTGATCACTGAGGCCAAGTTTGTGTTTGTTTGATCATCCTGCCAGACTCTAAAGTGGAAACAATCTGTACCAACATGTACCACAATCTCATCCGAACCATCCAGTTACCTGGAACTGAGGAATCGCTTTGATGGAAACTATGTGCTGCACTGGATTTGTCCTTCAAGCCACTGTTTTACCAGAAGAAGAAAACCTTATCTATAAGCAGGTCACATAATCCATATGGTCACATACACAGTTATGAAGCAGTCACACTCACTCCTAATACTCAGTGTGAATGATGAGTATCAGTGTAACCTTCAATTTAATTCACATCTCTCATTTTATTTCTGTTGTACAACAAGATAAATTACTTTGAGGTCATGTTATGCTAAGTGAACCAAAATCCTATCAGCTTTGCAATGTTACAGAGAAACAACTTTAGTGTGAGGTTCAACAACTTGCTGAGCAGGGTGACACTGTGAACAGGAACTCATGCAGGATCTCACTAGGAAGAACAAGCTGGGGTTGGTGTCTTGCCCAAGGATATTTGGAATGCAGCCTGGGATTTAACCACCAACCCTCCAATTAGCAGATGGCTTGCTCTACCTCTTGAGCTACAGCCGCCCCAATTGGTTCAACCATCTCTTTTTTCTTGCCCCCTTTAGAGGTCATCACAGGGGTCATCAATCATCTCCCTCCATCTCACCCTATCCGTAGCATTATCTTCTGTTATAACAACCTACTGCATGTCCTCGTTTACTGTGAACCCCCACTGTGATCATCCTCTGTAGCTCAAAATCATCTTCTCAGGCAGACAATTTTTTGTCTTGAATTTTTCCCCCTTTCTTAAATAAATCACTGCCACCACACAGCACAGATGATGAGATCTGGGTCTCCAGCCATAACTGAGCAGTTTTCTGTAGTTTTCAGAAGAATTTCTCACCCCCCTGGTTGAGACTGAACACATTACAGTAGTATTACAGTGATGTCCTGAGAAGGAGGACATTCAGAGGGAATGGTATGAACTGCTCTGCATGCAGCAGGCCATCCTGTGCCAGCTCAGAGCACATGGAAATGCTGCCTTTTGTTTTTGTTTTGTTTTGCCCACGCACACACTGCTCCAACTGCACTCCAGGTTGGCCTCCATCTCTCGTTGTCCATTTCTCATGAAATAAAATTGAGTTAAAGGATCACCGTTACAACACACTGGATGAGATCCAACACAAATCACAGCGGTAAAAGTATAATGTGGACATAACGGTGCTTCCACTGTGAGATCTACAAATAACAGAGACACTGAAATTGATCAGAGGTGCACAAGAAGATGACTTTTTAAATGTTTATTCATGTAAAGCTTTAAACTTTTATCCACTTGTTCTCTGATCTTAGTACCACGGTGACCATTCCATGTATTGAGCGTCATACTATGAGCAGGCTGGTTTAGGTTGGTGTGGTAGCTGGTCAATAATCTGTCTCACGAATGGGAAAACACCAGGTCCACCAGACCTTGTTTCGGTCCTAGTCCTTGTTGATCCACAGCAAGCTGGACTGGACCAGAATCCACAACAAATAGAAAGCTAGTGCCGCTCATATGACTTAACAGAGGCTTTAGAAGAGGAAGACATTACAGGAAATTCAGCTGATAATTACTCCATTATATATAGTTAAAAACTATATGCAGTTTTATTATTAATTTGTTTACGAAAGTGCAGGTATGCCCTGCATGTGCCCACACACACAGCCACTCCCACTCTACTGTCACATTTACAATGCAATTCAGTGGGAAACACTAGAGTGGAATTAAGTGTGACAGTAGAAGTAGCAAAGCAAAATTAATAACGTGGGCATTCATGAGTATTAAAGAGAAATATAAAGAAAAGAAGGACTAATGAAGAAAAAGCAAAAATGACTGTCTCTGTGAAAGGGGAAGGAAGCAAAATAATCCTTGATTAATTATACACTTAAGCTGAAGCGAAGCAGTGGCCAACCATTGAACTCCTCGAGGGAGAAAGAGATGCAAACACTTTGTCTCTTTTGTTCTTCCTCGTTTCTTTTTTTTAACAATTTTTTTTTATTCCTCATCCATTTTCCATCTCTACTTTGTCTTTTCCTTTAACTCTTTACTCACTGTTCTGCTATTCTGGAAACTCCTTTCTATTCCTTCTCAATCACTGTTTTCTTATACTTCTCTTCAAGTCCTTTATCCTCAGACTTGTTTTCATGTTCCTTTTGCCTCTTTGTCTTCCTCAATCCACTGTTGAGAATGCTAACCTGTACTCAAAGCCCTGAGAACATCCTACAATAATATCACAACTCTCCTACACACACAGAAATAGATGCACACTATTACACATTGTTAATTCCCCAAAACCCTTGAGCTTTCCTTTAAAAAGCTACATCTACAAAGGCTCAAACTGTGGATGTTCCTTCACTGCAAACACTGCCTGATTGTATTGCCCTCACAGCAACCTTGAGAAAACTGGTTGTTGAAACATCAAGGTGAAAGAATCCATTGCTGCATTCTCAATGAAGCCAAGTCCCTGGACAGGAGAGCTGATCTGAGAGGATTCAGATGGATATTAGCAATAAAGAGGAGAAGACGTTTGAGGAGCCCGATAGGTCAATCAAAAGACGACAGAGTTCAGGCTCATTTTCAAGGACTTCCAATTGTCAAGCACAATACATTTTTGTAGGTCCAGGCATGCCAAGTCAAAGAAAATGTAACACTGACAGCTCCGCTGTAGCACCAATCAGCACAAATTTACAGACCTGCTGAATTTTGAGCTTTTGCTGTGAGAGCTGAAGAGGCATTATGGAGTGAGCAGCATCCAGCTGTGAGCAATTTCAATATCTACAACTATAAAGCTGACTCATAGCTCTCTGCTGGTTTTATACCAAATATTCAGATTAGCATGGTAAAGTGCTGTAATCATTCCCATTGATATTTATGTTGTGAAAGCTTTTTCAACAGTAGGGAGATTCTCATCTGGATTCTTATCCCTTTCTTTCATTTCCCTTTTTTTGTACCAGAAAGGTAAAGCTGCCTATACTTTTAAAGCTTTAGCATTAGGAGAAGCACTGTGTAGTAAAATGAGTCCATTGCAACAAAAACCCCAAAATCAGTGGATTATCCTTTCTTTTCTGATGCAAATGCATTACATGGAGGCCAAAGTTGATCAGCCGCAGCCAGTACTGGCCATAGCTCATTAGCTGTTCTGCACTGTCAGATCAGAGACTGCAGAAAAGAAGAGAGACTGTTTACAGTTAATAGTAGGGGGTGGAGTGGTACGTGTACATATCCCAAACAGTTAGGTGCAGGATAGTCTTCCTGACTTCAGTAGTTGTTAGGATTCAGTTGTTGTCAGGTCTACTGTGTACTCCCAAAATGATATCCTAGAGTACAGGTTCGACCTAGACTTCATTTAAGTCTTCTCTTTAAAAAGCCCTAGTTAAGACACGCACACGAGATGTTTTTACTCACACCCTGCACAATGGACAATAAGTGATGGTGGTGGTTAGCAGGCTGTCTCCACTGACTACAGTACAATGCAAAAGTCTCAATCCACTACTCATTTCTTCATAATCTGCTAGGAAAACTGGAAATTTAGTGAAACGTGTAAAAATACATGGAAAAGCAGTATACAAGGAAAAAACAGAGTTTATACAAGCTAATAAAGACTTCAAGCCTGGACTCATCACTCATCACTGCTGCCACTGATTTTTCAGTTCAATTTTTTGTGTTATTATACCTAATGCCTTGGGTTTGTCTGCTTTTCCTGCCTTACGAAGCCTTCTTGACAGCCAATCTTCCACTGAGACCATTTCCGATGTGGCTTTGACAAACATTAGATTGATCAACTCTGCTGGATTCTTTTCCTGCTTTGCCAGGACATGACTTCCAGATACTGCAGATACTGTTTTGGGGCTGAAACTTCTTCTTTTGTTCTTCACTGAAAATGAGTGAAAAAAGAAGTAAAACAAAAACCTTTTAAAACCTTTCAGAAAGTCTTGAGAACTATTGCTGGCTCCTTGGAAAAAATGTAAAAAAATAAGGAGTGGCTCAAGATTTTTGCATGGTATTTGAGAGTGCAACTGACATTTTATCTAAGTCAGTAAATACAAAATAATACAGAACAAACTAAGGTAAAGATGTACACCATTGTCTCCTTTCTGATATGAGACCATGAGATGTCTTATCACTTGCAGGCTTGTGACTGGCCAACATTTCAGCATGGGTTATATTTCCACCCAATGCTTTGACATGCTCTTGACAACATGTTATAAGATTTAATGGCATACATATGGACGTCTCATCGGATAGCTAGTGTGACTGTGTTAGCCACTAGCTTTCTAGATCTACATTAGAGAGTCTCTAACCATCTCATGTAGGAATGTTACTAGTCTTGAGGCCTTAAAGAGGTATTTTTTTATATATATTTTTTTATATATATTTATATATATATATATATATATATATATATATATATATATATATATATATATATTAGGGGTGCAACAATATTCGTATCGATATTGAACCGTTCGATACAGTGCTTTCGGTTCGGTACGCATATGTATCGAACAATACAACATTTGTAATTTATTTTATCAATTTTCCTTCTGACGATGCTGTCTGTGTTGAGCGCTCAGTGAATCTGTGTTCGACTACTCCGCCTAGGTTGCACTGTCGAGCGCAGATCCACTGAGCGCTCAACACAGACAGCATAGTCAGAAGGAAGAGCGCAGGGCAAGCTAGCGAGACAGAAGTTAAGCTCTACTTGCAACATTCAGATCTGGCGTTTGGAATTATTTTGGTTTTCATGTGACGTATGACCCTGAAGGTAAGCGAGTCATGGACTAAAGTAAAACAGTATGTTGGATGTGCCATGCAATGCTCAATTACATTGGTGTGAACTAGTGTGTTAGCGCAGTTAGCTCGTTAACGTGTTTGCCGTCTAGCCCCATGCACGGGGCGATCGGCGGTAGCTCGTTAACGGAGATTTGCCGTGTTGTGGCGTTAAGGTCATTTCAACGAGATTAACCTGAAAGCACTAGTGGGAACACAACGAATATGACTGCACATTTATGCCGACATCATCCTAGTGCAAAGACAAGTGGAAGCAGACAAAAAAAAGCAAGCATGCTACTAACTTTAGCCGAGTCATTTAGACAGCTGTTAGCACATGATTCTCCTTATGCTGCTGAGAATATAGCCCAGAAGAAGCGGATAGTATAGCTTTTATTTTGGAAAGAGCCATTTCTCTGTAATAAACTCTCTTTTCCAAAGATGAGTGATTCCTCAATCAGATACAGGGCTTGCAATATCGCTAGCCCGACGTCCCGGAGCTAGCGATTTTTTCAGTCGGGCTACCAAAATCTATCTCTTCCCTGCCCGTCGGGCTATTGTAGGAAAAATATATGTCAATGCTTTTGCATTCTTTCAGAAATGTAGCTGGGTAATTATGTCATTGGCATCGGTGAGCCACTGTCAATATGTGACATATTGAAGTCGCGTTTGAATTTGCGCTTGTTTTTTTGCTTTCACTTTGCAATCGTGCGAACTGTGTATAGAGAGCGACAGCACTGATCTGTGAGTGATGATAATTTGTGCACCAATTCCTCTGACATCGTCTTATTAATCGTTAGCTTACTATGCAAACATGACAAGTGAAATCTCCCGCAGCAAGCTTAAACATGTGAGAGGTTGATCGCGCAGAGAATCGCTGAGCTTATGTGAGTGAGCGTGTAAAAGCATTTCAGTTCTGCTGAGCCAAATAAGACAGGTCAGGGTGAAGAAGTGACAGCCAAAGAAAAGTTTACCACAAAACGGAGAAGTTATGACAAATCAGACTATAAGGCAAAAAGAAAGTGCAGCTTTATGGTTTCATGGACAAAAGAATTTCTGTGGCTTCAATATGATGAGCTAAATAACCAGGGCTGCACATAAGTGGTCCGCAGGTGCGCATTCGCTGTCAAAATAAAAAACACGCACAAGGGTTAGGGTTAAATTTAAAAACTGTACTTTTGAGTTAAAATATATATTTATAATTTTAATAAATGACAAATTAAAAATGCATGAACACTTTTTTGTATCGAAAAAATATCGAACCGTGACACCAAAGTATCGAACCGAACCGAACCGTGAATTTTGTGTATCGTTGCACCCCTAATATTTATATATATTTATATATATTTATAATGTCACAAGAAACTGATTTTTAAAGTCTGTGATTTATACTTATCCTGCAGGTTAACATTTCTCAGTTTAAGGCACTGCAATAACTGAGAACATAAAATCTTCTCTATTCAACATAAACTTAAAGGGTTGTTGCCTGTAGCTGATTCGGATTCACATATCAGCCCCGGGTCCCACCCTCTGACTTTCTGCTGCATACACAATACTTGTTTCTTTGACTTTGGCTAATACAATTCAGAGATCTGAGGGCACTGAAAACCTGATTATGCTGCTCCGGCTTTCCACAACACTGCCCGACAGTCTGATGCTAAGTAAGTAAAGTGATTTGCTGCTGAATTAATATAGTCGTTGAATAATCTAATTAGGATGCAGTTACAATGACTGTCAGACTCTGTTAGACTTTCCTCCTTCTGCTCCCAGAGGACAGGAGGTTGTAAGCTGCCATAAGACACAAGGAGAGAGGCAGGGGTATTAATCAAACACACACCTGAATTTCATCGACTCATTTTTCATTCTGAAGAGAGTGGACGTAAATCTAAATGCACTTTATACCAGTTATTTACAGTGTGGTGTTACTATTACTGCAAAGCTGAAAGGGTTCAAATACACCATCACTTCTAGAAAGCACAGTATTAATATCATGCATGAGTACATTTTTCACTGTTAGAAATGTGTGTGTAAATTTAAAACTTGATGCACTGTTCATTCTCCTGTTGAGATTTACAATATGAAAAGAATATTAAAAACAGCTTCAACAAAATTTTGTGTGGAAGTTTGGATTTGTTATTATATTAAAGCATATTTACCATTTTTGCGTTCTTCTTTTAACATTTCAGATTTTTTTTTTTTATTTATTTATATATTTTTTTAAATGGGGGTATTCAACTAGGTTATAGAACTGCATGGCAACTGTTTTGAGGGTAAATCCTTGAAAGCTTAAATATTGTGGTCACTTGGTAGAAACAATGAAGTGCATTGCACAAAAACTGCTTTTTGTTTGTATCTATTCTAGCCGTTAAAGCAGTTTTGAGTTTGATTAGATGTTTCCCACAGATTTAAATTCTATTATCTAGACTCCAACTAGAGAATCACTGATTGCGGTTGTCCTGGTCAAAGCGTGACCTGCCAATACCACAGTTTTATATTGAATGCACAAAATAAATAAAGAAAATTCCTCCAAAATGCAATAAGTTCTCTCACCACCGACCACCTTTACCTGAGATATTTTATTATGTCACATTTTATACTAAACAAAAGCAAGTGTAAGGTGGTTTCATGGTGGACCATCTGCAGTTTACTTTGGTAAAATTAGCATCTTCAATCACAGTGAAGCGCTTCCACACTAATGGGATGTTTGCATATGGTTGTGAATATGCACAACACAAAGCAAAGCAGGACTAAATAACAGAGCAAGCACGTATCTCCGCTATGTGGTGCCTATCACTACCCATCAGCACAATATAAACAGGCAATATCTCACTGTGCTGTCTGGGGAGCTTCTTGAGCTCACAGCTAAAGCCAACCACTGCCAGCTACAGTCCAGGACAGACAGAATACAAACCACCAGGAAAAACATAGCAGCATGGTTAATTAGCCCATACTAAAATATAAAGACAAGGGCAATAGCAGTTGTCCACTAGTAAATAAAATATACATCATGAAATTTGCAAATTGATTAACAAAAAGAATAAATAATTTAAAAAAAAAAATCTGTTTCAAGTTCTTACTTTTAGACTCGTGGGTTAGTCTGAATCTTTATCCGTAAAAATCAACCATGAAATTAACTTTAAACACACAAGATACTTCTAAAGATTGTTTGGTTAGTATGTAGACAAGTAGATGTGTAAGAATATTTTTCCCCCGAACTTAATTCCACTTAATAACTATTTAACCCTTCCCTTTCTTTATCTGAGGAACAACAGTCAGCAGTGGGCAAAATGTGAAACATATAGCGGTTTAAATAGCTGGAATTATATTAGTTTTTATCAGATGTGCATGTTACTTTTACTTTTTGGACATTTTTAAAGTAGTGATATGTTAAAACTTACACTGTAGGTACTCTTGATAATAGCTGGTAAATCATTTTTACCACCAAAAGTGGTAAATTGTCTAAATTGTTTGTTTTGTCAGAACATAAATAACAGAGAAAACACTGTTCCTGAGTAAGATTAGCAACAGAAAGCTTGAAGGCTGAGGCAATCTTCAAATATCAAACTCAGATTCTCCTAAACCACTCTGCACTGCATGCCATTAATACATTGCTGTGATAAACCACTATAGTTTTGTACACAAACAAGCTGTTTTCTTACCCTTTTTAAAATAAATGTAGCGCTCTCAAAACATTGCTCAGAAATGTAGGAGGCTTTCAGCCAGCAGCCTGAGATATTTCCACGATATAAAACAAAGATAGGAAAACACGGTCACACATAGGGTTCACAGATTGTTCAGTGCAGATAACAAAAAGCCCAGAGGCAACAGTGAATTTTTCTCTTCCAAATAATTCAGAACAGAAAAATTCCTGGATGCAAAAAAAAAAAGGAGAGAAGAGCATTCATCAGAAAAACATTTGTTTATGTTAAACATCTATATGCCGCTCTGCAACAAACATTAATATGAATAACTAAAGAACTGCAACATATTTGCATCCCCTTCTAATACTGAAATAAAAAAAATGTTTAAGCTCATTTCAAGGAAAAGAAAACATGTCCTTAAAGTATGCATAAAATTAAAATCAAATGGACTTTGAGAGGCCAATTTGCCATTATTTCCATGGTCATATCATGCATAACATAGACAAAGGTAGACATAGGATTAAATTAAGTCGCTTTCAAATACTTTTTTACTGATTCTTCCAAACAGGATTGGTAAAAGTTGCTTAATTAGCTATTTTGCATGATTTAATACAGACTTTCCATGGCTTCACCCACTCTCACTCACACAACACCTCGAGCAAATCACCAGTCACCATCTGCTTTATGACGATCTAACCCAAAAGTCCAAGGTGGAAAAGCAAGAACAATGGAACAGAACTACCTGCTGTGCAACAAGGACCACTCTAGATATTTAAAATTTAGGGCTTTTTGTTTTATTAGAAGTCAGTCAACCCAACTGTAAATGTCAACAGAAATAGTATAATTAGAAAAACAAAGGGAGAAAAAAGGAAATGCAATTATATGGAAAACAGAAATGATAAAAGTGTGAATATTTCTGAAGATGAGTGATTATGTATATGGAGAACACAATAATCCACCTCATCATCACCCACTTGTGTTGTTCTTTGTAACTCCCTAAATCAGGAGCAAACCTCTCAGTAATGTAGCCATGTTGGAGACAATATCAAGCAGTAATTATTCTCAGGTCTTTTGGCTTTCTCTTGAGACTTTGTACATTTTCAGGAGAGGTTTCATTTGGTTGTTTTCAAAAACCTTAGGACATTCCTTGGACATGCTGTATTCTGGTAAAACGATTGGACATATTTTGTCAAGATAAGTCAGATATCCATTCATAAGTCAGTTAGCAGCCTGTGAAAAAGCAATAACAAAGACATGATACAAACTGGACCCGCCAACACAAGTAAGTGAAATTTATTGATTCATAAGGTAAGAATTCAAGAGGAACAATGTTGAAAGGGACTTGCATGTCAAAGAGAGGTTGAAGACTAAAACCCACAAAGACAGAGAAATTCTGATTGTTCTGGGTTATTATGTTCTTTTAAATGTGAAAGTAATAAAAAAAAGGGAGTGATGAAAAAAGTGTCAAGGAGAACAAAGTGAAAGGAGGTGAAATCAGTTTTTAGAAAATAACCTTTGACCTGAGACAGCTACACTAACAAGAACAAAAAGTGTGAAGCAAAACTCCAGTGATCAAATGAAGTTGAATCCACAAGTCATTTAAAAAATAAAAAATAAAAATACTCCTTCACCCAGAGCAGTAAACAGCCACAACCACACAACTCAAACGCTGCCAACACAAAGGAACTCTGGCCTCAGCCATCTCCTCTCTGTCAGCTTAAGGACTCCCAGGCCTAATTGGTGAGTGGAGTCAGTCAAGGAGAGAAGAGAGAGAAATGCAACAACCCACGGTCGGTCTGTGGGGACATAACAGTGAATTTATAAGCAGAGACCGAGGTTTGAGATGTTTTAGAAACAGCATCAACATTTGACAATTTATCCATCAGGAAGCAGCGACAAATTCATTTTCATTGTTTCTTTCAAATACCCTTCCCTCAGTGTTCCTTGGTTCTTTTACATTGAAAACATGTTTGAGTATCAGTATCAGCCTTTATAAGTGATTGTGGAAATGGACTCATTCAAATTTTATCCTCAACTTCTATTTACACATTATGTTAATATAGGAATTTGCATAGATTTTGGTCCATACTCACATGACATCATCACACAGTTACTGCAGGTTCGTCAGCTGCACATGCATGATTTGAATCCCCCATTCCACCACATCCCAAAGGTACTATGTTGGATTGGGATGTGGTGACTGCAGTGAACTCACCGCCATGTTAAAAGAAAAATCAGTTTGAAATGAAGGCAGGATGGATCTGTGCTTTCATGTTGTTTACAACAAACTCTGCCTCTACCATCTGAACATCACAGAACAATCAAGAATCATCAGGCAACATTTTTCCGATCTTCTACTGTCCAATTTTGGTGAGTCCATGTGAATTGTAGCTTCAGTTTCCTGTTCTTAGCTGACATGAGTGGCTGGATGCCACTCATGTCAACCTGTTGTGCATTTAGAGATGCACTTCTGCACACCGTGATTGTAACAAGTGGCTATTTGAGTTACTGTCGCCTTCCTATCAGCTTGAAGCAGTCTGGTCATTCTGCTCGGACACAAACGAGGCATTTTCCCCTGAGAGAACTGCCGCTGACTGTGCCTGCATGTCTAAATGCACTCCGTTTTTTTTTTTTCCATGTGATTGGCACAAATATAAAAATCAGCCAATGAGCAGTTGAAAAGTTGTACCTTAGATTATATATTATATTGTTTTTGTCATCTTATAATAATATGGCTTACGTAAAGAAGATGACTTGATTCACTGGAGAAAATAAAGGTGAGTGAATACAAATGTAATGTGATTAAATCTGTGATATTCACAACAAAAAACAAAAAGATATAGGTTACATTTGCTCAAAGCAGAAGACACTGGACATTTTCTTACGTAATCTCTCAGAATAAATATCCTGTCGTTATGGAACAATATAAACAACTGATAGTGGCTGCTGCATACTACGGTGGAGAAATACTTTCTCGAAAGGTTGAAAGGTTTCAAAAACAAAAACCTCTCACAATCAAATTCAACAATTAAAAAAACCCACAACCTATGCTAAAACTGAAACTTTAAGAATAATAAAAATACAAGTAGTTTGTGCACAGACTATTTTTCAAGCAGGACAGTTTTTTTCCTGTGTGAGATACTCGGCTATCATCGCTGCAGTCCTATTACTTGAATTAGTTTGCTTGCTTTTTACATGTGCAGCTATCCTGACAGTATCTGTAAGTGTGGGTGAACCACACAACAGCGCTGTGCCTGAATCCCAAGTAGACTCTGATGGAAGACTGAAGCTGCTGTACTGCTGCTTTGCATGTCGACACAGCATTAAACACAGGCAACATTTATTTAATATGACACAGCATGACTCGGTATTATATTCTTCATACGAATGATGCAAGGTATTAAAATATCTGAGTAGGTAGTAATCCTCTTAATGCAAACTCAGTTTTGAATGGACGTAACGTTAGAGGTTGTCAGTCTTTCTGCTTTGCATTCGCCAGCACACAGATCCATGAAGCATTTAAGGTGAGAGGGATTTCTTTCCACCAGTCACTCAGCTCAAGAGACTGTCGACAAAAAATAAATAAAATAAAATAAAAATAGGGAAGTTATTCTCCTCACAGTCGAAGGAAACTTTTGCCTCCACTTCTGAAGAAAATGCGAGGACACCTCTCAAGGTGAGGGACTGTCCGCGAGAAGAATTTCATTAAACGAAAAAAGCAATTACTATCCGAGTGTAGGTAGCACAGTGTTTTCAGCCCACTGCAACTGAGGTCAGACATCCTCATTATGACCCATCCTCTTCATTAGTGTCCATCAGGGAAGTTTATATCACATACAATTTTGTTCTGTTTAAAATGCATAGACTGAAAGTAAAAAGAAGTAATCGGTTGTCTATATGGAGGGAATTGTTAAAGAAAACCACAAGGGTACTGAAACATATTCACATTAATTCTATGTGTCACTGTGACTACTACATTTATCTGAAACTATTGCAAAAAAAGTTTTAAGGAGTCCATTGCTCAATGAACATGTGATAACGGGGTCTGCAACCTGGCATCCAGATCAATTTGATGTTAAATTCTATTAATATAGTGCTAGCTCAGTGTTCAAGCACTAATTGAAAATTGTGCCGTAGCACAGACAGAACAGCAGGGCTGCTTATGTTCAGCCACTTAGTTTGTTTTCCACGTCCAGCATAGAAGAAAAAAAACATATCGTATCTTACCTTGTTTACAGTGATGATTGATGTAACCAGCTTCAATAGTGGCCATAAGTGGATGAATATCAGCAAAGCAGGTAAAGATGTATTAGGTTATAACAGCTGGCTGGATGGAACATTTCTGTGTGGTTTCCATGCTCTCCTTGTGTCAGTGCAGAATTTCTCCAGGTACTCCAGCTTCCCCCACAGTGCACAAACCTGCATGTTAAGTTAACTGCTGATTCTAAAAATCAGCCAAAGGTGCAAATGTGAAAGTGAATGGTTGGTTTTACTCTCTCTGTGTTACCCCTTCAATAGCCTGGTATGTCTAGAGTGCACCCTGTCTCTCGCCTGTGTCTCTGTATGGACAAAATGTGTTTCTTCCATCGTATTTATTTCAAATAAATACAATTGCTGCAGTATAATAGGGCATGTCCACTGAAGCTTAACGATTGGGACCATTTCTTACATTTTCTTATCATTATTATCTTATAATTTCTTATCATTTTGCCCCATTTTCTGGTCAATTTTCTACTTCTTTCCTATAAGTTTCTGCATTTTGAACTTTTGACTTTTATATCTGTATATGTATCTGTATATGAGATATATCTATATCCATCTATATCTCAAAGTAAGTGTCTTTTTTGTACAAGATAACTTGATGAAACCTGTTCAGCTTGCTCTGACTGGAAATAGAAAATATTAACATATTCTAACAGCTGCAGAGACCCATGTCCTGTCTCTTTTAGACAAATTGATGCAGTAAGATTCACGAAGCAATCTATGTCTGCAACTGTAGGCAATAGCCTTATTGTGCACTGCCTATATGGCTGGGTAATTTATATATTCTGCAGACATGGGCATGAGCTCTTCACTGTATGACTCAAATAAACCGTAAAAAGTTGAAGTGATTTGTTTAGGAAGATCATAGAGACCAAGAAATGTTAAAAATCACACTTTTCAGGAGGAAATGCACATTTTCAGTTAAGAATTAAGAGATTTTTTCACTCTCTTGTTGGTCAAAACTTTCACCCTCTGTGATTTTCTTTTTAAAAAGCCCTTATCACTGTCATCTGTGCACAGCTGTAGATTTGACTACAACTGCTGCTTGTCATTCATGGGTGAATTTGCAGGAAGCTTTTTAAACTTCACCATCACTCTACAGGTAAGTTCTTGGAAGCAGGACAGTGAGTCCAAATGTGTTATGCGTAAGAAAAATGTTCCTCAAGCTGAGACTCCAGCAGCTCTCAGCCCTTCTAACAGCATCCTAAAACACCGACTCAGTGCCTTTTTATTCAGTGACACCCAACCCAGTGTCTGCAGTGAAAAGTCTGCAGATTTTCATTCTAACTTAACATGTCATAGTAGCAGATTTCTCCGATTTCAGTTTCTCTAAAATGAGCTGCTAATGCTTGATAATGCATTCATACAATGAAACAAGCGCTCAGTAGCAATAAAATTGAACGGTAAGATCAAAACTGAAATGTTTTTGAGGAAATGTGGCCTCACATTTGTATCCCTCTCTGCCTTTTTCTTTAAATCACTGATTACTTTACAGTAAATGGACTGTACTTATATAGCACTTTTCCACTCTATTTGAGCACTCAAAGTTCTTTTTCACTACGAGCTTCCTTCACAAAAGCAGTTTTTTCGATGCTTAAATGCTTTCACTCAATCTCCAACAGATGCATCAGCAGCAAATCGGAGTGTAGTAGCTTGCCCGCGGAAACTTGGACATGCAGACTGGAAGAAAGAACAAACTTTCTTCACTGTAAATATAAAAATTCAATAAAGATAAAAATGCAAAACCAGTCAAACGATTCTACAAACATTCCTTTGCATGGTTTAGGAAGCAAAACATGGGCCAGAAAAAGCCTGCAAACATCAGTGTTTTCATTTCCTTCTTGACAGAAGGAGGACACCGATTGAAGAGATTTTTTTAACCGTGAAATCAGGGCAAAAAAATCAAAAACATGCCCAATGGAAATTGGCTAATAAACGTGCTTCAAATGATATGGCTGGTTAAAAGCAAACAAAATCATGCTAATGTGAGTTAAATGTATAGGTTTTATTCTTTGTGATGAAATCTGCACAATGAAAAGCTGGTGACACAAACACTGTTCAACATTTGCTAAACGGTTAAATGCAAAAAGCTGCAAATGAATATAATAATGAGCATTGTTTCCTCAAAGAAGCTATTATATCGAGTATTAATCTTCAGTGAGAGTCGACTATAATTTATGTGTTAGTAAAAAGAATCTGGCCGGCATTGCTTCTCTGAAAGTCCACTTTACTCCACAGTTTCACGACTATTAGCTCAGAACTAATTATTTGCATTGGTTTCTACTTTCCTGGGTTCCCTGGCCTTTTCCCTAGGATCTGTTTCATCACAGTGAGTCTAGCCTCAGGCATTTCCTTTCTCCACTCAAGTGTACGAGAGACTAAGCATGCGTTTTACGTAGTGGAGTTTCAGAGGGGTATAGAGAGGAAGATTTTTTTTGCTGTTTAAAAAAGAAGAAACTTTTTTCCTGTCAGAAATTAATGCCTCAAAAGCCTCCCAACCAATGCACTCTAAAACCATCATTCATCTCTTGCAGAGCTGAAAGCTAAAGTTAAATAAATGATGACATTTATGAGACGCACACCTGTGAACCCCCAACACATTTGTCACTCAGAAAATAGAGGAAAAAAACATGCCACTGCTAAGACTAGTATGTCTTCTTGAAACTAGAAAAATAATCACATTAGTCTTTTTTATTTGTCCTCCCACCACCTCCATCTCTGTCTTCTTCACCACAGTCATTATGTCTCAATGATCCCCTCTCAGTCCAATTCTCCCTCTGTCTCGCCCTCCCTGCCAAAGTGCCTCTCTCGGCAACAGTAATTCTCATTAATTATCACTGCAGGCATGTTCCGGTGCCAGAGAGCCCCAGGTGTCGAGCCTCGGTCAAACCTCCCTGTTCCTGTTAGGGGGAGTCAAGCTTTTCTGGAACAGGCAGGGGGTTAGACATCTTTACCACCCATCAGTGCAACAGAGCTTAACTTTATCTCAGAGATAGGGGCAGATTAATGAGCTGGTTTCACTGATTATACAACTAGAGTGTGATTGTGGAGGCCACAGTCAGGTTTTTTTTTTCCAGTGGGAGATACACAAAGAGATTGTTGCTCCTTCACGTCAAAAGGAGCCAAATGGATGGTTCAGGCATCTGGAATAAAACCAGAACTCACTAGACAAATTGTGTCATTTGTTTAGCCTGGTAGCACAATGGGATCGGGAATGCCCTGCTCAGTCACTGCACCCTGACTTCAGGAGGGAGGATGGATGGATGAATGGATGGATGGATAGATGTTCATCTTGCACTTTTTTAACAAATGGGTTCTTGATTCAATCAGTCTGCACTAATTTTATTCACATACTCTGTATTGCATTTGGCTGTTATTTTTGGTCAAGCTACTTTCTTTAAACTCCTCTGCTGTAAGCTTCAGTGTGTGTATATACAGGGAGTGCAGAATTATTAGGCAAATGAGTATTTTGTCCACATCATCCTCTTCATGCATGTTGTCTTACTTCAAGCTGTATAGGCTCGAAAGCCTACTACCAATTAAGCATATTAGGTGATGTGCATCTCTGTAATGAGAAGGGGTGTGGTCTAATGACATCAACACCCTATATCAGGTGTGCATAATTATTAGGCAACGTCCTTTCCTTTGGCAAAATGGGTCAAAAGAAGGACTTGACAGGCTCAGAAAAGTCAAAAATAGTGAGATATCTTGCAGAGGGATGCAGCAGTCTCAAAATTGCAAAGCTTCTGAAGCGTGATCATCGAACAATCAAGCGTTTCATTCAAAATAGTCAACAGGGTCGCAAGAAGCGTGTGGAAAAACCAAGGCGCAAAATAACTGCCCATGAACTGAGAAAAGTCAAGCGTGCAGCTGCCAAGATGCCACTTGCCACCAGTTTGGCCATATTTCAGAGCTGCAACATCACTGGAGTGCCCAAAAGCACAAGGTGTGCAATACTCAGAGACATGGCCAAGGTAAGAAAGGCTGAAAGACGACCACCACTGAACAAGACACACAAACTGAAACGTCAAGACTGGGCCAAGAAATATCTCAAGACTGGTTTTTCTAAGGTTTTATGGACTGATGAAATGAGAGTGAGTCTTGATGGGCCAGATGGATGGGCCCGTGGCTGGATTGGTAAAGGGCAGAGAGCTCCAGTCCGACTCAGACGCCAGCAAGGTGGAGGTGGAGTACTGGTTTGGGCTGGTATCATCAAAGATGAGCTTGTGGGGCCTTTTCGGGTTGAGGATGGAGTCAAGCTCAACTCCCAGTCCTACTGCCAGTTTCTGGAAGACACCTTCTTCAAGCAGTGGTACAGGAAGAAGTCTGCATCCTTCAAGACAAACATGATTTTCATGCAGGACAATGCTCCATCACACGCGTCCAAGTACTCCACCGCGTGGCTGGCAAGAAAGGGTATAAAAGAAGAAAAACTAATGACATGGCCACCTTGTTCACCTGATCTGAACCCCATTGAGAACCTGTGGTCCATCATCAAATGTGAGATTTACAAGGAGGGAAAACAGTACACCTCTCTGAACAGTGTCTGGGAGGCTGTGGTTGCTGCTGCACGCAATGTTGATGGTGAACAGATCAAAACACTGACAGAATCCATGGATGGCAGGCTTTTGAGTGTCCTTGCAAAGAAAGGTGGCTATATTGGTCGCTGATTTGTTTTTGTTTTGTTTTTG
The DNA here is from genome assembly GCF_900408965.1 of Simochromis diagramma. Classification (NCBI taxonomy): domain Eukaryota; kingdom Metazoa; phylum Chordata; class Actinopteri; order Cichliformes; family Cichlidae; genus Simochromis; species Simochromis diagramma. Next base: position 18,785,509 of record NW_024387492.1, read on the forward strand.
AATGTCAGAAATGTATATTTGTGAATGTGGAGATGTTATATTGGTTTCACTGGTAAAAATAAATAATTGAAATGGGTATATATTTGTTTTTTGTTAAGTTGCCTAATAATTATGCACAGTAATAGTCACCTGCACACACAGATATCCCCCTAAAATAGCTAAAACTAAAAACAAACTAAAAACTACTTCCAAAAACATTCAGCTTTGATATTAATGAGTTTTTTGGGTTCATTGAGAACATGGTTGTTGTTCAATAATAAAATTATTCCTCAAAAATACAACTTGCCTACTAATTCTGCATTCCATGTACATGTGTCCATGTGAAAATGCCCTCCCTTTAACCCACACCTAGCAGAAGGATGTCAGCAATAGAGAAAACAGTGAAGTGAAACTAACTTTCCTCAAGTTCAAGACAACTTAAAACCTCACAAGGTATACCAGGGAGAAATTTTATTTGAGTTCATTAACATGGTGTCAGTTGTCAGGTGCCGTTTCATCTAGATGAAACCTGAGTATCTGATCAGTAAATATAAGATTAAGTAAGTTACACTGAGCGATCTCCATCATATTTGGTTGATTCAAAGCCATGAAAGACCAATGGTTTTGTTGTCTATTCCCTCAATTATTTCTAAAATTAGCAAATATAATGCATTTATTTAAAATATAGAGGTATGACGGGTGTCACCAGGTAGGGAGTTTGGCACTGACTAGAGTATTTTTGGGGTGTAAAGCCAGTCTCACAAAGGCAGCTGCTGGTCCTTTCTGGACTGCCTCCAATGCAGGTAATTCAAGGCACAGAGGAAAATAGAGGTCTGCGCTGTAGTAGATTTACCATGAGTGACAGAGAGCTGAAACTGACAGCGAATTCTCTGCACTGCAGACAACTTGACTGTAAGCAACTGAGAGTTAAAGGCAGCTGCAGGCTGTCATTAATAATCTTTCAAAGAAAACCTTGTGAGTTTTACTTCCTTTAGACTCCTGTTGTTGACCACAGATTCTCCTGCAGTCAACTTGGCTCAAAGTGAACCAAACAGGAAGAAAGTTTGAGCTTTTAGGGATGGCACGGTATAACAAGAAAAAAATGAGTGTTTCATACTGTAGTGTGCAAAGGATAATCAGTTTATCCAGATTATTATTTTGTTTTCATAATCACTGAAAACAAAATCCTAATTAAAATTTAAAATTTGATTAATCTCCCAGCCCAAGATTAACCCTGGAAAACTATTGGAGCTTCCTCCTATAAAAATAACCACAAAAGCACAGTCAACCAGTCGAATCTGAGACTTCAGTTTTGCTTTTGACTATATTTACATTTTTTAAGAGAAAAAGGACTCCTGGACATCTCGGGTTCCAGATTTGTGATTACCTTTGTCTGAATGGGTGCAACATGTCATTGGTTCTTGATCCAAGGCAAACTGTAGTAGTCTGAACAAAGTATTTTTAAGGCAGACAGTTAATGTGCATTATGCTCTCGATAGTGTCCCAAAATTGATTCTAAAATCCGGAAATCTTAATGCAGTGTCATGAAAAAGCAGTAAAAGAAATTATGTACTGCTGTACAGTACTTGCATCCTACTTCATGTATTTTCTCATTTAATGGTGAATAGGAGATGACTCTTTTTCTATATGTTCAATAATTTCAAATTACACAGTTTTTTTGTTTGTCTTTAAAGTTCCTACTAAGTCAATGTGACTTTAAGTTTAAAGCTCCTGGTTGAGTTGCAGTATTTGGTAACGTAGTAAATTAATCAAAGATCAACGACCCTGACCAGGTCTTTAATATTTGCACTTAGGGCTGTTCGATATAACGATATATATCGGATGACGATATAAAAACGTCTATCATTTCATTTTACGCTATCGTTTGTTTCGTGGTGTTGCAAAATAAACTGTTTAGGCCAATATTTTTTCATCGTTTTGATGGTCACTGTAGTGGCTATATTAATTTCTTAAAGTTCTCTCTTTCTCTTATATTTAATATAACCACACTATCGACGGACAAGCGCCTGTTTTTATGCATTAGCAACAACGAGGGTAAAACCATCACGAAACACTGCTTGTTTATTTTCCACATAAACCTTTCACAATAAAGCTCAAGATCCTGTTGAGACTTTTCAAAATAAACTGAATCACGTGAAATAGTATGCAGAGTATTTACCGATGAGAAGCAAAAAAGAGCCGTCAGTTGCTAAAAAATAAACCTCAGACTCAAACGTTAGAACAGGCTTTTCCCTGCAGCATCACAACTTATGTCTAAAAATGTGTAGTTTCATGCATCGGTAAAACACTCGACTCCAGATACACGACGCCCAGCTGGAAATACTTCAGCTACCCGAGATTCAGAGAATTTACAGAAAATGTTAAATTTTTGTGATTTATATCGTTATCAGACGATAGATGTTTTATATCGGGATATGAGATTTTGGTCATATCGCACAGCCCTATTTGCACTTCATAAATCAACATTATTGAACATTTCCTACACTGAGGAGTATCCTCATGTTTTAATGTGAATAAGAAGCCATCCTTCTGTATCACAGGACCTATTCCACACTAACTTCATGTGTCTGTGTAAAACACCTCTGCAAGCGCATCTTCCCAGACTAATGCACTTGACTATAAAATAACCAGATTGGACAAGCACGAAGCCCCTCTCTAGGCCAAATAATGTGATGGTGTATAGGAGCGGAGTAACACAAACTATAAGAATCAGACAAACACTCCCTCTAGCCAAAATGGCAGATAACACAGAGGGAGGGAAAAACAGCCTTGGAGGATTAGTGTACGATCTCCTGGGAAAATGAGGAGGCTCTGGATAATAGAGTAATCCAATCTGCATCAGCACAGCTTTATAATCCTTCACCTTTTTGGCCCCTATCCCACCATGAGAGGATGTTTTTCTTCATCTCTATGACAACATAACATCTTCCAAATACAATACGTGATTGAGAGGCCACAGTGTCTCGTTAACACTTAATGAAAAATGTGATGATATGCGGCGTTGTTTATCGCAGTTTTGCAAGATATTCTTATGGCTACAGTGCGCCAAGGATTGTTCGGTTTTCAGCACAAGTGATTTTTAGTCAGGCAACTTCATCCTGAAACTTCATTACACCCAGATTCAGAAGCAGCTGCAATGTAGAAAATGTTCTGTTAGGGCTCTGCACAAGCCGCAGTGTGGCCATTCCCCCACATACCACCTCCAGCCAAGTGAAATTAGATGTATAAATCTACACTCAGCACTCCAACTGATATTCAGCAGAAGATAATTATTCCATTATGCATATTAAAAATCACAAAAATATATGGCTTGGAGCAGACGATCTCTCCTTGTGAGGCCTTACCCAGCATTGATAAGCAGAAGAGAACCATCAGTACATGGAAATGATCTTAAGGTGTGCGGCTGAGTGTAGCAGCAGCAAACGGTAGAAAGGCAGCTCAGCAGTGGAGATGTAATTATGATATGTCATATAACCATACTGCTGAAATATCTTTTAAAGCATGGCATGAATGAAAAATGAAACAGGGACAAGAATCAGTATTTGTCATGAAACACACACACACACAAAAAACATCTGTAGGCCACTTCCAAGACAACGGTGAGGTTGTCATGCATGAAGGAAGCATACAATATCATAACCTGGGTCCAGTCTACATATCCTCACCTATAACGAAACAGTGGAAGGTGGAAACAATAATACAATGAAAAATATGCTTTCACTGTCAGTCCTTGAAATACTTTATTTCAGCAGCGATGACGTGGTTCTATCTCTGCTGTCAAAGTAGAGGTGGGGCGATGATCCTGGTGCGATTCCAACCCTACTTTGATCCATGCGTGGTCTTTCTATATGGCAACAAGCATAAACTACCGCAAGTTAATGCCTTGTGGCCTAGACACCGGACCCCGGCCTTGAAACATCTGATTGCTATGGGAAAATGTTACTACTCCAGTAGTTGATGGGTGGTTGCTTGAGGTTACTGGTGGCCACCAGCACCAAAAACATCCATTCGATGGCTTTGGCACTTTAAATGTACATGTATAGAGCTTTTCTACTCTGAGCACTCAAATCACCTTCTTATTAGAAGCCTCATTCACCTATACACATCCATAAAAGTACTTTTTTTCAATACCTTAGTGCTTTAAACCTAACCTAACATTGTCTAGGAAGGCTTGTGTAGTTGCATGCTAAATCAAAAAAGAAAATGCAAAAGATTGATAGCAGCAAAACTCTATCTACAGTTACATCAAAATCTCCAGCTCAGAATTCCCTGCTTGAACTTGTTGATCTGCATGCACTGGAGTTACTGTCTGTATCATCCTGCTACAAGACCTTGATATGCAGGTCATCTGTGAAGAAATGTTTGGCTCGCGGCGTGTTGGCTTTGGAACCTGTGACGCAACTGTTATGATGAGCCGATACTGTGGAGCTGCCACACTCCTTTATGAAAAGAAACTGTTAGAACCAAAGAGCCAGGTGATCATATAAAACATTTGCCTACTTTTCTGTCTGGATGTTTGCAGGTGTGGAAATCAGAGTGAACGTCATGTTACTTCCTGTTTTATTTTGTTACCGCTTTGTCTTGTGTGTTTATTGGTTTAGTTAGTTTAGTGTTACTTTCCCCAATTGCTTGCACCTCTGTTGTTTTCTGCAGCTGTTATAACTTCCTTGAGTTTAAGTAGCTTTAGTTTCCCCTCTTTCTTTGTCAGCGCATTAGTTAACCCTTCCTGAGATGTGTCTAGTTGGTTTATGTTCCTCATCTTCTGTGTACTTCCTACTGGATTTTTTTCACTGCTAGACTGTGTTATGTTTGGACTGTACCCCAAATGATCATTAAAAGTACATTTTGAGTTTTCACCCCTGCAGCCTTCCTTGGCCTACATTTGGGGTCCGCTGCCACAACCATGACCATGACAGGTGTTTTGTCAAACAGGATATAATTCTGGCATGTTAAAAATATTATGTTTAAATGCACCTCGTGTGTCTGAAAGAGAAAACATGAGTTTGAGAGAAACGCTCAGTTGTAATTGAACTAAAAAGATGAAAATATTCTTGCAAATGCCATGTTTATGTTGAAGACTATTTTTTCAGTTGAAAGTCATAATGATCCTATAAACACTGCACTGACTGTAGTATTAAATAATAAATAACCTAATATGGGTCCAGCTTATAAGACGAATGTGATTCCTGAAGTCTTTTTAAGAAAATAACATTCAAAAACTTTTTCCCCTCTCACAAAACACACTTTGATTATAACTCGATGCTTCAAACTTGGTTTCTTCTGAGACAAAAGGAAACCCCTCAAAATAATGGCAACAACGAGAAGCACAAACGCACATATGTCACAAGCCAGGCAGCCAGCAGAAGAAAAATGAGCCGAATAGCTTCAAGAGACTCATTCAATATCAATAATAATATAATGCACACAATGCACTTAGATTGGCAGCAGTATAATTTAGTGGAATATCACACAGCCATATTAGCCATAAAACACATTTGAGAGAGCAGCAACAACCAGCCAGCTATATCACCTGACACATAAATGATGAACACAGCCAATATCCATTCACAAAGTGCATTTAGAGGAAGCTGCAAACATTTACCTCCATACTCTGTATCCCAGTAGAGAATGAATGCAATGGCAACCTCCGACATCTACCAAAAACAGCAGGCTTATCACAAAACCAGCCGCCAGCTCACTTCTCTATATAAAAACATGACTTTGTAAAGGAAACACTCGTCACACTCTACTTCGCTCAGTAATAAATATTCACTAAAACACACACTTCAAGACCAAACACAGCAAATGTAGAAACGAACTGCCTTACCTGTATGCTATACGGTGCTTTCCTGGTTCACTTTCTCGTTTAGGTAACTGGGTCTTCTTCAATTTTTCAAACTCCCCACGTTTTCATATTTACAGGCTTTACATGTCCCAAAAGAAAAGTAAATGAAAATGTAAACGCTAATTTTAAGATTAATAAATAATCATTATAATTCCACGTAGGTGAGTTGGCTCCAGAGCGCAGGCACTGTACAAGTTAAAGTGGAAAAGCTTGTGAAGCTTCTGTTTCAACTGAGCATTTCCTGTCATGACAAATCACCTGCAAGGAGGCCCGGAAGGCAGCCTAGCAAAGCAGACTTAGCATATCAGGTGTGTATGTGGTTTGGTAACGTAACTCAAAATTTCAAAATACTGAGTAAGTTGAAGATGTAGCATCATTTTTCCCAGTGGGAGAAACATTTCATAGTTCTTCGATATTAAAGTATAAAAAAAATGTTCAAAAGAGATAAACAGTAAAGCTATAATGTTGAAGTCTTTAGTTCAGGGGAAAAAATGTCCACGAGCAATTTTAGGTTACCATAAATAATCTTAGATTAACGTGATAAATATGAGGAAAATATAAAAATGAGGAAAAACTCCCCTTTTTGCCTTTACTAGATGGTGGATCTGTGAAAAGTAGATAAAAAGGGGCAGAATGCAGGAGAAGAGGCAAAGGATGGCAGGTTTACCTGAAATTGACTCGAAAGGTAGGTTCTTGGTGAAAATCTATTTTTATGAAATGTGTATTTAAAGCAGGCATTTTTAATGTCCTCCACAAGCTAAGAGGTTGTCATATCGTGTAAAATTGACCAGACTAAAGTGTAACACTTTATATAGAGTTACTCTGATTCTTGAAAGCGATTTAATGTAGACGGTGTTCAAAAATAGGACCTTTATTTATTTATGTTCAGCTGAAGCAAAGCAGGAAAAAAATTAAGATTTTACATTTTTTCTTTTTGTTCTAGAGTTCAATTTATAATATTTAAAGCATAAGAATCAGTTTCCCCCTGTTCACTGTTTCTTTAGTTACTGCTTCCTGCCCTTATGTGGCAGGGAATTTTGTAACTAGCAGGCCCAACCCTGCTGCCCTCTGCCTGCACCCTGTCACCCATGGAAAGTGCCCAGAGGTGGCAATTTAAGTACTGCACACTTATTTAGTCAACTATAAATACACACACACATCCATACACAGGCTTGTGCATGCCCTGTATAAATGCTTTAAGCAGTCATTATTCTGGGTCCTGGCACTGGACTAGCAGGGACTCAGGTCACCTCGTGCATCATCCTCACAGACTTTCAGTTATGATGACAAGCACTTCAGGCATATCACGCCTCCCTTAATACGCTGTATCTAAAGATCATGTTTAGCAGTACGTGAATCTGATTGAGAGTGCAAAACAGGAAAGTTGTACTTTTTGTTTTTTTGTTTTTTATAATGTTGCATTTTCATTACATCATTTAAAGCTGAAATGAAGCAGCAGTGTTTGCTTTCACAGCATAAATAACATCTCGAGCTACAAAATCCAAAACAGGACCAGATAATTCTTGCTTTGCATAAGCCCCTCTTTAAGCAATAACACACTTGTTTATCTGCTCTCACAGAAATTGTGCTTTTCACAACTCCAAAATTATGTTGTTTGTTTTTACAACGAGAGCCGGGATGAGGCTGAAGATGAACAGTTTGTCTCACTGAATTTTCCTTGTCTGGTCCATGAATTTGACTGCATGAGTATTTATTTGCTTCAATGACCATTTTTTTGTTGAAATATTGATTTAAAATTTAAATGAAAATTTTGATGTAATTCTAAGGTAATACATCAAATAGATTTCATGATTCCATTATCTCGGATCACCTGTACAACCTGCAGCCTCAGCCGACTGACTTTAATGATTCCATCACAATTGTCTGAAAAGTTGACTTTTACTTCTTGGTCCAAACCATCTCAGACATGCCTCTCTAACTTTGTCTCCAAAGCGCTCAACCTGAGCTGTCCCTCACTCTCAATGGAAATCTCAGAATTTTCAGATCAGAAACCTACAGATGGCCTCCTAACAGGTCTCACTACCATCTTGTAAACCTTTGCTTTCACCCTTGCTTCTGTCGTTGTGTCACAACGACAGAAGCTGATGTTGGGGCAAGACTACCTTTCCGTCACTATCCAAAAAAGGGAAAATGCCAAAAATTAAACCCATCCGTCCTGTTATTTTTCACCATAAGTTGATAAACGGGATAAAGAGAGAATGAAGACTTTATTGCATAGCTTTATAAAGTTTCGCTCTCAGTGTAAAAGTAAGCACAACAGCCACACAATACTTCTGATAATGCTCTTCAGCTACGTATTGTTATCTTTATTTGTGCCAGCAGCAGTAGATTAATGTAATTTCTCAATACAAAGCTCCATGTTCATCCAAGCTTCCTCTAAAAAAGACCAGCTTAATAAAAATTGAGATACATCATACTGTAATCAGCAGCCGTACACCCAGGGGGTGCTTTACTACAAATGGTCATTAAAACACTGACAGCTACAGGAACGTATTACCTCCTATAACTGCTGAATGGAACATTTTGGCAACATGCTCTTTTTGTTTAACAGTTTCTAGGTGTGGGTGAATTTACTGCAAACAAAAGTATTTCAGATATTATGACAGAGAGTTATGCTGCAGGAGTTTTCAAGAAGATGCTTAATGCATCAGAGATGAGAGATGGTAGTAGCTGTGTCATAGGTACAGATCTTGTGTTTGGGAAATGGAAAGGGAACACACAGGGTCAAAGTGAATTTGCTTTCATGGTCCAATCTGAAAGCAGGCGCTTGCTTGATCAAGTCGACATTTAGCTTGAGCACAGAGGTCACTCCACTGCTTTTGTGGATTGGAATTAAATGAGTTTTAAGATGGGGTGCACTCAATTTAGGATAAGAGAAAGGAGCTTAAACGGTTTTTTAAGGTGAGCTGAATCTGTATGTTTGCACCGAAACTGAAAATCAGGTGACTTCAGAAGCTTATTGATGAAATCACGTTTTGAATCCGTTTAGTCTCTCATGGTCTCAAAAGGAAAATTTAGCTCTGAGTTATTTTGAGTTCTCTTTTTTTAAATTTCCTCAAAATTGATGTGTTTCATGCAAAGAGGGAAAAACAAGTCTGTTTACACAGGAATGTGTGCTTTGCATACATGCAGTCCAAAGACATGCATGTAACATTATTTGTGTTTCTAAATTGGCCATAGGTGATTAGACGGAGCGTTTAAAGTGCACAGGATATAATGATTAATGAATATGTGTGCAAATAGGTTGATCTAAACAGCTTTGAATGATCTAAACAGCTTTGAATAGTAAAAATTTCGACTATTTACATAGATGTTTTATGTAAATCAGTTATTCTCTGTTTTCTTTGGTTGATATTCATGTGTTTTTTCACTTAGTATATTAGTTCTATTTAAACTGAGCAGCCTGTCACCTTTAGTGAAGTTAAGAATTGTATGATAGATAACATGTCAAATATCATATCTCAGATTATATTAGGCATAATTGAAATTATAGAAGCAAAAGCCACAGTTTACTTCTTCTACTCATTTAAATGGTTACCAATTGATGTTGGCACTAACCTAAGGACCCCATTATGCTTTATACTGGAATGCTTCTTTTAGCAGCTCTAGCTAAACTGTTTTTTTTATCTATGATCGATATTCTGCAATGTTCTAACTAGTTATGATTTTATTGTGTGTACGGTCGGCAAGGTCTGTCATCTCAGCTGTTGTCAAGTGCAACCGACAAATAAAAGAATTTCTCAACTCAACTCAATCATTTTTATACAAAAAATTAGCTTTTAGCTTGAGAGTTTCACCAGAACTTCACGCCAAACTTGGGTGTTTTCAAAGGGATGTGTAGCCTAAAAGTTTCATCTACACGTACAATACAAAGGATATTGTATTTGTGGCCTACAAATCTTGTCAAAATATCCCAGAAACTGCAGGTTTGTCCATGATCTGCTGTCTGCCCTGGTTGTTCATTTTGTCAAAAGGTTTTTCAGATACTTAATTTGCTATCAGTCTGTTAGCCATAGGTTACTCCGAAAGATTACACGAAAAGCAACAAAGTTGTATTGAGTTAACTTTAAAAAGACATGTTGTCAAGCAGCTCTACACAGCTGGGTTACATAAGGCATAAGAAATAGTTTAAGTTTGCTTGACTGGTTTCTGTTATTATGGTTTTTTCATTAAGTAAATTTGAAGCACTTACTTAACACAGGGGGTGGAAACACTTGCTGTTACATTTTTAAGCAAATTTTTAAAAAAAAAAAAAACAAAAACATTCTAAGCCCATCATATTTTGGTGAAATAACACAAATGACTAAAAACAAAAAATAAAAGAAATTTGTTCAACAAATCGTTCCTCCTGTTTAAACTGATAGTAGATTGGAAAAAAAAATCATAGTTGGAACCATTGTTACCAATAAAAATGTCACCATTCATTGCAAATTATTTCAAGGATCCTTCAGCTTTAAAGTGCATTCTGAGCATTTTAATTGGTCTTTAGAGGAAACTTTAGGTGAAGAAACTGATATCTTTGTATTTTCTGTGGTGGATTTAGTTCAGTGGAAATGTTGAACATCAGTGTTTGATGGTTAACCAAGAGAAGAGGCTGACAACAAACTCCAAAATTCAGCTTCAAGCCTTTGATCACCGACACTTATATTCTCTTATCGTACTCCAAAGTAGCTGCGCTGGAAAGATCTCAGGTTAGAGTTGTCTGCAATTGGCCTGGGAGCAAAGACAATATAGAAATCTTCTGACAACAAATCAACAGAACCGGCTCACGAGATTGAGGGTGAACACGTTGACCCTTGAAACTGCAGTTTGACAAAGACAAAACTTTGACTCATGGTCCCCCGAGCTTCTTTTCTGAAACGGTGGGATTATAGCAGACATAACAAAGAGCTTGTTTTATTTCTCAGTAAGTGAATACGGAGAAAGAAAACCTCAGTTCCCTTTAGAAATTTCAATTTTTCTCAGTAGTTAGTCAAAAGATTTTGTTCTGCACTTCTGATACCAGAGGCTGTTTACACAATAAGTAGAACAAACTGCTATTTGATTTGAATTACCATGAATTTTAAAATCTTCACTGACCTTTTTAAGAGAACAACAGTCCCACAGAAAAAAGCAAAAATGCAGAAGATTATGCTTTGAATAATCCAAACAATAAGGCATTTTTGCAATAAGTTTACTTCATTTGTGTTGTCAAAGTAAAAAAACAGACATGGAGCTACAATCTCTCTTAAAAACATAAAGTCAGCTAACCCATCTTTCAATTTGCAGAAATGGAAAAGTTAATTACATTTGCATTAAATTTGAGCTATGAATCTTTGCTGTGTCACTATGAGTGTGTGGACATTTGTTTATCCTTTTATTTTATCTACACTCTAAAGCAACTCTTCACATTTTGAATTAAATCGTGTTAGCCCTTTAGAACTGGGATGGATGAAGTTTCACAGCATTACATAAATGCAGATACTCGAGCGTGACAGTCTGCCTGTGGACAGATGGTCACTGGTGCTTGTTGCCCTGCAGAGCTATAAAACTAGCATCACTTCCTTGTACTTGGGAGGAATATGCAGCATGGCTTCAAATGCATCAATTTTAAATACAGAAGTTATTTTTCTGCATTGTACAATGAATTATCTGTCAGATATATGAATATTGTTTACATTTAGGCCCTGAAATTGGCTCCTGATTTGCTCCTTTCACAACAAATACCAGTACAGATCAGGTCTTTTTTTTGTTAAGGTACAGTCAATTTATTAGAGAAAAAGAATATACATAAATATACATTTATTAGTGTTTACACATGACTTACAACACCCTGATATTTTTTCATGGACAAAGAATAAATCCATTAAAAATACAGAGGACTGGACACTGGTCTGTGAATACGATGGCCGAGATGGATGTTGTCACGTATGTAGCACACCAAAGATGGAGGAGAAGAGACGCCATAGGCATCAGCAAGCCATGGGGGCAAATTCTATTTCACATCTGCACCCTCAGACTCAAGATTTAAGGAATCATACCGGTGTTTTATCTAAGAAGAAGATAAGAAGTCCTAATAACCAAAGAAGTGAAAACAAGATAGACTTCAAAGACCAGCTAAGCTTACTCCACCAACCGACAGAAAAGGCCTCAACACCTCACCTCACCATCGCTGCAATTGGACACAAGTGAGCTTCACTGACTCATCGGCTCATATTTAAGTAAATGGATGTAGACGTTTCTCACCAGACATTGACAGCTGAGGTAAACAGTGGACAGACAGCCTTCCACAGATAAGAAAGAAGACGAAAACAGAATTCAGATGTCTAGTGGTGAGATTTTATACTCTGTAACTTTAAGACTTGATTCTCCTGTGTTTTTAACTAGCTGCCAAATACTTCAACAAATAGCATACTTGTTTCACTCCTGCGTTCTCTTCATGTGATATACAAGTTAGCGTTTCAATTTAGACATTACTTAATCAAAACACTCTTTTTTCTTTTCTGCGGGTGGATCAAGTTATGCTGAAAAATGACCTTTAAATAATTACTGTTCTGAAAATGTTTATTCATGTGAAAGGAAATTTATTAGACTTATGCAGGGGCATTTATTGCAATAAGCTCCGTATCAGAGAAGCAAAGATGACCACGTACCATCAAATTTGGAAGGGTGACCTTTCAGGGCATATTTTCACTCAGTCTCCATGTCTACAATTTGTTCATATCAACTTATCTAGCCAGGAAGGTCCATGTAATTCTTATCTCATTTCTAAAAATTGGATTACAGTTCCTAAAATTAGATAAAGGAGGCTCTTGCGAGGCTTGGGATGTGTGCAGACCCAGTTTCTGTGATGCCCATGCCGAAGTCCTGAGTCATTTGCAGACACTTGCGGATCCTGTTCTAGCTAGAGGCCCGGCTGTGTATCATTTTATGAGATTTTACCAGAGAGATTGTGACCTGCTCTAAACAGAAACCATGCTTTAGAACAACATAATCATTAATCTGAATGAAATTTGTCCCTGTTGAAGGTGTGATTGATGATTGTGTATCATTATGTGTATCAGTGTGTGTGTGTGTGTGTGTGTGTGTGTGTGTGTGTGTGTGTGTGTGTGTGTGTGTGTGTGTGTGTACTGGTAATTTTCTGTAGTTATAATTTACCAGTGTCCCCCAAAAACCTTGCATGCAGGTAATTGGTTGCTATGAAAGCTAGCAGACACACAAATAATGTTATAAGGATACAACCATTAAACATTTGAGAATGTTGCTGATAATAAACACAAAGCACATGAACCGAGCACACAGAGCAGGGCTAATGCTAATGGATCCAGGTGGGTGATAAATGATAAGGGGAAGTCACAAGCATGCAAACATGTTGCACTGAAGTAGTTGCCGGCAAAGCCAGAGTTGCAGTCTGACTGTTACAAACTGGTCCAATCCCATTAACTAGTGGTATATACAATGTCCACAAAAGAACACATATAGCATGAAACAATTTATCAACTTTACCTGTATATTGACAGCAAAAAATATGTAAAGTCTTTCCACTCAAGCTCAAAAAGGCTCTCAGTGGAATGGGACTAAAGAGTCAAGTTTGGAGTACTGTGGTCCTTTGACTTGACTCAGGAGTGATCGCTTCCAGGAGGGACTATTTGTATAGCATAAATGGTGAAAGCTTCTCGGGGATGTGTGTTTGGTTCGATAGATGATGGGTTTCTGGGTTTGGTGAGGTGTTGTGAGGATTACCAGGACACCAGACTGAGCATGAATCTAACAAATGGTAGGTTTTTTCCATTGTCTGTCGGGCTGCTGACAGACAGCCAGACACATGTGTCCTTGCTCCCAGGCAGAGTGGAGCAGACAGCTGTCAAAAAAATGGAAACTTTGCTAAAGGAGAACCATTTTTAGCCAAAATAGAAGAGCTGCTCTGCTGAACGACCTCAATCTTGGCACTGCACTTAATGTAGTCCCCAGCAATACAGCCACCAAATATGAAGTGGATTGGATGAATGATTGTAGACAAAAGCAAAGACCAGATAGGCAGACTCACACTTGCATACAGATTCCTGGATGGATTAGTGAGATTTTGATGCAGGTCTACACACAAATGCAGTTTAGGGGTCCACATATGATTCAGTGGTTTGTTAGCTATGGAGCAGTGAGGCAGTCAAATGTATCAGACAGCTGTAGCCATTTTAAAACCATCATGCTCTTATGTTGGGATTGCTGGCAGTATTATCACAGCAAGTCATGTCACTCCAGCTTAGACGCCTTGCAGGGAGCCCAGGTCGTTGTGTAGCTGGATGGCATCATGCCTCTGCTGAGTGCACAGCAAGGTTATGTCATTCCAGCAGGCATATACACCACAGAGGAGTGGCTTCTGCCAGGCTGCATCACAGCATCCCAGCTCCTGTCTGAATGAACACGGCTTATCCTCTCCACAGTCTCACTTTCTGCCTCACAATAGAGCTGCTTTCACATCACCCGGAGGCTGTCAGCCAGTCCACAGTCGCCTCACTCTCAGCTTACCGTAAATGAAAGCAGCGACAGATAATTAGGTTTTCCGAATTATCTAGTATTTGCGCACATCAAAAGATTTAGCAGGTGCAAAATAGGCGGGGAACAAAAAAAATGAAATTTGGTCCTCGTAAAATCAGAGCTTTCTTGTTAACATGTAAGCAGTTTAGAGCTGTAGACTTATGTTGTCTGTCTTGTTGACTTGTGCTGGTTAATTTGCTATTCTCCCTCTGCTTCTCTTAGTAGTTTTATTACAGCTGCCACTTGAAATTCTTCCACTTTTCAGAAGCTGTAAGTTTTGAAGTTTCCCATTTTTCATATATATTTATTTATTTATTTTTAAAATCTTGACATTGTTGAAGATTTTTCACAATGCATCACTGGCTCTTTATCTTGTGAGATTGTTTATGATACATCCATTTGCGATGTGTCCCAAGGCGGAAACTTGAAAGCCCTAAAAGCTCAGCATATTGTGTCCCTGTTTTTATGTTTTCTGTTGCATAAAATAATATTTAAATGCCAAAGAAATCATCTCTGCCGAAAGGACTAACACACATCGTTGTTCCTAATGGTGGATAGTTAAGCTGTTTAGTCACAATTAAAAGAGAAGGTCATAAAATGGGGAGGGAAAGATTTTAGTTTTTAAATAATGGGATTCACAAGAAAATCCATATGTAGATGGATTAGCATGACACGCGCTTCTAAAAAGTCAAATCATCACAAGATACTGACATTCTAAAGTTTTAAAACTTTCACTGAAATTACTTTTGTCGCTCAGTTTGATTGAGGAAAGCCTGGCACCATGGAACTCATTAACAGCCAGCCTATTATTCAACCAATTGTTCTCTTGTTTTGGCATTGGTAATTTGTCTACACAGGAAAGGAAATTACTTTGTCTTTGGTAGTTACTCATTAGAAGTGTGGTTCATTAAATTCTCTGACCTGACGTCACAGTAGATTTTTCTTGCTGGTGCAAAATAAAGGCATTCATTTATTACAGTTAATGGCTTTTCCCATTTATATTTGACTAGTCCTTCTTGGACGACACAGTTTCCTAAAGAGAAGACACGAACCACAAATTTACCTCTGCATTGTGACAGGTATTCCTGTTTTTTAAAGCAAAAGTGAAACACATGATGTGACACTGGATTTAAAGGAACCTATGAGAGTTACTGCAAATGTGACTGTCCTACCCTTCTCTCATAGAGTCACTCCACAGTCAAACAGGGAAACGTGAGCAAAACAGACCTGCAAAGCAAAACAGATTGAGCTGTGAAGTGGCAGGCAGATTTACCCCTCCACTGTAAGTAAGTGACTTATTCTCTTCCTTGGCTTACCGCATCCATGCACATGAATTAGCATGCATTTATTCCATGCCACGATCGACTGCCTCAGACAGACTAAAATAAAAATAGCACTGCTACCTCCTTACAAGTAGGAAAAACTACTGGTGATTAGATCAAATTTTAATTATTCTTTTATTTACTTATGATTGCCCACAGGTTTAGCACACAGTACTTTTAACCGCTGATCGACCAATTTAACTTGCGTGACAGGTGCAGAGGCAACCTGTCTCCAAGCAATCGTCATCTGGTTGGCAAATAACTGCTCTTTAATTTACAGGTGCAGACAGATTGCTGTCATTTTGCAATCTTTCTGATTTAGTTTTCCCCAAAAAGTGCAACTCATCTTGCAACTCACCAAGTACGTCAATTCCTGTGAAGGAATTTCTGAATTTCTCATTTAAATCTTTGATATTCTGGCTGGACTCTGAATGTAAGTAGTGTGAATTTCAGTGCATGTAGACAGCAGATTTTAAATTCACCTGTTAATTTCTGTATTGTCACAATCAGATTGCATATAACTGCTAACTTAACCCAATTCAATTGCAAACTGATGGCAGACTCATTCAGTTTTATTACCATTTTATTGCAGTTGTAAAGCACCAAACATGCGTTGAAACTGTCAAATGACAAGAAAGCTGCAAGTAGTCACAGATGGGGTCCCAGTTTTCAAAGCAACCGTTTCAAAGGTAACGAGATCACAGTTTTATTGAACATGGCCACAATACGCAAAATGTGCTTCAGTCTCCGACCACTTAGTGTGACTGTAGCATGACTGTGTTGGCATTCTGGATTAAAATAAAGCTGTATTTGTAGAAATATAAGGTATAGGGGGGAAAGCTCATCATTTTGAGACTACGTTACCAGACAACCTATAATTCTATACGTAGATATATACTTTTTATCTCCTGTTGACAATAAAAATGAAATAAAAATACTTAAAAGCAGTTAGATTGCAACATGCTAAATCATGCTTTGTTATGCTTTCAGAAACTAGAAGGTGTTAACTTTGAAATCAAATCTCTTACATGCATCCTGCCCTTACATTTAAAAGAATTCCTTTTGATTATCTCAAATAGAAAAAGGCGGAAGCATGAATTTTAACACACCCTCACTTCTAACCCTAAACAAGTTATCAACAGTCTGTTGGCTGTTAATAGGTTGAAGTAATCCTCCTTAGCTCAAACCAGACCAAATAGCAAATAGAGAAATGGCAACTGAGTGGGAAAAGGCTTGTTTTACAAGGATGTAGGTATAAATAGAGCCTGTTCTCCTCCAGTGAATCCCATTGTATCAAAATTGGCTGCTTTTTACCTCGAGGAGCTCAGAAATTTGTCCTTGATGAATGGGAGTGAAGTCGGTTAAAAGGCAAATCTAATTATTTACACCTGCTCTTCCCCCAGTGGTGTCCATTTCCAAACAATAGCTACAATAAATGTGGCGATTGCTATCAGGTGGCTGCAGAAATCCTATGCAGCTTCTCGTACAATGCTCCAGTAAAGTGGCTTGTGGTGCAAGATGTCATCAATACTTACAGAAAGATAATTTATTACACTGTTAAAAACAGTTAAATGTCTAAATATGGCTGTACTGGTTGTCCCGACGTCTTATATATAAAATATAATGAAAAACTCTTTTTATTTCAGTGCATTATTGATTTTTTTTTTACTGTAGCTCTGTAGGACTAAATTCCTCTTACCCTGCACCCATGGGCTGTTCTCCCTATGTTGAAAATTCCTGGTGAATTCTTTTTATCAAAAATAGAATTTCACAAGCATTTTTTTTCTCTTGCAGAAACAAAATAAAAAGTCATTTAATGAATTAATAAAATAGGACACATTTACAGGACTTGTTATTTTAAGATTTGGCAAACACAATTAGAATTGTTGTTATTCCCACCCATTACCCTTGGAAACTGAAAGGCACTGAAAAACCTGACACATGGTGAAGTTAAAGAAGTGAGCCAGTCACTCAAAAAAAAATGGAAAAAGGTACCTGGAGTGCTGGCAGCTGTGGCAAGCAGCGCTGTGCTGAAAGCATGATGAAAACAGGGCTGCACTTGACTACCAATCTACCACCCTTGGGAAAAGGGTGTAGATTTTGAATGAGCTTGATATCCACTGAATGAGAAATAAATGCCTCTCTTAAGTACCTGTCAGCAATGTGAGCAGAGCAGCAGCTGTGTTACGCTTCACTCAAAGCTTTTTAAAGAATCTTTGGCTGAATACTTAGGATGTAGAGGTTCGATGAGCTCATAAAAAAAAAAGGAAAATGCTCACATAAATGCATGACAGATTACGTTTTCATTTGACCTTTCACACGTGGAGCTGACACTCTAAGCCAGGAGAGTTTTAAGCGAGGGGAGAAAAAAATCCATTCCACAAATAAAACCAAAAACCAGGATGTGATCATGATTTATTTGAAAATACAGATGAGTATGATACACGTGGCAATCTTTGAGTGACTAAAATAAAATTAATGGTAAAAACAGGCATTAGAAAGGAAGAAATGTAAATTCAGATGAAGGTTTTTTAATTATATTGGTTGGTTTCCATGCATTCCAGTAGAGGATGTCAATTTGGTGGAGGACTACAAGAATGTGGGTGTCTACACTGACAGCATACTGAAGTGGAAGATCAACACCAAGGCTATATATAAGGAGGGGATGAGCCGACTCTATTTTCCGAGGAAGATGAGATCCTTCAACATGTGCAGCAGACGGTGGAAATATTTCACCAGTGCAATGTACGTAGTCTGCTAAGAGAGCGGCACCGGAGCCGATGCAACCAACAGACTGAATAAACTGATCAAGAAGGACCAATCTGCAGCCGACTGCAGACTGCAGGTGGAGAGAAACTGTTAGCCATCAACCTGATTACGGACCGTGCTGCCACTGTCCCACTGCTATGTACAAGATGTCTGCTGAGACACCCAGTGAAATTTAAGAGACTTACGAGGTCCATGTTAAAAGGTTACAGGTTTACCACCCCGGAGAAAAAAATGGTTTGGATCTTTGTGTTTTACCTTTTTTAAAACTCATTGAATTGTCTTTGTTTTGGGTGTGTGGTTGTGTAATTAGGTTTGGAATGAGATGAGAACATATCCCTTCACAACAGTAACCCTTCATGTTGGCAGATTACTTGTCCTTCACAAAGCTTTAAAAAACACCTAGAGCACAGAAGGTCTTTTTATTTTTGAAAAGTGACTCAATTCTCTATGGTCTCCCTGCCCTCCCCATCTGCTTTGTCCATTTGACATGGCTTCTTGGGGAAAAAAAATAGTGCTGGCAGTATTTTAAGTGAAGTGCAGCAGAGAGACACTTCTGGGACTTTTCTGAAATGCAGGTGTTCCCAGGGGGGCAGACCCAGGGCATCACACACTGCTGCAAAAGGACACCTTGTGAGCAAATGTGACCCACCACCCAGTTTGACAAATCGGCATTATTTGATGCCCTGGGAATGAGAACAGGGATTTTGGAGAGAAATGATGGATCTATTTTTTTTTTCTAACAGACTGATTCAACTGTCATCTTATTTTTAGGAAAACAGGAATGATAAGCTAAGCTCATACCAGTTCTTTAATATAAATAGAGGCTGCAGCCACGCTAGTAGCTCTATGAGGCTTTACAGAGGCACACTGAACAAAGACGTTTTTAAACATCTAATGTATCTAACATAACCAATCTGCAAGCATTTTTCTGCCGCTGTTTGAATTCTCTGCAGATCCACTTCAGAGTTTTTCCTCTCTCTTTACCTTAGTTGCCAATGTTGAGTGAGAGGCATCCACCTTTATCTGTTCTGTAGGAGGCTTTAAAACTTTCCCAAAGGATCCGATACGGCTCACTGAGTCAGTGAAGCTCACGTCTGACCAATGACAGGAATACTGAGGTGAGTTGTTGAGGATATGCTGAGGTTTCCTGTCAGTAAGTGTTGCTGGTTTTGCTTCTGTTAACCTCTTTAAAGTGGATCTAATGTTGGACTCTGACTCTTGTTGTCAGCTGTTAAGGCCCGTCTAGGCGCGGCCAGACCACAACATAAAGGGTGATCCATCCCCGTCCAACCCCAAGCATCACGTCACACAATTAATACTTTGTGACAGTGATTTATTTACAATGAGTGAATTTAAACAAAGGAAGGGAGCGAATTATAAGTTCGGGGTGAACCCGAGGCCAAAACAACAAACAAAAGGTAGCCTCTCTCAGGAGTAAATACAACTTACCAGTCAAAAGAACTAAACCAAACGACAATTATTTTCCTCCCTACCTAACCAAAACAGGAGAAAACTAATTAAACAAAAACTCGGGCCACCCCTACATGCTCCTACATTAAACCAACATAGTGAAACAGTGAACACACGGTCTGCCGGTTGGGTTGGCCGAGGATGAATGACCTGGCAGTCCCTGGCGGTGTCTTCTTATACGCTGCCTCCCGGTCGTTAGCCAATGGGTACGATCCATCCACCCTGGATGCACCAATCATGGAGGAGCACCTGCACACTCAAATTTACATATTGTAATTACGACAACAGTCGTAACACAGCTGTCTGAAAATCCTGCATGTCTAATCTGCTGGTTGTAAATAATTGTGACAATATCAGATATAAATAAGCATGTTTATGCATGTTTTCATTTTTTCTGACTTCAGTGTAGAAGATGATGTTTGAGGTGAGGAGGAAGAGGAAGACATTTTATTAGTACGCCGGTTCAATTTTCTCTTTCTTTTGCATTTTTGCTTTTTTGGTGAAGGGGACCCCTCCCACAATCTGTAGGTACAGGCATGAATTCAAAATCCAACTAATGGCATTTTACACATGTGGCTAAAGATATATGTAAAACCCCATTAGTCAAAACAGACATGTCCGTGCTGGGGAGTGTATTCAAATAAGGCGGAGAGAAACCGCAAACCTGCTCCTGTGTATTAACATTTATGAGTATAGTATCCTTTTTTTTATTAAATAACTTCAATTTACTGACTGCTTACTGACTGTACCTGCAAGCGCACGGACATCTGAAGAAACCTGCCAGTACTGAAACTCGTGGGAAGTGAATATTTGGATTTTACTGCAGTTTGATTTTTAAAGCCTGAACCTGCTGCAAACATTGACCTGTTGTATTTACCTGTGCTGCTCATTTAAACCGCTGAACCTTTTCCAGCCACCGAGTCTTTTGGATTTGCCAGATATTGGCACAAAGATACGATGTTTGGTGGCAAAAGCTAACAGTCAGTGGCAGCATAAACTAAAAGTCTGTCAACCAGGAAACCATCTTGGTGCCCTGTTTTTGTACTTTGTTTTTCTTTAATTCAATTGTTCTTTGGTTAGGTTTGCAATAAGAAGGTATTTTGGATTCAGATGTGTTCAGTCACATCAACTCTTCACATTGGATGAAGGATTGTTTTGAAAAGTAATACCAAGGGCTCCTGACTGAGTGTGCTGTAACCGTTGCAGCACCGATTCAACAAAAAAAAAGCACCTTCAGCATATCTTGGAGACTCCTGCAGGTTTGACAAAATAGCAGAATTTGACACCCTGGAAGCAAGGACATACTCCAAAAACCAAAGCACTGCATGACATGAAAGGGTCCAAAACCCAAAATACCTTGGAAAAAGAAGTTTGATGAAATAGCCCTGAAACAAGGTGTGCTGTCTTTCTGTAGTTTTTAACCATATTCCAATCATTAGTAGAGTTTGCTCTGAAACTTCTCTGGATGTCATCAGATGTAAGCAGCAAAATGAATGAGAAATTTATATATCCGGCTCTAAAGTATGGGCCTTTTTTGCTCCATCACAAGAATTGTTAACGATCTCCTTCAAACAGAGAATCTGCCTCCAAAGCTCACAGACTGCATTAAGATACAGCGAACGCAACCAAGACACAACCATTTCAAAGCAAGTCTGTAAAAAAGCTACAAAATCTGTTAATAAAATTCCACGTTCCTCACCTACTACATGAGCTACATCACCTACTAGAATCAATTAATGCAGTTCTAATTTTAGCCTGACAGGGAGAGGGGAGAAGAGAGGGAGGCTGGTGTCTGTAAGGTATGTTCAGAGTGTGGACGCTTCGTTGTCAGGATTTGGAGAGCGCTGACACAGTGCTCACTGTAAGTACAGTGTAACTTCTGTGTCCATGCTTGTCAGTCATCTTTGGGCCGAGTTCCTGTTTCTCTTGCTGTTAGGGACTTTAATGATGCTGTGCCTGTCTTCCCCTCATTTTTCAATCTTCTTTTCACTACAGTTCGATTCATCTATCCTCTACTCTTTTCTGCTCCTCTCCCTTTATTCTCTCTATTTTGCTTACATCTGGTCCCCCTGCTTTCTCCTCGTCTTCTTCCTCCCTTTTATCAGTATTGATGATGATGTGGCCTAGCTATCCTAATGAAATGCTGTTGCATTTAGAAATGTTGAAGTGCTTCAGCTCAGCCACCAGACTGCCAGCTAACTTTGGATCATTATAATGAAAAATAACTGGGACGTCTGGGAGTGTGTGTGTGTGTGTGTGTGTGTGTGTGTGTGTGTGTGTGTGTGTGTGTGTGTGTGTGTGTGTGTGTGTGTAAGATAGAAGCAAGTGAAGGTGTGTGGGTGTTGCAGGATTTGCTATATTAAAAAGAATGACAGATATTAAATGCACACTTTTATCATCTCAATGCATCGTCACATGATCATATTTAAATAATAATAATTTACACATTTTCAAATATGGTGTGTGTGACTGAGTGTGTGCATCTCTACCTGTTTGCATGTGGGTTTGAAAGGCCCATGCTTCTGATTGACCCATAAAAACAAGCCATGTCCACACCATTTGCAGATTAAATACAGATTAATAAGCCCCATTCAGTTAGTGCTCAAAGCTGTTCGCGTTAAATGTAAATTACTTCTATAGAATTGTCACAACAAACTATGACTGCGATGAATGGTATGAAAGTAAAAACAATAGATACCAGGAAAGATGAGTCAGTGACATCAGCAACAACCATGACCCTGGTAAGATGAAAGAAAAAAAACCAAAAAATGATGAGAATTTAAATGTTACAAGGAAAAAATGTCAATAATAATATCTTTGACTGTTGTACGCCAAGATCTCCATCCAATGGCTGTAGCACTCCCCCTCAGCAGTGGTCTCCCACAGCAGGGTCATGCTACAAAGCCCACTGAGGAATGGTTCATATATAGAAAAATGCAGAAGAGCAAAACACCCCAAGGCCTCCAAACTTCCCATATCATTATAGAGCAACTGTGCGCTGCACCTAAACAAGCCTGATCTATGAAGGACCCCCTGCCAGAGCCAGCTTCCCTCTGCCAGTCACAACAGGACACCTCCGGAGGTGTTGTGTCCATGCCCTGATAGCTCAGAGGTGTGTTTGTGGTAGGACAGGAAAATGTCGTCATATGATAAGGAATGTATAGACCCAAAATACAAACTTGGAGGCTGGAGCTGAATAAAAAGCAAACTAACCCATATTTAAAAGAAGGAATTTTCCAGCAAGTGTCAGAAAGCAAAGTCGACAAGTGGAAGAAAATAATACCCAGGAGGGAAAACCTCACAGGCAGACACAGAGATTGAACACTGGATAAACCCTATGATGCATCAAGGTACTAAGGTGGGGAAAACACGCAACTGAAAGAAAGAGAAGCTAAACTAAACACGGTGTACGCAAGATGAGAGACTATCAAAAGGAAACCGGAAGTAGCCAAAGGCAGGAATATTTAACACAGAAACATAGACTTAACAAACATGGGAAACACAGGAGGGTGGTAAAACTGAAACTAAGAGAATTAACTGGACAATAACTATGATAGAAATTACAAATGAAACAGAGCCTGAAGGGAGAATAATGTCATGGAAAACAAACGTAGTCAGCATACGTCACTCTGTGACAAAAATAAAAAGCAAACTAAGCAGGAAACATGACAAATAAAACTAAAATGTTGAATTTGAAGCACAGGGTTGAAGACCCCCAGGGGGCTGAGCAGCATTGACTCATGGGGCTTTTTGAGTGGCTACATACATTCAGATCTCATTTCTCTCACAACAACAGACCAATATATTTTGCTCCACTCACCAAGTGAGATATCACAGCTGCCCAGATATCTATTATGTGCTGTCTTTAGTAAGCTTGGTTGCAGTCAATCTTCACAGGTCAGTAGCAGTCAATGGGAAAAAACATAAACACACACACAGATGCACACACCTGCTGTTTGTAGCAGCGCCGCTGACTTTGCATTTACAGTCTTTTTTTACAGCTCGCTTATTGGCTTAGCCAATGCTGACTTTGCATTTTGCAGCCAAAATGAAATAACTGTAACGCAATATGTACAAGCTACAACAATAGATTTCAGCGTCCACATACTGTATTCGAGTTATAAACCATATCAACAACCACTCCATAAGCCCTGTCAGTCATAGAAAGAATAAAAATACTTTGTGGATGGTTTGTAATAGGTGTGCACAGATAAAAATCAAACTGAATTAATCACCTTAATTTATGCCAATAATCTTCAAATATGTTTCAGGGATACTCACTTTATAAATATGTTCACTATTTGTTATCAGTGACACACAGGTTATGTGTGGATTATTCAGAACAGGCTGATTACAACAGCCAATCGTTTAAATCATCATCCAATGTGACCTTGAACACCATGTCAGGCGATTTCATCAGCCTTTCTACAAAGCCTCCCAAAGGGTCCTTTACACTTGATTTAACCTGGATTTCACATGAATTTCATATCTGAGAACAGACTGTGTGATGATGCATGTCTTTTGTTTCCATCTTTGGCTGTCCATATTCAATATGCATTTCTGTTGCTTCCAAACTCACATCTGTATTTAAATTCAGGGAAGGGACTAGAAGCAATTTGCTGAATTGCTTGTGAAAATATGCATTATGAAATGAAAAGAAACAAAATGAGAGAGAAACAGTGGGAGATCTCTATGGTGCTTTGTGATACATTATTCTGACAGACCAGTTTTTATTATTCAATTGAGCATGAAAATGTCCTAATTTTGTAACTCATGTGTCACCTATAGATAATCTTCATTTATATGTATTGACATAATCTCTTTTAAGCCTTTGGTGATTGCAAAAATGACCAAAGGAGGCCTCAGATTTGCAGAGCAAACATTAGTGATTGTAGTTGCGTAGCCATTGATCGTAGGCAACCTGAGAGTGGAACAATCTCCAGTGATCTGAAGCATAAACTTAGGTTTGAGTCTTCCGTTCGTTTCCTCGACTGAATCATAACATTCTTCTTTGGAAATGTGGTGGTTTCTCCAAGCATCACAGGAACATTTTTCCACATGCTGGCAGGGTATTGTCATCATTCCTCGGATGAGGCAGCGTGGAAACCCTGCTTTGTCAATGCAATCTCAATATCAGTGACCTCGAACTCAAGGTAGGCTCAGAGGTAACATTTTCTAAAAATCTTGAATGTGATAAAACAAGAAGAAAGTCACCTAGGATTTTCACATTTGTGCAATAGGTTAATCTACTAAAAATCTCACATGAGTTCACATCTCGAGATCACAGGTCAAGTTTTCAGAAAATCTTTTCAACGTGATACCTCAAGAAAGATGTCACCTAGGATTTCCAAATTCATACCCTAGGCACATCTACCAGGAGGCTTAGGGGTAGCAATAGCAGCTGCCAGTATTTTTTGTTCAGTTTTTAGACAAACCAGCGAACCATATCTTAACAGTGGTTTACCATAAAATATGGTCCAGAAAGTCTCCTAAAGATGAATTATACTGATTTTGTTGATGCCCTGTCTGTCTCCAGATAACCTCAGTCACAGCTGAGCTGGTGCAGGACAAGCATTACCTTCACGCTATTTAAGAACCAGATATTACATAAATTTATGTAGCAGACGTTGGGGTACTATCCATGAAACAGAATCCAGGCTGCATATGTCATCATTGAATTTTTGATCCTCAATTTATGGATCAGCAGCGTGGTGGCGTGCTGGTGTCAGCTTTTTGATACCATCCAGTTTTGTTTTGTTTCGATTCAACCAGGAAGTAACATCCTTGATTAAGATTCTGTCCTTTGAGGTATCAGTGCTAACCATGCTGTATTTTCCTTCTGGTAGAAATGCATAAAACCAGTTATAGAATGGAGAGGAGAATAAAAGGTACCTGCAGGTCATCAACATGTTCATCAGCTCATCAGGTATTTAAATTCTATGTCACAATGGCCCGAAAGCTGGTACCAGAACTGGACTCAAACGCAGAAACCCAAGGCAGAGATGGCAAAATGTTTTAAACTACCACAGGTTAGACTTAACAGTACTGGGCACCAGGAGAAATGACATGTATCTATGGCGTGTGGCGTGGTGCCGAGGTCCTGGACCTAGATGGGAATGGGACTTGGAGGAGCGACTGGAGCGTGACAGGTACGGCTAGAGGTCGTACTGAGGAAAGAGGAGAACGGCGTTAGAATGGTGGAGTAGAGGAGCACTTGAAGGATATGAGTATATCTGGATGTTTACCTTACTTGTAGCTGGAGTGAAACAGGCTTTGACGGAAAGGCGATGTGTTCGATGGTGCGGACTGGCTGCGGAACTCAGGTCAGCCATTGTGTGATGGCTGGAGGGCAGGCAGGTGAGGCTCAGAGAGATTTCCAGAGTGAGATAATTATCCAAGACGAGAAGCTGAAGCCAAAGGCAAGTGTCGTAGAGAGTCCAGAAGATCTAAGACACAGGAAAATTAGATTTTAAAAAAGCCAGACACTTAATAACAACAGCATGGAGGCAATTACCAACTTGGAGTAGATGACGAACTGTCAATGAAGGAGAGTCAACGTAGAGCTTAAATCTCTCGGCCTGATTGCCTTGAATCAGCACCTGGTGCGTGGAGCTGCTGGAGAGGTGGAAGCCCTGCCCAGGGGCGGAAACTAGATAAACAAAGGAACCAGGGGGAAATTTCCAGCCACTCACCCAATTCATGACACCCCAGAAACTATGCTAGAGAATTTAGTCATCCAAAGTGGTGCACTAATGCTTAAGCTAAGTTTAACTTTTTTGTATTGTTTTTTGTGGTTCTACTAACCTTTGTCATATGCTTAGGTCTGGTTCTTTCACTGATGTTTGTGCTCGTTGCCTACCCCATATTTCCACCTCTTACTAAGCCTGGACAAAGCCAACATAATTTCTTTGCTTTGGCATAATCTCAGCTCTCATTAGCACCAGCAGTACCTCACTGAGTTTCAGCCAGTTCTTCCCAACACTCTCCAGCCACTTGTCTACAGGGTACCACCAGCTGTACTTTGTACTCATGCATGTGAACAGACAACATACACTGTGTGTTAGCATGCTATAAGAAAGCTACCTTTGAGGCCTAAGTAGCCCCACTG
The DNA here is from genome assembly GCF_900408965.1 of Simochromis diagramma. NCBI lineage: Eukaryota > Metazoa > Chordata > Actinopteri > Cichliformes > Cichlidae > Simochromis > Simochromis diagramma. The sequence goes on from NW_024387492.1 coordinate 18,812,558, forward strand.
AGTTGCTAACATAGTGGTAGACTCTTAGCATACCATTGTCCCATAAATTAGAATACTGCATCTTCATTTTAATCAGGAATTTGCATTAGAATTAAAGAGTTCCTCACAGCTAGAAAAAAAGTAAATAAACTGCACAGGCTGGTGAAATGGACTCAGAAATGCAGTGCAAAACTTAAAGCAATAAATCTTAAGTATTTTGGGGTTTTAGTTTAGCCACGAGTGTTATGAAATTGTCATTGATGGATGTCTGATGTTGAATATATTGCACATGTCCATACAAATCCATACATATAATCAGTATGTATGAATTTTGGACTGAGGATAATCTTGTTTGCTGTCATGTACCTGTCATCATCATCACAATATATCACAAAGATGCCGTCGCTGAAGTCAGCACAGTTAACTAAATGCTGCTTGACCAGACAAGTGTGAAAAGGTTTGCCTCATATCAGTGTAAGTGCTGTCAAAAAGATGATGGATGAGCTAGTCCATGAGGCAGAGTGGATGGGCTACAATGCATTTAAAAAGGCACTAACAGACTATGTTCTTCTGGCATGACTGGACCCTCAGATAAAAATATAAATAGTTTTGCTAAACCTGCTAATTACAGTAAAAGATGTCCAAATGCAGGCGGTTTGAATATGAATGTGAGACATATCAGTTGCAATAAAAACTGGAAACAGTTACGTTCTTAATCATATAAATGTAATTTAATTCATATATATTTATTTGCACTTCATGACATAGAAATGAACATAACTTTTCAGGAGATGCTCATTTTTAGGGTCTTCATTAGTGCATTTGATCTAATTTAAGCTACATGGCTGTGGCTCAGAAGCAGGGCATCTACTGGAAGGTTGGTGGTTTGCTCCCTGGTGCCTCCAGTCTGCATGTCAACGTGTCCTTGGGCGAGACACTGAACCCTGAGTTGTGCCCGATGCATTCACTGAAGTGTGAATGTTACACAGGGTGCTTAGGCATAAAAAAACGCTGTATGATTGGGTGGATGAGGCTTATAGTAAAAAGCACTTTGAGTGGTTAATTAGAATTGAAAAGCACTTTATAAGCACCAGCCCATTTACTTCCTATTAAATGTTTTACTCCACCTGAAGGACTGATACATAGTTGGTGCATTATATTACTATTACTGTTAATTAAATTATTGTCACTGGGATACGGATACCGGATGACCACAATAGCACAGTTGTCTTTTAGTTCATTTCAGTTAATATACTAGAAAATTGGTTTAAGAGGGTTTAAGCACTGAAAATAAAGCATATTTAACGTCAACTTAAGACAAATAATACATGAAAAACTAATGAAACAACTTCATCTACGACTGCACGGCCACTAACAACTCCAACATCATTGTGAAGTTTGCGGACGACACTACAGTGGTGGGTCTTATCACCAACAGTGATGAGACAGCTTACAGGGAGGAGGTCAGCGCCCTGACCCACTGGTGTCAAGACAACCATCTCACCCTCAACGTCGCAAAGACAAAGGAGTTGATAGTGGACTTCCGGAGGTGCAGAGAAGTACACACCCCCATCACCATCAACGGCGCTGCTGTGGAGAGAGTGAGCAGCTTCCGGTTCCTTGGTGTACATCTGGCTGAGGATCTTACGTGGTCAGTACACACAAACAAAACAGTGAAGAAGGCGCAGCAGCGCCTCTTCTTTCTCAGGAGACTGAAAAGATTCGGCATGAGCCCCCGCATCCTCAGGACCTTCTATCACTGTGCCATTGAGAGCATCCTCACTGGATGCATCACCACCTGGTATGGCAACAGCACCGCCTACAACTGCAAAGCTCTCCAGCGAGTAGTGCGATGCTCTGAACGGATAATTGGAGGTGAGCTTCCCTCCCTCCAAGACATCTACAGGAAGCGGTGCCTGAGGAAAGCGGGGAGGATCATCAAGGACTCCAGTCACCCCAGCCATAAACTGTTCAGACTACTTCCATCAGGAAGGAGGTTCTGCAGCATCCGGTCCCGTACCAGCAGACTGAGAGACAGCTTCTTCCATCAGGCCATCAGACTGCTGAACACTTCATAGACACCTCAGCTTCACTACTGGAACTTTAACATTATGCACTCCATACTGTACAGTAATGCCACTGTTTTGCACATGTCTCACTCTGTATATTTTATTTTATATATTTTATTTATTGTTTACTCTATTTAATTTGTAAAATATGTGTACACACACACACACACACACACACGTAGAAAAATATTTAGTATACACATCCAGAAATGCATATACTATTATATATTGTACATATATTTATTAGTTTCAGATGTAGCCATTCTTGTATTTTGCTTGTTTACATTTCCTTCAGCACAAATAAGACTTGTATGTTTAATATAGTATAAAGAATTCAGATATAGGCATGGAGGGAATGCGTAATGAATTCATGCTTTATTTTAAATACATTATGCTGTGAGCCCACTTACAGGGAGCTGCCTTGGACCCCCTGCCTCTGTGCCGATGGGAACCTTTTCAATTTGAATGTGCCCAGATAAACATAATTGCAGAATCATGTGTAGGCTCGCTCAGAGACATGGTAAATGTATCTGTGCCAGCCTGCAGCAAAAACAAACCATTTAAATGGAGTATTTCGTGGGACTGTGACATGAACAGAGTTGGCTGATGCAGCAGAAGTCCTTGAGCATGAAGCAGGAGATGAGTGTGCTCGGGGCTGCAGATGAGTTGGTCTTTCCAGTTTATTTAATGTGAGTTTAGTTAGAACAGTCGCAGAGCACAAAGGAAAAGAATCTGCACTGCTGGGCTGTCTTAAATTTGTCTTGTCCACACTTTACTGATTATAGATTAAAGTGGAGGAAAAATCAGCAAGCAATGACCCTGAAACATCATATATAGCGCCACATATTTGATTGCTACATTCACTGTGTGATACCTCTACAATAATTCACAAAAATATAGCATCTACATAATGTGCTGATGTATAAGATCCAGTAGCTTCTTCTTCACATCCTTTTTTTCACTCACTATGAGTTTATACACAACTCTGTATTTAAATCATTAGTTATTATTAATTTCTGGCTTTTCCTGTTAAAATGATGTCTTTCCTTCCCACCTTCGCACAAAGCACTTGCTCATAGAGGGTCATCAGATTGTCGGGATTTTTCTCTAATTTCTCTGTATAATTGTTGGGTCTTTACCTTATAATATAAATCACCTTGAGGGAATTGTTGTTGCAATTTGGCATTATATAAATAAAACTGAATTGACAAAATTCTCACAAAACAAAGTAGTTAGGTGATCTTAAACGTGGTGGTAACTTGTTATATGATCAACAATAAATCATCTATAACACCAGATTACTTTTTATATCGTTTTATTTCATCTTGCCACGCTCTGTCTGTGGTTTATTAACACAACAGAGTTAATTCTTTTCCTAGCTGGATAACTTTTGTCTCTGCTGCCGGTCTTTTTGATATACTGTTTGCTTATGGGCAAAGGCAACATTTCATTATTTTATCTAACAGATAAAATAAGTAAATTGTCAGTGACTTCTGAGATAACATTTAAGACCTTTTCTATATTTGCATGCAGTTTAAAAAAAAGATAAACTCAAACTGCATTCAAAGGTGAAGGCCAATGGTGGTTCGGTGAAATAACAAGACCTGAGTTCAATACTGTTTTAACCAGGGGTCCCCAATCCTAGTCCGCGAGGGCCGGTGTCCCTGCAGGTTTTAGATCTCACCCTGGGTCAACACACCTGAATCACATGATTAGTTCATTTCCAGGCCTCTGGAGAACTTCAACACATGTTGAGAAGGTAATTTATCCATTTAAATCAGCTGTGATGGATCAAGGACACATCTAAAACCTGCAGGGACACCGGCCCTCGTGGACTGGGATTGGGGACCCCTGGTTTTAACCCTCAGCTTCAGGTAACATGACTATCTGTTTACAAAGGATTTGAGTTAAAGTAGACGCTCTGTTTGGCTTTTCTTCTTGGGGTCAATACAATCTCCAGACAAGACACAAACAAGAACTACTCCCTTCTTTAACTTTACAAATATTCAAGTTCAAATAACTTTAAAGGTTAAAACTTGGATAAAATTGTTAGATGTAAGAAAAGAACATGAGAAGCTTGAGATGTACCAAGGGACTCAGAGTCCAGTGGGAACTTCCAAGCTAGGTGAGTGGCTCCAGCAGATCCCAGGAATAACATCCGAGATCTCTGTCCAGAAGAGCACAGTCCTAGGAACAGCTAAGATGCTGCGCAAGACCCTCAAGCTCCCGGGCCTCTGGTAGAGGACCCGAGCTTGAAGGATAGACCACCCGCGGGGGCAAGTGGGGAATTTTTATTTTTTTATAAACTTTATTGTAAGCATGCATTTCTCAGCTTTCTTTTTAAAGAGGTTTTGCATGCATGTTACTCCCACAACTAGACTTTAACCCCCTTCAAATATCAACCACTTCTGCCTGACAGCTGTTATTTTTCCAGTGAGGCGGACCAGTGATGTACCAGTAAAACAGCAGCCCACAACACAAAAGTTACTCTTAACTCATAAACATGAACGCATGAATGCCCTTGCTGCATACAACTTTAGCTTAATGAGCCAACGAATAATCATTTACTGAGGAGACGTTGACCACTACAGGTAGCATTTGCTGCAGAAGTTCAGACGCAAGTGAAAACTGTCCAAAATAAACGTTTTCATTATCTGATTATCTTCTTGTTTCTGCAGTTTCCTAGAAAAGGGTAAAGGGGACACGAACTAATGTTTTGGTTTGAAGAATTAATCTTAGAAGAAGAATTTGAATTGCTTTCTTCTTTTACTCAATTCGTGGAAGCTGCTGAAAAGTGAGAAATTTGAACATTAATCCTTTTTCTGATATTTGTTTGTGGGATCAGCAGAAGCTTGGATAAAAAAAGTGTTCCTCCCTTGAACTACCTCGCTGTCATTTACAATCTCTGTCTCACAGTCATGGTGCGTGGGGCGGTAATGGGAAGTGAGGCCGCATTGTTAGCTGTGAATGTGTGTGTCTGCTAATCGCCTAATAATTGGATATGATGGCAGAACGTAGGCCCGTGATGATGAATTACCGGCAGCCGAGCACTGAGCATAGCAGGTAGGTGGCAGATGCTGCAGGTGCTGAGTTAGAGAGTCTTGTGGCTTCCTGCTGGTTTTACCCACCCACAGACACACACACACACACATGCAGATACTGGCACATGCAAAGCACAAAACTGTGTCAAAGGCACACACTACAGGTGAAGAATCTGCATATAGGCTTCAACATGACAGTCACACACCTATAGGAAGACTTCAAACGTAATGTCAGAAGGATACAGATCAGTCATAGCTTTGACACACACTCACACATTCAGACTTGCAAGTCAGTCATATGGGAAATCCACTGAAAGAGAGCTTATATAGAAGCTGCTCCCCATGCTGAGATCTATCTCATGTGGCTAGCTGCACAGACTGCTGAAGAAAAGTTGTCTAATCTACTCTGTCTGTGAAGCGCTGGCAGTCACGCTGGTTCAATCACGGTTTCGGAGCTCTGAAGGAAAAATGTTTCCTACCATTTTCTTTTGTTCTTTCATTTCATTGTGAGGGCTGATTTCTGGCCTGCATAGAGTTGTCATCCCACAGAGTCAAGCTCGATTAAACTGGTGAGATTGGCACTTGATTTCCCACAGAACTGGAAGGATTTATTCCACTTAAATCTTTCAGTGACTTCCTAATCAAGGCTCAAGAAAATAACTAGCGAAGCAACAAGTATCACTCCAGGAAATTATGATTCATGAAATAGACTGTGCCTTAAAGTATGTGATCTAATTGTGTCAGGTTGTAAGTAGGGTTTGGTCGGATTTTTATGTTTCCTGATATATTTTTTTCATCGTCTCTCTGGAGTTTTTTCCTTCCTGTCTTTGTCTCATTTCTTTGGCATTATAATTATGTATATTCTTAGCACCATCTCTCTTTTTTTGCCTACTATCCCATTTTATTCCTCCTTTATCTGAATATTTTTTCCATGCCTTCCTTGTACTTTCAAAGTTTTGAGATTGTTTCCCTTTTCTTTAAATCTATCCCGGCAATATTAAATGGTGTCTTTTTAAACACTAAGGGTCATGAAAGATTCATTTTTTCCTACCTGACTCCATTTGAATCCTCATTTTGATGTTGTGTAACAGTTTAACTATATTTTCATTCAAGGGGAGAAATAGTGCTCCTCGGAGATGGTGTTTTCCTGTTGTGCTGTGTCATATGCTTACTTTGCAATAATGCTGAATGACAGGCAGCATATGAATGAAAAGAGTAAATTCAGTAATGGCTGAAGCTCACTGAACTGTAAGATTATTGGACTTCTTGCTGCACTTCTCTCACAGCACCTACGATGTCCCCTCCCCTCATCGAGTGATACAGAGGACTTGAGTCCTAGTCCCAACAGCAAGCTGAGATTGTGTGGCTTCTCCAGCAGCATTAAGCACTTTGGTTGATGGATGATATCCATGCCAGCGATAGTAGATTTCAAAACTGGCTGTTCTAGTGTCTGTGTCCTGTAGAATTTAAGGAAGAAGAAATAAAAGCAAAAGCAGCAGGACTTAGGATCCAGAGCAGTGGTGAAACAACTGAAACAACAGAAATAACTTCTACAGTAAGACATGTTACACTTTTAAAAGAGTAAATACATTCCCTGTCAGGCCATTGGCTTCATTACCATCTTAATCTAACCTTAATCAGTCTGAGTTTAACTTTTTGTTAATAAGTATTGACTTAAAACATGCTGCTTATGAGCATTTTGCATCTAGAAGGTGTGATCAAAAATCCCCAAGACTGAGCACAAAACAGAAGCAGCCATCCATCCAGCCAGCCATCCATCCAGGCAGCCATCGATCGTCTTCCATTTTTCCAATTCAGGGTTGTGGTGGTGGTTTCTCCATGCAGACAGGCCCTGGCCAGATGGTGGATTCAAACCTATGATCTTCTTACTGTGAGGTGACAGTGCTAACCACCACACCCCCATGCTGCCCACAGAAGCATCCATTTTTTTCTCCTTATCAAATTCACAGTCATGGTCGCTACACCCTGGACAGGCTGCCAGTCTGTTGCAGAGCTAACACATAGAGATGGAAAGCCATTCACACTTACATTCACACTAATGGCTGATTTAGAATCATGAGTTAACATACCATGCATGTCTTTAGACTGTGGTAGGAAGCTGGGAGTACCTGAGAGAACCAGCGCGGGCACAGGACAACATGCAAACTGCACACAGAAAAGGCCCAGATGATCAGTGGATTCAGGATATTCTTGTTATGAGGTGACAGTGCTAAGCCCCACACCAGTGAGCAACAAGAAAAAGTTCTCTTTTTGTGGATGAACTAGGAAGTTGTAAATGCCGCATTATGGGAGAGAGATGAGTGAAGATTGTGCTGGCGTGGGCAAATAAAGCTCTTTCGATGAGCTGATGCCTCAGATTCTTCACACAAACTCACAATAAGGAACATATTCACAGTTCACTACTTTGTGAGTGTGGCAAACAAGTACAAGCATATTCCTGGTCACACTCATTCAAATGAAAACTAGTGGATCGAAGCTCATAACCCATCAGTTTCAAACAGAAGTTGATGCTTCCTCTCTGCAGGTGTTTGAAGACCGTGAATGGGAGACGTCCAAATTTAAATAAAGTGTGTTTTTTCATTTATATGAGCTGAATCCTGGAGCTTGTTGATCACATCTTTTATACTCAAAGTTTAAAACATTCTTCATTATCTCGATTAAAAACAAAAAGCATAAAAATTCCATGTAGGATTAGGGATAGAACATCCAAAAAATCAGTAGGCAGTGGTAACGAGTAAGGACACAAAGCTTGTTTTTGATCTAATGTGCTTCTCTTTGCTTTTATATTATAGAAAATGTTCACTTTTTCTGGTAGTTTTGAATATTTGTCTTTGTTGTGGTCTTTTATTCCTTTTGTCTTCTTTTGTTCTGATGACAAAAGATGTCGGCGCGTACGGGTGTAGCGGCTCTTAGCTCTCCAGTTTGGTGCTCGTTTTTACTTTTAATGTGGATATTTTTGAATGTTTGCAACGCCGCCATCTCTTACAGTCGCCAGAACCTAATTGACCTAGGTTTTAAATATAGTTTGTCTGTTTCTGGCGACTATCAGCAAACACACAACATCCTGGAGGAGATAGCGAGACCGCCAGATCACTTTGCTGACAACGACCCCAGAAAAATGTGGCAGAGGATCAATCACATTACCAACTACAGAAGCAATAACCAGGCGACATCTAGGACTGATGCCTCGCTGGCTGAGGATCTAAACCATTTCTTCGCCCGCTTTGAGACGACCAGGCCCTCAGCTGTCACACCACTTCCACCCGCCCCCAGCACTGGCACACTAACACTCAGGGAGCATCAAGTGAGGTGTGTTCTAAGGTCAGTGAATCCCAGGAAGGCGGCAGGTCCTGATGGAATACATGGAAAGGTTCTCAGAGCATGTGCTGACGAACTGACCGGAGTCTTCACTAAAATCTTCAACCTTTCCTTGTCATCAAACACCGTCCCGCCCTGCCTCAAAACCTCCACCATCATCCCCATCGCCAAGAAGACAGCTGTGGCCAGCCCAAATGACTACAGGCCTGTTGCACTTACGCCTGTAGTGATGAAGTGTTTTGAGAGACTGGTCTGTCAGCACATCAGGGCCGGTCTGCCTCCCACTCTGGACCCCCACCAATTTGCCTACAGGACAAATCGATCCACCGAGGACGCTATCACCATAGCGCTCCACACTGCGCTGAGTCACCTGGAGCACCGAGGAAGCTATGTGAGAATGCTCTTTCTGGACTTCAGCTCAGCATTCAATCATGTCATCCCGGAGATCCTGGTCCAGAAACTGTCTCACCTGGGACTCTCCACCCCCATCTGCCTCTGGATCAAGGACTTCCTGACAAATAGACCACAGTCTGTCAGACTCGGCCCCCACCTGTCCAGCACCATCACACTCAGCACCGGGTCTCCACAAGGATGTGTTCTGAGTCCCCTCCTGTTTACGCTCTACACATCCGACTGCTCCCCTACCCATCTCTCAAACACCATCATAAAGGATGACACCACAGTGGTTGGACTCATCTCAAGGGGGGATGAGTCGGACTACAGAGATGAGGTCAACAGACTGACTGAGTGGTGTTCAGTTAACAACCTCCAACTGAACACCACGAAAGCTAAAGAACGATCGTGGCTCAAGAGTTGGGAGTTCACCTTGTAATCGGAAGGTTGCCGGTTCGAGCCCCGGCTTGGACAGTCTCGGTCGTTATGTCCTTGGGCAAGACAGGAAAGTACTGCAGAGGGTCATCAACACAGCCCAGAAGATCACTGGCTGCTCTCTGCCCAGCCTGGAGGTCACTGCAAACTCTTGGTACCTCAGCAGAGCTGGCAATATCATCAAGGACTACTCTCACCCCAGCAATCAACTGTTTGAACTATTACCGTCAGGCCGACGGTACAGGTCACATAAAACCAGGACAAACAGATTTAGGGACAGCTTCTTTCCCAGAGCTATCACCGTAGTAAATAAGCACAAAAACAATTGAACCTGCTTAGCTATACCATACCGTCACTGCCATTATATTATGCTGCTATTCATACTGTCATTATATTAATGCTGCTATCCTGTATATATCGTACTTACTATTATTTGAGTACTTGCGATTATTTTATTGTACTTTTTATATTTTACATTTATATTTATTATTTATCTTGCACCAAGGGAGTGGCACTCCAATTTCGTTGTACTCTGTACAATGACAATAAAGGCTATTCTATTCTAAACAAGACCCAAATCAACAGCTTATCAAAAAGAAAAAAATCTGTTTCAGTTGACGGCATTCTCATATTATTTTTCACAAAATTCCAGCAGACTAGGCTTAAATGAAATGTTTTTGGACTTGCACCACTGCAAAAATTGATTATCCTCCCTGTTAAATAAAATTGAATTCACATCTCAGGTTTTTGCTTTGCAGGTTTTTGCCATTGCTGCAGATGTGCTTGCTTGCATGCTTGCTGTCATAGCGTACAAATGTTAAATGATTCAGAACTAGCCCCAGGACAAGATTTGGGAAAGAGTACATTTCAGCAATGACAGAAAAATAGAGAGAAGGATCCCTAAAGCCCAGGCAGAACTCCATGTTCCACAACAATCTTGTTGGATTGTCAAGGACCTCTCGACTTCATCCTGCTGTTCACAGTCAACAGTTTTGGAGAGCTGCAGTTTTCTCACCTCTTCTCTGGAGAGTCACCTGTTCAAAGGGTGCACTCTTAACAGCACACCTGACTTTTTCAAACTGTTGTCTATCACCTAGAGCTCCTCCATCATGCCAATTCATACATTTATTTGAGCGTTTATAAGGCTCATATCATGGATTAAAGCTGCTTTTACCTGTGCTCTCAGAAAGATTTCATAGGTCAAGTTTACAAGGTGTTGGCATCTCTTTTACTTTCACAAGTGTCAAGTATGATTTAGGGAAACACTGTGTGAGCTGTATACTAGAAAATGTCCATCAGACATGAAATGAGCATCTGCTCAAAAGCCAAAGAAGATCCTACATAAACTGAGGACGATCTGTTTTTCCCGAGATATGAGGGCAGATTCTTGTTGAGGTTTTCGTCAGCTCCACGAGGATTAATGGGGTAGTTCCCACAGTTTGTCTAAAGAGATGTACACAGACAACTGACAAAAGAATAAATAAATAAAAGTGTATAGTGTCTGTGTCCCTGAAGTTTCTAAAAATTCTGGAGCAATGCAAGAACATTTGTCCAAAAGATCAGACCTCATTTGGTATTCGATGGCACTAGAAAACACTTTTTAATGGACCCGTCCAAAATCTGCTTAGCTGCACAAATGGGTTCATTGCAAAGGCCTTTGGCTCATAAGGTGCGTCATTTTCATACTCATCAAATCATTTAGTGACCCCTGAATGACATTGTCATGCTGGAAGAGACCACTCCCATCAGGACATGAGTTTTTCATCACAGAGTAAAAGCGATCACTTAAACTTTGTATTGATTTGCAGTTACCCTTTCCTTTAAGCGGGCAAATGGGCGCAAAACATGCCAGCAAAGTGCTCTGCACAGCATACAGATGCCTCCACTGGAGAGATTGCACGTCAAGGTTTTCCTTTTAATTTGTATATATGACAGACTTTAGGAAGAGTCGGTTTAAGAAGCTTAATGCAGTTATTTTTTTGGGCTCGCTGATCTTGACTGATAATATTTAGTCTCTCCTTGAAGGTGCACGAATTCAAAGAGCTTCTTTTTTTTCGGCTCTATTGAAAGGGCCCATTTTTCAGCTCATTATTTTGGTTTTATGGACTTCAGCTTTTCTGCAGTTTTGCTATAGTCCCCCACCTCACCCACCCCCAGATGATGACCCGATGAGCTTTAATGAGATGTTATACCATATACAAAAGCAGTTTTTGGAGGGCGGGGGTGTTTGATCTTTTTTTGTTTTGCTTTTTTACACCAGACATAGGCCAAGGTTGACTTGGCTCATGATGTCTTAGATAATTAAGAACTAAAGGGATGCGTTGGATTTATACTTTGCTGACATATTAATTACAATGTAGGTCCATCCTACAGCTTATCCTGCTTTATTGCTTGTTTTTTTGTTTGTTTGTTTGTTTTTTGTTTGTTTTTTGTTTGTTTGTTTTTTGTTTGTTTGTTTTGCAAAATATGACCAGCATGTACAAAATGAACATCAGCTTGTATCGAAGAAGACTTAAATCTAGCATCTGAGAGTATTAAAAAACCCAAGGTTGGGGGTTATATCAAATTCCCATAGACTTCTACACAATCTATTTGCACCTATAAGATTTGCCCCCTGCTGGCCATTAAATGAGTGCAGGTTTAAGAGTTTCATAATCTAAACTGTGCTCAATAGACAGGCTTGAACACACTTCTTGGGCTTTTTCCACAAGCTTACATTGGAGTAAGAGGGACCAAAACTCTTTCGGCCACTACCTATAACTATAACTAAACTAAAACACAAGCGGTTCATTAAAAGACATGAGGTTTTTGTTTAAACTTTATTATTGCTCAGTAATAAGACAAAAGTATTTATTACCTGAGTACGAGATTCATAAAAATACACCATAGCCATGCATTAGTTTAGTTTGTTTATTTTTAGCAAATGCATTTTGCAATTTAGAATAAATCTGCATTCATGTGCAAAATTTAGCATTTCCCAATGAGATTGAGAACATGCAGTGCCCTCACAGAAAGGGCCAAACAATTTCAACAACAGTGAGAGGTTCTGAATCGAGGTGTTTTAAATTGTAAGGTAAAAACCTTACAAAATTAAAGCTCCAACCCAAACAATCCCCCACGAGCAAGCACTTGGCAACAGTGGGGAGGAAAAACTCCCTTTCAACAGGAAGAAACCTCCAGCAGAACCAGGCTCAGAGAGGGTCAGCCATCTGCCGCGACCTGTTTGGATGGGGCTGATGCGAGACAGAACCAACACTGTAGGATTTTAAAATTGTTGAAATCTTGTGAATTGTATATATCATAGTCGAAATCATAGCCTGATTTCGACTATGATTTTGTAGGGAAACAATGTTTTCAAAAATTTCCCAAAAGAACAACAGTTCCTAGTGGTCTTTGAAGAGGATTGTTCAGATGAATTGTTGTTATTCTCCTTAACAACAAAAACCTTAATCCTCTTCTCCTTCATCCTGTTCACTTCAGATATCAACATTCTTGCTACATTATCTTCAAAGTTTAACTGCCTGAATTCCATGGCAGTCTGTACCATCAGTTTAGACTTATATGTCTTCTTTAGACTCTTATAAACGGCTCTAACAAGTTTGCCTAAAGATTTTGGAAGTTGTGCGGGTAGTTTACCCACAGCCATTTCAATGACGTTTTCTAAAATGGCAAAAATGTTGACCTGCTTTGTTGCTGTGCCTGTCTTTAAGGCGACCATGTTGTTCAGCCTAACAAGAAACTGAATTATAAAGTTTCTTTCTTTAGTTTCTTGTGTCCTTTGCCCTGGACTGGGGATCTGTTCTTCAGACGTTTCAGCAGGACTGGTCTGATTTTCCCAAACAACAGAACCCTTTATCCTTTTCTCCTTTACCTTATTGATCTCTGATATTAAAATTGTTGAGACATTTTCTTCAAATGTTGACTGACGAAATACAATGAAAAATCGTAGCAAGTCCTTGGAGTTGTACATCTTCTGCAGTCCACGGAAAACAGACTTAACCACCCTGTTTATAGATGTTGGCAGTTCTGCAGGTAATTTTCCTGCAGTTTTTTCTGTGACTGTTTTGATGAGTGAAAACATGTCGATGGGTTTTATGACTAATTTAGTTTTTGTTGTAATGGTGTTTGAAAGCTTTACAACAAACTGAACGATAAAGTTTTTTTCATCCATTTCTCGTCTCTCTGCCCGTGTACGGGTCATAAAGACGGATTTGAAGAGAAGTGTCTGCATCTCCTCTTCAGATATTTCTATGGGCCTGGTTTCCTGTGGACTGTCTCCTTTAAAGGAATCCATTTGAGTTTTTTTCTGTGCTGTTCTCTGATCTCGTTACTAGTGTCTGTAATAACTTTTGTTTCTAATGTCTCTGCAAAGCAAACCATCGGTGTCGAATTGTGCGATACAAATAAACTTGCCTTGCCTCCGCCCCTATTTATGAGCTGGTAGGACCAGATCAAAGCTGAAAATGTATCACGTGACACCGACGTCAGCTCTGGAGTGTGATGTCACAGCAGGGTGTAGCGACTGTTTTTATGTGTTGTCGTTAGCAACAAGGACGGTAAAACCATCGTGTACGCTTGTTTATTTCCCTTTCACAATAAAGCTCAAGATCCTGTTGAGACTTTTCAAAATAAACTGAATGACGTGAAAGAGTGTTTACGGATGAGTATGGGCTCAAATTGTGGTCATAAATATGTTGTACTTGTAAAAAAGATTTGTATGTGTAAAAAAGATTTGTGTGTGGACTTAGCCAAAAAGTACATGTGAAACTCGAAGCGGCAACCTTCCGATTACAAGGCGAACTCCCAACTCTTGAACCACGACCGCCCCACAAATAAATAACAAAATATTTATGACCACAATTTGAGCCCATAGATGAGAAGCAAAAAAGAGCCGCCAGGTGCTAAAAATAAACCTTAGACTCAAACGTTAGAACAGGCCTTTCCCCGCAGCACGCCGTTGAATAAATACTCACGAAGAAAACGGCGGCCGTTACAACTTATGTATCGTTTCATGCATCGGTTAAAACACTCAACTCCAGGTACACGATGCCCAGCTGAGTCGAGCTGCCCGAGATTCACAGAATTTACAGAAAATGTTACATTTTTGTGATTTCTATCGTTATCGGGGCTATAGATGCTTATATTGGGATATGTGATTTTGGTCACATCGCACAGCCCTACTCTGAGGTCATAGCAAATTAGAACAAATGAAATATTTCACTGGAGCTTTAGATCCCTCTCTGTCCACAACAGAGGAAAAACAAGGCACCAGTGAAGGATCACCCTGCTGTGCTTTGATCAACATTTCTCTGGTCATATTCAAGCTCTGATTAATGTCCTCAGGAATCATTTCAGGGACGTCACATGTGGAGATTTTTACAGAATCAATGGGTGACACGAAAGAGTCGTCTTCATCAAGCGTAGCCATAAACGACCCCGACAAATCCACAATGTCACCCATTTTAAGAGCCTGAGCACGAGTAATTGCGCACGCAGGAAACACCTCTGAAGCGGTGGAGCCTGAGTCAGCAGCAAGGGCAGGAACATCAACAACTTCTGGCGGGGGAAAAACATGCCCACCAGCTAGATCATTACCAAGAATGAAGGAAACTCCTTCGATTGGTAATCGCTGGCTCACGGCGACTTTAACGTAGCCCGACACTAACGGCGAATGCACGTGTACCATATGCAGATGGGGCTTTGGTGACACTCATTTTTATTCCCCACACTACTATGTCGGAACCACAGGATGTTTTTTCAGACAAAGGCAGCACAGATTCTAGTAAGAATGAGTGGTACGCACCCGTATCTCTAAGAATCGTGACTGGCACTTTATCATTTTCTTCACCCGTCAACGAAACAAAGCCGCATGACACAACTGCGGATCAATGTCAGTTTTCGGGTTTTGTTCAGCCTCCGTGTGCACCTTTGGCGAGCAAGCGGTTTTAATCAAACCCACGCCTGCGGGGAATTTAGTGCCCCTCGCTTCTTTTCTTTTTAATACTGGACACGCAGCAATCAAATGTCCTGAGTCGTGACAATAAAAACATTCTCGACCGTTTGATCTAGCAATGAACGCTGATACATTTTTACGCACTGCTCGTGGTGACTTTTTTCGTTCAGAGAAATTTTCCTGAAACGAATTCTGTGCACAGAACACACTTTTGTGCGTTAAAACAAACTCGTCAGCCAGGAGTGCCGCCTTAGTGAGAGACGACACCTTTTGTTCGTTTAAATAAGTCATGATGCGTTCCGGCAAACACTTTTTAAACTCCTCCAGCAAAATAAGAGTTTAACTCTTCCACGGTTTTAACTTTACATGAACAACACCATTTCTCAAACAACACATTCTTTTCTCGTGCAAACTCAACAAAAGTCTGGTTAGCAGTTTTATTAAGATTCCTAAATTTCTGCCGATATGCTTCAAGGACAAGTTCATACGCCTGCAGCACAGTTTTCTTAAGGTGCTTCACATTAGCTTCATTTTTTAGTCTTGGAAGTTATGTCCATCCTCTGGATGCAGTCTTCAGATTCAATACAATAAATTGCTACCACTGTTAGGTTTTGTATTGTTGATTGTCATTTATGCTTAGAAATATCTACTTATATATGCTTAGAGTTTTATAATTAGTTGTAGATTGGTAGAGGTTTGATCCTTAATAGTCTGCAAACTTTGTGTGCATTCCAGAGCACTCTGGGAGCATGGGAGAGGTCGTACCTTCTCTTATTGTTTTATGGTAGGATAAACGTATCTATATCTGTTTTAGTCTAAGTGCCTTTTGTTTAGATGAACTGCTGGACTTCCAGACCAGCAGGTTTAGGGAAGTCATTTATGGGGTCACACTCTGACCTCACACACACACACACACACACACACACACACACACACACACACACACACACACACACACACACACACACACACACACTTACACAACGCACAGGCAACGTACTATTTGTTTGTATGTAGACGTCATATGTTAATGAACCTATGCATATTCATGTAACCTCAATAAAAGAGCAGTGTTACGGGGGAGCGGATGAGAGCAACTGGGGTCAAGCGAAGGAACGGCGTTCTCTCCCGTGCACGAGAAACATGAAGAACTTTGCCTACTTCGTGTCTTGCTTGCTGTGTAATTATATTGTCTTCAACGTTCTAGCGAATAGGTTCAAGCTACAAACCTATCAACCACCAAATGAAATATGAAGACAGCTGGGAACATGTTTGAAAAACAAGAAGTTAAAGAAACCTCATCTCAGCAGTAACCAACAATGGACACTTAATCCACTTAGAAAGAGAAAATGTGATTCCTTTGACATTAGTTTGACATTTTCATTATCAGATGTGGAACTACTAATAAAAAGTGTACAACACACAATGAAATTGTCTGACTGCATAACTACTCTTTGCCCACTTTGTTAGGTGCATCTGTTCAACTGCTTGTTAATGCGATCTAGGCATGTACACATGATGAACATTTTGATGTTTGCTTTGAACCGCTAAGTTCAAAGCAAACATCAGAATCCATAAAGGGTGATTTAGCTGGATGTGGTTGTTGATTCTAGACAGGCTGGTCTGTGTAAATCAGAAACTGCTGATCTACTGGGATTTTCCCAAATTACTAAAATTTTCCCATCTCTAGGGTTTACGGGGAATGGTCTGAAAGGGAAAAAATATCCAGTGAGCAGCAGTCAGGGAAGAAAATGCCTTGTTGATATCAGAATTCAGAGGAGAATGCGAGACTGCAATGAGCTGGTTTCATGTTACGGTTCGGCGTTGGCAGTGTATTGTTTTAGGCGTTTTATTTTGGCGTGACTGTTATGTGTCTCCCGTTTTACTTTGAAAGTCTGTGTTATCTTAGTGTGTTCAATTTACGTGTCCCTGTCTCGTCAGTGTAAGCGTTGCCCCAGCTGTGTTTCCCTCTTGTTGTCCATTTCCTGATTGCTCCCTCTAGGTATTTAAACCCTGTGTTTCAGTATGTCATGGTCGCGATCTCCCCCCCCCCCCCCCCCCCCCCCTTGTAAATAGTTTGGCGCCTTGTGTTGTGATGTAAGTAAATATTGTATTTTGCTTTAAAGAAAATAGTTGTCCATACTTTCGTTTTGGGATTATTTTTGTGGAAGCCCGTATTAGTCTTTTTTATGAGTTCGCCCTCCTTAAGAGCAGTGAGCTTGGGGGCCCTTTTTCCCTTATTTCTATTTTTCCTGAGTTGCACGCCGGTTGCCTAGGCCGGGGTGTAACATATGGGGGCTCGTCCGGGATTGCCTTCGCTGGGGGGAGGGTCCGTGGGACCGCCCCAGCCTTTGTCGTCGCTGGAGGGTCCGTGGGACCGCTCCAGCCTTCATCCGCCTTCGCTGGGGGGTCCGTGGGACCGCCCCGGCCTTCGTCGTCTGCTGGAGGGTCCGAGGGACCGCTCCAGCCTTCATCCGCCTTCGCTGGAGGATCCGAGGGACCGCCCCAGCCTTCGTCGTCTGCTGGAGGGTCCAAGGGACCGCTCCAGCCTTCATCCGCCTTCGCTGGAGGGCCCGGGGAAACCGCTCCAGCCTTCGTTTGTCTTCGCTGGAGGATCCGAGGGACCGCTCCAGCCTTCTGCAGCTGGTGGGCTGCGTGTCCGTGTTTGCGGCTAGTGAGCTGCATGTCTGTTTTTGCAGCTAGTGAGCTGCTCGTTTGTCTTCGCTGGAGGGTCCAAGGGACCGCTCCAGCCTTTCGTCTGTCTTCCCTGGGGGATCCGAGGGCCCGCTCCAGTTTTCCGTTTCCACCGGAGGACCCGTCCAGCCATCAGCGTCGCCCTCGGGGACAGCGGCCGGTGCCGTATGGGCTGGACATGGAACAAACATTTTTCGTTGGGGTTGTATGTTTTAAATGTTTGTTTTTTTTGGGTGGGGGGGTATGTTACGGTTCGGCGTTGGCAGTGTATTGTTTTAGGCGTTTTATTTTGGCGTGACTGTTATGTGTTTCCCGTTTTACTTTGAAGGTCTGTGTTATCTTAGTGTGTTCAATTTATGTGTCCCTGTCTCGTCAGTGTAAGCGTTGCCCCAGCTGTGTTTCCCTCTTGTTGTCCATTTCCTGATTGCTCCCTCTAGGTATTTAAACCCTGTGTTTCAGTATGTCATGGTCGCGATCTCCCCCCCGTTGTAAATGGTTTGGCGCCTTGTGTTGTGATGTAAATAAATATCGTATGTAGCTTTAAAGAAAATAGTTGTCGATACTTTCGTTTTGGGATTATTTTTGTGGAAGCCCGTATTAGTCTTTTTTATGAGTTCGCCCTCCTTAAGAGCAGTGAGCTTGGGGGCCCTTTTTCCCTTCTATTTTTCCTGAGTTGCACGCCGGTTGCCTAGGCCGGGGTGTAACATCTGTGTAAATCAGAAACTGCTGATCTACTGGGATTTTCCCAAATTACCAAAATTTTCCCATCTCTAGGGTTTACGGGGAATGGTCTGAAAGGGAAAAAATATCCAGTGAGCAGCAGTCAGGGAAGAAAATGCCTTGTTGATATCAGAATTCAGAGGAGAATGCGAGACTGCAATGAGCTGGTTTCAATTCTGCATGTCTTCCCCCACTCTCTCTCCCCACTTTCCTGTCTAAAGAATCTTCACTGCTCTATCAAATAAAGGCAAAAATAATACCCTTAAAAAACAACCAACATATGTAGAAGAACAACCAGTCAACCTTGAAGCAATAGAAGACAACACCAGACACCACTCCTGACAGCTAAGAACAGGCTCACAAAAGTTGATCAAAAATTGCTACCTGAGCATTGTTGTTGATTGTGTCCACTATGTACCCAACTTCATCCACAGTCACCAGATCCCAATCCATTAGAGCACCTTTGCGATGCACCTTTGCGATGATATTCGCATCATAGATGTGCAGCTGAAAGAAAGCAGCATCAACTATGTATGAATGAATGTATGAATGTTTACAGCACCTTGCTTAATCGATGCCATGAAAAATAAAGGTATTACTCTTCCACCCGTCCTCATCAGGGTTAAGAAGGGGGCTGGAGCCTATTCCAGTTACCATAGGCTGAGATGCGCGGTACCTTTTTAAAAAAACATACGTACAAAGTTCAAAGTATTTCGTGGTGATTATTCAGCTGGAATCAGCATTCTAGTTTGCACTAAGAAAAAAGAAAATCTAAATCAGTGTTACTGCACATGCTGTTTTTTAATAAAAAGAAGTATCTGATCACAGTTGAGAGCAGGGTTGGCAGCATCACTCTGTACTTAACTTTGTCACAGTTGAAATATCTAATGAAAGATTACCAGAAACACATGTCAGAGACTGTATATGCTGGCCTGAGCTTTCTTAAGTGTCTTAATTCGGGACACTTGTTATTTCGTTCCAGTAATGTTCCCCTGTCATTCAGTCGCTTGTATTCGTCACCGTGTGAATTAACATAATTCTTCTTGCTCTTATAAAAGAATTTTCAAAATAATTTGACTTCTGTCAGGAACGAGGGGAAGGGACTGCCGGGGAGCTACAAGTCTCAACCCAATTAGTGACCTCGTTCACTGAGCACATCGTGTCTTTTTTTTTCCCCCTCCTCTCTTCATCACGCTTTCTATTCACTACCACCCTACATAACCCTCCATCCTCTAAAGCCATCCTTTTCTTCTCCACAGGACCTTCTGTACTCCCTTTTCTCTGCTTTCTCCTGTTTCTCCCTTCCTGTCTCTTCACGCAAATGAGTCCATTTTGCCCCGGGGATGAGACCACAGTGGTTAAATCAGATTGGGGCGAGGTTATATTTGGACTGTGGAGAGAGAGAAAGGGAGAGAGAAGGAGGCATCAAACAGCTGGGTGATGACTGCATGGCCTATTTTACATCAGCAAATTGGCTGACAGTGAATTCTCAGGGCACTTTGAGCTAACAATATTAGTAATATTAGTTTATTAAAAAAAATCTCCAACTCATTTGAAGCTTCCTTGCCAATTATAATGAAAACACATCGAGGAGATACAGCCCTGAGCCACAGTGCTGTTATGCAGGAAAATAAAACTGGAGATCAAACTGTGACCTTCAGCCAGAGTTAAACAAATATTTGACAATGACTAAGATTCAATTATAACGCTTTATGCTGTGATACAGATGATCCAGATCCAGATTAAATGAGTAACTGAAACAGACAGATAAATGTTTCGACTTGTTTTCGCAGTTTTTGCATGCAGCAGAAATAAAGACTTTAAAGGCTTTAGGTTCCCTTTAGTTTCCTCAGATTTCGCAAAGATTTTCAGTGCCACACGGAAAACACCAGCATCTCTGTGCCAACTGCTATGATTCATACTTATATAATGGCATGAGGTGTGTGGAGGCACTAAGAAAACAAGTGAAGGAACATAGTTTGGACAGTAGCTTTCATCCTCCACCAATTGTACCAAACTTTGCCTCAGAGCCACAGTTAGAGTATGTTTTCATATTTTACATAAGTTTGTTTTGTTTTTTAATGGCATTAGTTTTAAGTTAGTTTCTAGCTTTTTTTTTTAATCTTTATTTTTTTCATTCAAAGAAAGTCTTCTAGTTTTTGTCACTGTCAGTATTAGTTTTATAACATTATAACATTATTAGGGGCAAGATTTCAGAAGTTCAGAACAGGCATTGCAGTAAAAAAACAGCTGGCAGGGTCGCTAGGTCTTGAACCCAGAGTCTTTAAGTTTGACTCTATTTTGTAATATTAGTAAGGTTGCTATTTTCCTTTATGCTATTTGTTTTATCCTCTGTTTGTAATATCTGTTCGTATTCATTTTATGAAATGCTCCAGCTAAGTCCATGTGTCTTGGTTATCTCCTTTTGTGATCCCTTTCTGTTCCCCCAGTTGTGTCCTCATGTCTGTCCGGTCTCTCTTTGTCCTGTCTTGTTATACCATTTAGTAGTGTCAGGTTTGGATGTTTGAGCCAGTATTTCGGTGTTAGTTTCCGTTTTATTTTGATAGTTTCGTGTCTTGTGTGCTTCGTATGGAGTTTCGCCTTCCGTGTCTAGTTTTCCGGATTCGTTGCAGCTGTGACCTATGCTCCAATGTTTCCCATCTCCCTAATTACCTGGTGTTTATTTATTGTCTGAGTTTCCCTCTGCCCTTTGTCATGCCCTCCCACATGCTAGTGTGTTTTCTTGCCCTCTGTTATAATCAGGGTTGGTTAATGTTGTGAAATCTGTTTATGTTGTCCTGGGAGCAGTAACTGAGCCAAAAGCAACAGTCATTGAGGAGTCAGGCTCAGATGCCGACTGGGACATTGAGCTACCGGTGAATGGCAGTCCAGTTGATTTCAAAATTGATACAGGCGCAGACACCACTGTTATGACAGAAACGACCTTTAATAAGCTACAGCTGAGACCCAAACTTATCCAGTGTAAGCCAACTGTGTACAGCCCTGGTGGAAAAGTCAAGTGCATGGGTAAATTCCTTGCTACTACAGAGTACAAAGGCCAAAAGTACCAGTACTGGATTACAGTTATAAAAGGGCAATATGCAAGTAACCTACTGGGGAAGACAGTGGCAAAGCGCATGGGACTAGTCGCTAGAGTTAACAAAATCAGTAGTGACTTAACAGAGGATGTGTTCGGAGAAATTGGCCTGCTGAACTGTGAACCTGTAAAAATCGGGCTGACCGAAGATGCAGTGCCGTACAGTGTAACCACCCCACGCCGGGTGCCTTTTCCTCTCCTCCCAAAAGTGGAAAAGGAAATAAAGCGCATGCTCAAACTTGGCATCATTGAGGAAGTCACAGAGCCAACAGACTGGTATGCACCAATGGTGCCTGCTCCAAAGCGCAACAAGGATGAGGTCAGGGTGTGTGTGGACTTAAAACGTCTGAATAAGGGAGTAAAGCGTGAACGGTACATCTTGCCCACATTGGATGACATAACTCCTAAGTTAGCAGGGGCTAAAGTTTTCTCCACTTTGGATGCCTCCAGTGGGTTCTGGCAAATACCACTGGATCCCAGCTGCCAAAAACTAACCACGTTCATAACTCCCATGGGCAGGTTTTGCTTCAGACGCCTGCCATTTGGCATAACTTCAGCACCCGAGATCTTCCAGCGGCTCATGAGCACCTTGCTCAAGGGCCTAGAGGGGACTGTCGTCGTGATGGACGACATATTGGTTTTCGGGGCTAACAAAGAGGAGCATGACCAACGCTTAGGTACAGTATTACAGACAATCAAAGCATCAGGACTTAAGCTCAACAGGTCCAAGTGCCACTTTGGAAAGAATGAACTACAGTTCTTCGGTCACATCATCAGTGCGGATGGTGTGAAACCTGATGATGGCAAGGTGGAGGCTATTGCCAGGATGCCCAGCCCCACCAATGTAGAACAACTCAGGCAGGTACTCGGATTAATAAACTATGTTGGAAAATTCCTGCCAGGCCTGTCCACGGTGCTGCACCCCCTCTCCAATCTACTCAAAAAAGAGACTGTATGGGTGTGGGGCGAGCCTCAGGAGCAAGCATTCAACAAAGCAAAAGCAATGCTCGTGGCTGCACCAGCACTTTGTTATTATGATGCAGGCCAACCAACAGTTGTCAGTGCGGACGCCAGCAGCTGTGGCCTGGGTGCTGTACTGTTACAGGACAATGACGGGGAGTTACAGCCTGTTGCCTTTTGTTCTCGCACGCTCACGCAGAGAAAAGATATTCGCAGATCGAAAAAGAGTGTTTAGCATCTGTCTGGGCCTGCGAACGTTTTACCCGCTACATCCAAGGCATGGGTCATGTACGTCTACAAACTGACCATAAGCCCTTGGTGCCTTTGATCAACTCTTTGATAAAACGCCACTGAGATGTCAGAGATTGCTGATGCAACTGATGCGATTCAATGTCACTGCTGAGCATGTTCCCGGTAAACAGTCAGTGGTGGCGGACGCACTCTCCAGACATCCACTGCACGGATGCTACCCGTCCGAGACAGACAGCCAGGTCAAGGCATATGTGAGCAACGTAGTGACAAGCAAACCTATCAAGTCACATAAGTTGGAGGAAATTCGTAGAGCTACACAGAGGGACCCAGAACTTGAAAAAGCAATCATCTTCACCAGACAAGGGTGGCCTCGGAGAATGGCAAAGAGCTCACCACTGCAAGGCTTTTATGCAGCCAGAAGCCACCTTTCACAATCAGATGGTCTAGTGCTCTACCACGATCGCATCGTAATTCCCACAGCACTCAGACCCAGTGTCCTTGACCAATTACATGAAGGCCACCAAGGACTAACTAAATGTAGAGAGCGCGCAAGATCAACAGTGTGGTGGCCCAACATTGGACTTCAAATAACACATAAGGTGAGGTCATGCAACTTTTGCAGAGAGCACAAGCCTACACAGCGACGGGAACCTCCCGTGACTACTCCTCTGCCCAATGGCCCCTGGCAAAAGATTGCAGCTGATCTTTGCGAGCTTGAGGGTAAGAACTTTCTTGTCGTTGTTGACTATTTTTCAAGAGACGTTGAGATTGCTTCCCTCTCTACAACAACCAGCAGACAGGTCATTAACAAGCTTAAACACATGTTCGTTAGATGGGGCATCCAGTTAGAACTGGTCAGTGATAATGGGACGCAGTTCACATCAGAGTTCCAAGACTTCAAACTGAGTTATGGCTTCACCCACACTACGTCGAGCCCTCATTACCCCCAGTCAAATGGAGCTGCTGAAAGAGCTGTCCAAATGGCCAAGTACATTCTCAAACAGCCTGACCCCTGCTTAGCCTTAATGAGTTACCGCTCTACACCAATTGCAGCAACCGGTGCAAGCCCAGCTCAACTTATGACAGGACGTCAAATCCGCACCACCGTCCCAGTACTCGAAAAGACATTGCTGCCCAGTCCAGTCAATAGGGACATGGTGTGCCAAAGAGATGCTGCAGCTAAGGACTCTTACAGATTCTTCTACAACCGCAGACATTCAGCTCGTCCACTTCCTGAGCTTCTCCCAGGCCAGGATGTTGTAGTGAAGCTTGACGGGGAAAAGGGGTGGACGACTCCAGCCAAGGTCATCAGTAAGTCTAAGGAGCCGAGATCCTACTTGGTGGAGATGGCGAATGGGAATGTGACTCGCCGCAACAGACGACAACTTCAGCCTGTCCCAGGCACCGCTGATCCTGAGGAGCAGCAGCAGAGCACTGTTCCAGCTACACCGACTACTCCAACTAAAGGGGCGGCTGCTTCCCAAGAACCACCAGTAAGGCAGACATTGCCAATCCCTGTCTCCTCTCCTCTCCACCCTACCACACCTGTGAGAGTGACTTCCAGGGGGCGGGAGATTAAAGTACCTCTCAGATTCAGAGACTGAGGACTATCTCCTTTCTATGTTCTAAGGGCAGAATAATCCCTTATCAGGACTGAGGGTAGTCTACCCCCGTGATGTCCTGCGTTCTGACAACACTGTTTTATGTTTGAAGTACTTTTGTTAAAGGGGGAGATGTTGTGAAATCTGTTTATGTTGTCCTAGTAAGGCTACCATGAGGGCAGGCACTAGAGGTCGCTAGGAGACCGGTGTGTATATGTGTTTTCCAGAAATTGATGTAGCGACGTACACTGCTGCTACAATTCAATAAAAAGCGGTTCGTGCTTGAGAACCCTGTGTCTTATTGCCTCCGAACATGACAGTTAAATTCCCCATTCAGCATATGTTTTGCTTTAAGTGAGTTCAGCATTAAAAGCATTTTTTGAGTTCAAGTCCTGTCTCCTGATTCCTGCACTGGGATCCACTTCCTGACTTCCACGCTGTGAAACCAGTTGACTCGCAACCATTTAGACACTCCAATACACTACTGTAATAATCAATGTTTATGAATGAATATTTCCTGAGTTTTATTATGGCACGTTTTGCAAACACAAAATATTATTTCAGTTTTTTTTTTTTAAACGTCTAGTTGTTGCTTTTAGTTCTGTGAACTAAAAGTGGGCACTGTGGGTTTTAAGCAACTGGATAAGAGAAGCGATTAAGGAAATTCATGGATAGACAAACTAAAATGTATTTCAGTGTATTTTAATGTGGTTTTAGTTACCCTTGTTTGGGTGTGAAGAAACTTCACAGTGTAACCAAGTATGTAATCAGCAGATTATGTTTTAAAAAGCATACATAGCAGATCGTTACATGGAGAAACCTTTTGAATACAAGCGTGCTGATCCACACAGGTGTTCACAGACACAAACTACTACTGTCGATCTTGCGTGCTGCACAATAACATGTAATATTTAGTATCTACTGTTATCTACTGTTAGCTAGTTTATTGTGATGGTGTTGTAGTTATTATGTTGCTCTTTTTTGTTTGTTTTCTCTTCTGTGTGTTTTTTTTATCTCCATACAGGTGATCCTGGTGTTTTGTTTGTTTTTCTTTTTTTCTTCCCCCCCTTTCTCACATCTCTTCTCCCCTCTATTTTTCTTTCTCTCCCTCTATTTCTTTCATTCTTTCTCCCTGTCCTATCCCCCAGTCATGTCTGTCCCGTCTGTAACAACCAAAAATCAAATCAAATAAATACATAATTATAATAAAGGTCAATCAAATGGACCAATATGGCAAGGCCATGATAATTCAATTGGTAAAGTAGATCCGCTTGGCATCTTTCTTGCCCTTCAGACAACAATTCGGATGGCTAAAGATCCAAACGGGACAGGCAACAAAAAAAAAAGTGTACATTTGAGAAATCCATAGTAGGGAGATGAACTGGAGTGCACACCGAGTGGGAAAGTGATTAAAGTTATTGTCTAAAAATGAGAAACAGAAGACAATTATGCAGCCCTATTTATCTTTTTAATGTTACCACTTTGTCCTCTTGCACTGGCCCAGCCTTTGTTTTCTGCATCTCCTCTGCAATTGCAGGAGTGTGTTCCTCGTGTTTCAGTGGGTGGGGGCAAACCCAGTGCATTCAGTCAACCATCCTTCCCTGGATCATGTGCTGCTCACCTCTCTAGAAAAGTTACAAAATAATGGGTTGTAATCTGATTTCGATTGATGTTTGTAGATACCTGGCCTGTCTTCCCCCTTCAAAGAAAAGAAGTTTGGGTGTGTGAACACCACCCTCTTTGTCGGTCCAGCTGATGGACAGATAACAATTCAGATGTGTCTGTTGCTCTTTGAACCAAGAAGGATGTGCTGGTTACAGGATGTTGCAGTGTGTGCTGGGATACTAGCAGACACTGCAACACTACTGGAACGATAGTGATGTTGATTATAATGGTTGCTTTGACCCTATACTGCATCTGTGAAAATTTCACAGCATTAATATGTCTGAATTTAGTCACAATTTCAGCAATTTTTACTCCACTCTTTTACTTGCACGTATTTGTAGGGATCCACCCACGTATATAACCACGAAGTGGCTGTTTTTTATACCCTAACAACAAAAACAAGTTCTGGCTTATATAAATTCAGGAAAACACTGACTAAAGAAACTCAACTTTGTTATTTAAGTTAGGAAAAAAAAGTGGCCTGAAAACATCAGACCAGATCCAACTCGAGGAATCTGAATTTCTTTGCCTGACTTTGAAATTAAAAGAAAGAAACATGATTGCTACAACAATCCTAAGATGAGCTATTGGTGATATACTGTACCATAGATTTCTCTGTTAATTTTGTAGAGTATATTATCTTCTATGATAGCAGTCCACTAAAGCAGGTGATCCAACATAGCATTCACAGGGTTCAGTTCCACCCCTGCAGACTTAGATAAATAAATTTCATTCTCCCATCAATCACGATAAAGGAGCGAAGGCCTCATTCCTGCATAAAAATTCAAAACCGATGTCTACAAAACACGATAATTCATTGCGGCGCAGTAAGAATGACACGCAGTTATTGTTGGTTTGAAGGCTTCATGTGTTTATCTCCTTTGAGACGCATCTAACATATCATATGAACTTAAAATATGTATACAAAAGATTTCTCACTTTCTCCGAGTGGGGTTGCAGCTGATTATTTTTGATTTTTATTATGCGGGACTGCTGACATCAGTAGATTTAGTAGAGTGCTTGCCTCCAGTGTTGACATGCTGTCACAATAGTTTATGATGTGAAATGAAAAATATTGCAGACTACAAAAAAATGCCCCTCGTCCTATTTGTAATTGCCATGTAAAGGTCGATGTGAACAGCTTTCCCCATGGGGTTAAAGGAAAATGAGTACAAAAAACTAAGTACAACTCTTCATTTCTAAAATAACTCTTAGGGACCTTTAAGATCTAATTGCGTAGGAGTGTACAGAGAGGACTTTTTCTTCGAGTGAGCCTTAAAAGTGGGTTTATCCTCCAACGCTTCTCTACAAGTTAAACCAGCCTCACAACAAAGGATTACTTGTTCATCCTCACCTAGAAAACCACAGCAGCACTGGGAAGCTGTTGTTTCTTCGATACATACATTATCAAAAAATACAAATGCAAATGCGACTGAAAAAAGCTAAAGACAACCTTCGTGCAGTGACGGAGTAAAGACTGTCAGTTGTCAAAACCGTTTCCACAAGAGAGTCTTAGTTCAATATTGAGATGTCGCGCATTTCATCTAAGATTTAATTTTCTGCTTGACTCTCGGAGAGAGAAAGTAATCATACGGACGTGTGTCATCATTTAGACAAGTTGTCATCCCAGCATTGGAATTTCAAAATGGCAGCAAACATCTGTCATCCCCAGATTAGACTCTCCATCTCTCCACAGGTGAAGTATGGTATATACTAACAAAGATTTCGATCCAGACAGTTTCCACTTCTCAAGCTCTGTGATTCCTATTGGCGTGACAGTAATTTGTCAGATATGTACAGAAACGTAAGCTTTTATCAACCAGCAAGTAAGATGAACTTTTCAGTTTGAAATCAGGTGCACACACATCAGTAACAGAGAAGAAATCCAAAATAGATTATTTCAGTTCTCTCTTTCATAAAACATGCTCTTAGCTGTAGCTAATTCCAGTCCCATTTAAGGTTAAATTGCATGTTTTATAACCGTCTGGTTCCTCAAGCCATTACGAGTATGCAGTGGAGACAATTGAAATGATTGCCATTTATCTCTCACATTCAAAAACGGACTAACAAAGATCATGGATCTCATCAGTAAAAATCTATGTGTGCAATCATGCATGTGTGCATGTTCTTGAGCATCGCGGGACTGAGGTTTTGTCCAATTTGTTAAGCCTATGAATAATAATCAGTACCCTGCACAAATGTATTATATGAGGTTTTCAATGGCTGTCAGCTGTGTATTATGAGGCGCGTCACTTGCTGCACTTCTGCATAAACAAGTCTGGCATTTTTCTCTCTATAGCTGCAACTCTCTAAAAATCAGACCACGTTTTATGAGTGATCAGTTCAGAAGACTTGGTAATTGCAAAAGGTTCACACAGGTCACGATAACAGAGAAAACAATCTGACTGATTAACACGTAAAAGGTTGTACTTTTCATGTCTTTGTTACAACGCTGAATAATCTATCGCAGCGCGTTGGAAAAAACAAGTCAGCTCAATAGACTGGATATAAAAGATGGATGTAGTCACTGTGATATTTCCCTCTTGTTAGTAAACTCTGTGTTCTGAAGCCTCCGTTTTAGCTTTTATAATGACAACCATCTTCATTTCCTGGAACGAAAAGTGGCCATGTCTTAACAAACAGCTCATGGTTAGCCTTGACAATCTAAGAAAGTGATTTGTAAAATATATAAATAAATCTAATAAAAAAATTCTTTCACCAGATTTTAAACATGTTAACATTACGGGAATAAAATCGGAATCTATGAGGAACAGCCTCAAACGGCCATAAAGAGCAGCTGGCGTTTATAGCACTTCTACAGTGGCTTCATTGTTCTTATATTGTGTTTCCTGTTAGCAGCCTTCTTTAATAGTGTCAGTCACCATCTGATGTTTCCTGTAGCTGCTTATAAGCCTTGCACAACAATCAAAAGGAAATGTAGACCACCACTTCCTCCAAAAGCCTTAGTGCATCAACATTGGAGGAAAGTCTTGGTTGAATAGCCCTATTCAGGTCATGGCAGAGCATCTCAAGGTCAGTGCTCTGACTTCATTTTCCACTACTTTCCACTGCTCTGATTTACCTCTGTGCTTTGAGTCTTTCCATTAAGTTTTAAGTCATGGACCGAAGCTATGTATTGTCCTGAAAGATTACTTGATGTATTCTTGAATTCATTGTTTCCTCAATAATACAAACTATCTCCAAACCATGATGCTCCCTCGTGAAGCTTTGTGTTTGTGTGTAGTGCCTTTTCCCTGCAAGCACTGTGGATTTTTACTAAGAATTATGTTTTCTAGATGAGCATCAAGGTCATTTAAGACACAGGGCATGTTCCATTTTTTTTAGTGACCAGTTGTTTCCTTTGAGGTACCTTTCCATTAACACCCATGGTGTTCACGTGTCCTAAAGTTGACACATGAACAAAGATTTTAGCAGGTTGCAGACATTTCCGCAGGTGTTTCCTGTTTCTCCTGGCCTCCTTTTCGGCTCTTTCACCTTCGTCACATATTGCACCCCTGGTGTTATCTTTGCAGGACATTCACTCTTAGGCAGTTCCTTCATTTGCTGTCTTATCATACACCAGAAACACCAAGGCCCTGTGACGGTTGTTATCATGGTTCACACCAGCCAGTCTTTCTTGAGAAGATGAATGTTTGTCTTTGATTATATATTCCTTTGGCATGCAGAACATGAGATTCTAGGGTTTTTAAACATAAAAGTCAATAAGGTTTTTCCACATCATCTGTCTTAATGGGCCTAAAGCCACTATTGTTCTGCCCACCCTCAATCCCCCCAAACCTGTGAAAATTAACAGATCACATGACTGAAGTTCAGACAGAAAGTCACATGATATGCTTTTCTCATTTGTTAGAGAGGACTAGACTTACAAATGAGCCAGTGAGGAATTTAGCTTGTGGCAAAAGTAGTATTTAACTTTACTTTGTAATGCAAAACTGTTAATACAACAATAATAAACTATTACTACAAGTAATGTTCTCCGTTAACATGTTTGAAGAAATAAAAGTACAAATGTATTGGTGTTTTATTGTTGTTGTTGTTTTGTATGTGATGTTATTAGCTAATCATTGTTGTGTTGCATTTATGCATTGCTGTTGGTAGTGAGGTGGGTGCAGAGAGGCGCTTAGGCATTTTATGATGCTTTCAGGTAATTCTTAAAATTCCTCATTCAATACCATACCTACTTGTCTGTATCTCGGAGAGATGGTGGAGAATTTCGTCTAATAAATCCTACTTTTGTGTATATTGCTTAGGAAAGTAACAAGCTCAAATTCCCGTGTGTTACATTCCACTCAAACCCTCTCCCCGCTTAGTGAGAAATGACGGTTTCCGAGGCTGTCAGCGGCTTTATACCACGCAGTTATCGGGACACGCCCACATCCGAGCTCCCACCACTCACAGGGACGAACGTGATTAGGTCATCGCGCCTTTCAGTCACGCCCATCTACCGTGGCTTCCTGTGTGAGCCGTTGGACTCGCTCTATCTGCAGCGAGTCTCCGGTATGGACACAAGCTTCACGGCAGAACTTTTCACAGGAGATTTTATCGCTGTTGTTTTCCATCTGACACGGCTCGTATCACTCGGAGATGGATTTCTGAACGGAATAAGCCGAAGCTGAGCCCGACTCTAGTTAAATCTCCCATTTGAAATCGTTTTTTGTGTGTTGTTTGAGTTGTTAAAGGAAGAGGGGAAAATGCCAGTTGCAACTCTTCTGCCTTTTACCGCGACCCCGAATAGGAAGTCTGCCAGCCCGACTTCTTTCAGGTTGACAGAGAAATTTATTTTGTTATTAGTGTTCAGCGCTTTTATAACCCTGTGTTTCGGGGCAATTTTCTTCCTTCCGGACTCCTCCAAGCTGCTCAGCGGAGTTTTCTTTCATTCCTCCGCGGTCGAAACGAACACCCACACCGGTCCGGACAGCAGCGACGCGGGTTCGGCTGGAAACGACGACAGGCTCCTGGCAAAAATCAAGAAGGACCACGAAAAGGCTCTGTTAGAGGCTAAGGATACTCTACAAAAACTTCCCGACGTGATACAAAATGACATTCTAGCTGATAAAGCGAAAGTTACAAAGGAGAGCATGGGTAAAGGTGGGAAGGATGGCAATAATTTACCTTTCATAGAGTACCACCGCCCGCCAGGGGCGACGGGACTAGAACCCCAGGACCCAGAAACCAGGGAGAGACGGGCTAAAATCAAGGAGGTAAGGATCTGGAGAGGATTCTTGTCAAGCTGAGCTCCTTCTAAAATCCGATATTTTAAATGTGCCTTGGCGTGGGGCTGTTTGGAGTCATGGGAGAACGTGACTCAACATGTTATAGTGATTGTTCACAACCTGTCTGCTATTCGGCACACACATAAAATGCAAAAAAAGAACTAATGTAAATGTAAATTTAACTTTAGCCACGACCGTCTTGTTATCCCGAACCGCTGATTTACTTCACGCAGAGCGGTGGGAGTTGGCGAACACCAGGTACACAATTAATAATTTTAGTTAGTCGAAACAAACTGTGAGGTGGTTCTTATATCCGGAATTCACAGGATATATGTTAATGTTTATCTAATCATATTTCCACGTGAAGAGATCTCTGTATGCTCTTCGGTGTACTTGGCAGTTTAATTATGGAGCTTTTTGAACGCAGTTAGTAATACCGTTTTGCCTTTCCACTACACCGGGGGAAAATCAGGAATGCTTGCGAGATCCACTGCCCCCCTCCGGGCTGACCTACCTGTCTTTCAAGTTTCCCAGTCTCAGGGGCTGGTGCAGAATCAACTGGTATTAGTTGGTATATTCTCGGATGGTGGCTGGGAGAGGGGGGTAAAACACACCTTTTGCATCCTTTCATAGATCTTTATGTGACCTAGATTTTCAGTGAGCGCCATCATTCCTAACCTAAAAGGATTTGTTTTAAATAAAGAAAGAACGTGTGCGTCTCTCTAATTAATAGTATTAATTATTGCAACAGAAGCTTAATTCGCTCCTGTGTTTATTTACAGTGGTAGTGTCACAGCATCTGTGTTTTTCGTTATTGAATGTTTTTTTTGTCACAGCAGATGGAAACAACGTTAGCCTTGTTGCCTGCAGCAGGGTGAAAATACCAACAGGTAGCATGTCTGCTATTATTGTGTTATGCCAGTGCACAGTGTGTGTGTGTAGAAATAAGGGGAAATCCCAGCCTTGAAGTCACAGAGGTGGTTTCAGGCAGCATCTTATGAAAGCAGCCAACCTGCTGTTTCATCTGTGATATTATGATCCTCGCAGCGCTGATACTAAAACATCCTCACTAAAATGTTAAATCAGATCTAAACCACTGTGATAGTGGTATGTGTTTGTGTCATTTTGAAAATGTGCATTGCAGGTGATGATCTCAACACTAAACGCATGTTTTGAAAAGTCCAAAGAGGGACTTTTTCTTGATAAAATGCAAATGGATTTTGGTGCCAAGACTTGGGAGAATCTATAAAAACAAAAGCATTGGAGAGCAAAGAGGTAGGAAGAGGGTCACCACAGCTCTTAGGGGGTTAAAGGTACCAAACTAATATAGTGCCTGTCCCCTTGTGCTTCCAAAATTCCTTTGACACATTGGGGCATGGACAAAGGGGGCCTTTAGGGTTGTCATGCGGTGTCTGGGGACTCCAGTTTATTAAGCCAATCCTATGGGTGCTGAATTATATCTGCGCATGTAGTTTTTTCTTTGTTTTATTCCTTGAGGTGGTCGTTGAGGAGGCTGCTGCAGTCTGCAGGCAGCACTGCAGTCAGTCTCTGCCTGTAGACCCGTGGTCAATATTAGCAGATACAAATATCACAGCAGTGGATTCGTCTGACTCCTTAAATGATCCCTGACATTAAACCATGATATTTTTACTCTCAGGAGAGAATTATAATAGGGTTTTTACCTCCATACCAAAAACACCAACCAAATTATCAGGGTTGTTGTATGAAAATATATTTTAGGGATATACTTTACTCAAGAGAGAAATGCATTTTTGGCAGTGGCCAAAAAAAAAAAGAGCAAACAGACTCACTAAAGTAACTGTATGGAGACCAGTTGTTTATGAAATCTTGTCATTTAACATTGATGTAGCTTACTGAAGCTTCATAACAATTTAACATGGCATAGTTTCATATTACAACAGGAGATTTTATTGATACATCACTCTGTATCTGTACTAAAGCCTTTTTTCTATTGTCTGTTATTAAAGACACAATGTACTGCAGATGGTTGACAAGCCAAGCTTAAGATGTGTCAAGTGCCATTGAATAAGTCAGAAACCTTGCGGTCGTGCCATCAGCCACATGAATGTGGCATTAAATAAACCATGTCAACAAGAAGCCACTCTCTTTACAAACTAAGCCATGGCAAATGTGCATTTACACGTACTCACGGTCTTCCTGCACTTAGTATCATGATGTTAGGCAAAATAACACCGTGTTAATGTTTGTGTTTTGTTAGTGAGGTCCTAAATCCCATTTCCAACATCCCAGATGGATGTTTATGCTTTAGAGTTCAGCTGTGATTTTTAAAGCGACTTTAATAACCTGGGGTGAAAGTCAGCTCACGACTGTCCCATTGAAAACACAATGGTTCTGAACCCCGTGGAGTTTTGAGGTCAGATTTTCATGTTTATAAAGTACAGTTGTAACACATTGTAGTGCTGTTTTGTTTTCAATAACAAAAAAATAACAAGTCCTGTACACAATACTTTGTTTATTTTCTTCCATTTTTGAAAATATCAGACGCTGTGTCGACTTGCATGCATGGTTATAAGTTTGATTCAGGTCAGGTGCTCTATTCAGAGCATATTTTTCCTTCGTCAGGAGATGAACTGTAACAACCTGCAGTAGTAAATCATAAAAAGATCCAGTAGTGCTTCAAG
The DNA here is from genome assembly GCF_900408965.1 of Simochromis diagramma. NCBI lineage: Eukaryota > Metazoa > Chordata > Actinopteri > Cichliformes > Cichlidae > Simochromis > Simochromis diagramma. The sequence continues at coordinate 18,846,653 of NW_024387492.1, forward strand.
CAGTAAAATGCAACTTTTTCTTCATGAGATCAGCTCCTGTTTGCTTGGCAGTAGGAGACTTTGAGCTGTGATCTTCTTTCAAAACAAAATCAGCTGTGTGTTTTATTGTTAAATGAGTAGACTGAGGCTAAGGGGAGGTCAGTTTAGATCTCACCCAGACATGCATGTTAATCTCAGTTTCTGTAACTCATAGTGTTGCAAAGATTTAAAAAAGGCAGAAAAGCAAACGTGTGAGGCTTCACCAACCCCAACTTTAATGAAGCGGCTAATAAACATATTGTAATCTTCTGGGAGAAGCCTTCCTTTGAACTAGAAAACAACACTACATAATAGTTCCTTTATGGCTTCTCATCATGGACAAAAGCATGTGGCATATATAATAAAGGCTCATAAGAACTCAAAAGAAGTGTACTGACTAGATGTGTACTTGTACTGATGAGATGGTTTGAGCATGTGAAATTGGGAATATATTGGAGAAAAAAATGTTGACCATGGAAGAAGACAACAGAGGAAGTTTGTGGATGTAGTGAAGGACGACATGCAGAACCGGCTGTTGGTGTAACAGAGAAGATTGCAAGGGATGGGAGATGGAAGAGATGGTGACCCCTAAAGGAAGCAGCTGAAAGAAGCCTCTTAAATCACCACTGTTTATTTGAAACCTCCAGTAGTAGCTGACAGTTAACAAGTCCAGTAAAAAAAAAAAAGTTTTTTTTCTCCTATCACACCTTTATTACACTGTAGTAGTGGCTTCAGAGATATTAATATCCTTAAAGATTACATAACAAATATGAAGCTGATTTGTATGAAATTTAAGCACAGATGAAGGAAGCAGTCATCAGTTTGGTTTTGAGAATCACCGACTTGATAAGGATAAGCCCAAGATGATGGATGGATGCGTTGTTCACGGTGGGGCATGTGCTGTATCAGCGCCCTTCTAGACATTTCTGAGTTGATTTTAGCCATTCACGTAGTACAGTTGGACCACACGGGTCTCCAGGTTTGTGCTGAACTCCTCTACAGATCACACTTTTATCTTTCTGCCGTTTCTGTAAAGCCAGTAAATTTGCTGACCAAACACACTCTTACATGCACCCCATGATCTTTTGTGACCTCCTGTGCTTTTTTCTTTTTTACGTGGAGGATTTTTAAATTATCTGAGATCTGCTATCTCCCAGCTAAACTTCACCATCTGATCGAGTTATCAAGGGATCAGCCCTGCACTGAGCTGTCGTGTCAGCGGGCGCATGTTGAGTTTGAGATGGGCAGAGTGCATACAGCATGGGTCGCTCTGTAAAGGATAAATAGTTTGTGGGGAGTGACCGCCACAATCCTACAATCAGCTCAATCTGTTTGTCTGACTCAAATCAGGCTCTCTGGAGAACCCCGCCTCCCCACTGTCAGGACCCCGGGCTTTCACTCGCTCTAATAGGGGCTTTGGTGAGAGAGCAGCGGGGGTGGGGGGGAAATAATGATGAAAACCTTTACTGATAAATGGATGGGAAAATCAAAGCTTATGAGGTTGACATAGCAAGCTACTTTTCTGTTAATAACAATCTCTTCACCAAGATTAATTGGATAACATTTCAGTAACATTTGCAGGAAAGTCCCCTCCTGGAACGCCTTGCGATTTTATGAAGAATGAGAAATGTATTTTCTACATTTGTATTTTAACACAACCTTGCAATGCATTGAATAAACTCTTATTAGCAGTTGAGTTAATGGGCTTATTGCTGACCCGTGTGCTCTGCACTTCCTTTGACGTAGGCTAACCACAGGTAAGATGCAGCTTGAAGCCTTCATTATGCGTTGCTGTGGACATGGACAGCTGGAGACCTGATGGCCAAGTAGCCATTCCTGTTATATTTCTTTGAAGTCCACCACCTGGGGTGTATGCGTAGTTTGTGGATTGCAATGCAAATTCTCCACACGTAACTCCGCGTGTACACAAACAACAAGCAGGCACCTGGCACCCACCTTCTGATGAAATTTGTCACTCATACCTGAGTGGGCCGTAGTGGACGTGGAAAGTATAATGAAAGATTGAGGGTATTTTTCTTATTCTGTTCGATTTGATTTGATGTCAACATATATTAGACATTATAATGCTGTCGAGGTGAATGTGTAAACCAGTGTTTTTAACATTATTGCCAGCACTGTCTTCTGTAGCTCACAGCGTCTGAAGTTGTTTTTACACGACGCTGTTTAGGCATAGTTTAGCTTTTAAACTTGTCAGCTCCCTAACTGCTTTGGTTGAAAGAAGTAGTTGGATGTATTGTTTCTCAAAAACCAAAAAATTATTGGTGATGGTGGACAAGCTAAAGCTGGTCCTCCCGCAGTGCAGTCGCCTGTATAACATGATAGTTAACGTGTCATAACATTAATTATAAAGAGACTGTTTAGAGTCACTTTCTTTTTTTGTTTTGTTATGACTGTCAGATTAAAGAGGCCATTTCCCAGTCTGCAGTGAGCTGCATATTGTCCACAGCTCTTGTTGGTAGGCAGCATTCTGTGCACCATACTGTGCCCTCCCCCGTACAATGTTATGCAAACACAAACATTAGGGAAAACGCCATCTCTGTCTCTTTAAGTTTGAAAAGACAGAGGATGAGGCAACAGTTTGCATTTATTTGCATCTTGTACTGTGGAAATTTTATCTTTCAAAAGACATTTTTAGCTGCTTTTTTTAGCCCAAACAGTCCAAGCATTTTTTTTTCTACCAGTGAAAAATGCTTTGTGCAAAGGTGAGCACAGTCTTAGTTTAGGCAAAGCTGCACATAAGAATGCAAATTTCTGTATCAGTTTGATAAGGCACACAAACACAGTGTTTCACCTACAAACTCTCCTGTAATAGGCCTACATGATGCCTGATTATATCCATAGGAGCAGGTAATTGTCCAAAAATAGGAAGTGGCAGTCACATGCCTTCTGCCCTCCTGTGTTTAAACTCATGGTTCCAAATTGTGTGACCATTGTCTTTGAGCATTCTCATATGGCTTCAGGTGATGTGTGTCAAGTCAAACCAGTCAAACGAGTATGTCACCTAACAGGAGAGGTTAGCTGCTGCTAATAAGGTGACTCATCAACACCAAAGAAACGTGGCTTATTTCAACAGAGAGTTCAGGCTGAACCAGAGGCAGCCAGACTATTTATTGGACTGTGTGAAAATGTTTAATAATGTATTGGAGACGAGTAAAGTACTGTATATGCTAATGGAGTGGTGACACGCTTGCAAAAAACAAATTGCAGTTGTCATGCTATGTGCAAATTCTACAAGGGGGCTGTCTGAAATATAATCAAAAGAAGAAGTGAACACGTGTCAGATCACATAAAGGCTGTGAGTACATTTTGGCATGCTATTTGCTGTGCCTTGGACGCAGAAAGTTTGGAAACCACAGGCTTAATAAAACTGAATCTTTCTAGTAACGCCTGTGAGAAAAAGTGACTGCAAGTTTTGTTCCAACTAGATTCTCCCAGCACTGTTTAGAGTTTGTGTGAGAATGTCAAAAAAGCAGGGACTGGAAAAGCATGTGAATACAGCTTAAACACTGCAGGTCAAAGTACATTTGAACAGTAACAGGCAGAAATTTAGCCACAGATCAAATACATCACATGACAGTTTGAAGGACATGTCGTCCTATTCATAAAACCATGTGCAAGGTATCAGTGCTGGAACTCAGACTGTTCTCTAAAAAGACTTTTCTCCAACTGAAAAGCAAAATCTTTGACAGCTGCTGGTTATATGCATGCCCTGTATATACAGCAAACCTCGTCTAATGGCAAACACATTGTCTTGCCCATTCCCCACGTTATAATGCCTCATAATCCATATCTGAAGGTTCACACATTTTCACTTTGGAAAAATGAGCCACTGTTATCAGCAGACACCTTAAGCTGAAGTATTTAAATTTGTACAGGAAGATGAGGAGTTAGGGCTCTGCTAGAAAACTTATTTAGAAAGGTTAAAACTATTACTTGAAGTTTTAACTCTACTTGAAGGCAGAGTAGGGGGGGTCATAGGATATTATTAAAATATAGGCAGAATTCATACAGTTTCTCCTGGAGAATTCAAGTGAGGTTGTGAAGTGAAGTCGGTATCGCCTCGGTGCGGTGACCAGATACATTTCTGATCTACTGTGCCCCTTCGTAAAGACATACCAGCAGTATAAAGTGCAGACATAATTGTGCTTATGGTTTGATTTTGAAGCCAGACTTGAATTACAACCTAAAACACACCTTGAAACTTTTCCTTTCACGCTGGGGATGTCCCCTGTCCTTAAAGACTCAACACTGAAGCTCTATATTTTGAGGAAGATTTTCGGTGCAGTGAAAGAGTTGTTGCAATGTATTATGCATACACTCACCTTTTCTGCTCTGAGCAACTGCTGCTGTCCTAAGTGACTCATCATCTTGTTCCTTGGTGAGTGTTTGTGTGTGATGAGGTGGAGCTTGTTGTTGTTTAGTATGCAGATGAAATGTAAATGAGTATTTGGCTAGCTATAAGGACAGTGTGCCTGCAGTATGTATCTTAAAGGACATGTCATCCTGTCAGTCCTGTTACCTCTGTCAGCACAGACTCATCTTTAAACTTTACACAGTGGAAACTCTAAGGAGGGGCTTGTGCGACCACATCCTGCTGTTCAGAAAACGACGGATAAATGCTGGTTTGTAAAGGTCTTTGGCTATCACGCATCAACTGCTGAGCAGTGATGAAGCATTAGTCTTCACTTTCTCTTCTGACATCTGTACAAGCCAGTCATTTCCTTCCCCCTTATTTTCTTTACTTTCCTCTGTTGTCTTCATCCACTCTTCTGCTACCTTCTCCGCTTTTAACAATTCCTGTGTTAAGGATTCAGTTCAGTGGTTTTTGCCCACTCCCAACACAGTTATGTGCTTTACACTGTGTCTGGTGCTGTGCGTGTGCATGTGAGTGTGGGTGCGTCTTTGCAAGCAAGCATGTGTTTCACAAAAAAGTAAAAGCTGCTTTGCCAGGCTTTGGAGCCTGAAATAAAATTCCAAGTCTTTTTTTTTGGGCTAACTTGGCAGCCTCTTAGTCCTATTTCTGTATTGACCCTGTATGTGTGTGTCTGTGTGTGTCAGATAGAGTTACTGCCAGCCCCTCCAGGTGCTCTGTTTAATTGTCTAATGGCTATAATAGCTGAGGCCCACAAACAGCCCAGCAGCCTCCAGCATAAGTGTGTGTGTTTATATAAAGTAAAGGACTTGTGTGTTTGCCAATCCTGACAGTGGCGCCTCTCTTCAATAGCAGTGCCATTATTTTGAAAAGACATTAGTCATCAATAGCTGTGTTTACTTGGAATCTTTCATGTCAATAATCTGAATAAAACCCGATCGAAATGGAATTGCCTGACGTAACGCTTTAATCTGAACAAATTGGCTCACTTGGAAAGTAATTTAATGCTTTAAACATTTGTATAATTTGATCTCCAAATGGAGATTTGTCATATAAAAGGCCCTTTGATTGTGCTGTTGTTTTATTTAAAGGCTGTCTAAATCGTCTTTACATGCACTCGTATTTAAATGAAATCGATAGATGTCACATCTGTTTTCCAGTTTCACAAAACTGTCTCTATGTCCGGTAGAAAGGAAACTAAACATCTGGTTTACTTTTTCTTCAAAAAGCTGTGTAATTAATATAATTTTTATTTGAATTTCTGTTTTAGCTTCTACTGATTATTAAGATAGGATAATGATTGTTGTCCTGCATCTACTTTGTTCTCTGGAAATGTAGATATTAAGGAAAAAGAAGTCTGAATTCACTTCCCACCAGGCTGCGGCATGTTTAGTTCAGTTTACATTTATTTATTTTATTTATTCAGTTCGTAGTTGTACTTCATGGAAATGCACTTTTTTTTTAAAAGCCTGTTTTTTTCTTCTTCTGTTTTTAAAACGTAAAAATATCACAATTTTCCCAAAGTATATCAGTAGTGGAAGTAAATTCTGTATGAAACTATGTTTTAAATTGTGTATTTTGTTTTTACTTTGAAGATTGTTCTCCACCCTGAATGACCCTCGAATGACAACACATAGTTTCGGCAGACTTGTGACATATTAGCTTCAGCTTGTGGCGTTTACGTTAGACCTAATTTAATGTTAATTGTTGCACACTGCACTTTTTGACACCTAGTAGTTGTCTCTGACTTTGAGTGTTTATTCTGTTTCTACAGAAGAAGGCAGCTCGGAATTGGAATAGAAAAACCACACATTTGATCCAAGCATAAAATATGTATCTGTATAGAACAGAACTTTCACAGTGAAGATTTGATTGTAAATTCTAATTGTTAATGACTTAAAATGTTGTATGTATCAGGATGTGTACTTTCTACCTTGTGAAGACAGATTATACTGCACCTCTACCCTGAGGCCAGGACACTGGGTGGCACGAAGGGCCGAGGAATGAATACTGTATTAGTGTAATAAAGTCACTGTGGATATACGGTCCTAGTGGATAGCCCACAAGCCTTTGGATATTTTAAATCCATATATTAATATAGATCGTTACTACAAGGCTCTTAAAGAGTCAGTAAGGATTGATTGGTGCAGTGTTTGGGTTTCTGGAAGGTATATAGTAGTTTGTACTGGGAGAGGATCAGGATGAATGTACTTGTTCCAGGTCTCCTGGCTGTGAGGTCTCTCTAATGACTCAAGGTGAATGATAGGGGTAATTCTGCATATGCACACATACACATGCACGCACACACATACTCATCCTATTGCTGTATGGGTGTCATATTTATGTCTATGTGTGTCTTGTAGCCTTTGTATAGTCAGATCATATCACAGGGTGATGCCCTGCATCCCACACACAATAGACCTAAATGCACTGAGGGTGTGGTGTATATTAAGCCTATAGCCTGCATCCGTCTCAGTGTACATCAAGGCCTTTACTGCTGTTGTAGCATCTATCCTCCCAGCTCCTTTTTAGCTCATGCATAGTTATTGGTCTGATAAGCATACGGAAACTGTTTTTCTGCCATGTGTAATTGAAAAGCTAAAATATATATATATTTATATATATATATATTTGTTGGGTACACTGGTCAGACAAAACAAGTAATTTCAGTGTTTTATTTTCAGCTTTAGAGAGTCATGACATTTCACTAGCGAGTGTCATCGGTTCACTGTGAAAATTGGGGGACAGATTTACCAATGCTGAAAATAGTTTGCATGTTAATATTTTGCAGCTTTCTCACACATACACTTTACTTTGTCTGTATATTTTAACAACTCATTCTATTAGTTTTCTGGGTTTTCTTTTTTCTATAATCATCTGAAGAGCAAATGAAATAACTCTATCTGCCCTTGATTGACCTGCGAATCTTCCCGTTCCCCAACGTGCTTATTGTTTTGATATAAATCAATGTTTTTCCCCAAAAGTGGATTTCATTCCACTGTGGGATAGATGCTGAGCTGCAGTCCACGATGGTGGATTAGTTCATCCACAGGGTGAGAGACTAACTGGAATTGCAGCTGATAATTTCTTGGTTATTTATTAGCTTCATAGCATCGACTCTAAATCAGTTTGGACTGTGGATCTAGAGATTATGGCGTATAGACTGGCATAAAGTCGAGGTTATTGCTTATTGCAGAACTAATTTTGATTTACAAATCTTGGTAAGGTATTAATAAGTTAAAAGCATTTTACACTGAGCTTCATTTCAGAGGTTTTGATGAATTAAGATGTCAGGCAGTGCCACTTCAAACTGTTAATACTGCATGTTTTTAAGCATTAAGTGATGTTAAATGAACACAGTTTGCTGCACAGGATAATGATGTTTTGTTATGAGTCATATCGTGAATCTGGAGGTTTGAAATGTGCCTTCACTCATCCAACAAAAGTAAAATTGTCAGTCAGCTAATGCGGCAGTGCCTTTAGCGTAGATACCACTAAGAAGCTAGCTAAATGAAATGTCAATAACGATTCATCAGTAACCCTTCGTGGGCCCTCCACGGATCATCCAGATCACCTCTGTCTCCTTCAGCCCTCTCTCCTCCCTCTCTCCTCCACTTACATCATATTGTTTAAGCTTCCAGAGTGCTTGCAGTCCAACCATCAGCAACAGGCAGAAACAAACTGAGGGCTTTTAAAACTGTCTAAACAACACATGTATAAGTGTTGTTTACAAGTCCCACATAAAAAGATCTGAAATGGATTTGCAGGTTAGTCTAAAGGAAGTCTTGTGGTGTTTCAATTGGTACTCTCACACTCAGACTTCCAGTGTACACCGGCTGACATTTTTACCTAAAGGTGAGGTTTGCCTCTCTTTACCAAGTCCTGTCGATACACCACAGGCTTTGGCTGGCAGTAGGTAATGAAACTGGTTCTTGGCATTGGTGTGTATGTGTGTGTGTATATTGTTTTCTTCATCTTCATGCTGTGGGGAATTGCCTATTGACAGTTTTCACTGACTCTACCACTGTGACTGTGATTTATCTGAGAGCATTGCACGTGGATTCTGTTCTTTTTTCCCTACAGTCATTGTCTTTGTTTCCACTCATGTTCCCGTTCTCTTTTTACAAACAGAAATCATAGTAATATATGACAGGGCTGTATTTTTTTATTTTTGTGTATCTGACTGTACTTTGATAAGAAGGCTTCTTGTTCTCCGATCGACAAGGTTTTTAATGTGAAACATTTATAGGGAGTGTGTTAACTGCAAGGTAAACCTGGAACAAAGAAAGGAATCAAAACTTATCAATTAATTAGCGAGCTACAACAACAGTGATGTTGAAAGGAGAAATTAGGCTGCTCAGAGTGCACTGGGGCATTCACTATGTCATGAAAATGCATTTCATTTCATTCGACAACTATTATATGGATAATTAGTCCGTCTCTTCAAACCTGACTGTTGTTTGAAAGCAGGCTTTTGTCGTGTAAATTGGACTATTTGTAGATAGAAGCTGAAAAAAAAAAGAAAATGGGGAAAGAATGGGAAAGATGCAGGTCCCAGGCTGGTTTCAGATCTGGAGTGCATGCTGTGGATTTTATTTTAGATCATTAGCTATCTGCTGTGGGAGTGCAATATTATTAGCCTCCTTTTTCCTTTATACAATAATATATGCTTTGTGGTGCTGCTGCATGGGACTTTGGGTGAACACATGCATGTAAAACATGTTAATCACCATCCACACTTTTAGTGAGATTAGTGAGGCCAGGAGGTGAGATAAACAGTCAGAAATAAACAATCTAACAGTCCGAGCTCATTATAAGTTACAGATTACATTTTAAGTAACTAAATTGGAAAATCACATTTTGTTGAAACCAAACCAAAAGAGAGAATTGAAACAGAATTATCTTAAACAATTTAAGGTTGTTTAAGATAAGAAGATATTTAAATTTATGTCAAGATGCATAAATTCAACACTGTGAGTCTGCTGATCTCAACTAAACCAATATTGTTCTTTGTTGTAATGACTTTCATCTTTAGTCTAATCACTTTGTTTTAATAGCATTAGCCATGTGAGAGGAGCTCGTGATTAGAATATTTGTGAAAACAATTGGATACTAATGACAGAAAGTCAAGAGAATAGGTTTGTTGAAACAGGTTTTTTTTCTTGTTAATCATCACTATATGATAATAAAACATTTTTATGAACCACCTACATTAGAAGAATAATTTAAGATTGTTAGAGGGTGGGCTTCGTCGCTCCTATCTGACTTTAAAACTGAAAATTATATTAAATTCACATCGATTTCTTTAAAACAAATTGATTTAACTGTTTTCGTAGATTACAGCGGTGCGATCTGTACCCTTTTGTTAAGTACCGCAGTCAAAATGGGTCATCTTTGTCATTCATGTAGATCTGAGGGGGAAAGTTAATGACAGTCATGGGGAAGTATTTCTCTGTCATGGCTTTCATTGTCTGCACGCCTGCTGCAAAGGATTTTTGAAAGCAAACAGTGGGATAATCCCCTGACTGTTAATTAGCATGATAAAAATGTTTGTTTTGTTTTTAAGTGTGAGGAAATGGAGCATGGGTAACTTTAACTATCCTTACAGTAAAATCAACCAATAAATCAACATTTTAAAGCTGGCATTTAAAACCCTTTTCTTCTCAGGGTGGTTTACATCTTTGTCACATTAGTTTTACCCTTAAAGAGCTCGCACCCCTGAGCCCTTTCGCGTTCTGACACACAATGATAGACGAGAACTGAGCTAATCTTGTTAAAAGTTTCTTCCCTTTATACAACTTTCATATTTTACATTTCATGGCAGCTGCAACAAACAACATTGATTTAAAAAGATTGAAAAGACCAATATTCCCATGAGGCAGTTTAGAAGGGCTGATTTCGTCTCAGAGGAATACTGTTTTGTTTGAAGTTCAGCATACAGTAACTTTGTATTAGGATTCTGATAATGCATCTATGATATATTTTCTTGTGTTATTAAGGCAAGCTGTAGGTGGATTTCTGTTTACTGCAGATAAGTGATTTTAATTCTGGTAAGCATTATGGTTGTTTAAAAAGTGCATAAATATAAACACAGAACAACAGTCGTCTGATATATATTTCTTTATTTGTAAAAAATAAACCCTGAACACAACATGTCAAAACTAGTCTGCGGTGGTGTTTTGGTGGATTGAAGTTGCTCTTTATTGTAACATTGCCTGGAAAATGAGACAAAGTTCAGGCCATAATGATCACATGTCATTTGATAAGAGGCCACAGTCAGCTGATCGTGTTTCCTATAAGGTTAGGTTGCAGCTCACTCAAGTTTCCTCTTCATTCACTGGTTAGCTTTGATGTCAGCACATCTTTATATGCTACTCAATCACGTAGACAAAGTCCAAGAACACTAATGTGCAAATCCATCTCCTGTCAACAACTTGTCTGCGTATTCTTGGCAACCATCAGCGTTTAGAGGCTGGCACAAACAGGCTGGCAGCTTTCAAATGCTTGAGTTGGTTTGGATTTGAAGCCCTTCAGGCTGTGTTCTCCGTAGGAGATACGGTATTTTGTGACCAAGCTTTGTAGCCCACTGATGGTGAATGCTCTTGGATATTCAATATTAATGTGTCTCAAGCACTCCAGGGGTTATGGCCGGCTGATTCTCTTCTCGTAATCCAATTCAGACTAATACCCAGAATCACAAGCTGTCAATCACATACTCCATTTATTTTTCAATCTCCCCTTCCTTCCTGGTTGCCCTTTTTTCCCAGTGTGAAGGCTAGCATTTTAAAACTGCAGCCCCTGACTTCTTGCATATTATATCAGCTAAAGACCTGCTGATCTCCTTTCACAGGAAAAGATTGGAAGGATTTTGTTTTTTGGGCTCTTGCAGGGAAAAGGTTGTGTAGTATATTGTGATTCAACAAGTGTGTGGCTGTGTTGACCACAGAAAAGACCTTGTCCTGCTTTGTACTAACTCTTATTACAAAGTAAGAAACTTTTACTGCTACTGCTGTTATTGTTGCTGCTGCTGTGCTGTGGTTTTGGTTTGAATCTGGATGCTTTGTCCTTTCATTCAATCCAAACAGAGCAGCTGAAATAAGTTTTAAGAGCTCAAGCAGCATAATAACTTACATGTCTAACTGATTAAATAGTTTTGGAAGTTGGACCATGTTATCCACCAGTATCAGTCAAGTAATAAAACACAGATTAAAAACAGAGTTGATATATATTTTTCTGTAATTTCTAAACTGGTGCATCCATGTACCATAGGTTGATACTGATTGCTGTCCAGGATCATCAAGTCATCATCAGGCATTTGATCAGGATGCCTCCTGGATACCTTCTTTTCAAGGTTTTCTGGGTTGACCTAAATAGGAAGGAATGCTAGGTTGGACTCCACTTGGTGGAGAGACTATATCTCTCCCTGTGAATGCCCAAGGATCACCCCATAGGAACTGGAAAATGTTGTTGGAGCAAATCCATCCATCCATCCATCCATCCATCCATCCAGAATTAAACAACAGGGCAGTGAAAGACTGATGTTTTGGTGAAATTATGTAACTATATATACCATCTATTTATTTATGTTGCTGATGATAACAAAGTCAACTAAAAGGATTGCCTTGTTGACTTGGAAGTTCATGTTCAATACTGGAATACTGAGATCAGCATCTTCAGATGTAAAGCCAAGATGCAGTTATTCTGAAATACTAACAAACTAATGACATCCAAAAATATTTCAGAAGACTTCTCAATGCCTGCTGTGAAGGATGCAAAATACTGCTTATCAAAATCCACGCCTCCTGTATATAAATGTCTCACAAAGAGGGTGCGCAGTGCCAGAGTGTCTGTACATCACAATGAATGTCAAGTTTAATGACTGTGTGGCTGTTACTTTGGTCATTAAATTTGTTTTCTCTTTGTTTTTGTAGAAATGTTTATCAGGTAGTAACAATGCTTTTCTCTTTCTAGAAACTTTCCCAGTACCGCTTTCCTGCACTTAAAAAAAACAATTACATGCCCAACCACTTCTGTCACATTTATGCCATCACCCTAAACTTTTAGGCCACCCACCACATTCTCCCTGAACATAAGATGCAGATAGTTGTCCATGCAAAAATGTTTAATTGCTGTGAATCTTAATAACTCAGGTCAGACACCTCACACCATTGTATATGTGGCCATGCTTTTATATAAAATTGCTTCAAATTGCTTCAGATGGCACTGAAGTAAAAAAGAAAAAGAAAATCAAATCACATGGCTTGCAGTTTTGTATTCAACAGTAGAATAAACTTAGAGGTTAAACCCCAATTTGTTCTCTAATGTGAAGGTGGGTACTGTAAGACTAAGTCGTTTGCCTTCTACCTACCTGTCTTCTCTTTATGTATGCCCTCTCTGCTTTTCCCCCAGTGGTTTGAACTTCAGCGTGGATTCTTTTTTTCCCCTCCTGTCAGACACTTGCACTGGCTCTGTGCTGTAATGTGCTCAGTTCAAATTACTATGGAGCGAGGCAAGCCAAATACACAAGCTAAATTATGCAGCCCAGCATCCTGCAGCCACTCTAACACATAGGAGAAAGACGAGTGTCTTTGTGTTATAATGGTAATAGCTGAGAAGTTGCATTCAGTGTGTTTTGAAAACAGTTTAAATAAATGGAGTTAATGAGGCTTGAACACAGAGATGTTTGTGGGCATTTTGCAACATCACTAGAGGTATTTAAATAGAAGAGTCAGCAAAGGCATTGGGTTGTAGGGCCCATAGACCCAGACCCCCTTCCCAGCTACCTCCTTCAGCTCACCTGGGAGGATACTGAGGAATTCCTTTGCCAAAAGTCATACTCTCTACTGGCTTTAGGGTGGGACCCTTGTCCTGGTTTTACCTTACCTGTCCTGGTCTCCTTCTAGTTGGCCAAAACGTTTCACTTATAAGGCATTCAGGAGACATCACATCAGAGATTTATTGAGTGCAAAAGGTCATTATCACCAAATAACTACATCCGTGTAGCCATAATGATCTCAGTAGCTGTTTTCATAGCCATGAGCTAAAACTCCCGTCACCTGATGTCGACAGTTACGACTGTGAATCTCGGTGTTTAAACACATCTACCAAACAGCAATAAATGTATCCCCGTGGCGCTAAACATTACCAAACTCCACACCTTTCTCTCCAACTCATTATCTTTTTTCCCTTCTTTATGGATTTACCTGTTTTATAGATTTTTCTCATAGCAGACAGTGTTATGGGTGAAAAAATACAAGCATATCTAATAACATCTATAAAGGTTTTGTTTTGCCTTTTAAGTGAGCCAGTAAGTCAAGCCGGTGAGTCAATATGCACAACACCGAGGCCGTGGTATTATGTCCTCCCACAGGTTAAATTCTCCAGCAGCAGGAGCCGGTGCCCTCACATTACCCTCACTGAATGGTATCTTTACTTTAATGGTCATATAAATAAAGTCGGGGCATTTATGACCCATCGAGAACTACTGGAGATGACTTGCGCTTGTGTGTTTGTACCACAGCGAATGTAGTTTATATTCAAGCGGACGCTTACTCTCTGAATCTTTAGGTATCTTTGTAGAAGTGGTCTTGGAGAGTTCTTGAATTAATTTATGGGATTTTCTTTTCCCCCACTAAGGAAAAAGACTGATTATCACTGGGAAACATTGAGTAATATAACAGAAAACTCTGGAAAAACAACTGTTATTTCCTGTTTTGGTTTCTTCTCTAACCTCTAAACTCTGTGTATGTCAGTGAACATATGTCTATACTAGAGCTGGGCGATATAAGATTTTTTTCATATCACGATATGTTTTTTACATTTCAGGCGATAACGATATATATCACGATATAAGCCAAATAACTATATTTGTAAGATTTAAATGTGCCGTTGCTCACAAGTAAAATGTGAAATAATCAGCAGCTTGTTTTGATTTAAATATTTATTTCCCATAATAAGTTCAACAGGGTAGATGTACTTAAGGAACACGAGACTTAAATAAATAAAGGCAAATATTGCAAACTACACAAAAGGCAGCCGCTAAAGCGTTTAAGTTTCAAAACAGAACAAACAAAACGGACTACTAAATTGTCAATTCTACTTAGAAACAAAATATTAATTCTAAAAATAAATCTTAGTTTGTTTTACAGAAGAACAGACAAAATTGACTAACTTTTGTCAATATCAAATAAACTGAGAACTAAAAGGAAATTCTCAATCTCTCCTTGTTGTATAGCTTAGCTTTTCAAACTGTTTTAACAGTTACTTTAGTCTGACAAAAGCCGAATGACGAATTAGCGCTTTCAGTCAGAGATTGAGCATGCACCGGTTTATTGTATTTCCAGACTTGCTTTCGGCACAATTTACAGTGCGCGCTACTCTGTTTTTTGTCAGACAAAAATAGCTGAAATACCTTCACACTACGGAACTTCTATGGCTCTTCCGTTCGACAATCTCTCTGGCATTGGAACCATCATCTGTTTTCTCTTCGGTAACCTTCGGTCACGCTCTCGGTTGATTTTTCTCTAGTTGGCACACTCATTTCCTCCATTATACGGGCGGTACGGTGGCTGGCTGCTTCCCAAACAAATACACATGTGCGGCTTGGCACTTGTGCTGTACGTAACAAGTCACGTGACGTGACACTGCGGCTGTGATTGGTTCGGCTCTGCGCTACTTAATTTGGATTGGCTGTTCTTTTTTTTTTTTAAGAGGACAAGAGCGGTGAGGTCTATCGCAATAGTTTAATTTTTCTATCAAGAAAAAGTTATTTCGCAATACATATATCGTTCTATCGCCCAGCTCTAGTCTATACCTTAACACCGTAGACTGATGAAGACTGACCCCACCCCCACCAGAAACTGCTCTAAAATTACCATGCACAGTTTGACTTGTGGCACCTTTACTAGGAGCAGTTTGCACATAGTTGTGTTTTGTTTATGTAAAGGAGTTCCGAGCAAGATATTTTGACAGCTCAAGTCAGTTTTTGCTTTACATATTTATAGCTGCTGTGGTTTCTAAATGCTTTCAGCTTGGAATAACGCCACTGAGTTGATTGTGTAATAGCAGGAAGGGAAGAAACATCACAAACTAGTCATAGCGGTTGCATCTTATTACAGTGCCGCAATCAAACTCTTTAGAATGACTCGTTCTTTCATGCACGTTTGAAAAGGCAGACTACACGGCTAGTTGCTTCATTTAATACACCTGTGGGAATGGGTCTAAAAAAAACACCTGACTTCAGTGATTAAGAGATTTGTCCATATAGTGTATGTTTTACTTTTCCTGAGCACTCAGTGGTTTTACACTACAAGTCACATATATCCACTCAACCACACGTTCATACAGTGTTTTATTAGATGCTTTCACTTGTTTTTTTACCTTTCATGTGCACACACGCTAATGATGTATCAGGGGCAATTTGTGGGTCATTATCTTACTGTACCCGAGTTACAGCCTGTGTTTGGCTGCCTTTTCTGGGACCTCAGTTACCATTTTCCTGCTGAGTTTCCTGCTGGGCTCATTCTGTAGATTCAGGTCTTAATAATACCAGCAGCAATGTTGATTTTGTGAATTACAGTCCCTGTGCAGTGGTTGTACCATCATTTTATATGCAGTCTATGGAAACAACCAGAATTTGGATTTAATTTGACACATAATCCAACAAAAACTACATTCACACCAAATCCTCCGGCAGAAATCCACTTGTAGAAAGTACGCCAGTCTCACACAGCCACTTCTGCTTTTCTGGGAGAGGAAAGATTAGGACCGATCTGTTTCACAGAAAAGGAAGAAAGGATTTGGGCTGGCCATGTCCCGCCACTGCTCTAATAGTTACAAATGGAAGACTTTTAAACTGTTTTAGCTGGCTAAAGAAGATGTATTGGGTTAATGCCCAGATAGTGCGGTAGAGGGATTTGTGGGTTTCCCATTGGGACCTTTCCTGGACAATTTCTCCTGGAGTTTATCTGCGTGTCTGCGATGAAAATATATTCAGAGAAAAGCTTTTGTTTTTGTGGGAATTAATCAATTGTTTCTGTCTTGAGTGCAGCAACTTTATAAGCACATTTTAACCAACAAACTGAAAAAGCCCATTCTTGTTTGGTCTGAACTTGTTAATGTATCAGGTAGGGCACCAGAGCTTTTACTTTAGTGCTTAAACATCTGACAACTTTATCCTCTACAAGGTTGCAATAATAATAATAAAAAAAGATAAAAACCTGTTTTCCTCTACCTTTTTTAGGATGCTATGTACCACATCCATCCTTTAATGTGATATTCAGTAGTCCTAAACTCCACTTCAATGGGCAGGTTTTTAATCACTGCATCTTCCATAGCTGTAACTGTGCAGTAATTATGGCCGTGACTTTCCAGGTAATTTCAGGTAATACATATGCCTAAAAGATTACAACATGCCATGGCAACCTCTTTTTAATGGGAAGCGTAATTACACTGGAGTAGTGTGAAATGTTATTTGGTCTTTTTAGTGGAAATACGGTCTAATTGTTGCATTATCACAAGTTAACTGTCAATAGCAGGAAAATAATGAATCTAAAAAGAAGAACAGCATCTGAAAAATAATACGTAACGAGAGAACCGTACATGTTTTTCTGTTCCTGTTTTTGCTTTGACAGCAAATTTCCCTAATTTATGTGGATGGTTGAAGACAATGAGCCTCACCTATTCTATGGAAGTCTATGGAAAATCTGCCTATGACCTCAGTGAAAAGTTTACTGAGGACTTTTTGGTTTCAATTGTTAGTTTCCAGTCTAGCTAAATACAACATGATGTTCATTTATATGTTATTGTTGCTGTAGGAGTCGAAAAGCAGGCTAAAGCAAGGGTTCTTTGGATTGATAGCTCAGATCTGTACAAGTGTGCAGAGTCCCTTGATTTTTCAGTCAGATCCAACAAGCTGGTGGTTAGGAAAACACTTAGGTTGAGGCCTCATCTTGGGAATACAATGGGACTGGCTGCATCATCCTGCACAGTGTGGCAGGAAGTCGTCGGACACAGGAGTGGTATAGAGAACTCGGCCAACTTTGTATATAAAACGGTCCAATGCAGACTGAACCCAATTCTGAAATGCTCCTAAGACAATTTTAAACTCTCCAGACGATAGTGGGTACATAATGATGGTCATGCCAATAGTTTGCAACCCTGTACTGGATGAGTAAATGTGGTCTACATGAATTTTAGTGGGAAGCATCAATTAAAGAGTTGCAGTAAACCGGGCCCATTTGTTTCCACTTGAACACTAGTTACCAGTCCAACCGATTAATTGTCCAGTGTCATTGTTGATGTTATAGAAGTGTTTGAAAGCATGTTTAGTAAAAAGGTTAAAGCCATAATAATGTGGCAGCGGAGACAGAAAGCTTTTTAATTTGTTTCTGTCAAATGGCCAAAATGGTCAGTTTCCAGATTTTCCCCTCAAATCAGCCAATTCAGTTTCCAAATGTTATTCTCTGTTCTGCTGGCCCAACTCATTTGAACAAGTGCATTTCATTTTCTGGCGTCCTCTGCCGTTGACTTCTCATCTCTGCCAACCTGTTAAGCAGATGAGTGATGAGCTCAAACTCGGCCGCCTCCCGCCTTCTCTCCCGCCTGCTTGTACTGAAGTAGGCAGTGGACGTAATAGAGGGCAGCAGAGAAAAATCAATTTGCTTTTCGCAAAGTCTTCATTAGTTTGCCTTTCGTCACGTTCTGGGTCAAACCCAGTTGGACTGCTTCCTACAACCAAGAAAAAGGTCAAGTCAATAATTGTGTGCATGTCTTCCAATACAGCTGTACAGAGCGTACTGCGCCACTGAGAGTTTTGAAAGAGAACGTTTACTTCTCAGAAGTATGGTGCCAAAGTCACAGTGAAATAACTTTTGTTTGATAATGCTCAAATAAGTAAAATAATCAGAAGATGTCCTTTTTATTGTTTAGGAAAAAGTTGCCAGGAAGTAAAGCAAAATTTGGCTCGTAGTTCAAATTCCTTTCTCTTGACCTAATACATCAGGGTTCCTCCTGCATGTGAAGGATTTTGGCCTTCTACCAAAGGATTGTAATAAATATTTTTAAACCAGTTTCCCTAGTTGTAGTGCAGCCAATAGCTGTCACAATAATTTCAAAAGTGGATGCAAGCACTAGATTTGTTTGTTTGTCCCCCGCAAAATCCAACTAGCCACTTTATTTTTACAAGATATCCAAGTTATTTTACAACAGTTTCATTCAGCGATTAATTTAATTTTAGTGTTCTTGACTATAAAGTAGCCAAATGCACAAAATAAAATTAAAATACTTCAGCCATTTTTTGGTCTATGTGCAACAAAGAAAAGCAAATGTTGAATTTGAAATAATCAAACAATACAAAGCATTGTGTTTTGACAGTGTATAGAAAGAAGTACTTTCTTGGAGCTATAGATGTGATTTGGAAAAGCTGTAAGAAGAGCAATGAGTCCACCATTGCGATTAGGCTTAATCAAAAGTATTACCTCTACTTCACCTCCACAGATCTGGCAGAGCAGTTTCAAAATAAAAAAGTTTATGCATTGTTTAAAGAAGGTTCTGAATGATTTCACACTTTTGAAGATGGTTGTTACATTGCAAAGCGTTGACAGAAAATTTGACACTAAATTCACTCAAAAAGACAAATCCATGCATCTAAACAAAAACATTTTTTGCTCGTGGCTATTTTTCAATCTCAATTTTCAAACAGATGTTGAGCTCAATCAAAATATAGTCGTGACATAGTTTATGTGCCAATTTTGATACTTGATATGTATCCATTTATCCAAATAAATCATCCAGTGCACAAATTGGGCATGATTTACTTGATCATAAAATTTTTTTTTTTTATTAATCACATTACCAGAAACAACAGGAACATGCTTGAACTTATTTTAAGTAAAGATAAAGGCCCTTATGTATACATACATATACTCAGTTTGTCATGTTTTTCTGCAGATAAAATGGAAACAATCACATCACCACTATTTTAATGTTCATCTTTTATTATAACATCTTTGTTGGTGATAATTGAGCTTCCACTTCCACAGTTATTTAATGTCAGGTCTTTAAGCAGTCAGTCACAGATATAGATTTCCTCCCTCTCTTCAATTTCATCCTCTCCCTTCCTCTGCGGACTGCCGTCGGCTAGTATTGATTAGTGTGTATTGTTGCTTTGTAGGTAGGCTCGGTCTGCTGACCATATTATCAACACTGTTAGGCACCAATCAGGCTCTTGGAAGCAACACATTTATGACCCCGATAAGGCCAACGAGTTGTGGTACAAGCTTGGAGATTTTTCTTGTACAGAAGAATTCCTGGGATACCCCAAAGAAAAATCCACCCACAATATAATAAAAACTATTTTTTGTGAAAATCTAAATGATTTATTAGTATTTAAATACATTTTCAACTGAATTGGCTGAAATACAAGATTTCAGTATATAATGGCCAGAAATAACAACATCCATGGTCACCCTCCAAGGGCTCATTCTGAACCAAGAAGAAAACACAGGATAGGATACAGCAAATATTAGATGTGCTGTCTGCAAATGACTTTACTGGATTGCAACTGAAGTACTCCTTGAAAGAAGTCCAGCTTTATTTAGCCAGGGAAGGTTTGACAGGATAATTTGTTCGTCTGTAGCTCAGAAGTTCTTTTTTTAAAATGTAGAGAAAAACCGCTGAACCCTATCCATTCAACAGAGATTACTAGATACTGTGTCAGACTCTGTGTGTGATAAAGCAGACTGTGTTATTCATTAGTTTTACTTTGTTTTGATATAATAATATCACAAAGATGTCTTGCAAAAACATGAGTTTGACATGAAACTCAACGATGTTGTGGCTGCTTCTCTTTCATTTAACCTCAACTGGTGCTGCTGATTGTGTTGGGAATAAAGTATTAAACTCAGGATTTGCCAGCAGACTGTGAGAAAGTAGTACAAAACTGACCCATACAGTATATAATTGTTCGAAACACTTAACTGCTTAGGAAATCCCCCCATGATCCCTTAAGACCCTGGGCCCAAGAGAGGGATTTCTTCCTGGGTTTCTGAGCGATGAGGACATGTGAGGAAATGGGGTGGAAAAATGGTGAGGTGGGGAAGTTGTGTCTCAAAGCGGCAGCAATGTCAGGGATTTGTGGGCTGTATTTTCTGATAACTTCCACTGGCACAAAAGCAATTGTGGCTTCCAAGGCATTGTTTTCTGCTTAACTAAGTCAGCACACAGGGGAATTGTCCTGGGAATAGTGCACTGATCTGAGTGACACAGCTCTCTTGTCCTTGGGGCTAATTGCATATGCATTCATGCTGAGTTAGTGCTATCAAACCAGAACTCTGACAACAAAAACCTGTCAGAATTACAGCTACCGTCCTATATCTCAAGCTCAGTTATGATACAGCAAATACAAGAGGGAAGCGCCTCTCGTGCCATACTTATGGTTACATTTATGTTTTTTAGCTGCCAGCTTCTTCTTTGAAAATGCCAATTCACGCTTATTCTCAAGTCTGAGATGTGCACGACGTGATATGAGCTGAAGTCATCATAGTTCAGGCTGTTGGAGTTTTCTATGGCAGCTCTGGATTTTGACTGCAAGAACTCAATTTTCTAACTGACATCTTTGCCCTGCGGCGGTGGTGAAAATTAAATTGTTTTGATCAAGCGTCCAAGTTCTCAAAGTTTGGAACATCAAGTTCAAACTTTGAACTTGATGAAAAATCATCTTTGTATCAAAGTTGTGCTTATCTTTGTGAGGGTTAAGGCAAAAATCTCAGGGACTAATCATGCTGATGGAGATACTAATAGATTACCACTATTATACCTCTAAAGAAGAGCTTGAGCTCTTTGTTTTATTTTGTTTTTTACTAGGATCTGGTCAATTCTCCCATTCATCTTCTCTCATCTATCCTATGTGGGGAAAAAGGGCCACTGTACCTTCCTTTCCCCTGCCTTTAAGCTAGTCTTCTTTTGATTGGTTGCCCCTCATAACAGGTTGAAACCTGGGTGGGTGTGGCTTATATTCTATGGTTTTGAAATAACCATATAAAGCAGGGGTGGGGAACTCCAGACCTTCAGGGCCAGTGTCCTGCAGGTTTTAGATATCACCCTGGGTCAACACTCCTGAATCAAATGATTAGTTCATTACATTACGACTGTTCTCTCCTCTGATCTCTGTTTCCCCATGTCTGCTTGTGAAACTGGAGCTTAGGAGAGACCCGTAAAGTGGCAGTATCATTAGTTATCCGTGTTGTGTATCTTACCGAAGGTCACCAGTGATGTCAAATGTACATACTGTATGACCTTTTGGAAGAGTTCCTCTGCTTTATATACAATGATTTCTCTTCATTTCTCATCAGCTTACATAAATTAACATGTGTTACTGTTCCAGATAGTTTTCCTTGTAAATGCGTTTCTGTGAGTTGATGGATAACTTTTATGACAATAAAAAACGGAACACATTATGCTTACTTTAGACAAACTACATGACTGAAATGATGTTTTACAAATTGATTTCCATGCCATAGAGGGAGCAAATGACTGCCTGGGAGGCACGAATCCATGCTGAAACAAAATCAAAAACACTGCATCATGTTGGAAAATAGTCATCAGTTAAATGAAAATGTGATTTATAGTAAAAGAGTAAAACGATACAAAAACACTTGAATGATCCGTCAGGCCTTGAGGAACAAATGTCTAACTGCTACTCGTCCACAGCTTTTACGCCTTCACACGTAAATCCAAATCTTGTTGCTTTCGTGGAGCCTTTGTTTCTTTCATGCTCGGGTCTGGATAAGCATTTTGTGTCACAGGCTTTTACTTTGGTTTGATTGTTTTTTAGTTGCTTTATCACGAAAAATCTGTCCCTTTATTTCACCCATTAAACTGCAGCTCTGTGAGGAAATTGCTGCACCTGGGTTACTGGCCATTATATTTGCGATGCTAATTATTTGTTCCTGCATTCATTTCCATGTCATACATGCATAAAGAAATACTGAAAGTACACTGGCTGCACAAAAGGCACCCGCAACTGCTTTTATGCTGTGCCTGGATGGCGGCGTTTGAATGGTAGTCAGTGTGAACCACCTAACACGGGTGTTGCTATTAGCTCAGATAATGGCTGCATTGTATTGTATTTAGGTGTGCTGCTTGCATGGTCTTAGTGTTGTGATCAGAGCTTTAACAGCTCCATCTTTTGTCTGCACCCAGTGGACCCATTTTATTTGCCTCTTGAAACTTTTGTATCTCATTTTTCGTGTTTTGAACATAATGATTTCCTTCACCGGGCTTTCTGTGTAACGGCACAATAGTTCATACAGTCTTCCGACATCCTCTCTAATATACAACGTCTGATTTTAAAATACAAAAAAGTTTCATAAAACTTGAAAGCTTTTTGTCGGATCTCCCATGTAAGATAAGGTCATCTCCTTGTGCATGTCCAGTCAGCTTCAAGCAGAGCAGAGTTGTGAGATTGCTCCCTGGAAGTCCTTTTCTTACTTCTATCAACTTTATTTCAAATTGGTGCAAACACAATGGTAAATGGGGTTGGTTGAGGTTGTCCTGACTCAGTGTTGGAGATGCAGTGCCCATTGTGGGGGTTCAAGTTGAAGGCACTACTAGCAGATGATGGCTAGATAGCAGATGATCCAGAACATGAGATCAGCTGAATCTATAAATGTTAAAGACTTTTAAAATGTAATTTCTAAAGGTCCACTCTGATTTGTGACATAGTATGCATCTGCTTAATGCCAGGTAGCTGCAGTGGCTGTCTGGGCTCAGAGATGGAAATGAGAAGCAATTTTCTATATCCCCAAAATAAATCAGGGGATGGATAACAAACAGATTCCCAGTAAACACTCACAGCCCGATGTGAAAAAAGCGAAAAAGCAAATGCTAGTATTTAACCAAACGTTGACGTGCTTCTCTGCTTTTGCCTTATTGTTTAATATACTGTTTAAAATTGAATTACTGCCGTTTTTTCTTTTGCTTTCTCATCTCTTACAACTCTACATGCCTTTTTTAGTCAGAAATGTTCCACAAAGGCTTCACCTGCAAAGATATTTTTTTATTTTAAGACATTTAATGAAAGCCTAAGGTTTGTTCTTATAAGCACCACCCTGCACACCGAGGAGGACCGAGCAGAAAAAGCCTTGCTTATCTGTTTTTACCAGAGGTAAACAGGAAGTCACATATTTAACATAACCGCTGTCACAGAAATAAAAAGAAAAGCAAATTGTATCTGATTTCTGGGTAAGCTCACGTCCCCGGCTGTTTGTGTATTCTGCGGCTATGATCGACTGCTACCAGTGTCTGGCTCCTGTTCATGTTTCCTGCAATTTGTTGGCTTGTAAATAACATAATTGGGCAGGAAATGTTGATCTGAAAATGCTTATAGTAGCAGTTTCACACACACACCCAAAGTATAGAGGATTTATTCTAGTGAATTCATGTGATTTGAAAATGATTTGACTCACAAATATCTTATAGTTTAACATTACCTGAAGCTAAAGTCACACCAAAATTAATTCTTGAAGCATAAATGACTTTTTGTGAGAGCCCAACAACTTCAGATATTTGGAGCAGGTACCAATAGAGTTCAGGAATACCAATTTTGTCAGCTGTGGTGCTACCCTGCTGCATGCACTATGCACTGAAGGCAGTTATTATGTTTTCTCTGTGTATTTCTCATGCTGTCGTATTTGAGGGTCTTCAGCTTACAATATAAAACACCTTGA
Source organism: Simochromis diagramma (assembly GCF_900408965.1). Lineage (NCBI taxonomy): Eukaryota > Metazoa > Chordata > Actinopteri > Cichliformes > Cichlidae > Simochromis > Simochromis diagramma. The sequence continues at coordinate 18,870,791 of NW_024387492.1, forward strand.
GTGTAATTTGACCATATAAATAAAACTGGACTGAATCTATGCCAGTTATATCAGTTACGGTCTTTAATAATTTCTGTGTAAAGAAAGGCTTACCTCTATCTCACAGTGCTGGATATATTCGAGGGGAGAATTTGTTTGTGTTCATGTTTGTGGTGTCCACATACAGTTGGGTTTTCTCATGTCCTTATCTACCCGACAACCATCAGGTCACCTAGCTTTCTCTGATCTCACATTCACAGTCGCTCTCATTTGCACAAGCCACCTGTTACAGGGCGTTGGCACAAGCATCTCCGCAGAGAGATGCCGTCGGAGGATTCGGTTTCAGCTTCGCTTTCACCACAGCAGCCCCGGTGGGAGCGCGCACACACAGACGCACACCCACACCCCCATCTCTTTCACAAAACCTGTTTTACACACATTCCCTCAGTTACAGAATACTAAAGAGACCCTAGAGCAAAGAGGGTCATTAACCCCATATCTTTGCACAGCAGTTAATGATTTCCCACAAAGTGTGTGTACAAATAGGAGTAAAATACACACACCGGGGACTTTTAAATAAGGCCTCCATGGACTTCTGCACCCCATCGCTCACCTGTAGCAACACTTGCTTGTGCTTTATGTCATTGAAATGCTCTTTGGCATGCTGCTCAGTAAGCAGCTGTCAGACTTGGAAAAAGCTTCTCTTTTGAGTTGCTGTGGGAAATCCAATTTTTCCATTATAGATGTATTTTTGAGAACTTCATGCCCACTTTGATGGGCTGTCCTTATTGTTCTGAAGGTGAAATTCTTCCTAGTGGAAGAAATTTGGAAAAATGTTATCTTTTTAAGCACAATTTCTAAACATACTGATTTTAAAAAGAAATAATTCAAATCTTCTGGAGTCAGTGAAGTAAAGCATAAAATCTCACAGTGTTAGTGTGAAGAAATATATGTTGAATTCTCCAGAGTTGGAAGTCTGACCATATTTAAAGTGATTTTCTTACCATGCGTAGCGAGCTGTAGTTGGAGCTAGGTCCCATTGGTAGTCACTTCATTTGCTTTCCTTAAGGTTGAGATTTGTTTAACCCACCCGAAGGTTACTTTACCTGACACTGCTAAACACTGCTCTGGTTGCCACATTGCTTCCTGTGTGGACACTGATTTTGTATCAGGTGGGTTAAACTCGTTAACATGTGGGCCACAGACATCTTAGTTTGATGTTGAGTGAGCCGGGCCAGTGAAACTCCACTTTCTGGCATTGTACAAAAGTTACACATTTAATCCCCGAGGTATAAGAAAAAGAAGTTGAGTTAAAGAAATGCTGCTGCTAGTGAATGAAAGACGTCTGTCAGCATTGACTCTATGGGCTTCAATTGTGAGGAAAAAAAGTGTAAAATAACAGGAAGTTCTGGTACGCACACTATCCTGTAATTATAAAACAACATTTTTGCTTTTTTTGTTTTTAAAACTGTGGAACCACTGTAACAAAAAACTATGGCCACGGGAAAGATGTATATTAGAAACAAGCTGTAAAACTAATGAAAACACAGTTAAAAGTCCAAAATTTGTGCACTTCTTCAGACTTTCCAAAGGTGGAGGCTCTGGAGTGCTTAGAGGATTTTTTTTTATTATCATTGTGTCCTGTAATATTTAGGAGCATGGGTCCAGATCAATATTAATGCAACTTTTAGTCTTTTGTCAAATGTTTAAAACAAATAAACAGAAAAAAAATCTCCAGAAATCTACGTATGCAGCCAGATCTGGACACCTGGCACCTCCTTCCTTGCAAGGCTGATGAGGTTGTTCTTGTCCGTTTACCCAAACAGTATCCCCACTTCTTAAAAAAATGTTAGTTTTCTCTCATTGTCACAGTCTTTCTTATGAGCTTTTGCATTATGGTGTAACCTTACTTTCTGGTTTTGCCTTCATGTTCCTCAGTATTTTCCTTTTCTGGGTTCTTCCTGTCCCGTTTACCTTCGTGGTTTGCTCTTTTCTTTATTTTGAAGGTTACGTGCTCGTGTGGCTTTGTGCTTTCGCTTTCCACCTTTGTTCCCTTTCCAGCCATTATTATGTTATATTATCTTTTTCCCTAATTATTGACGCACCTTTGTCACATCTTCCTCTGGTTCTCGTGTCTCTGTTTTTTTTGTGCACTTCTGTGTCTTATTCTTTGATTATGTTATTTAGTGTTTTCCTGCCAACACGCTGCGCTCCTTTGTTATTATTACCAAGAGTTTGTGACTCTCTGTTTGTGTTTCAATTTACTTTGTGAACTTTAGATTTGGATTTGGGGTTAACAAATCACACATATTAATGAATGTAAGATGCTTGATAGTTGCCTTTTCTTAGTAGTAGAAAACTTTCAGAGTGTTTTTGTGTGTAATCCTTAGAAGTTGATGAATAGGCCTTTATGACTTAGAAGGCTAAACGCTCTGGAGTTATTTTGTATTCATACTCATTAAAACCCAGAGGTCACCTCTTGTTACTTATGCTTACGCATCTCTGTTTGTTTGCATTGCACTCTCTGTCATTTATCCCAGTTATTTTTCTCTCCTTGTCTGAAGGAGAGAAGTGACGTCAGAGTATACAAATCAGATCCCCACCTCTTTGAAAGCCAAATGACCAAAGACAGAATTTATCGGAAAGGAAAATGGACACTCAACCTGTTAATCCCCTGCAAACTTAAATACTCACGAGTTAGTTTTTAGAAATAAAATCTTCTCAGAGTCGGTCATTAAAATTAAGTTCGAAGTTTGAATTGAGCTTCGAGAAGAACATACCGTGACCGAATTGCGCTCTGTTTTTGTCACTCGGTGAATGGTTGCTGTGAGTGTTTTGTGTTTGTAGTCCATTCTGATGCGTGTTGGCATGCTGTAACACTAATTTTCCTCCATTAGTTGTCCTGCTGACAGGAAACTGTTTTACGGAGGCAAGGTTCTGGCTCTGTGTGCGGATCTGTGGGTTTGTGCTTGTATTATATCAGTGAACACAGCTCGGATATTGAAGCAAATCAATAAACGGAGAGGGGAGGTGGAGCAGGGGGGACAGTGGTGATTGTCAACACTTTTCACACAACCTTTTTTTCTTTTTGTAGAAAATAAGCTCATTTTTGGTCTCTGCGTGTGTCCGCGTGTGCACGTGTCTGATGTTTTGTGTTTGTGTATCTGCATGCTCTCAACAAGAACAGGTGTGTGTATACTTCAGATCTTCCATCTAGACTGCACTTGATGATAGTGCCCTAGAAAACCATTGCACCTTAAACACAGAGCCAATTAGCATGGAGCTGTTGTGTGTCTGAAATAGCTTCAGCCACCATATCCACCGGTCAACCTCGAAAATCCCAGGCAGTTAATCCAATTAGAGTCAACACATAGGGATCCTGGACATTTAATCCAATAAGAGTCAACACACAGGAATGTTTTAGTAGTGAGAGCTACGATGTGAGCCAACCGGTGATTTAGAACACTGGTTGCATGTTATTGACTGTAATTTTACATTATTGGCTCAAATTTATAATTGTGACCGTTTACTGTGGTGATATCATGGTTCCAAATCTCTCACTTACTGGCAGATTCTTATGTTTTCAAGGGTTGAGTAACAGTCCCACTTCAATTCACCCCTTATGTTATTACAGCAAATCTTTGGTTAAAGGGCTCTTCCTTTTGTCAACACTGTTAACAAAACAAAACTGGTGAGAGCACACAGTCTTAATAAAACTTTTACACACATCTTAGCTTAAAGCACACTGTAAACACAAATAGCACGTATTTTCTGTAATAACATGTTTACAGTACAGACAAAACTGGTCAAGTACCAGAAGTCAACAAGTTTCCATTATTGTGGTGAGGGCTCCATACTCCATACACTTTTGCATGCAAGCAGACAATAATCCTAATTTGACTTTTAATGTCGTTTCGATAGTTATTTATAGGAAATTAGGCAGAACCAGTGCTGATCTCAGCTGCTTCAACAGTAGCAGCATTGGACTAAAGCTATATGCAAAGTAGACAAGCATTTACTTCATAAAGAGTGCCCTACCTGAGACCAAACGCTTTGCGTAGATTTCCTGGACATGCAGAGGACCAAGATGGCTCTATCAATTAACATACTTTGATCTCAATAACAAGATCAAGGAAGGTTTCGGTTACGAGTCGGCAGTATCCGAGTGACTGGAAAGTGCATATATAAGATGGCTGTAGTCACCATGAAGATTTTTGCATTTTGAAGTATCAAAGTTAGCATTTTGTCTACTGCCATAGTTTTATGAAGCTAAAAGTTACAGTATTTGGATTAGAGAATTAGGTGCCAAGTTAGCAACTAACATTAGCATGCTTGGTTTTCTCGCTGCACGGGTGCTTCAAATAGACATGCAAAGTAATAAACTGGTCTGTCTCTACTACACAAACAGCCAAGGTATTTGTTAGGTAATTTCATTCAAACACTGCTTTTACTTTTACACAATGAATTCAGAGGGAATCCATTAGAATTTCAGGGCTATGCTATGTACATGCTATCTAGTGACTAAAACTGAAACAACAGCAAAAGGAGCCTTTGGTAATAATGTTAGTTAGAACTGATCCCAGGGTTTTAAGTGAGCCAATACTGATCATGTGGAGTAAAACGTGTGTTTGAGTGGATCTTTTAATGTGACATGCATATAGGGGCAGTAATTAGCAGCTTCAGTAGCTTTAATTTAGGGGGGTTAAATGGAGCACGGCTATCACCTCACGTCCTTTAGATGTGCGTGGGAGAGGATATCAGAATGAAGTGCCATTTGTCATGTGTTTGTGTGTCGACTTAAAAAAAACAACACATTTGACAGATCAATGTTTTCATGAAATGCGCTAACTATTCTTGAACCAGCTTAAAGTCCATGGATAAATAAGAGACTATGTGAATGTGGCATACTTGAGTGAGAGATGCACATGGAGCACATGAGACAGGAGATGAGTGTAACACTAATTAGGTCGCCTCTATTCCAGCAATGCTATGGCATATTTTCCCATGCAGGGCTCTCTAATAACCAGTTGTTCTGTGGAAAAAGCTTTAAATCAGAGGCTATTCATGCACAAGCCTCTTCTGCCTGCATGATGTAACCTGCCTAAGACCCAAACTGAAACGTTGTCAGTCATCTGAACAATGCGAATAAAAGAATGAAAGCAGAGTTTTATTCCTCTTCTGCAGCGCACAGCTCTTGTTGCCGTCGGTATCATCATGCTTTTAAATCACCACAGATACACCGCTTCCTTCAGCAGAAACATTCATACCTTTCTCCTACAGTTGTAGTCCTAGCATGTTACTTCCTATATTTCCAGGCTTTTGCCTGACAAACAGTAACAGTAAGGGTCTCTAACCTTGTAATAAACTCTTGGTCTTTTATTTTTATTAAAATATTTCTTAGCTTTTGTTTTTTTTTGTTTAAATAAAAAGGAGGAATAAATAACTTTAGGAAATTCCACTGTTAAGAGATATTTAAAAAAATATATAGATATAAAAAATAAATAAAAGATAGCCAGGAGTTGTTTGAATTTGAATTGCTGCTAGTTGTTTTAGTTTTTTACTGAACAAAATATATTTTAGTCAAAAAGTGTGTCACCTTGGAGCAAAACATTGATTAATAACTGAGAAAGTTGATTGGTTCTTAACATAAATCTCTTGGAGCCTTGTTGCCAGCTCGTTTCATTCTGAAACCTGTTGGCCTGAAACCAGCAAACTGAAGGCAGGTTTTTTCAGAAATGTTTCCAGATCTTGTTTTAATTGTTTGTTTGTTTTTTTAAATATAAGATGTAATATAGTGAAACTTCTTGTTTCACTATTTCATAGAACTACCATTAGGCTTCTTTCATGTGCGTGGTTGTGTTGTAGCAGTGGGGAAACCGCTTTTCCTGGATTCTTGCTTAAAGTCCTGCCTGACCGACTTCCTAATTGGCTGTCTCGTTGTTTGACTGCTTTACCAGCTGACTTTGCTAACTTTCCCTGGCAGCCAGTCACACTGACCAAGTGCCTCGTTGACCTGTTGGTTTGCTGCCTGCTGCGGTCATTTGTGTCCGCCGTTAAAAGTGATCACAGTTAATTGTTGATACTCTGAGTGAGTGTGTGTCCTTGAGTGAGCTAGCTGTCAGTGAGTCAGCAGCAGCTACAGAAGTAGCTTTCTCACTCAGATCTGTTCACCACAAGCATGCATGCAAATGAGTGCACTCATACATGCATGTATGCTTGAATGTGAGCAGTGAAAGAAGGGTGTGTTGTACAGAAATTCACTTCAGCTTGACTGAATGCAAAGTTTGTACTGCACTTATATTTAGGTGTATAAAGATGGCAGTGTGGTGCATGTGGAAGGGAGGCACGATGTTTGCTGTTGGTTACGATGCAGTAGCAACCTCTCTGTGATGAGAAAACAGTCATTTAGGAGTGTGTGTTTGTGTGTGGGCAGACTTACTGTTTCAAGGTGGAGGATAACGGGGCTTTAGTGTGTCTAATCTGCAGCTAGGTTCTAAAAAGATCCGGGACAGTGCTACATAACCTGGATTAGTTGAACGGACGCAGGCAGAGCTGGAGGAGGAGCCACATCCGAGACTGAAATAAGTGTTAGGGTGTTAAATTGGAAAGCAGCGTTCACATTGCAATCAAGCCCCGGCCAGCGCCAGATTAAAATGAGATGGAACCTCAATGACTCCCGCTGGGGAATCAGGTGGTTTCAGCAGCAGATAATGGGACTGAGCAGAGGAAGATGTCCCTTCACACAGGGAATTGAGCGATGTGTGGATTTAGCACAGATGAGGCAATCAATCAGCCACAGTCATAACTGGAAGAGAGAATAACATTAAGTAAAAAGCTGCTTTTCCACATGATTGATATGTTTGTCTTGATGGGTTCAAATAAACAAAATATTATTAAAAATTTACAAATGAAAAGAAAAAAATATAATCACCCTGAATGTCGACAGCATTCCTGCAGATCTTCAAAAGCTCTTGAAATTCAAGGTGCATCAAAAAGAATAATACAATTTAAGTAAAGTAATGGACAAGTTTTAAAATACATGAAAGAGTATGAAGCTAAATGTAAAGTTTTACATATGATACAACTCTTCCCATACTCGAGCAAAGTCTGAAGTAACTGCACTTTTTTTCCTTAACTTGGGAGGAAACAAATAGATGCTTTTAGTTAGGGTTACATTTTGTTTGTTACTGTTATAATTGCAACTAGAACTACAGCAATTAGAATTTTAAACGACACAACTACATCAATAACAACTACAACAACTGAAGTTGCCTAAGGCTATAATCTGGCATATTTACATTTCTTAAAATGTTCATTAATAGTTATTGTCCCTCTTTTTTATTTAAAAAATGAAATAAATAAAGTAGCTACAACAATACCTAGAACAAGTACAGCAATATCTGGAAAATCAACAGCAATATTCTATTTCTAGAACAACTGCAACCAATAACTATAACAACAACACTACAAAGACTAAAAATAACTTGAACACGTACAGTATTACCTAGAAACATTATTTATAGATTACTTTTCTTAACAAAGATACAGAGAGCTTCACAGACAGAAAATCCAAATAGTAAGACATACCAGAAATAATTAAAAGCAGAAAAGAACAAAAAAGTCAATTCACATACTGAGAAATCACTTCTTGTTTAACACGTTTTGGCTCGAGGTTTTGTAAAAGAACTTGACCAAACATACTTAGAGATGTTTAGATGTTGATGTGCTCAAAGTTAAAGCCCTACAGCACTGACGAGAGCCCTGATTTAAATATCCCTGGTTGTACTCAATACATGGTTCAGATATCCAGAGACTTCTGAAGCAAAACCTTTTCCATCTGTGGATAATCTCACAGATGCAGAATTTATTTCCCTTAACAGTGACGGGGAGATTAAACAGGCACGATGGTTATGCTATGTTACTCACTGGTCCTGATTATTTTCCCAGAAGGAAAGTTGTTCTTTTATTATAATGGTGTTTCTTGAAATCTTGCGCTGCAGTCTCAGACTTCCTGAACAGAAACTTGTATTGTATGTTTGAAGGGCAAGAATGACAACATGTGCTAACGAGACACATTGTCACCCTCCTATGAAGTTTTTTCTCTGCTGTATTTGTCATGTATTTGTCAGTCATGTGTCCAGATAAGACCGACAAAAACAAATCTCTGAATATCTTTTAAAATTTTGATTGAGGGAACGCCACGACAGATAATCTGATTCATTATATTCATTCATGAAGCTCTAGACCTTTGAGACCGTACCAAATAGAAGGACTTGCCCTAAATATAAAAATCATTTTAGAAGAGAGCCTTTGGTCAACAAGATGTGACTGAGAGGAAGTAAACCTCTCAGGGTTTCCTAGATGAACCTGTGGAAGGATCATTAACAAGTTTTGCCTGCAGCTGCCTTTATCCCCAGATAGCTCAGGGCCCCTCGTGCTGTTTGCATTATGCAATAATTTACTGCTGGCTTTAGCTCTGTGTAGCTACAGTGGACCAGAGGCTCCAAAAACCTCCAAACCGCCTGATCAGGGAGTAAATCCTTACACATGTCCCCACTACCATAACCCTTAACTTTTAAAGTTTAAGGAAATCCTCTATAAATAAAAGACACCTTACTTTAAGTTGAATAAATACACAATGAATAATACTAGCAGGCAGTCCACATTACAGCATTGCCCAAAACAACTCTGACTATGATTTTTTTTTTCGAGTATCCATTATTTTTCTCAACCTTCAGTGACGTTAATCTGAAGAACTTTGGGTCTTGGAAAGTTGGCTGATTAAATCAAGACATTGTGCTATGTCAGCTTGAGCAGTGGGAATATCTTTCCGACAACCATTGATTGAATCTGGGGTAGTTGATGTCATTATTCATGCATGTGCTGGATATTTTTTAGGGTAGTTTAGAAACGCATAGTTAAACGTACAGGCTGATTCACCGAGTGAAAAACGAGCCTCATCGCTCGGTTAAAATGATTTGATTCTGTTGTTACTGCTCACAGTTTATTGTCCCGTTTAACTCTCTTCATTTCTCATCTTCTCCTCCTCCCTCTCCTCCCTCTCCCCCCCTCCTACCCCTCCTCTTCTTCTCCCCTGTCAGATGATGAAGCATGCGTGGGACAGCTACAAGCGGTACGCCTGGGGTTCCAACGAGCTCAGGCCTGTCTCCAAGCACGGCCACTCCAGCAATCTATTTGGTGAGTGAGAGACCACGTATGTGTGCACGCCCAAACACGCGCACACCCAAACACACACACACACACGCACGCGCGATTGATCTCTTGTCCCTGCCACCAGCAGCCTTGGCCTTTAGATTAGCAGCCAAATTGGCCGTCAGTTCGAGTCATCCATCTACACATGCCTCTAAATGTCAACTTTATCATATATTTATATTCTGTTTGTGCTTCTTGCCAGTTGTCAGTGTCTGTGCTCGTAATGAGTACGGTGATGCGGGGTGTTTTATTCTCTCTGTCTTCTTTTTTTTGTTTTGTTTTTCCCTCTCCTCGGTTTCACACTTTTGTAACTCTTCTCTGAAAGTCTTAATTGTCTGTCAGCCTTTCAGTTTTGAGGCTAGAATTACCACCTCTTGGTTGAATGTCTCCTCTCAGATCTGTCAAGTTTCAGTTTACATCCATGTCTCTCCACACTTATAATACATGCAGTGAAGACTTTGAAGCAATTAAATAGGTGGGCACCAGAGATTAGTGTCACCAATTCAATAGCAGACTGAATGTGAAATATGATCCTTTCTGTTCCATAGTGATAGTGTTAAATAAAGGCCAAAATAATGCTTCGTGGCAGTCTCTGACCTTTCTCTTATGAGTCTGCTCAGTTCAGTTTTATTTATATAGTGCCGGTTCACAATAAATATGTCAGACCTACAGTATTAGAGATAAAGCACAAAGAGACAATCACCTCAGACCAGAACTCTGTAATGCCTCTTATTTTTTTCATTTGTATTTAGAAAAAAGACCCAGAGCCAACTTTATCCTATTAGTTTTTGTGCAGAAGTACCATATACATTTTTGAGTTATTGCCAGAAATATTGTCAAAATTCTCACATGTAATTCTGACCTTTGACTATCAAAATCTAATCCAAATGAACACAAAGTAGTACAGTGATAGTAAATGTATTTATATTGCCCCCTTTAAGATTCAGATCACAAGGTCCTTTACATCAAATGCAACCCCAGAAAAAACCCAAAAAAAACCCCAATGAAACTGAATGTCCCAGCGCCAGTTTAAAAAGATGAGTCTTCAGCTGCTTTCTGCTCGAGTCCGTCGTAGACTGGAAGGCAGAGAATTCCTAAAATTGCAAATTCCCTCTAATCTTTAGTTTCTTACTGTACATTTGGGGATTGATAACAAGCCCTGATCAGACCTAGGAGCTGCTAACATATCGCTGCACAGATCTTGGCTGCATTTAGCTGGACTTAGAAAGACAGTATACTGACAGTATACTGCTACTGATGATAACACATTTAAAAATATATGATAATATTGCAAACAATCCAGTGGCAACACAGTTATAGTTACATTCTCACTACTAAGTTCATCACAGCTCTCTTCTCTTGATTGATAGCACTTTTTAAAAAAAATCTTCATTGCAATCTTTCAATAAAAATGGTCATTATCTATACTGTATATTCTTTTAGCCATGATAGTCATACAACGAAAATCTGAACTGTGACAGCTTTACTAATGTTAATGTTATTAAATGGAAGTGAAGCATACATCATTTCTGCAGGTGTTTGTGTGAGCTCTGTCTGTATGCGCCACGATAACTTTAATTAATTGCGACCGATTGAATAAACGGGAGCAGAGACTGTGTTTTTAATTTAAGATCTTTCTCTCTTTTGTCCTAATAACCCCAGGGTGTTTGTTTGGAGTCCTTTAGCTGTGCATATGTAGGTGGTGTATGACGGTTTAGTGTGGGTTTGTATTGTGAGCTTTTGATAAGATGACAGCCCCGTGTGACAGAGGTAGCTGAGCCTCTTCTGCTGATAAGGTTGACGCCACGATACTCTCTAGCTTGATCTGGTTTGAAGTTTTCCTGCACTCTTGCATTTTTTTCTTTAAAAGTTGCCCTCTAATGTCACGGTGCAGTGAAGGCTTTTCATTTTTAATTCCCTCGATAATTTCAAGTAAACTCCCTGTAATTAAGAAAAGAATGAATGTTAAATGGGTGTGTCAGCTGAGTGGAAGGAGACTGAATAATTGAAGTGTTGTTTAAACTGATATAAATTAATTCTTTTTTCACTCAGAAGCAGCTGTAAAAGCTGTAAACACAACAGTGACGCGTAGATTTAACATCTAGTGGGTGTTTGTCAGTTTGCCCTCTTCGTTCCTAGGGTGGTGTAAAGCTTTAACAATCAACCTGTATCCCCACCCGTCAGATCTATCTGTTTTGGGGCAATATTTCCAGTTGTTGGTATATAAAGCGGACTATGTTATGTGGATCTGGTACATAAGTAGGACACGGCAAAGCTATTGCATGCATTTAGTACTCCTTTTCCTCTGTTCTTTTTATATTTTGAGGTTATTTTCCCTTAATATTGGCTTTAAAAATCAAAGCTAGGAGCAAAAGATGCTAATATACTCTGCTGAGCTGAGACTAACCAGATAGATTACATAAGGAGAAGACATGGCGCTCAAAGATTCCTGACCTGGAATCTATGGGAGGATTCTGCAGCGGAGATGGAGGGAGAAGTCTAACTTCATGTGAAGGTGGATTAAAAAAACAAAACTTTTTAAAACCTTATTTTGGGGGACACTCAGCAAACTTTTGAAGAAGTTTTCATCCGCTTCGACTGATTCTATACATGCAGTTTTCAAACCCTGACGACAATTGAAATAAATTTAACTTAACCTAGAAGAAGTGCCTGAGGTAGTTTAATGGCTGCTGGGTTGCCTCTGGAAGGTCTTGTGGGGTAAACTGCAGATTTGGCTTCTCAACTACAGCTGGTTTCATAATATATTGAGAAATTATTCCACTGTTAAAAATGTGAGACAGTGAGAGGGGTTTTAAATTGTAATTTCCTATTTGTTTTAAATAAAATAAGTTGTACTTCCTCAGGAATGATATTTTGGCCAACGAGTGCTATTTCTGAATGAAATAAAAACCTGGTACAGTCGTGAATATTACTGCACCACTTGTCCACAACAGTTTTGTTCTGTTGCATTACAGTTACAGGAGCTGTGGTTACTTCGCTTTTTTCCTGCACACAGTTTTATGCAGAGTATAAAAAATAAAGAAAGTGAGGTTTTCTTGCTCCTTCTAAGCAGAACTTCTGAAATTTTTCTGTTCTATTCTGTTCTATTAGCAAAAAAAGACTATCAGAGATTGGCTCTTATTTAAATATTTGGCCGGAAATATAAATCGTAGCATATCAAATGTAGACTTGGCCCCGTAAGACAGTGTTTTTAATTTTAGATTATGCCACTTTGAGTTTTTGCCTCAAAAACCTCCCTCAAAGTCTTTTTCAGTACACAGTCAGGAAGATTCCAAGCTAATTTTTAATGATTGCCTTCTTATGTTTAATGAGGAAATTCAATCAGCTTTGTGTAAATTTCATCTACAGTTTCATTACTGAAATTTATCAAACGTAAACGTAGGACTAGGGAGGAAGCTGCTGTGTGAATATTAATTGTCAGATCACCTCTTAGAGTTGGTCTTTCTACGTGTTTCTCTCTTTCTCTATCCGTCCCTGTGTCTGTGTGATAGAAAAGTAAATAGGTCTTAGTTGGTTGCTCCAGTAGACCCACTTCCATCAGTAAATAAGACAGCTTGGCCCCAGGGCCTTGTCACTGCCTTTTCCAGCTCCTATAGAACATGATGTAGGACGATAATATTAGCCTGACCTGAAATATTATGCAATGAAGCCACACACCTAAGGCTGCTTCCATGATATATACTCTTACTTGGATTGCTGAGTCAAACTAGCCAGGAGAGGTGTCAATTAGAATGATGACAATGTCCTCTCAAAATCAACAATAAGAGCACAAGAAGTATTACGAGACCTACTCCGTGTTTTCCTCGAGACAGGATTTAAAGGATTATAAATTACTCATGGTTATTCTTTGCCTAATACCACTTAATGTTAATGTACTTTAGCGTGTTGCGTAAAAGCGTGACAACTGTCAGAGGGATAAAAATGAAACTTCCAGCTGCCCGTTTTATTTTGGTGGTGTTCGACTTTCTGGCTCAGAAATTGTCACAGCGGGTTTGAAACCAACGGTGGTTTAAACCTTTCCGATTGTCCCATTTATAATAAATGTTAGGACTGCAACTTTAAATGATTGTAATATTGTTCTGCCTCCAAAATCTTTATTAGCCATCCATAATATTGTGCATGGTGCTGTCAAAGCACGATATAGATCATTGTTCAGGAGTTTAAAAAAAACAAAAACATAAATTGACATTCTGATCCTTTTTTGTGAGTTGGGCTCATGTGGGTCTAAATATGTGTTTTTGAACAGTGCGATGTCTTGGATAACGCACATTTTATTTCTGTCAAGCTGTTCAGTGGAAGAAGCCTCCAGATGGGTTGGTTCTACTTTGGGGAAAGTTGGATGCGTCTCCTCTGTGGTCACTCCCTGAAGCAACAAAACTCCTTGGTCTCAGACGCCAGCTGTGCTGTCAGCTGTTTCCACTGTATCGAATGTGTTTGGCTGGATGTTGCGGCACTTTTGGGATGTATTGCAGTGCTTTTGTTTGTCCGTGTAAAAATCTTAGTGTACAAAAGCTGAAGAGCTTGAAAAAAAAAAGGCAACTGGACTTCTTTGAGTTTTGTGAAGACGTGTCAACTCTCATCCAACCCAAAAGACCAGGCCTCTTGGTCTTCTGGGGACCTTTGATAACACTGCGATGGCTTCTGCAGTCTTTTATGCAGTGGTCTGCTGGGAGGTGGCAGCACAGAGAGGGGCAGGAAAGAACTTGTAGACTGAAGAGGGCCAGCTCTGTCCTGGCCTGTCCCCTAGACTAGACCGCAGAGGAGGAGGGGGGAATGAAGTTTAGCCAACCTAATGTCCATTATGGACAACACCTCTCATCCCTGCATGAGACTGTGGGGAGGCCCTGAGCACCTCCTTCAGCAGCAGATTGTTATAGCCACGGTGTAGGACAGAGCAATCAGACATAGGATAAACACCTGCTAAAATATGTGTATATATTATAATTCCCACTGCACCTTATGCACTATAAAGAATGTCAGTAACAAGGTTTTAGTCCATTTTTGTGTAAATAGTACAATTTAACCATTGTAAAAATTAATTTTGTATTGTATTTTATTGATTTGGACTTTTAGGAGTTTTTATTTATTGATTTTGTATTGTTTTTTTTTTATATTATCTCATTCACTGGGTCTTTCTGACCCTTCCACTGCTGTAAAAAGTCTAATTCCTCAGTGTGGGATTAATTAAGTCTATATCTATACCTATCTATCTATAGCAGAAGGTGAAAAGCCTTAAGAGTGTTAACCAAGATAAAATCATAGCCAAAGAGCACTGTAGAGTTGTCTGCACAGATCTCAACTAACTTATTCAAACACCTGAAAAAGACTGGAGCACAAACTGGAGTGTAATTAATGAGCGAAGGCCAGGAAAAACAATGCAACAATTGCTAACGTGAATTGGCCAACATCGGCTCGGACGTCCATGAGAACGAGCCTGTACAGCACATTAGCACATCCATTCAGCTCACAAAGATGCACTGGAATCACCGGTGCAGTCGCATTCCATTTAGCCAGCTGTGTTATCTCTTCATGCAGTTACTTTTCCAAAGTGGTAATACCTGCACTGTGTGCAAAGTACAACAGAGGAAAAGTAGAGGAATCTCACTGCTGTCAGCCACTTTGCTGCAAGTTTTATTCACATTGATTTCTAAAGATTAATTAGCATAATGTATGAATGTAGCATATTACGGCAGCCTTTTTGGTACAGTTTGCTTATAAATGTACTTTATTTTTCATCTAGGACTTGAATATTGCTGAATTTGAGTGAATACGGAAGGCCCGTTTTGTTTTCATGCAAACATTTGGACAGATTTGAATATGTGAAAGGTTTCTTCTTACATCAATGAACATTCATGATCTCAATATTTAACTAAGTAACCATGATTATCATTTTTGACGTAATCAAGTATTATTATTATACTTGCACCACATAATATTTGCAATATGCAGCAAATTTCCCTCCGTTCTTTCAGCAGCTGTATACAAAATGTTTGTAAGAGTTACATGATGCATGGAGGTGCTCGGGATAAACTGGGAATAAGCTGAATTCTATCCCAGGCTGGGAAATTTACCAGTTGCCACATATCCTCCTAAAATATTGGCAGACTACTGTGTTTATATTCTAAACCCTCTACTTTGGCAGACTACCAACGGTGATTTGGATATTATTTATCAACCAACATTACTAAATCTTTCTTAACCCAAACACTTTAACAAGAAAGAGCCAGAAATAATGAGGCGGATCAGGTCCACTTCTGAGCTTGTATTAGCACCGACAGTCAGCATATAATTAAATAGCCCTGCCCATGTCTTTCCATTTGTGTAACACAGTTGCTCTCTCCACACAAAGCGTCTTTTAATTTAGATAGTGTTAAAGGGAAGCCAGTATTTAAGACATTTTTGAAAAGGTCAAGATGTTGATGAAGTGACTTGAAATGTGTTGTAGAAAATGGCCTCTTGAACAGAGGACAGCGTAGAGGAGCATCGCAGATTGATTTCATATACTGTTGCAAGTGAACTGCTTCAGTTTTGGTTTGAAATTAAAAATGACTTTCAGTAAAAGTCTATTATTATCACATTTAAATGCAGGTTTCCATTAGAATGATTACTGAATTTCACAACATTGACTCTCTAATGTTTTCATCCAGCGTCTAGACTGCAGCAGCGGCTTTTCATCATGGTGCAGCAATTTCAGTCAGAAGCAATATGTCAGCTGCCCACTTTTCAGCACTGATCAATAAATACAAATTGTGCAGCTCTCATATGATCTGCTTAGCTGCGTAGAGGCTGTCTCACAGTGGCATTTTGGATGCCATTTCAATACAACTGTTCAGAGCTGAGTGATTAATTTCATAAATGTGCGCCGTCTCATCTGTCTCAATGTAGGTAACAGTAGTGCTGCTCCGTGGCAGGAATTTCAAGTCACCCTCTTCGCCTTCATCCGTCTTCTCCAGATGTTTTTTTAAATGGTTTTGAAAAAGAACAAAACTGGTGCTTTTGAGCAAATATCTTAAAACATAGCCGAGACCGTTTCAGCTCCTGTCCCATGAGATGCTGTAGATTCAGCGTGTTTGCTAAAATTAAATACAGCCCGAGGCATTGATGGCATCCATCTCTCATCCCGTCATTTCCACTCCAACTCTTCCGCTCGTAGCACTCACCTCAGCTGTCTATAACCAGCTTATTGCGGTAGAGAGTCACCGACAAAGAACAGGTACAGGCAGGCACGTCTATGTTTCCAAATCCAGAGGGAGGGTCACACCCTGTCGTAACTTTGGAGTTCGCTAGAAGGCACAGCAAGCACACTTCTTTTATTCATCAACTTTCACAATAATTCCCACGATGTTTCGTTTTGGAAAAAAAAGTCGATGTTTCTGATTAGCATCACCTATTTTCATGAGTTTACCTCGTGTGTGTGTGTGTGTGTGTTTCTTTTATTAATTATATCTGGCTGAAAAAAGGGCGATCGTGGCTCAAAGAGTTGGCAGTTCGTCCTGTTGCCGGTTCGAGCCCCGGCTCGGACAGTCTCGGTCGTTGTGTCCTTGGGCAAGACACTTCACCCACCGCCTACTGGTGATGGCCAGAGGGGCCGATGGCACGATATGGCAGCTTCTGTCAGTCTGCCCCAGAGCAGCTGTGGCTACAACTGTAGCTTGCCTCCACCAGTGTGTGAATGTGAGAGTGAATGAATAGTGGAATTGTAAAGCGCTTTGAGGGCCCCGAAAAGCGCTATATAAATGCAATCCATTATTAAAAAGAACCCCATTGGTGGTGAAAATGCCCAACTAGCTTTCCAAAAACTCTCAGTTCCATTTATAGGATTATACATTCCAGGATGTTTTTGAGTATTACACAGACACAGACATCTTGTAGCTGTCCTTTAAACTTCCATCATTAAGAGCTTTCCCCCCCCCATCCTAATTGTGATGACTAGAATATGGAAAATGTCCCCTGGAAACTGAATTATCGCCTTATTAAGTTTCTCCAGATCATCTAGAGCTCATTTGGATCTGGATTTATCGACCCCAGCCTTCAGCTGTACCCTGACGCCTGTTAGACATCATTGAATTTAATTTAATCTCAGCCCCATTATAAGCCAATTATCCTGAGGTGAGTCTTGTACCGGGACATGACCTCAGTGTCTTCAGTGGTAGCAGAGAGCTGGAGTCTGATAGTCATATACGGTATGTTATTATTCTGTATAGTAAAGATCATTTAATGCGATACTGAGCACAGATATGGTGGGTGGATAACAACTTTTTAGGCCACATCTACTCAAAAAAGGGGGAAAAAAACCCGAGTCCCACACAGACTCCTCTGGTTTCTTTTGGAGCGTACAGCAGTGGCTCCAGTAATGATGTTTGTGTTGCTCTGAGTGTCTGTGTGGTTTCCTCTCTTTAATTGACAGCGCTGACAGGCCACTGGTTGTGCTTCACATCCGCCAAACAAGCTAAAGCGAATTGTTTCCCTGTGGCTTGCCTCTCATTTCAGCCGAGGGCCAGGACGGGAATGCTCTCATGTGTTCAACCGACAGAAAACTCAAACGGGGAGTGTGTGTTGTTGTTTTTGTTGTTGTTGTTGTTGTTTTCACCCCGCCCATCTTTTGACTATGCCACATTAAAGGTCATCTCTTCTTGGAGAGCGAGAGTAAAAAAAGCGAAAATTTTTATGTTAAGTGATTGAGTGCGTTATCTGGTCATGTGTACATGCGTGTGTGTGTGTGTGTGTCTAAGAGCTACACTGCCATCTGTCTTGCTGGTATAAGCTTTCGGCTGTTTTTGAAAACACCTGAAGATCTGACTTTTTGCAGATGCTGTTAGACAAGGAGATCTAAATCAACACTGGGCTATATGTCTCACAGTACAGTTTAGATTTTTTTTTTTTCTCTATCCTCAGCCTGCTCCCCTTTTCTACTCGGGGCTAGCTAATTCACATTGTCCTCTGACAGCCTCTTCAGGTTCGTTATTTGCTGGACAGTTGGATGGATCCATTGCCACAGGCAGTGTGAGGAAGTAAAAGGCTTGTGTGTCTCCTTGTGAGACACACGGGCTTTGCAGTGGGGGTTATCTGCTTGGCCCTGCCTGCAGTGCTTTGAAAGCCCATTGGATGAATGGCAGGGTTTGCCACAGATGCTGCCAGGGTTTTGTGATGGTTGTTTTTCTTTGTGTTGTTTTTCCTTCTTGTCTCCCGTGGCCCTCTACTTCTCGCCAGACCTCTCAATGGCTCAAATGCTTCTTATAGAGTGATGCTTCAGCTCCTCGTATCAGTTACGTGATAGTAGAAATACCCATTTGGTGTAAGCCTCTTCCTCGACTCATTTGATCCCAAATGCCAGGTTTATGTTGCATTATAAACAGCCGTTATTAGCACTCAGTAGCACAGTGATCACAGAAAGAACAATGGTACTTGTAGTCTCAATTTCCCCTATTTAATGGGCATACGCTTTTAATGAGCTGCTCCCTTTACGGCTCGCCACAGAAAATCATCTGTCTCAATCTCACCCTGTTCCCAGCATTCTCTTCTGTAACACTGCCCTCTTCATGTCCTCTTTCACTATGAATCTTAAGTGATTGTCCTCTTTTCCTCCTGCCTGGCAGCTCCATCTTCTTTCCTCAGTATATCCACATCTCTGCACTTGTCCAAACAAACTCAGCTTTGCCTCTCTGACTCTTATCTCTAAAACTGTTCCTCTAATGGACTCACTTGCAATCCTGTCCATCCTGGTCACTTGCAGTAAAAAATCTTAGCATCTTGAATTCTGCACAATTCTCCATACATCATAGCAGGTCTCCCTAACATCTTGTAAACTTCCTATTTGAGTCTCGCTGCTATCCTTCTGTCACAAATGACCCCCTACACTCGTCTCCACCCACTCTACCCTGCCTCTCCTCTCTTCTTCGCATCTCTTGTGTAGTTGTTTTGGATGATTAACCTCAGGTATGTAATACCACAGAAAAACAGTCCACAGAAAAGCACAATAGCTCTCCTTTAGTGGTTAACACATCCACCTGACATGCAAAAGATCCCTGGTTTGCGATCTGTGCCAAATCAAATATGCTGATTCATCTGCTGTGGCGACCCCTCGCAAATAAGGAAGAAGCTTTTATAATAGATCTTTAAGGTTTTACTATAGTCTACAATTCTATATACCAGCACATTTTGCTCACCTGGGTTTGATTATTATAGCTTGAAAGCAATTTTCTGTGCCTCTGCTGGTTTTCTGCTCCAGCTGATTTGCTGAGCAGTATTTCCTGTTTCTTTTCTGTGAATGTTATATGAGATTGAGCAGGTCTTTGGCTGCAGTAAGCTTTCTGCCAGAAAAACTGATTTTGGTTGTTGGTTTAAGTCCAGCACAGATGCCTGTTTAGCCCCGGTCTGTTGTACCATTAAATGTCTTCCAGCTGGCTTTTCCACTGGCTTTTAAAAAAAACAACAAATATACTTTGCCCTTGACTTCAATGTGCCTTTTGTTTATGACACAAATGAGTCCGAGCAATACAGTTAATTAAACATTAAACTATCTAAATATCTGTTTGGCTGCTCTGTACATCTCATGATGCTTATTAGTATTTTCCCACATTTTATAGATGAACAAGGACATGCTCTGTGGTTAAAATTTGATGGGGTTCACAGAGGAGAAGGTGAAAAAAGAAAGAAATACACCTGCAGTTCAGCATTGTGGGATCATTTCTCTTCATCTCTAACCATAAATAAAAAGGAGAGGAACTTCTTCTGTTTTCAGATCACACCCTGTAATATACAAACTGTCTGATGCAAGGTCAGATGCGAAGAAATATTTTTTAGGGTGGACTAAATAATTCCACCTATGCTGTATTAAGCAGAAGGCTACACCACAATAGGGATGATTATATCAGTGCTGAAATGACTTTCAGCCTTGAATGCAGCAGCCTTGTGTAAGAATAGACCTCGGATATATTTCGGGGATTAAAATGTAATAAGAGGCCAGACTTTCAAGAGCTGGGAGTTTAAAACAAATGTTTACAGGGGACATCAGTTAAGTGAGGCGAGCTGAAAGACGCGGCGTTGAACTGTGCTGATAGTCTGCAGTTACTTAATGTAGCACTGTGTCAGTGATTGTGGGGTCCAGATGGGGCAATAGAGCTGTGTTGGCAATGAGAGAGAGACTTTGTACTTTACTTTTTCATACTTAAAACATTACAGTCTATTCAGTGCGAGAACTGGTTAATGTCCATCATAAAGAGCAAAGAACTTACCTTGCTACACTAGCATATAGTGGACATAGATCAAGTAAAACAGCATAAGGCTTTAACATTTGTCTGGTTCATCATTACTTTTTGTAGCTTTATAGGTTGTTTCGTATGTGTAAAATCGATAATAGAAACAGTGTTTGTATTGAAAACTAAATAAAATCCCTTGTGTTTAGGCCTGGTGGGTCACTGGGCTCATAATACCCTGACAGAAACCCTCACAGGTCCACAGAGCTGGCTCCCCACAGTGCCAGAGTGATGCCGCACAGCAGCATTTCAAGTCCGAGCTTTTAACAAACCTTTTGAAAGGTTATCTTGCCAGCACTGTTTTATTTTCTGGGGTTTTACAATCAAATCAGGAATGGCTTCAGGAATCACTGCATTAGTTTGCATGACAGACTTTAATCTTTAATCATACTTTATATATATCATATCTTTTTTTTATATATTAGCTGCAGGGCAGTAGAACTCAAACTCACACCTCAGATGTTCCAACAAAACATCCATGATGGCATGTGATGCTGTGTGTATGCACTGCAGCCAGGAACCTCTGGTTTCTCTTTCCTCCCACCCTATACCCTCTTACAGCCCTGCTGTGTTGCTAGCAAGGCTAAAAATAATGTCAAGTCATGAAGGCTTATGTTTTTGGTGTCTTTCTATTTCCAGACAAGTCATTTAGTTGGTTATATAGTTTGACATTGAGTCCTGGGCTGCAGCTTCGGCTTCCACACAGCACTGTGTGTGTGTCTAAATCAGATATTCAATCTCGATAATTGAAATGGATGGAGTAATTCTGCTGTGGCCTTCCCTCAGGTTTTTGGGGTGGGTGGGTTGGTGTGTGTGTGTGGGAGGAGGAGGGGGATGGAGTTGTATTTGGTGTTGTCTGAAATGATGTAGATCACACTCTGCACAGAGGTGGGTGGGGCGCAGATAAGGGAGCACCGCTGCAGCTGAAATCGGGGTATCCATCACGCCGATGGACACCCCTTGCAGCCCCGTGTTGTAAGAACTCATCTCCTGAGCCTTTGTTATAGAACCTGGAGCCTGCCTGCACATTAATTAATCACACACACAAAGACACACACTCATGCAGCTCAACAGCAAGCCGTCTCACCTGGGCTTTGCACGCCCGCAAGGCCTAGAACAACGAACACAACGTGAGCGAACACACACAAACACACACACACACGTTTCCTCAAGTCTGTCTGATACCTGGAAGTTCTCAGGCCTGAATTAAAGAAGCGGCCAAACAAAATTTACTGTGCTTGGTGTTATCACAGCTTTCCTTTAAATCCTTCCTTTCTGTATCAGCATCGCAGTTTTCAACACACACACACGCACACAAATGAAGGGTGGAAATGCCTTTCACTGTAACCTTGACAAAATGTGTTGACGCTCGAGTATCTGGCAGCTGAAGTCAAGAGGTTAATGTACTTTGGGATGTGTGTGTATGTGTGTGTGTGTGTGCGTGCACACACGCGCATGCTTTTTGCCTACGATAACACGATTAGCCAAAGGCTTAGCCATCACTTTTCCTCACCTCCCCTCTGCGACCACCCAGAAAACTCTGTGTAGACTCAACGTTGACATGCTAGTTGGGGCTAAATGGGATCACCAGCAGGGCTGCGGGTGTTCAGATCAGGATCAAATTGCAGGATTAGGGATCAGCCCTGGAGTTTGCATTACATTAACATTAGGATATGGGACACGTTGTATCTTGGAAACATTGTTTTGCTGAAAAAAGGCAGTGAGCTGAGGAGAAAAATTCAGAAAAGGATTTTTTTTAAAGACTGAATTTTCATAATATGAAAGCAGTCTTCAGGTCTGTGACACTTTGGCTGCTGTCAGTCTGTAGAAGGCTGAGGCTGCTATTTTTGAGGCGAAGCTGCTGAGTCAGGGTGTTTTTTCCGATATTCATTTATCTCTACTGGTAAATCTGGATGTGTTTCTGCTGGGTGCTCGTTTATATGTATGAAAGTTTTAAAAAGTAGGTAATCTGGTTTGGATGATGATATAGAACCGATGCCTCTCGTGTGAAGCAATTGGCACCTAAGGCTGCCTGATCACAGCAGCACACTATCACAGGTAATTGCTGTATTATCAGAGACAGATTGTATGTAACTGCCAACTTGACCCAAGTCAATCACAGGGCGGTCTCCACCCGGAAAACCACCAAACTTTGCTTAAAAAAAAAACCCAAAACAATTTATTTTTTGTTTAAGTGGATTTCTCAGAATTTTAGTAAGCGAAGTGAACTAAAAACTAACTAAATGAAAAATATAATAATAATATGAGCTGAATTAAACATGCCCTCGGTGGGGTGGTGGTGGGACTTAAATGAAGGTGTAAAACTAAAGAAAGGGAATGAAGATAATTATTGCAAAACATAATGAGGCACAATTATTTCATCGGGATTATCTCGTTTTAATAATCAGTAACTGTGCAGCATGCTGTTCCCTGGCAGTTCTCATTTACTTTTGAACATATAAGTTAATTGTTTTTGAGTCGTTGATTTATTTCTAAACGCAAAGGAGGTAACATGCAGCGAAGGTTTGTGTTCCAGATTTGACCTGGGTTGTTGCAGTTATATTTCTGGCTGCTGGCATTGCGTCATTGCATTAATCACTTACTTTCTAACTGCTCCGGGGTGTTCATTAACCCTCCACATGCGCCGTGAACTTAATTTTACCTGAAGGGAAAAGTAATCATTTCAGGCTGTGGAGGTGTGGGCTCAAGCTGGGCTTTTGTCCTCCTCGAAATTATCAAAAATGCAGCAAATTGTGACTTTAAAACAAATCTACATAACATATAAAGATTTATTCAAGAGAACTGTACTTCCCCTCTGCTGCTGTTTTCATTCAGCCTTGTGAGTCTGCATGCATACTGTATAACGACAGTTTAGTTTCTTTGCTGAAACCTGTGGTGATGATCAATTAATCAGATGGCAATTGCAATCATGATTTTGGGCTCCTAACAATCATAAAAACAAGATAACTGGGATACAATAATTACTTTTTTTGGAGTCATTCTACTCAGTTGACTAATCAATCAATTTTACATGCAACCATTTCCTTTACAGTACTTTTTGCCACTTCTTAAAAGCCCCTGACTTTTCCCCTCCTATTTACTTGTGTTTTTTTTTTTTTTACATTTGAATGATATTTAAACCTCAAAAAACACACAAGGTTTGCCTTAACAGTGCATCAGATTTTGAGGTCCTCGGTGGAAGGACAAAGCCCTTGTTTTTCCAGTGCAATTCAAGGGGAAAGTTGACACCGTGGAGTAAAAATCTTCAGGCCAAAAGGCACCACAGATTGAGTCAAATTTTATGTGACCTGTAGTTCTAGAGCTGACTTTATTTTGTGAGGGCACATTTGCTTCACAGGGCTGCTGTGATATAATCTGCTGCTCCACGCTGGGGTTGGATTGTGTACAACAATGAGCTCTGAATAAGTGTGAAAGGCAGACACGAAAGCTTCATCGAGGAGTTCAGTGTGACCCAGAGCTGGAGGGTACAGCTGGCTGTTGAGGTCACGCTTTGTGTTCAGTGTGTTGATGATGTAATCCACATGACACATACTCCAGCAAGAGGCCGAACATGTATGTAGATGTTGCATTATCTTTTTCACTTAAAATATAATATTTTAGTTCAAGTGATGAAAGCTTTACATAGCCTAATAAATTACTACTCTAGTCATACTATCTAGTCCACAAACTCTGGCATTGCTGCTCTACTTTTCAGGCCCAGATGTTGCAAAGCTAAATGTGACATTTTGGCCCTTTTTTCTCAGCTAGGATTACGCTCCCTCATAGTTATCTGCTCAACAGAGCGACGTTTCTTTTGTTTTGATCAAAAGTAGAAGTTGTTGCAAAGTTGTTCATCTTTCCATACTTTTCTGTTTGAATGAACAGATTTTTTTGCACATCTATACTTGTTGCCATTGTCACGTGGACGACCCATCGCTAGAAATGAAAGCCTATACTTTCCTACACTATTAGCACATCTTAAGGTTTTCACCTTGTTTTTTTTATCATTCGGACTTTCATGTTATCCCACACAGATATAGAAAAAATACAAATTAGGAATATACTGTATACATAAATAGGAATAGCTGCATGGCAACATGTGTGCAACGTGTGTATGCAGTATAAATGCAAATGTACTAACATGTGAAGTAATGGGTTATAAATATGTGAAGATATTAGAATATTTTTCTATAATGCTTGGAAATGGATGTAAATGGATTCATGTTGACCGCAAACTGAATAAGCAAGATTTGTGTGTGTGTGTGTGTGTGTATGCGTCAGTGAGAGAGCAACCACGCATTTGTCAATCTCCCTAACTAGCTCAGTCACTCATGCACACACCCACATCACAGATTACAGCTCTGACTTTGCTGCCTGATTGCGTGAAGTGAAGGTTATTTTGTTCTGAATAAGCAAACAATGCATCACTCTCCTGTCCAGCACTCACATCCGCTCACACGATGCGACAGTGTAGGAAGGGAAGGATTCAGTTGGTGTTACTGAGTGGTAGAGCACATTCAAAGTTTTCAACTTGGTTAATTATTATGCTGTTAACACTGAATTTCTCCTCCATGTGCGGGTCTGTGTGAGTGGAGGATTAGTGTGGCCTTTACAGGTGACGGATAACGATGCCTTCAAAGTGTGCTGGTTTCTTTTTTACTTCATCCATCATTCTATTTTTTGCTTTTTTTCTGTTAGATTAAGGAGGAGGGGGGGTAAGAGGTGAATGAGGACACAAAGGAAAAAAGAAAACAAGGTGGTGAAACTCTTTAAAACGTGAAGTTAAACACATTGAAGAAGGAGAACGGATTGATGGATGCCTCAATAAAAGACAAGTGGGTGTTCGAAGAGGAGCAACTGGATGGATGATTCACAGGGACAGAAGGATACTGTTGGTTAATGACTTTTGGACCTTCACACTCCCATTTTTCTGTCATCCCTCTCCCATTTATTCTTATTCTCTGTCTTAGTACAGAAGGGTAATCATTCTTGTCTTTGCAGGACACTGGCTCTTTCATTTTTCATTTTTCCGTCCATTTCTCTCTCAGTCTTGCTGGGCTCTATAGGTTATCTCAGTCTTCTAGTAGCATTTGGCAGCATCAGCAAAAGTGAACAGGAACTTTAAATTCTGATTTTCACATGACAACAACTTATTGGAGCCAACCTTCATGGGTAGATAAATCTCAGGACTGTTGGTTGGTGAAGTTTGAAAATTACAGTGAAGGTATTGGGGGGAAAAAAAGGACCTACCAGCTTTGAAGCCTCAATTTTGGTGCTTTAACTTTTCTCGCCATTGCAGAAATGTCGTTAATCTGTACTGTTTTAAATAGCTAGCAAGGCTCAACTTTCATGTTGCAAAGACTTGTAGTTGTAGTGAAATGTATGGGAAAAGAATGGCTTTGGCTCCTTTATTCTCTGTAAATAATTTTCTGTCAGCCGTCAACAGAGGTGTGGTCACTGATGAGCAACCAGTCAATCCCAGCCAGACTTTAATGAGCGGATGTGACGGCTAGCAAACGGTTGGACAACATCCTTCTGTCACTCAAAGGAGGCACAACTTTAATAATACAAATTTTATTTTTCAGTACAGTTTTATTATTTACCCCTGACACTGCTACGAAGGGATAAATTAGCTATAGAGACCAAAATCATATCTGTACCGAGCTGTTAACACGTTTATGTCACCCACATCGTTGGGAATTTTAATGTCAGAATTTTGGGATGTTGACTTACTTTTAGAGCCTGCCTCAAGTGGTCATTAGAAAAACTGCAGCTTTTGGCCTTTAGAAACAAGCAGCAACCTTCTGGAAGTGGAAATATAAAACCAGTGTTGCAGTTATTCTAAATCCCATTATGGCTTTTCCCAAAACAGAATCAATCCCCATGAACTCCTGTGGTAAAACGCTAGACTAAACACCTTTAAAACGCAGGTTTTGGAAATGTTGGTTTATTTTTTCAGTCCCAGAGATTACCGCTCGCCTAACTTGAATCTCTCAACAAAGCGTGGACAGTCCATTTGCAAATGCAAATAAATCCATGTAGAATAATCAAATCAAATCAAATCAAATCACTTTTATTGTCACATCACATGTGCAGGTACATTGGTACAGCACATGTGAGTGAAATTCTTGTGTGCGAGCTTCACAAGCAACAGAGTTGTGCAAAATACAATAATGTAAACAAGCAAAATACAAGAATGGCTACATCTGAAACTGATAAATATATGTACAATATATAATAGTATATGCATTTCTGGATATGTATACTAAATATTTTTCTACGTGTGTGTGTGTGTGTGTGTGTGTGTGTGTGTGTGTGTGTACACATATTTTACAAATTAAATAGAGTAAACAATAAATAAAATATATAAAAATATACAGAGTTGAGACATGTGCTGCATACATTTAGTCTTTGTTCCCCTTCCTGTCCCTTTTATCCCAAAGGGGATAAAAAGTTCAAAATATAACTTTCGTCAAATAAATCCATCTTTTACGGAGCCCCGCAGGGGGCATGGGAGGAAAAAAAATTAAGACGGAGTTTTGCGAGATCTCGCAAAACTAACTCGGGATCTCGCAAAAGTTTTGCGAGATCTCGCAAAACAAACTCGGGATCTCGCAAAACAAACTCGAGATCTCGCAAAACTTTTAGCCGCATTCTTCGGACGCCGGCTCGAAGCCGACCGGGAGGTCGAGGCACGATGTGCCAGGAAAGCGGTGTTCCTCCCGGCTGTAGTAGGTCTCGAGCTAACGGGAAGAATGCGGCTAAAGCTTTTGCGAGATCCCGAGTTTGTTTTGCGAGATCCCGAGTTTGTTTTGCGAGATCTCGCAAAACTTTTGCGAGATCCCGAGATAGTTTTGCGAGATCTCGCAAAAGTCCATCTTAATTTTTTTTCCCCCATGTCCCCTGCGGGGCTCCGTAATCTTTATCCTTTTCACCTTGACATGCAGATATCAGTTTCAAGCTAAAGCCAGAAGGCAGACGTGATAACCACAAAAATAAACAGAAGCAATAGAGTAAATAAAAAATATAAGTTAAGGAGACAAAGACACTGAGAGACGGTGCTGAAAAGAGCCTTCACCAATAAAATACTTGACATGTTTGTATGCAGCATTTTTCTGTGTATCTACCAACTTGCATGCAGACTTAGCTTGTTGCTGTGGGCAATAACAGCAACGAGCCCAGAACTATTTGTGGATACGTGGAGAGAAATTTTGACTAATGTAAGAATTCCCCCATGGCGACAAGCCCACTGCCTACAGCAAATATCAGAAGGCCTGCCCTCCCCCTATACTGCTCCATCTTCATAGCAGCATCGCTGTGGTTCTCCTCCTCCTCCACTACCACTCGTGTTTTACAGAGGCATCAAAGACTCTGCCCTCTGCTGAGCCATCTGCTTCCGTACTATGTGCACAGTCGCTAACAGAAACAAAATCCTCAGCAGCGCACACATCACCTCCAAGATCATCAGACTTTGCTTTCTCAACCTCACAGACCTCCGCCGGATCTCATCACGGCTTTTTTTCTGTGTGTGTGTGAAATCCCATCTGGACATTGACACAAATCCTGGATCTAATAAAGGAAAGGGAGAGAAGGGGGAGCTGATTTTAGCAGATTCTTGGCATTGTGACCCTGCACAAGCTGTCAAACTAACATCACAGGTCTTAAAGCCCCAATACATCTGTGAACTCTCTGGAAAGGACAAAAAGACAAGTGTTCTTCATTTTATGAGGCATCAATCAATGAGCAGGAACGCAAGGTCGTAGCTAGCTGCTATTTTTTTATTACTGATCAACCTGCCAGCTATGTATGTTGGCATTTGCAGGGTTTATCTGCGCTCAGAAAGCAGTCTGTTATTTTATATAAGGTTGATCATGCTCACACTTGAAATCTTTGGAGGGGACTTCAAGTGTGAGCATGATCGACCTTATATACAATAAAGGACTTTTTGGGAGTGATGGGGTGGAGTACACCCAGGACAGGGTAACCACTGGCAGTCACTAGAAAGTCTAGAAACCATTACGTTCCTCACAAATACTTTCCGTTTCAGTGTTTTCGTATGTGGCATTAGTATTCTGGGCACTGTTTTGCCATCTGTATCTCTCACATCTCACACACACACACACAGAGGCAGATATAAGATCAGTGAGGGGAGAGGAAGCACAGCGACAGGACAATGGACGGCAGGAAAGTGTCTCGTCCTCTCTTTGTTGCTCTGAAGGCTTCAGTGAACAGAAAATGTGAGATGGATGAAAAACAGGAAGGGCAAGTGACTACAACAGTAACTGTATCTGCTGACACTTCCAGTTACACACTTCCTTTATTACTGGAGTAAGAGTTTGAAAAAACATTAAAAACAGATGACCATAAGACATCAGTATTGCTTTAGTGTTAATCTCTCATTATAAGTTGGATTTTTGTCCCATTTCTGATCATTTTAATGCTTAAATGCTGATTTTTCTGCCATTGTTCGTCTTAATCTCTTTATGTGGGACTGCACAGCATCATCCCACATTTTATTGGATCTGGTTTCCAACTGCAGGAAGTCTGGCTTTAATGCAATGGATGTGAGGGAAGAAGGGAAAACTGTTATCATGGATCAAGCAGAGGTTAACATGTCGCCATCTTTTGCTGCTCGTGCAACGCCCAAATGGAAAAAAATTGTGAGTCTATGCATTTTACTAGACAACGACAATAAAACATGATAGAGAAAAGGAAATACAGCAACATTAAAGCTGACGAAACAGCTTATAACTTGGTGAATACAGTTTTTTTTCCTTTTCTTTCCATTTTCCACTGCGGAGAATTGTGACTTGAGTCCATATATTATATGAGAATTTCTCTCTCTCTCACTCAAAAAAATAAAAAGGTGGCAAATCTAAAAAACGAGATGTACCAACCTATCTGTGCACCCTTACTGAAACCTAGAGACGATTACCTCAGTTATTAAGATGAAAAAAGGAATACATGAGTGTGAGAAGACATTCTTAATGCCTACTGTAATTTGCCTGTATGGGGTACCAGAGATCTGTGCTTGTGAACAAATTCTCAGACTAGTTTTCCGCAGTAGTAACGTGTCCTACATTTAGTTTGTGGATATCTGATCACCCTACTCTCGTCTGTCTGCAGTGTAACTGCAGCCTGAGATCCTGTGATTGATACTCAAGCCTGGGGGTATTGCTTTTGTGTTTGATATCTCATTATTTGAATTGGTCCACAAACATCTAGCAGATGCAGCCATTTAGGACAAAGTGGTCACAAAACCAGTACCCTCACTTTATAGTTAAACTTCTTGAACGCTCCTTTCAGTCAATTTAAAGGCTATTCATCTCAGATTAGTTAGTTTAATATTGGTTAATTTAAATCATCAAACTTTGGCAAATTGTGGCCCCAGGGGAGGCTGTAGCTCAGTAGGCAGAGCAGGTCATCTACTAATTGGATGGTTGATGGTTTGATCCCTGTATGCACCTGTCTGTATGCCAGAGTATCTTTGGGTAACATACTGAACCCCAAGTTGCTCTCTGATGCATTCATCGGAGTGTGATAGAATGGAAAGCACTTACCCGAAGAAAAAGTGCCTGTATGAATGGGTGTGAATGTGTGAATGAGGCGCGATGTATAAAGTGCTTCGAGCGCTCGAGTAGAGAAACACTATGTGAAAACCAGTGCATTTAACATTTATAGAACACCTTTATTTCATTTTTTCCCATTTTTTAAAAACATGTTTTAAACTTTATTCTATTTAGATTTCTAACTCATTCTTTTAAAAAGTTCATTTACTGTGTAGTTTCTACTTTCCTGAGCTGTCTTGTCTCATCATACCGCCTTTATATTTTATTGAGCTATTCTACGTTTTTGTTGCGTGTGTTGTGTCTCAGATTTTGATTTAATTTTCCAACTCGGGATCTGTAGATGACTCATGTAACTAATGCACATTTGCTAATGTCATCAATTGTGCAACTTTGTACAGTTATAGACTGTATAGGAAAAAAAACAAAACAAAAATACTGGTAAATTCTACCCTTAACATTTCATATATTGAAAATTGAATCAAGTCTTTTAATGGCTGGTTTCTGCAGAGGCCATGAAGCTCCCAGTGCACAGTTTTTGTGCTGATGTTAATTCCAGAGGAGGTTTAGAGCTCTGCACTCGCTGAGTCTGTGGACTATTACTCGACAACCCTAAATCACTCGAATTCAAAGATTCAGAGGAGAGGCCCAATACTTTTTGTCCTTTTTTCCCCTCATTGGTTATTTGGTATTATATAGACAAACATTTTGAAATATTATTCTGGTCACATCCCAGTGAATCTCCAAAACCTCTTTAGTTGACACCAAAATGTGGGTATTAACGGCAAAGAGCTTTGGTACTATCTGGTAATGAATGTGCTTACTGTTATTCACATATGTATCTGAGATGTGTAATTATAAACCTTTTTACAACTGGAAACAGTGCAAAATAGTTTCTCACTGTGATGACTCTAAAGAAATAATAGATATTTCTAGGGAGTGAGCACAGTAGTTGTGATGGACAACAGTGTCTCTGTGCCTCGGGCTGATGATTCAGCGATGTGTCTAATGGAAAGCTTTTAGCCGCTTTTGAATCTTCCCACCACTCACAGAGGAACATAAACCAACAGATCCACACAAAAAACAAACCAGCCGCCCTCTCTGGTTTTCATCTTAGCTCGAGCCACTCTGCAGCCGCATCTTTTTCAAACTTGCTTTAATGACTTGGAATGTCCTTATTATTATTTCAGTATGTTCTCCGCCCTCGCTGCTTTTCTTTCTACCTTCACTCCCTGCCCTTCTCTCTGTAGGTCAGCCTCCTGATACTGATGCGCTGGTGTTTTTGTTTCTCCTGTTTCTCTCCCATCCTTTGCCTTTTCTTTCTCACCTTTAAGTGATCAGATACTGTAACTCCTATCTGGTGTTTATAGCAAGTATGCAGGAACTAAAAGCTTTACTCAAGGCTCTACTCTGCATGCATAATGATTTATTGAGGTGTTGGGATTGTTGGGTGGGGGAGCTTGGATAATGACGGTGCTGAAATGATGGTTTGTGTCTCTCTGTGTGTCTTCCCTCCTGCTATGAGGCTAATCACTGGAGATAAGCAATACTCCTGCCGTTTCATCAGTGCCGATAATCGCTACCTCTCACCATCTGTCGAGCAAAAATAATTTATTCAACCTCCATACATAACTTCTAGCTTCTGCTGTTTATTCACCGCTTTTCTAGTGAGTGTGGCGCCAACACCTGTTGTCATCCCTGCTATAAAAGGAATGGTTTGCTGACTAACAAGCTTTTAACATTTTGAAAGAACTTCACAGGAGTTTTTGCTCATTTCAAAAGTTCAGCTTGAGAACTTTTGTTACCAGCTTGCTGTCTGATATTCCTCTGTTTTTTATACTGGTGCTATATGTAACAGACAAAGGCCTGCGTGAGTGTGTAATCTGTTTTTAACCTTTTGTTCTGTGTTCCTTCTAGGAAGTATAAAAGGAGCGACAATAGTGGATGCTTTGGATACCCTCTACATCATGGAGATGTTTGAAGAGTTTGATACTGCTACTGACTGGGTGGAAAAGAGCCTTGACTTCAACGTGGTAAGTTGCGTGTGTGATCTTGTTATGGTCAGGTATATCGCAACAATAAAATATTGAATATTATATTTTTTTGTGCAGGTAAATATTATTTAGATTTTCTTGATATATACGATATAATTTGGAGGCAACATCGCTCACCCCTACTACCCACTGTCCCACTGTGTAGCCCACAAAAGCATCCAGTATTAGTAGTGCATGAGTCTCTTCTATTCTGCTGAAGTGAAACAATATTTAACTGCATCACAGAATTACTGTGCGGGTAATCAAAGGTTCTCGACAGGTGTTATGTTGAACCAGCATCCTTCTACCTTCTAACATATATAACTCTCTGATAAATTATTAGCAGAGTAAGGTGAGTTTCAGTTGTGTCAACTAGACCACAGCTTGTGGTTAAGTAAAAGTTATGTAAACATGAAATGAAAAAGCTTTTGGCGTAGCCGGTCTGAAACGCCTCCGAGGTGGTGTTGCTTTACAGTTAGTTTCCTCTTTGCTGTGTTAGCTCTCCTGCATGGTATGCTGAACAAAAACTAACATAGAACTGAGCTGACTAGATCGGCTTGCTGGCAACAATATCTGTTTCGGGATCAGAGCAATATCTGATCCAAATATCGGATTGATGCATTCGTAGCAAAAATGCCTCAAACATTTTGCACGGAAGACCAGTTTTCCTATAGGTCAATAAAAGGGTCATTGAAGAATAAGGTTCTAAAATGTCTTTTAATTTCCTGATAATTTGCTTGTAGGTATTTAATTTGAAAATGATTTCCTAAAGACTGGTAGAAAAGAGTCATAGCTCATGAATTTGACCTTTTTATACCACCATAGTGGATTATAATGAAGACTTCAGCTTTAATTCGAGAGGTTTAATAAAGTATTTCATTATTAAATTTTAAGAATTTAAATGCATGTAAATTTATGGTTCTTAGGCCATGCATTTTTACATAAACTAATAAGATGGGAAAAAACGTGTGTGTGTCGGTGGGGGGGGGGGAGTCAAATTTCATTCAAATAATCATCAGTACAAGCATTTTTTATACTTTCCTCTATAAAAATGACATACATTTAACTCGGTTTCACTAAATATTTCCCCCCCGATCATCCATGCTCCACCTTCCCTATTTGAGAATCACTGGCTTGGCTACTAAACAGTGGACGAATGTCACTTGAATATCTGAAGATAAAATAGAGCAAAATCTCAACAACTTTTTTTTTAAATAACTAACTCCTAACTCCCTCAGAAACTTTTCATATATAAATTCCTTACTTTAATTTAAAAACAAAACCAAACGTGTATTAGTTCGCATTCACTTATACAAAATAAATGTGGTGTACACATCTCTCTGTTTATATCTGGTGGCATGATCGTGTGGTGGTTAGCACTGCAAGAAGGTCTAGTTTGAGTACTTTGTGTGTGTAATTTGCAAAATCCACAATAACTGTGGTGGTTCATGTATTTGGATCTTGAAAAAGATTGATTTGGATTATTCATGCCATGTCATAAATTATCTTCTAAGTGTTCCAAGTGTCTGGCATCTAAATAACTGCAGAGATGAAACTAAACTCAAAAAGCAGTTAGCAGCTTTGGTCAAGTGGTGCTTACACTCAGCATTGTTTAGTTTTTCATGTGACGTTGAGTTTCCTGCAACAGCAAATGAAATCACAACTGTTTGCTCACAGATTTCCTGAATACAACAGTCCCTCTTAAGAAAAAAAAAAAAGAGTCTACTACTGGCGGAAATCCCAAATTTAGATCACCACCTGTGTGCTGAGCTTCGAGCCAAATCAGTTCTCATTTTGAGATTTGTTCCTGACCAACACAGAGGAGTGAAAATAAATTCTCGAGAAGGTGTGATGTTTACTGTCAGTCTTAAATGGTCTTACAAGAGGAGGTGTTGTGTATACAGACATTTAATTGAAGTAAGATAGATCGCCTGGTTTGTTTTCTGCCCATGTGTCTCCACTGAGTCATCACTTGGAATTTAAAAGCTTTTTTAATCCACAACATGCTGAATTACAGAAGTATGGATGTCTACTCAGTATAGCACATTTAAAGAAATGCTTCAAGTTGAAAGGTCCTTACCAAGGACACATGCTTTCACGCAGCACTCCTGAGGCTGTAAAGTTTTACTGTGAGCTTATGAAAAATAGCAAAACATGTCATTACTTCCTGTAGGTCACACGGTGCTACTTTCCAGTTTGAAAGGCATGTTTTTATTGGAAGTTTGAATGAATGTGATCCAGCCTATGACCTAATGTATGAAATCTAACCTTTATATAGATACATGAAAAGGTGAGCAGGTGTATAAATACATATCACAGTGAGGGCTCTTTATTGCTCTCTTAACTTGGATGTTAGATGAACCCTGCTTGTGAATGTATCTTAGACTGCATATAAAAATGAATGGTACAAACACCACGTTTGGAAGAGAGCGTGTAGTGTTGAGTTATTGACCTAAATACACTCCTGTAATAAGTTGCACTAAAAATGATTCACATAATACCAACAGCACAAATGAGATCCCAAAACCAAATTCAATGAGCGGATATAATGCAGCAGAGAAGTGACTACAGCTATAGTAACTAGCTCAGTACTTAAGTGTTACACAAAGCTAAGGCCCATAGTGTTGTGAACTTAAGCCTTAATACTATTTAAATGGGTAAATAAAAATTCACTGATGCTAAGCCTAGAAACCAGTGGGTGATGGGGGACTGGCTATATCCGTCTTTTATATACAGTCAGTGCATAAGCATTAGTTTCCCTTTATTTTAAACCAAAGATCTCCAAAAGTTGATTCTGTTCATCTGGACGTAGCGTCATCCAAGTGACTTCTTCAGTCTTCCTGAAGAAGTCACTTGGATGAGTGATGAAACGTTTCTCCCACAAAACGCTACGTCCAGATGAACAGAATCAACTTTTGGAGATTTGCTTTCCTGGATGATTGAGAATGCATCAAGACGTTAAACCAAAGATGTTACCACGTTTTTGTACAGGAAGCAGCCTGTGAGCATGCACATTTTTTTAACAGCAATAACAGTTTAGTTTTATTTAAAGTGCATTTCCATTGCTAAGACATAGGCTTGTGCTCATTTTAAGGATAAGACACAATTTAATAAAGATACTAAGCTCTAAACTGCCTGACATTCCAGTATTTAATGCAGGAAATGTGTCCTCAGTGATATTATATATAGACTAATGTGATTTTCTGCTGTCTATAAGGTTAGAAACAATTACCTGGTGTTCCAAAGAGCTCTGCTGATAATGGATCCCAATACAATAAATGCGTTACCAACAATAAATGTGTTACCAAAATTGTTGAAAATTATGCCACTTTGACTCTCCTGAACATCTGGAAACATCCAGGAAATTGGTGTATTGACGCTGAATTCTGTTCCATAATGGTATCAATAAAAACCCAGAGAGAGAGCCCACGTACAGGTATAATGTTTGATATGTTGCTCTTGAGTTTTCCAGGTTTATTATTCATCAACTTGTAATTGTATGCTCATGGTGCAGGAGTTTACTTCTAATGAGCGTATGTAAATATGTAAAGCAAACAGTGAACAATATTAAAGTGCTTTTAGAGCACTTTCTGCACGAGTTGCTCAGTATTTACATACATTTACACAAAGGAACATGTTAAACTTTAGTTTGTAGAAAGTTGCGAGCAAGCACACGGGATCGTAATTGCCACCTGGGGAATATTGATTCATCAGATATAAATCCTGTCAACTAGAACTTCTCAGCTGTTATGACCACTCGTGGAAGGGCTTATAATTCTAATAAAAGATTACACTTAAAAGTTACAGATCTAGTGCAGATTTCTTACACAAAGTCTGACGTGGATATCTCATCTGCTGTATGTAATTTCTGCTTTTGCTGATTAATTGTGTGGGCACATGTTAAAGAGTTAAACACAAACATTTTCCCTCCTTCCTTTGATGTTTGCCGTCCTCATTATAACATCCCTGTTAAGAGCTCCTCATTAGGGGGAAACAGCAAAGCAGTTTCTTTGTTTTTCTTTTAGCATGGTTCTGATATCAGATTTATGAAGTCTGATTCTGAAAACCAAAACATACATACACCAAACATGATATATAAAAGCTCAAGTAGTGTTGTCAGTTATTCCTTCAGATCAGCTTTAATCCTCATTACTGTCTCCGAAACTGTGCATGTTTTGGATGTTTTACTCGTTGAGGTTTCCGCGTCTGAATTTTTGGTACCACTTCTTTGTGCATAATCCTTACTGATTTCCAGTATTTGCCAGCAGTCGCCCTGTCAGTCAAACGGCATTGTAACAGCAGGAAGCCCATTGTTTTGTGATCATTTCCTGCAGTAGCATAATGTCGAGATGTAAAGCTGCTTTTGATATTCCACTAAAATGCTTTTTAATGGGAAGGTTTCTGTAGGCGGCTTTGAAACCACCCTCACTGGGGTTAAAATATCAGCTGAGTTAGCCGATGTAAGTCTGACAAAAAACCAACCCAGATTTCACTGAAGGAAAACACTAACCGGCATCACATATTATTAGCAACAATTAAGCATTTGGGGTGAAACGAAGCAGGAAAACGAGTATCAACAGTCAGAAGAAAAGGTTCAACTTTACGTTTGGGTTGCTCATTTTTGAAGCAAAGGAACAAGGCAAACGAGTGAAAGAGATTAAAACAAAGAAAATAATAGCAGTTGTTTGAGACTTATTAATATTAAAGTGATGCCATTACTAATGAGCGTTTGCCATTGAAATGTGTACAAAGAGGACATGAAGTACATAGAGCATAAATATTTCTCTAATATTAGGCAAAGTCAGTATTCTCCAGTACTTTCTGTATGTGCTTGCCAGGATTACCATCCATCCTATAGGCCATCATCAGGCTACCACAGAGGCTTACAGTCCTTAAGGTTGGATGGAGTCATCCAATTTTTCTTTGACTATATTTGCACCACATGCAATAATATCTGGCAAGATTGTAATACTCTTTTTTTCTTAAAAATAGGATAAGCTGTTAAGAAGATGGATTGATTAATGAAATTCTTCCTGAAGAGCCATATGTCAGATCATCGTTTAGAGATCCTCCCTCCTTTGTAAACCAATAGATTTTACTCTTGCCTGTGGGATCACACAATCTGTGTATGTAGCGACTGGAATGGTGTCCAAAGTTTGCTTGTACCACAACACCTGAGAAAGTGTGACACCTCACTTAGAGTCTTTGAGACTTTAAGAGCCCCACTGGTAATTTATTACGGTTTATTTTCACTTAAATAGCGAAGTCCTGAATCTTTTGAAAGGCAAAGAGGAATAGAGTTGGAATTGTTACACTCTTGGGACGGTTTGTTCATTACAAAACACTGAAACAACATTTCTTGTGATGAGATAAAGGGAGTTATAGGCCGGTACAGTTAGATTTTTACAACTGGCCACGCAAGATCTGTGGATACACTTTGATCTGATGAGTTGTCGCTGGGAACATTATCTCCTGGGCTCATCTTGTTTCAGTCCTTAATTAGTTCTCTGCTTGGAAAAGCCCATGCTTAGTCAGTTTCCTGTGCGGAGTGTAATGGACCGAATGTTGCAACATCAGGAGACTTGACTGCTTGCCTGCCAGCTCTGTCAGGAGTGAGATAATGTCACACTGCTGCTGACTCAGAGGGTCATTGTCCAGCAGTTTAAAGCAGTGTTGGCTTCTTCACACAGTCACAAAACACTGCAGGATGACTGCTGGCTGAAGATGTTTCCGTCTTTAAAATTAAATTAAAGTATTTTTAAAATTTTGACTTTGATGTAAAGCATCATCTTTTAGCTTATTAAACCTCCACTGCCAATAGACATTAAAACTTGGGAAGAAGTATTCATTGTACTTTTGGATTACAGCTGCCTAAGTGTTAAAACAAATAATTAAATTGTAATTAGAACGAATTAGTGCTGCAATCTCCCCACTCAATCAGTCACTAAGACTTGGGGATGAAAAAAAGACAGGACACATTTTGTGTGGCACATAATTTGTTTTTTTTCCCCCTCCCCCTTGCAGAGTCTGTTATCCTATCTCTAGTCGACAGCAGTGACTTATGAGAGCTGTCAGTCAAGCACAAAAACTTCATCCGCCTCGGGAATCTGTTCATAAAGGACGGACGTGAGAGAGAAATGAAGCTTCATTGTTCGACTACTGAGACAAATGGCTATACAACTTTAAATTTTTTGTTATTTTTCCCTCCATTAATTCTGCCCAGAAATAGATGTATTGTGTTTTTAAAGATGGCACACTTTATCTCCGGCTTTTAAGGCGGTTTTTGGTACCTAAAGATTTCTTTAAAAACTTTGGAAGTCACTTCTCTTTTTCAAGCTGCCGTACGTGTGCCCTTCAAGGTATGCAGTGCTTTATCAGCATTCTTTGTTTTTTCCTGTCAAACTTAAAAATATGCTGATGAACCAATGGTCAGAATAACTCAAATTTTGACACATACATTAAGGGATGTCTACCTTTGCATAAACTATAACAAAGGATTACATATTATTAACCAGGTAGTTCTTTAAAAAGTCACACAACTGTGTGTCATACATTTGAAAAAGTAATGCTTGCATACTAGACTAGTATTTATCTTGTGTTTTATAGCTAATTTGTTTGAATTTAACAATACTAAGACTCATCACTCATCAGAGCAATGACATTCAAATAATACTTAATTAAAATGTATGTCTTAACATTGTTTATTTTATATAAAAAAAACTCTTTATGATCCATCTCTATGGATACATTTCTAATGCTTATTCAATTCCAGCATTTTGCTGAAAAAGCATAATATTCATAAAAATAGGCAAATATCGTCATTACTATTAGACTTTACCATTAGATGTGATTTCTGTTTTCCCCAATATCTTCTGAATAGGGTCGTTTTTAGTGTCAGAGAGATTAGTTGTTCTGTCTTGGACCTCCTGAACAATTTTTGTCCATTCCAGTGATTGTTGGAAAGTTTTCAGTTAACCATTCCTTAGTCATTGCTTTCTCAGCTGTAGTATTCAAATATCTGTCTGGTTTTTTGAGTACAGTTGGCAGATTCCCCAAACACATAACATTAAAATCAAAGTTGATCTATGGGCAGATTGATGATCTTTCTGTTCCCACATCCAGCCAGTCAGAGCAAACTAAAGAATGGTCCTGAAAGACTTCAGGAAGTGTCTTTTTTTTTAATATCAGTTTTGCTCACTAAACACTAAAGCAACATCTTGGATGGCCTGCCCACAGGGGACCGTAATGTTGGACCGATAATCCTGTTAAAATGCTCCAAAATAGAAAGGAGAGGT
Organism: Simochromis diagramma; assembly: GCF_900408965.1. Classification (NCBI taxonomy): domain Eukaryota; kingdom Metazoa; phylum Chordata; class Actinopteri; order Cichliformes; family Cichlidae; genus Simochromis; species Simochromis diagramma. Next base: position 18,910,153 of record NW_024387492.1, read on the forward strand.
GTGACTCCAGGCTGTTTGCTACATTTGAGCACACCTGTCAGACAGAGTGTCCACTACCCAACTGGATGACATTTAACAGTCATGGGGAAATTACCTGCAGAGATCAAAGACATTTTTGTACCAAGCTGTAAACATACTGTGAGGGTTTCTGGATTGCTGCCCGGGAACAATATGTTTCAGATGGTTTGGAAAATTTGGTGCTGGTTCTCAACTAAAAACATTCGGTAGATCCCTTCTTTAATGTACCATCCTTAGCCATACACAAAGCATGGCTAACCCTAGTTATTCAAAACTTCAGAAACTTTTATTGAGGGAATTTCCTTCTTCTTGGTCTGTCAGAGATCACTTACCAGAGTCACCCCACCCCACCCCCAATCTGGAGAAACCGAGTTCTTCCCTTTTCTGAGCTTGCCTCGAATAGTTAACGTGCCTTAACTCCTTTATAAAACCTGCCACATACCTAATGTTGTGCATTCAAGGAGTGACGCACATGATTTGCTTCAGTATAAATGCTCCTTGTTATCGCATCATTACATATTTCAACCGGTGTAACAGTCCTCTTTTGTCCTTGGCCAATCGTGCTTGCCAAGTGGTCCTGCGCAAGTTTCCTGAATGTCCTCCCTGCACGAGTGAACCTGATCTCACAAGATTTCCACAACCCTACTCATGCGGCGTACTCGCACGCCTCCTGAGCAGATGCTTTCATGCAAACACTTTGTGGGATAAGCCACTTTCTCCTTCATTCATCCTGGCTCAGTTCTAACACACTCATTTGGCTACTCGGTCATTCGTAGCAGCATGGAGAAACCTGGTATTCAAATTTATTCAGCTGTTTACAGCATCAGCCTGAAAATATCTGTCTAGACTGTGAAAAGCTCACCTCTGTCTACTCCTCCCTGAGGCCAAGAAGAAGCCCAGGAACGTTTCAGTTTTGAGTTGTCTGCTTTCTTAGCTCACTGTTTGTGGGAGAAGAAATATGTATTCATGAGTAGTTAGCAGTTATATTTCGTCTCATATTTCTTTTCTTTTGTCTTTGCTGCAGAATGCAGAAGTGTCGGTGTTTGAGGTGAACATCAGATTTGTTGGAGGTCTGCTGTCCGCCTACTACTTGTCTGGAAAAGAGGTAAGTAGAGAAATAAACCTTCCTGTGTTTTGCTTTTATTTATTTATTTATTTTTCCGCCACCTCTGCACTGAATGAAACTTCGGGGAGTCTTTGGGGAATCTCAGCCTGTAGTCTGATTGATGAAACAGATGGTAGAGTGGAGACTGAATGAATTAATGTTTTCATGTGCTCAAAATCTTTGGCATTATCCCCTTTAATAGCTGGTGCAGTTAGATGTCTCCCATATGGCAGGGTGAATTTAAGTTCTTCGTTTGAGTACCATTGCTCCATCATCTAGTTTGATTGATTTGCTTCCAGCCTTCCTATGGGTGGAAGATTAACTTCTGTGTTGTTGTTCTTGGATCTTGTCTTCTGTAGCGCCTTTTTGCTATTAACAGTTCTATTTCATGTGCTTTAAATACTGAAAGCTGTCGTATTATTAAAGAGTTGAGCAGGGAATTTGCTTATAGACAAAGAACCTTTAGAGGAACTACTGCAGGGACCAGGGCCTGAATTAAGTTCTGGAGTCACCCCCTAATGTCCTTACTTTGGTGCTGGTACTTTAGGTTTGTGGCTTACACCACCAAAATTTGTGACCAGTCAGTCTTCTGCATTACCACAGCCTTCTGGACTTTACTGGAGACCAGTGGCATTCAGCAAATCATGATTAGAAATCTATGGGAGAATTCTGAAGTGCTAATGATGGTTGGCTGTCTGCTTCCAGTGAGCCATCAACAGACAAAATGGGAAAACATATCAACCAATCTGGTTGTTATGCTGACACATGTGAACATTACAGCCTCACACTACTTTCAGCTGTGTGGTGGCAGCCATGACTATCTCCCCTTTATAGTTTAATAAACATACTTTGTTTTACTTTTTCTTTGCATATTAAATCCACAGTGCAAATTAGCGCAGCATTTGTTCAGTGTTCTGGTTGGATAAGCACAGATCCTGTCTGCATTCTGAATTTCTTTCTCTTAATGAAGCTGTAATGTTGTGAAACTATGTGCAAGTGTAGTAGAAGTGCAATTTTAATAAAAACCAACCAGATTTTACGGCTGTTTTTATGTCAGTGTGACCGAACGGCTTCAAAATAACTGCCTGGAAGTAGAGCAGAGCGAAATGACTAAAGATATTTATCACGATATACATTTGAAAATTTGCGATATAACTGACGATATAATTGACACTAGACAAAATACTTTACAACTCCACAACTTTATTAGTGCAAAAAAAGAAAACAGAACATCAATGTATTTTCACTTAAACAAGCAGCTGTTTTTTATGTGCATTAAAGTTATATAAAAATGTAACAGTGCAAATGCAAATTCCTTGCTGACAGTTCAAGCGGTGCGGGTTTGTAGCTTAGCAAAGTCGTACTAAAACATTTGACAGATTTTCGAGCGCCGTGTACCACATAAAATCGTTTCGAGGTCAGTAAACACAACCAGAATTCATACATAAGACACATGGGATAACATGCTCTACCAAAAATAGTGCTTTGTTGTGTATCTGACGGACGAAAGCTAAACCAGTTCCACACCACTGAAGTTGCAGCATTTTTACAAACCAGTTCTGGTTCATCCGTTTCATTCAATGATCCGCTTTGACCCTCCTCATTCTCCGTCGCTGCCATGCTTTTTCTGCCATGTGTGTATGAAAACAAAGGCACTGCGCAGGCGCGTTTTACCCATATTCTATCGCGATATTTCATTTTCTTATCGTTGCCCAACATTATACCGGTATTACCGTGAACGGTATGATGTGGCCCAGCTCTACCTGGAAGTATTTCAGAGATGGCTTCTGAGTGGAAAGGCTTGCTTCAGGAACACGTGAGCAAAATATAAGCCGAAATTGGCCAGCAGAGTATCTCACTCATGTTTACAGTGGCCTGAAAGGTGTAAGAGGCAGCATTATGCAGTTATTCAGCCTGGCACAATTCTGTGAATGACTTTAAAGAGCTGCTATTTAACTCTGTTCCTATGCAGTGAGGTTCATTAATTAACGACCTTTGCAGGAGTGGATATCAGCCAGATGGCAGAAAATGTAGGCTGATTTAAATCTCAGTTCAGTTGGGTTTCTTTATGTTCTAAAGTAATATTTCACAGACACCTGAACCATGTTTTCATTTAGACGTTAACTTGTCTTTCACTTACTTTATTTAAGTTTGTCTCACAGTCTTTTTTGGGGGAAAAAGTTGCTGTGGCCTCTTTTAGATGAAGTTTTGGCTGTGCACAAAATTGGTTCAAGTTTGCCTTTGATGCTTTCTCCCAGATGGGCTCTGTAAGATGTTAAAGATCCTGCCAGTGAGGTTACTTTTCTTGAAAATGCGTGTTTTAACCCAAACCCTGAGATCTTCTTCCAAATCTAACCAAGTTATTTTTGTTGCCAGACTGGAAACTTTTCTCACTTGTACAAAAATAAGGTTTAAAACAGCCATCCCTTTGTCATATGTCAGCAGACTCATTTCCCTCCTCTGTGCTGGTGTTTACATTGAAATGCACCCAGTCATGTGGTCTGAAGCAACTTTTACTTTCTTCTGTAGTAAAAGAGTGAAAGTTCAGGACACTTGGGGTCAGCGTTCTGCTTGAAAGGGAACTGAGCGGTGGTGTTCCCTCCACCCTCAGAGACTGAATATGTCCTGAAGTGTCTGAGTGCTGAAAAACTGTTTCTGCAACCTTGTTTTATGCAGGAAAAACAAGCGAGAAGGGAGATTCCTCAGGGCTTCTCACTTTACTCATAGTGCCAGACCTGTTGTGCTTGTGTGCATGTGTATAAATCTGCTCAGTGACAAGAGGCTGTGAAAATGACACCTGCTGGGTATTGCGCTACTCTGCCGATGCAGAAGTGGTGTCTTAAACTCAGTTTTTTCTTGATGCCATATCTCCTTCGTCTCTTCAGCTTATGACGTTCAGTCTCTAAATGAATGATGAAGCCCCACTAAAGAACAGATAATTCTGCACATCATTACAGCCCCAAAAACCTGATACCAGCATAAGTATAGCCCATACCCCAAAGATCTTCACAGTTGATTTCTGTTTTTTAGACTGATGTCACCAAGTGGGATTTTCCTTTAAGTGGCTTCTTCATTACCGCTGACACTTCAGAAGTAATCAGTTCTTTACATGCAGGTATACACCTTAATCTACATCTTCATCTCGGCAGTGAATGAACGAGGCTTGTGAGGCTAAGCGCTTCTTTATTAGCAGAGGGAGGCGGTGTGTGCAGAAGTCAGACTGGAGAGCAAAACCCATTTCCAAGTTCAGTGAGCATTTCCATGCTTCACCACACACAGCAAATCTGGAGGAATATTTTTTCTTACTTGTCAAGCGTTAGATGTATGGATCATGTCATAAAACTAAACAGTAAAACTAATAAGAACAGCGAGCGCTACTTAAAGAGTGCAAAGTGGTTACATTGTAAGAAGACAATAGTTTAATCTTTCCTACTTTGAGTCCTAAAGCTGATAACAAAGTGGGCAGTATAATACTAATGACAGTGTGAGCCTATGTGTGTGTCACCATAGTAAAGCTTTTGAATAACCATATGTGAGTCATTTTTTCTTTTTTTGTTGTTGTTTTTCTTTTTTTTTTTATTATCCCTTAGTCATAAAAAGGTGATTGGGTATTGTCGTCACCACACCGGGTGGGTGGGTGGACAGAGTGGACACTAAAATTTGTGGACACAAAAACTTGATAAATATGTCTCCAAGGATTTTCAAATGTGTATCTATAAGTGTATCTATAAAAAAATCTCAAATGAGGTTGAACCTTGGTGACCTTGGCCTCAAGGTCAGAGGTCAAGTTTTATTAACTCAAGAAGGAAGTAAGCTTTGATTTTCAAATATATATTATAGGTGCAACTACTAGAAGGGTCAGGGGTAGCGCTGGCGGAAGTCAGTACATTTTTTGCCCACACGCTATTTGTCTGTGGTGGATTTGGCTACAGTGTGGCTGTGGTTCAAGAGGTAGAGCACAGGGTCAGAGGTTTGATCCCCAGCTGCTCTGGTCTGCATGTAAAATGTGCTTTGGCCAGTAACTGAACTCTAAAATTGCCCAGATTCAGCCATCAGAGTATCAATGTGTGAGGTAGAAAATGTTTGAAGGCATTAAAAAAAAACTAACCTCCCCCCCCCCATTTTTTTTAATGTTTTGAAAGCTGATAGCAAGCTTCCTGCATTAATCTTTATTGGCAGCCATAATAATGAGAAAATTAGAAGCTTTTGGTATCATCTTATATTGGTATCATCGTATATATCTTTCTACGTAGCACTCTTAATTCTTATTCTCATGTATATATCTCATGTATATCTCATGCACATATCTTTCTACGTAGCACTTTTAATTCTTATTCCTACTTTTATTTTTTTCATGTCTATTTAAGTGCTATTTATGACACTATGTTTGCACTGAAGCACCGCAGCAATTTCCTAATGTTGTAAACCTGCTCAACATTTGGCAATAAACCCCTTTCTGATTCTGATTCTGATTCTGATTCTGATCTGAACTGATTATCCTCTCAACATGAGCGAGACAGTGAATTGAAAACTGACCCCCCTCTTTCTCACTCACCATCACTCTTAGATCCATTTCTTTTATGAGTGTCGCTCAGTTCATCATCCTCTTCTATTTCATTGCTGCTACACAAGGTCCCATTCATTCACCTGAAGGTCAGGGTTCTCTCATGGATGGATGGACAACAGGTAGCCTCGGAGGACTGAAAGCGTGTGATAGTGAAGATGACTGAATGTGGGTAGTGGTGATGCTCTAAATGACCGTCGGTGTATGGTTGCAAAATTGCTGGGTAAAGCTGCTTTGCAGGCTTATGCTTTAAGTAAACATGTTCAATTGCTCATAAATGTAAATGTCTAATCAGGCATCTAGCAGCAACTTCATTTAGTCATGGCAACATGGTTAAGGTGACTTGGTGAAGTTCAAATGGAAAGGAAGTTCACGTGAGTGATTTTGAATGTAGCATGGATGTCAGAAACTGCTGATCTGCTGGGATTTTCCTGCACAACTATCTCCGGGGTTCAGAAACAGTCAGAAACAAGACACTCTAGACTGTCTCGAACTTTAACTCAAACAATCACTCATGGCAACCAAAGTATACAGAAGAGCATCTCTGGATGCTCAACACATCGGACCTTGAAGCAGAAGACCACGACTGGTGTCCCTCCTGTTAGCTAAGAACAAGAAACTCAGGCTACAGTTCACATAGACTCACTAAAACTGGACAATAGACGATTGGAAAAATCTGATGTGACTTGATTTCATCTTTTGATCATCGATTGATCATCTCAAACTGGTTTCTGGCATGACAATGAGTTCACTGTACTCAAATGACTGTCACAATCAAATCGCATAGAGCACCCGCCCTGTCAACATGGACCTAAATCTCGGAGGAATGTTTTCAAAACCTTATTGAGTCTATAAAGCAGTTTTTAGGGCAAAGAGGGTCAAACACAATACTAGCAAGGGTGCAAATCTAATAGAAAAAAGATGTGCTCCCTGCTACAAACAAGTTAAAGTTAAATTCCATCCCAAAGTAAACAAACATCTATATTGTCTTACAGGTGAAGTTTAAAGCAGAAGACAGAAGAATTTGTGTTTTTCATTTTCACAGTTGGTAGGATTACAGACCTTTAATTCTTCATTTTCACCTAGCGAGGTTTTCTAGACGAGTCACTGACAGGCTTAAACTCCCACTACCCACATCCAGGTACATTATGTGGAGAGATATTTTTATAACAACTGAACACTTGATAGACATTATGTAACTTCCAATTTAGAGTAGCCAAAGAAGATACTTTTTAAAGCGAGAGGCAGCCAGGTGAATACAGAAAATAATACTGTAGATAAGATCATGACCTTACAAAGCATTCCGCCTCTTGACTTTGTCTGCATTTTCTAGTGTTGTCGTCTGAATTGAAAACGAATTCATTAGAGATAGGAGACCTTGTCAACAGCCCACTCAGCATATTCAGAAATGATCTTTTCAATTAAACAAAACCTCCGTTAAATGCACCAAAGTGTTCGCTCTGACCAGTGCAGTTCTGTGTGAGGCCTTTTATTGGTATTTTAATGTATTAGTATTTAACAAATGCTATAGAGTGTAGTGAACAGAGATGGGCACTAACGCGTAATCTGATTACTTTTTTCGAGTAACGAGTAAAGTAAGGGATTACAATTGCAAAACAGGTCAATAGATTAATCTTAGATTACTGTAAGCACACTGCGTTACTAAAACCGTGATTTTTGTGCGAGAGTGTCTCATGACAATGACGTAAGCGAGTGCGACGTTCGTGGCATCAGCTGTGTGCAGATCAACAATGGATAATATAACGAGTGCGGGAGAGAGTATGAGCGTGCAGAGTTTAAAGCGTGGAAGTACTGAACTTATTTTGAGTTTGATTCCATAAAAAGTGACAAAAACATTAGCGTCCGCTGTTCACTGCGTGGGAAGAAAACTTCTTTTTACAGCGAAAAAACCCCTAAACATGCCTGCCCCACTCCTGCTTTACAGGTGAAAATAGAGCAACAGGACCGCTGAGTCTTTGATTTTATTTAGTTTCTGCTGTGTTTTACGTGCATCTATTTGAAAGAGTGAGTGCAAACACAAAAAACTATTTTATTTTATAGGCTGGAATGTGCAGAAAATAGTTTTAAATGTTAAAATGTTAAACAAATTTCTTCCAGTCAGAGAATGTTGCATATAATTTAATGTTTGCTTGATGCATAAAGATTAAAGATTAAAATAAAACTAATAAAATAAGTTTTACAAAGAGACCTTTTCATTTGATTACATTTTATATGATGGATTATGCAGAAAAAGTAGAATTGGACTGAAAGATCTATCGCTTTATTACCTATTTAGGGGATAAATCACGTTTTAAAAAGTAACTAAGTAACTAATTACTTTTGAAAATAAGTAATCAGTAAAGTAACAGGATTACTTTTTTGGGAAGTAATCAGTAATTAGTTACTGATTACTTTTTTTTTTTTTTTTTTTTTTCTAAATGACATCAGAAACAGCAGTATGCGACATTACGTGATGGCAGAGCTTCAGTTCATCCTTTGTCATTTTTTTTTTTTTTTTTAATAAATAGGACAGGGGGAATGAATGAGAGAAAGAGGGGGAGAGAAAGAGAGAAAACCAAAGGGGAGAAGATTACTTTTTTCAAGTAACTTGACCAACACTGGTAGTGACAACCTAGTGGTTGCTTTAATACATGTACGAATAAAATACAGTGGTCATGTTTGAAGACTAGAGTGTATATTCAGACTTTTTACATAATGTCACACCATTATGTGACAAAACAGTTTTTTCTTCTGCTGCCTTTCAAGTATTTTACCAGTTTTTAATTCAGATGCAGTTCAGATCAAGCCACTAAACTTCTTACAGTATAGGACTGCACGTGGACATGCTTCTTTAACCCTTTTCAAACAAGTCCTGTTGATTGGTTGCAGAAATCTCTTCTCCACAGCAACTCAGATTGTCAGTTGTTGGGTCATCTAAACTGACACTGGTGAGAATTTTAAATGGATCGAGCTTTTGAAGTTTTTCACTTCTCAGTCTTGATCTTATGACCTCTGGACTCTTGCAAATGAGATTTTTAATCTCAAGAGTATTGTTGTGCCATGAAGTGAAGTTTAAGTTAATAAAAAAGTTCTAATGACCCTGAAACTAATGAGTGATCTTAGATAGCTGGCTAACCTTTGCTAATTAGAACTCACCACTGCAATAAAGAATATCCTGTCCTCCACCTCCCAAGCAGCAGAATTATTGACCCGTCTCTATTGAAAATACATGGAACGGATTCTCCAAGGGATAATGTGTAAATCTTCTTCAAAGTGGAGCTCTGGCAGGAACTTTGCTCCTGTTAGTGACTGAAATACTGCAGCAGCTGCTGTACACCTGCACATGTACAGAAATCTGTATTTTCATGTTTTAGGAAAGATTTTGAGAGTGCCTTTATTAGATGGTTACAGCTAGATGACAGGAAAGTAAAGGAGAAAGCGCCGGGAGGTGACAAGCAGGACATGGCCTGCAAAATTGAACCCAGGCTGCACAGCCTCTGCGCATGTGGTGTAAATTCCACCAGGTGAGCTGTAGGGTGTCTGATAATTGGCAGGGTTTTGCTGCATTCGTGTGGAGTGTCCAGCACTGGCCAGCATGCTGTAAAACCTTTTTTCTTCTTTTTGCCTTTCAAGGCTCCGTGACAAAAGAAGAACTTGAATAAAATGAACTCAATACTCAAAAAAATTAAATACCATGTAATAAAAATAAAAAACAACTTCCAAAGGCCTTCACCTGGAGATCTTAAGATGTTTTCATGTTGAGATGTTCATTGGGTGTTAAGGCTGAAGAGCCAAGAACACTCGAAAGGTCACTTTAAATGTTGAAATATCTTTTATATCAAAAAGCCATAAATGGGAATAATTAGCTTCCCATTGTAGCTGCTGAAAACAATTAAAAGTTTAAATCTAAGGCCTGTTGGTGATTGAGCTTGGATGTGAAAACCAGTTTAGAAGATGAAAATAAATGAAGTGTAAGTTAAAGTCAGGTGTCATGTTTTAGGAGCATTCAACAGCTTTTATCCATTTTGGAGTCTTCGCCAGTCTCAACACCATCCTTCTTGAAAACAATCTGAACTGAAATGCATTTTGCAATTCTGCTTACAGCCTAAATTTTGGGGCAGTGGTGAGATTGTTGTCTTGACGAGTGTGATAAACCAGGAGAGAGTGGTAAAAAGTGCTAAAGATGGCCAGAAGGAGCAGATAGTAGAGCAGAGGGACTCTGTGTCTTTGGCTCTGACTCAGAAAGACTGACTCTTTGATGAAAATCTGATCAGAAAAGTACACCCGGTACTGCACCCTACTGGCACGCTTTTAACGTCTCTGCCTGCATACAGATGTTAGGATGTGACTTCATCTACTGACGAAAGGGGGAAAAAAACAAAGTATAGAAAGGTGTGCAAAGTGTGCGGCTTCCAGTCATCTTCATAATCAAAGCTAAGTGCTTAATGTGGGGGAAAGACAAAGAAAGGACAGACTGAGTAAGAAATGTGAGCAGGTAAGCTGAGAGAGTGAGAGAACAGGAAGAAGGAAGCAGTGCATGAAGGAAGATATTGTCTGTGGGAGACCTGAAAGAAGTGTGGAAAGAGGTGATGATGGATGGAGGAACGAAACTGAAAGCAGTGATGGAAAAAGTTTGAAATAATACAAAATAGAAAATCAGGCAGCAGGTGCTGTGTCCCAGCTTCATCCACACGATAAAAGCAAAGAGAGGAATTTTGAATTGTAATGTGTAAAATTTAAATTACAGCACTGGAAGAATTAACACGTCCTCACTGTGAAAATCTAATTACATTTTGCATTATTCATTGTAAGAAGAGATTTTCATCCTCTTCAAACCTTTATTCCACAGTGATTAGAATGAATTGAAGTGATGAATCCTGATTATGATGAAAACTAATCCCAATCTCCTTTAGTTGTGTCTGACAGAGTAATCTGATGATTGCAGGGATGAGTGTCCCAGCTGCTTACCTCATCCCTTAAACCAACACAGATTAAACTGAAAAATCCTGTCACATGATAACAAGCCTAGACACTCGACTCTCGGGTGTGTCATGTACCTCTTTTAAAGACAGATGCCAAAAATAATCATATTTATCTAAAAGTAATGTAAAAAAATGATCCTGTTGTCTTTGCAGCTTTGCTTGTAGAAGACAGAGCATCCACACTCACGTGATATTCAAATGTAATGGTGCAGAATGGGACCAAACTATCCTGACATTGACAGTATAGGTGGTGTTAGGAAATAGGGCCTTAGTAATGGTTAAAAAAGGGGGTATGTGTAGTTGACGATTTAGTGTTGCTGTATTATCATTTCAAGGTATCAAAAATGGGAAGCATCATGGTCATAGTGTGCAGGTATTGGTGGTTGCTTCAGTTGCTTGCCTCTGAAGTTAAGAGAAGTCAAGAGAAGCCCCTTTGCTCTTCCACCAGCAGGCTTTTCATTCGATATTGTTAAAGGTCTCTGGTCTCCATGTTGCCGCTTGTCACTTCCTGTGTGGACATCCCTTAAAGTAGGGATTATACATGGTTGGACATCTACAGAAACAGGTGAATAGTCTCTCCTGTTTTAGTTGTTTCAGTCTGACAGAAAGGGGCATACATAGTTGGTGCATTATAGGGTATTGTCTTTGCATATGTCCACATGGAGCCTCTCTCTTGGTCTAATAACAAAAGTTACGTCAATCGGCTACAATTGTTGGAATAGTGTGGAAGCTACACTGTTAATCGTACCCATGTGAGAATAATGCTTCTTTCAGCTGCTTCCTTATTCACACACCAGGCGGCACACTGTGGTACTGGATGGTCGACCCCAAAGGGATTTGTGTCTCCTTCCGGTCTCAAACCAGAGCTCTTCGGTGCGTTGGGCAAACTTGCAAAGCATTGAGTGCATTGTCATCCTGTGTCTGTACTCGGGCCTCGCTCTGCCCTAAACCTAACTGAGTATTTCCAGCTGTGTAAAAGCATCTCAACTAGACACTGCTGTTGTGTTCTCATAGGAAAAGGAACAGTTTTAGATAACATCCTGTCAAAAATAAACACTTCTAACTGCTTAAAAGCTTCTCACCCAGATGATCTTAATCTCAATTATGAGATATATGAGTGGGTATTTGTGACAGGGTTCTACTTAGTGCTGCTTTCTTATAACTTAGCCATTTGTCTGGAGAAGCATTAGCTGTCTGGCCTCCCCCCTGTATTATTGAAAGCACTTGATTGTTTCATGGATCTCAATGGCATCGAACAACAGAAATTAGCTGAACATTGGGTTCCTCTTGCCAGGCCTTGATTCATTTCCTGAAAGGTTTTATTGTCACTGATTGATCCGATGGCACAAGAAGCTGGGCGGCCTGGCTTGGGATAGCACAAAACGCCTTTGCCAATTCCTTCAACTAAATTATAGGTCTCCATTAAGATAAGTTTTCCCCAAGTATATTCACAAATTTTAGCAACACTCTAATCTCCAGTCTTTCACTCTGATACTCAGCCTTTGTGATCCAATCAAACAGTTAAAGCTGCTTGAAATAGCCTGTGAGTGAGCTGAAATCAGGCTCCTTGGCGCTTTCATTAATAATTTTCAGTAAGCCTTGCCCATATTTCAGAGTCATTAAATAATACTAGCATTACTCTCATGCAGACTGTGAAATCAGTTACAAAATCACTATTACCAGGTTATTGCTTAACATAATTTGTTTGGTTTGTCACTTTTCTATCTCTATTATTTAGGTAGAAATCAGGTTTACACAAGTCAGGATTAATCTTTATCTTATAATTCTTGCAGGACTACATAGAAATACACACAATGTTTATCCTTAATAATATGTTAAGTCAACATGAAGAAATGTGGTCTGCCTCAACAGAGAACAGGCATGTTCACTTCCTGCATTTAAACACTGCGCCTCATGATGACAAGTACAAGAGCCTATAAGTGCTGTTTTGCTTATAATAACATTTCTCCCAGCCAGTAGCTGACAGTCAGTCGTTCTAATATGACATGAATGCAGCATTACACAGAAAATAGAAACGAGGCAAGATCAAGGCAGAGAAACGAGGAGGCACACTGAAAGAGGCTCAAAGAGGAGTCGGCAGTCCCTAAGCTAAAGTTGAGAAACAGCAGGAAGTCTAGATGTGCACTTTTTTTTATGTTATTCGGACATATGGCTGACAAGGCGGTAATTTGAATAGCTGCTTCCTTTTAAAAAAAGGGGAAAAAAACTATTTTTGCGGCTTCTTTCATTTTTATTTTTTTTTCAAATTTTCTTAAAAAAAAAAAAATCTTCCAAGCAGCTTCTTCACAGATGTTAGCCCAGCAAATAAAGAACAGAAGCAAATAAAAACAGCTGTAATTACTATGCTTACCTCTGTGCTAGCCCTTATTAGCCCTGGGCTTGGAACACTCATGTGACTTGTAATAGCAGATAGTTTATCCCAAAGTCTGACTCGTGGTGGGCAACAAAGCAATTGAATGTTTATTGCATAAGCAGAATTAAACTAGATGTCTGCCATCAGCAATCTTAAAATGTTCATTCAAGGCTGTATTGTTGAAGCATGGCTCATAATCCAGCATTTAATGACATCCCTGGGTTAATAATAACAAATAAAATTAGGGTTGTGTTTTTAATCTGGGGTTTAGGTTAGTGCATGGCTAAGCAGTACAAGTTTTTCATTGACATATTAAAATCAAAATATTATCAGAGTTTGCTCATACACTCCACCTTCTTGGGTCTTTAACTCCAGACTCCCTCTGGCATTTCTTTATATTGTAATGTTCCCTTATAATATATAATGTAATCAACTGATATGTGTCCAGTCATTTCCCTCATTTAGTACCAATGAGGATGTGCTCGGCTGCGGCAAATCTACTTTTCTGGTTGTTGGATGGAGAGAGAGTCATGTCCAAACAGAGGTCCTGTGTTAAAAACAACAAATGAGATGATGATGTGAAGGTGTGGAGGTAAAAAGAATGTGCTCCCGCTGTTAGCCAGAGGCTCAGACAATGAGAAATACATCCGAAGAAGAAGAAGAGCAAATATAGTTACGATAGGTGGCTGGCCTGAGAAAATAGAGGAAGGATGATTGTTTGGGACCAGGAATGAGACGGGAAGCTGCAGATAACAGGCTGTTTTGTTTTTGTTTGTTGTTTTTTATTTTAATCTAGTTATTCAGGAAGTACAGCAGTCAAAAAACCTCTGTGTTCACTTGGATTTTCCTGACCTATAACATGTCTGCTGATTTCCAGCTCCATATTTTTATTCTTGGAACCCATTAGATTAGCTTTGTACAATCCACAGATCAAAATAATCCTTATTTGTCTTATACTGAGCCTTTGTGCTGCCTCAGTCTTTATCCTCTGTTTGAAACAAGCAGCTTATATGATAAGTTTATGGTGCTTTTATCTATACCTAAGTCATTTTATCTAAAGTTCGGAGTCTAGTGTATCAGGGGCAGTCTTGCCCATGGATACTTTGCCACATGGACAGGAGGAGCTAAGGATTAATCCACGGGCCTTCTGATTGGTAGATGACCTGCTCTACCACCTGACCCATAACCGGCCCAATCATCACAATGCATCCATCACTGTATGAGGCAAAGAATGATGCTGCATGAATGTGTGTGTGTGGGTTACAGTGACTTTAGATGTACAAAAAAACACCAGTCCTTGGTAATAGAATATACAGTACATATCAGTAAATATGGAAAATCACAGTAGGTCCCCTTTAAGGTCATATCGGATTGTTTAACCCACTTAAAGCCTTTGATTAAAAAAAATGAAAAAATGAATCAGACAGAAGATGAAGCCAAATGCAGTGATCGAACATAGACGGCGGAGAAAAACTCAATTTATGGATTGAACTGGAAGCAACGTGGATACCTACAGACAGGAGGGCACATGCGCGCACTTACACACACACACACACACACACACACACACACACACACACACACACACACACACACACACACACACACACACACACACGTAACAAAGCCAAAGCAATCCACATTGATAGACCACCTCCTGAGACTGTGACTTCCCATCAGACTCCCATCGAGCGTGACACACAAACACACACACCCACTACCACAGCTTTCCATTTACCTCATCTCACTTCATTGTGCTGCCACAAAACAGAAGGAAGAGAGAGATAGAAAGCTGGCTGGATATCATTTTATTTCACATTTCATTCAATCAGTGTTTTATTTTTGTTGTGTGTTCAGTAAGGCTCTTAAACAGTCAAGGTTCAGGTTTGATTTCCATTGGGACCTGTGATTCTAAAAATACTGGCAGGCATGGCACAGTAGGGCACTGTACCTAGACTTAAAAGCATCCAATAAATGGTGAAACCTTGTGTAATTGCTATGAATGTGAAAGTGTAGGGCTCTTGTCTAAATGGATCCATGAAACCCTGCAAAAAAGCACCCCGTTTTATATCTGCATTTGTCTGTTTTTTATTTATTTATTCTTTTTTTTAAAAAATGTAAATATAAAGAGATTCGTAGGCACTGAGGAAGTTTGATTCAGTTTATTAAAAACTATTTTGTGTATGTGTTTTCACCCCCATGTTCAGACCGTGTTGGGTATTGAGGGTTCATTTTAAAGTTGTAAGACATCATATGACTGGATTATATGAATCTGAATAGGTTTTGTTGTTAATACAGTAACACCTATTTGTAAAGCTCACCAGCTACACAAGCCATTAAAACCCTGACTGCTGGAGTATTTTTTAAGAACTGCAGCTTATGAGCCTGAGAGGTTTCAGTATATTCAAAGATTCCTAACAAACTGTATAGATTTTTAGAGAGTGCCAGGTTAAACCAGTTGAACTTAAATTCTTTTTTATTATTTTAGCCCATAAGCCATTTTCCCAGTTCTCTGCCGGTCTACTGCAATCTCTCATTCATATCATTACAACAACTATGATGGTTATTTTGTAAGCAATGTTTAGTTCAAACTCCTCATGTGAAGAAAAATGTAAAATGGAGCAGACTGGCTGATGGACGTAACCAAAATTCGTCCTGACTGTGTCAGCAGGGGCTCTGCAGAGCTTGTTGTAGCCGTCCACACAACAACCAGCCACTGTTGTTTGTATTCATCCTGCTGTTGGTCCTTTAGCTTACCTGTTGCTCTGCAGGTGACAGAGGTCACAACAAACACAAAACTTCTTCTGTAGTATGGTGTAACTGTTAAAAACAATGAGAACCCCTATCATCATCCTGCTGAACTCAAGTGCATCCCCATAACATCAACACTGGTTGAATTCCCACAACTCCCCTTTTTGTGTAGCCAAAAACCAGCCGACTCCACACAAACAGTGGGGGACCACAGGTAGTGCATTAGTTTGACACACCGCACTGATCAGCCTTTGAATGTCAATAAATAGAAGATAATTGTTGTTCAGTTTTGAAAATGATCTTGTGTGTGTCCAATCCCAGAGAGAATTAGCCTCGTGGTGCTGCTCTGCTCCATCAGAGGTACTTCTCAGGTGGTTGAATTGGTTTTGAAATCATCTCTCAAACCATCTGATATGACAAGAGAGAATATTTTGTCCAATAACTCCCTCCAAAAGATGGCAGTCTGTGACATTTACAGCCAATTCGTTATTTTTGTTGGGCACATGTGCAGTATATAAGGAAAGATGTAGACGTATGATCACTACCTGACTCTGATACACACAGAAGCAGGCAGGGACAAGCTCATTGACACAAAGCCACCCAGGGTGTAATCCCATCTCTGACCTCTCGCTGTGCAGGTCAGCACACAGCGCTATTGACCACTGACAGGTGAGACATCCACAACACACACAAACACACACGCACACACAGGGTAATGCATTGTGTTGGGCGGAGCTGGCAGACAGCTTCTATCTTCTGTCCTCAGGAAATCCATTTCACTCACTGAGAAAATTGGCTTTGCTGGAGGGGACGGAAAGAGAAAAAACAGCTCCCCCCTCATCCCTTTCCCCTTTTGGCCATCTCTGCTTTCCTCCCAAGTAAAGCCCCTTACATATCTACACACATTCACACACATACACAGCCGAGTAAAGGTTATTCACCAAGCGTAGAGAATGGATATTCTTCTGGATATCTATCTTAATCTCTTTTTAGACCGGTCTAATCTGCGCTGAGGAAAGAGAGCAGGGCTACAGTTGGAGAGAGAAGGATTGAGGACAGAGAAAGGGAAGGAGAGGTGTCAAACTAGCATGATACACTATTTTGTGTCCATTTCACAAGTAATCCTAGTTGACTTGTTCTTTTTCTCAATCAGATTAATCTCTTTAATTATTGTTGTTATTTGCAAACCTGTGAATCATGAGGCCAGAGTGTTAAAGGTTTACCTGTCAAACACCCACCTAACATTTACCGCTGCTGTTTTTTTTTTTTAGATGTTTTCAACTCTGTAGTTGTACCAACCAAACCATTTTTATCATGTAATGTTAGGTGGACAATTTAACCAGTAATCATAGGAAGTTTACAGGTAATTTGTTTTAGATTGAGTTTTTATGGTTGTGTCATTGAACGTGCACATTACAACACTTGGAAATAACTGCTGTGGTAACTGGCAACAATGTTATTTTTAGATCAATTTGAACCACTTACCTTTGAATTTATGGCCAATTTATCTGGAGTGTGGTGTACTTATAAGGGAGCACGTCAACAGTAGTATACACATTGTTTTCAGCAAGTCACTTTGCTCTCTGTTAGTGTCCGTTTAATGGGCAAGTGGGAAAGAGGTGCAAACGTAGGATCATTGTTGGACATGAGTAAAACGTCTAACAATGCAGGTTAAATAAAACAGATGCTGAAGAATCTGTTATACCTGGTTTGGGGTGCTACAGCTCAGTCCACGTTTTATTTTGGACTCTACTGAGCCTTCACTTACAGGTCAAAATAACCTTATTTATCCTCCCTATTATCCTCATATAAAGCCTACCTTCTTATTGGCTGCCTCTCTCAAACAGAAGGTGGGTGGGAGTGGTATGTGGTTAATATGTGAGATGGTTAAATTACAGACCCCCTCTCAGGCTGTGTGTGTAATACAAAAATGCACACTGAGTAAAAAATAGTTTTACTATAAACAACTTAAAGATGCTCAGTTATACAAGGAAAGCAGAAAATGTGTACACCATTAAATTGCCTGTTTGATGAGCAAATTTGTTGCGATTTACCTTCCCGTTGACCCACCAGCTGATAAATTGAGTGATCCCAGCTCTTCCTACCCAGTTATCAGTTTTAGTCATCATCCCTGTCTGGTGGCCCACACCAGTTTTCCACTTGTCAGGACACACTAATCACACCATAGCCTAAAAGCCTTCAGTAGGTCAGCTAACACAGAAACAAAGGTAGTGTTGTGCGTTTCTGTCGTCTCTCTCATTGGCTGTACTTTCCATGAGCGAAACAGGAACACTATTAATACCACAAATTGATGGTTATCAAAAACACTCATTGGCTATGATTAAAGGAGTAAAGGGGTTTGCAGCTCATTCTGTTTGTAACACTACTGAAGTTTAATAATGTATGAGTTATAAAAAATAGGCACCAAAATATAAATATTTAGGGTTTCACTGTAAAGCTGTATTCTTATGTGATCTTTAATGGGAAGGTTAAAAAATAGCCAAATTAAAAATGCAACCACACAAGTCAAATCACACGTGTTAAAGGGGAACCATGTTGTGACGCTTCCAACAAACTTAAGTGAATCAGCAGTATACATGAAAGTGATGAAATTGATTATCATCCCACCATAAGACAATTGATCAGCAGAAGGCTGTAAAAAGGATTGGCAATTAAGTAGTGCAAGATTTTTCAGCACGTCACTCTGATCTAGTTTTTATATTGTATGTTGAGGCTAAAATTAATGTAGTTCATGGTGATGTTAGTGCTTCACAGTGAAGTGGTAACAAATTGGAGTGGATAAAAAGCTAACAGGGTAGTCGGATAAAATTATGCAACATAATAATGTTCACGAACAGCAAGAAAAAGTAACACAAGCAGATGCTTTAAAGGGGTGAAATAAGGCCGTGTAAAATGAAATACACCGACAATAAGGGAGCAATATTTAAATGAATTGAAGACAAAGCAGATAATATTTTTTGTCATTAAATCTAAGCCCAACATAAATTTAATGTATGATTTTTCAGTCTCCAGCCTGATGTTGACATGTGCCGTTGAGATATTTCAAATCTAATCGCGACAATGTTTTTTAATTTAATGGGAATCGGTACTGGAAATATAGAGGAAAGCTGTGTGGAGGCATTTATGTATAAATTTTACATTTTAGGTTTTGATTTTTTAGTGAGTTTCCACTTCTAATCATTACATCACAATGCTATGAACAAGGTAGCAGAGTTGAGTATCCATGTTTCCCATGGCTTACGGAGTAGAGCAGCGAGAATTGAGAGGCTGATGGTAAATGCCGGCTCAGTTGATGAAGATGAGTCAGGTTAACTCCTTAAATCCACATGTCATTAAAAGACAACATTTTAGAATATCTGTCGTGGATAAATAAAATGGTATATTTGTATATTCCTTGGTTATTTTAGTGTGCACTGAATCCCCAATCCTGGTTTATTTGAAACTATTTTTTCTCTGTTTCCATTGCTCTCTTGCATGCTCAGGATATTTTACAGGCTGTTCACTGAAGGCTTGCTTTCTGTTGTATTAAAGCAGTAATTGGCAGATTTGTGTCTTTGGAACAGAAAGCTGTGAGGATAAGTGTGTGTGTACGTTGGCAGCATCTATTTATCTCCTATTACAGATTTGGAGTGAAGGATGTAAGAAATGCACCCTATGCTTGTGATATTAATGAATCATAAATGAATCCAAATCTGGGACAAGGTTAACGGTATCATATTATCATCTTGTTATTGCTCATGAGATAAAGCTTATTCTCTCAGAAATAGGTTGGTATTAATAGCTTTTATTCTTTAATGGTCTCTGAAGTTGTTTTGATTCATTTGTGGAAACAATTCTAAACATATCATGAACAATGGTATGTGGCTATATGTACAAAAGTATGTATGATGATTAACATGAAGGGATACATTTTGCAGGAACCATTTCCTCCTCTCCTGCAAAGTGTATTCCTCACGTGCATTAAACACTATTGTAGTTAAGCTCTTATTGATGTAAAAACTATGTCTGAACTCGTATCCAATCTCAGTGCTAATGTCTGTCCGCATGTTAGGTAACGACGTCGTTTAAAAAATGTTTCCAGGACCAAGCATCTCTATGAGGCTTTTGTTTCTCTATTGTCTAACATGACTCAGAGTTTCTCTTGTTTTTGAATGGAAAAAAAAATCTTCCAAAGCTTCTCATTTTTACCCCCCAACTGTAAAAGGCTGATGAGGTATTGTCACCCTGCTGGGCGGGCAGGCAGCGTGGACAGTTTATGAATAATTCGAGAACGAGGCAATGTCGAACCTTCCAGTTGATACCGTCGCTGCATTTACTAAAAATCTCGGACAAGTTCGAATCTCAGCGACATCAACCTCAAGGTCAAGTTTTTTGAAAGATTTGTAAATGCGATAACTCGAGGAGGAAGTCGACGAGGATTTTCAAATTGATACCATAAGTGCAGCTACTAAAAATCTCGCATGACTGTGAATCTCCCTGACCTTGATCTCAGGGTCAAAGGTCAAAGTTTTCTGAAAATCTTGTGAATGCCATAACTTGAGAACAAAGCAACATGGGATTTTGCTGGGAAATTGATAGCGTAGGTGTGTCGACTAGGAGGCGGAGGGGGTAATGCTGGCAGTCGCTACTGTTTTATAGCACAATGCATGTGTCGTGTACATCTGTAAGCTTTTTAAAAGGTCACTGAGTACACCGCAGATCACGCTTAAAAAAATCACTGTAGGGTCGACTAAGATTTAAATTTGGACAAAAAATGTTTTCACAGGAAGTAATCCAAACCCTCAGGAGCGTAATATTATGACTCGCCACATGTCCAGGATGGGATCTGCTTACATGTTTTCTTGGCTAAAGTTTTGTCTATTTTGGTGTCCTTTTACTTATAGGATAAATAATTTAAAGATAACTAGGCCAACTTCACTAACCCTCCAAATGCTGTTGGTTTCCATCTTCATGTCCAAAGTTATATCAGTGCTAAATGCTTTATTAGTTAATTAGTTAGAAGACGGTATATCATCCTCACATGCTAACTGCTAGCTAATTCAACTAAACCTTGTAAATCCTCTTTTTCTCTTATTTTAATTATAAAACCAAGGTGAATGGCCACACCGATAGATTTGTTTATCTGGGCTGGTTTGAACTCTCAGTGACGCTTCAGGGTTTTTTTTTAACTTAAGGAGCATTTGGACCCGGAAATGGGAAATGACGTCAGACTTTAAAATCAGGTACGGCTACGACTGCAGTTCATTTAACAGTCTGATGTAACAGGATTAGAAAGCTGAGCAGACAACAAACTACGACAGGATAATCCTTGTTGTGTTACACATGCAAACATGTGTGTGTGTTGGGGGGGACCTTATATCAGCCTTGAATCAGCCTGTGGCTTAGTTCCCTAAGTACTTTGTTAGTACACACTCTTAACTCCATTCGGCTTCAGAAACACACACACACAGCCTCTCACAGCAGTAGACTACTTGACAAGGGGAAAATTGGTTTGGTCAACAGGGTCACCCATGGGCTGAGTCTTCGCTCTTTCCTGTAGCTTACCAAAGCCTTTATCAGCACTGTGTATGTCCGTGTGTCTGAGGGCACACATGTAATTCAGCCAGTTGTGAGGCGTGACTTTGTAGCTCCCTAACAACTACACACTCTTCAAGAGTGTGTCAGAAGAGGAACCAAGCCTTTCCTCCTGCAGTGCTTTGACAGACTGTGTAATTGCCACACCACACTATGCTTTATTTTCCCCTCGCTCCCCTTTTGTCCTGTGCCTTCACACACTGCGAGCAGGAGGACACATTGGTCTCTGTAAATCATTCATGCCAAGTAATATTTGAACCTCCACCATTTATAACAAAAATAAATAAATAAATAAATATATATGTATATATTAGGGGTGCAACGATACACAAAATTCACGGTTCGGTTCGGTTCGATACTTTGGTGTCACGGTTCGATATTTTTTCGATACAAAAAAAATGTTCATGCCTTTTTAATTTGTCATTTATTAAAATTATAAATATATATTTTAACTCAAAAGTACAGTTTTTAAATTTAACCCTAACCCTTGTGCGTGTTTTTTATTTTGACAGCGAATGCGCACCTGCGGACCACTTATGTGCAGCCCTGGTTATTTAGCTCATCATATTGCAGCCACAGAAATTATTTTGTCCATGAAACCATAAAGCTGCACTTTCTTTTTGCCTTATAGTCTGATTTGTCATAACTTCTCCGTTTTGTGGTAAGCTTTTCTTTGGCTGTCACTTCTTCACCCTGACCTGTCTTATTTGGCTCAGCAGAACTGAAATGCTTTTACACGCTCACTCACATAAGCTCAGCGATTCTCTGCGCGATCAACCTCTCACATGTTTAAGCTGCGGGAAATTTCACTTGTCATGTTTGCATAGTAAGCTAACGATTAATAAGACGATGTCAGAGGAATTGGTGCACAAATTATCATCACTCACAGATCAGTGCTGTCGCTCTCTATACACAGTTCGCACGATTGCAAAGTGAAAGCAAAAAAACAAGCGCAAATTCAAACGCGACTTCAATATGTCACATATTGACAGTGGCTCACCGATGCCAATGACATAATTACCCAGCTACATTTCTGAAAGAATGCAAAAGCATTGACATATATTTTTCCTACAATAGCCCGACGGGCAGGGAAGAGATGGATTTTCGTAGCCCGACTGAAAAAATCGCTAGCTCCGGGACGTCGGGCTAGCGATATTGCAAGCCCTGTATCTGATTGAGGAATCACTCATCTTTGGAAAAGAGAGTTTATTACAGAGAAATGGCTCTTTCCAAAATAAAAGCTATACTATCCGCTTCTTCTGGGCTATATTCTCAGCAGCATAAGGAGAATCATGTGCTAACAGCTGTCTAAATGACTCGGCTAAAGTTAGTAGCATGCTTGCTTGTTTTTTTTCTGCTTCCACTTGTCTTTGCACTAGGATGATGTCAGCATAAATGTGCAGTCATATTCGTTGTGTTCCCACTAGTGCTTTCAGGTTAATCTCGTTGAAATGACCTTAACGCCACAACACGGCAAATCTCCGTTAACGAGCTACCACCGATCGCTCCGTGTATGGGGCTAGACGGCAAACACGTTAACGAGCTAACTGCGCTAACACACTAGTTCACACCAATGTAATTGAGCATTGCATGGCACATCCAACATACTGTTTTACTTTAGTCCATGACTCGCTTACCTTCAGGGTCATACGTCACATGAAAACCAAAATAATTCCAAACGCCAGATCTGAATGTTGCAAGTAGAGCTTAACTTCTGTCTCGCTAGCTTGCCCTGCGCTCTTCCTTCTGACTATGCTGTCTGTGTTGAGCGCTCAGTGGATCTGCGCTCGACAGTGCAGCCTAGGCGGAGTAGTCGAACACAGATTCACTGAGCGCTCAACACAGACAGCATCGTCAGAAGGAAAATTGATAAAATAAATTACAAATGTTGTATTGTTCGATACATATGCGTACCGAACCGAAAGCACTGTATCGAACGGTTCAATATCGATACGAATATCGTTGCACCCCTAGTATGTATATATATATATATATATATATATATATATATATATATATATATATATAGATAGATAGATAGATAGATAGATAGATAGATAGATAGATAGATAGGTATGTATGTATACAGAGAGGAGAAAAGGAAGATGTGCAGCTGTGGTTAGCTCAACCAAATGAGGGGATTTGCTTACATTTGCAGTACAAACACGCTGCTCTACAGCCTCCTAACAGACTGCAAGGAAGAACAAACACACAGGCTGTGCTGGTACCTGTTATCATGCTGTCATTTTTTTTATTCACTGTCTGTCCTGTATTTTTTTGTCTTTGTTATATTTTCATGCTTTTATTTTGCTGCTTATATTTTTCAGTTTTATTATTTGGTTAATTATGTTTTTGCACCTCTGTTTTGTTCTTTATTGTGCTAACTCTCAATTTCTAAGTCCATGCTTTTATTCTTGGACTCTGCTGGAGTAGATTTACATAATTCACAGTTGAACTTGATGCTTTCTTGTGTTATACTGGGTGTTGGTAACTCTCAGCTTCTGCCCTCTATCAAGTGGCTTTCTTCTGATTGAACGCTGCTCGCAAACAAAAGGTTTGGACTGTAGGTAGGTGGGGCTTTTGTGCATGAGGTAAAGCAGGAAACAGTCCTACAACTTTATAGTTCCTTTATGTAGTGAGTGGGTTCTTACTTAAATGCTAAAATCTGAATGTCTGGTTATACAAGCTTTAGACATTTTCAATAAATTGCACAACTAAATTTCCCCATTGGGAAATTTGGTGACTTTTCATACCCAAAAGAAGACATTTTATAAGAAAGTGGCAAAATGACGCAGCTGATTTGCTTTTGGAAAATTTCTCTTTTAGGATTTTTTTTGATAATGCCAGTATAGGATAGAAAGCAAAGTAAGGAGATGGCAAGGGGGGGTGGTAGCCTGGGGCAGCTTGAACAGGCAGCTCGGTAATGACTTCAGTCTTCAGTACATGGGTTGCTACAGGAGACCTGTCTGGAGGGTTTAGCATCACTATGCCAAACGAATTTATCTGACTGTAGTGCACTTTATCTATGGTGTAATATTGGGCTTTTGTCTTCTTGTGACTGAATTAACACCTTGGAAGTCATAGAAGTAGCATCAATTTTTGGAGATTAGTTTTCTGAACAAAACTTGGGAGTGTTATAAACTGTTTTCTTCAACACTCCAAAGCTTAATGGGAGACTGTCATTGGGGCTTTTTTGGTCGAGGGAGCCACAACAACCCTAATTTCAGGGGTTGCTTTTAAAAAATGTCATTGCTGGAGTATTTTGTTGTGAATATCCAATCCCACTGACATCACACAGACCCAATGTTAGAAAAAATGTCAAGCAGATCTTTTAGAGCAGTCTAAAGCCCGTGTTTGGCCCTGGTTAATATGAATATGCACTACTGTCGCAGAACATATACGACAAAGAATAAGGAAGTAAACTTTAATCTTACCTTGATGTTATTTCTTTGATCATAACTCTATTTTTGGATTTTACTCTTAGTAACTTTATTTATGTAGCACCTTGAAACAGTTATTATAATCTTTCTTGGTGAGCACTGGGAACATTTTAAAAAAATCTATATTTATTACAGGAATAAGAGAAACTTTCTGCTGGGTTGGAGAAGAGCAGCTGCATAGCTGCAGGCTGACACTGCAGAGGCAAATTGTGTTAGAAAATGGACACTAAGATATTTTGATGGGTTTTCTCCACGAGGAAGTTACTCTCCCTGCCTGCCCTAAATAAACATTTGTCACACAGCCTCATTTCTGAGATTAAACTTTCCACCTGCATTAAATAGCAAGACATTCCTGCCAAAAATGAGTTTTAGGAGCATATTTGCACATGGATTAACGCACAAGTTTGTAAATTCACCTGAACTTGTCTCACTATTTTTTTCTCCTTTTAAGTTTCCTCAGATGTATCTCTTGAGTCTTGGGTTAGCCTATTTAGACATCAAAACAGTAATAAATAAAGGCACTGCTGCTGTACAGGTGAGAGCTCTAAAATCAAAACTATGATGAAAGAAACAAAACCATAGAGCAAGCACGGGAGGCCAAAAATGTGTCTATACTTTAAGTATTACCAGGGAGTCCCAGGCTTAAAAGCAAGGAGAAACTATTTTCCAGCTCAAAAATAAAATCTGTGCTCTAAAGGATTAAAATGGAGTGAACAAAATACTGTTCAACATTAATGCTGCTGCAGTCTGGGGTGAAGATGATAAACATTGCATAAGCTTAGCATTAGGATTCCTGCTTACAGGGTGAGATGCATATAAACGATGATGCAAGATTCAAACCTAATGGAGTAAAGACTCCTGTTTCCTGTCTCATGGTAGCAGGAAGTTTAAATTTTTATTATCCACTCAGGACCTTAACATTTCACTTTCCTTTAAAGGGAAGATCATATGCAGGAGATTTCGTTTGCTTGGGGATTGAGTAGATTACTTCGATATTTCTGAAACTACAACAGTTGGTGTGCAAATGACCCATGAAGAAAAACACCAGTATATACTTGACTATTCCTTGGCTTTTATTTAAGGCAGACTGAACCCAGTTCTTTAAGGAGATAAAAACTATTCATTATTAAATTCAGAGAAGTTCCTGGCAATTTATGTAAAAGAAGGAAAACTGTGAAAATTGACCTGAATCTGACAAACGGATTAAAAATGGTCCATGCAAATATATCTTGTGTAGTTATGAGCTATTTGAAATCGCTAATCACATTCTTTAATAATCCAACACTGGTTTAAATGCCAATGTTACAGTTCCACAACAGAAAACGGTGGTTTTGGATCACTTCACAGTCAAAACTATTGTGACTGTGTTGCTTCAAAGATTGGGAAAAGATCTGCAACCACTCACCTTCAAAAGTCGTTGCAGACTGCGATTAAAAAGGGAATAAGAGTCAGTTTACTATAAATTTGAGATCAAAGGGCATCAAGTTAGCATTTAAATCTACGTGCAATTTGTTTGTGATAATACGGCGTTAGCTGTGATAAATTAGTGAAAATCACAAATCTGTCGCAGAAAATTACCTTAACCTTGAGAAAATCAGAACGTCTTCCACAAATGGACACATAGTTGCTTGAGCGTGGTGATTTCAAAGCAAAATAAGACTGAAATTGCTGCTTGCTTTTGCATTCCTCTACTGCAAAATGACACGCCTTAAATCAGTTGGTGCAGACCCGCTCGATGTTGCCAATTTGTCTCCTTTTATAAATTAGACGGCAGTTATTTGCAAACCTTCAACAATCTGTCTGAAAGTGATTGCAGTCGGTCCGAGTCAGACCACGATACCAGCTATGCTTAATCGTCTTCTGCCATCTTTGAATTTGAGTAATTTGATCAAATCCAACAACAAACAACTAGAACAGTTT
This sequence comes from Simochromis diagramma, assembly GCF_900408965.1. Classification (NCBI taxonomy): domain Eukaryota; kingdom Metazoa; phylum Chordata; class Actinopteri; order Cichliformes; family Cichlidae; genus Simochromis; species Simochromis diagramma. The sequence continues at coordinate 18,936,902 of NW_024387492.1, forward strand.
TTACTGAGTATATACGTTTATCACAACGTTCATACAGGAGGTGCCACTGATTAGATATCTAGTTTTTGATGAAAGACTCCCACATAATCATGCTTGCTTTTAGCATTTGTAGAACATTTTGGAATGTGCTGATTGTGAAGTTCTTGGCCAATACTTTTTGTTTGCTTTTGTTGTTGTTATTTAATCCCCGTTTTTTTCTGTCAGACAAGCTAACTTTGAAAATTTAGACAGTGCGTGGCTGATGTGACACAACAGATGAACGTCTGCCATTGCCATCGGTAAATATTAAATGTTATCATTTTTGCTGATAGCTCAAAAGCAGTCAACAAGCAGGATTTTCAATTAACATATCACTGCATCCTTAGTGTAATAATATTAAAATTATATATGTATGCATGTAAAAGTATGTTGATATGTCCCTGAGGTCACTGATGGCAGATCTGCAGGAGGTTATTGTTAGAAACCCTGAAATATCCCCAGAGTTTCTGTCTGCTGCCTGGTTTCTTATTCCTGTCAGTTGGCCTGGAGGGAGCTTCCCAGACCTGCTCTCATTGGACCTTATCTCTTACCCTGCAAGGAAGATAAAGCGTGGAAGCTATTTGGCTTGTTAATATACTCAGACACACACACACACACACATCTTTGAGTGACAGAGGACGCAGAAAAAGAGTCTCTCCCTTTGCTCTCACATTTGAGTATTATCAAACCGAGGCGCTATCTAATCACAGATTAGCAGTTGACTCTGGCATGCCTATTGTTCAGCTTTCTCTCGCCACTCTTATCGCTGCCTTGTTCGCCTGTCATTCATTCTTTTTGCTGTCTTTTTTTAACACCGCTTTGTCTCTAATTTTTCTCCCTCTTTTATCTTTCCTTTGAATATACATGAATATATCGGGAAATGTTGAGTTTAGAGCCAGCTGGCTTAATTTAGCCTTCAAAATCTGTGTAATCTCTGTTTTGTCCACCACACCTCTGGGTAATTAATTACATATAGCAATTTCGTTAGAAGCACTTTATGAAAACCCGTGAACTTTACAGGTTTGTATTAAAGAAGGTGGCCCCTGTAGTGCTCTGAAGCTGAATGGCCACCTTTCTGTTGCCACAACAGCATTTTAAACCAATGTAATTAACTAACATGAATTGCCAGAGCGCGCACCAGCTCACTGTAGCACAATATTTCAGGTCCAGCCTCAAGGCTTTTGCACTCATTTCGAAACAGTTCCAGCAAATGCTCTGATTAAAAAGCTATTGACCCAAGCAGTTTCACTTTTCCCCAGCACGCACTGTGAAATACCAAGCATTTCGGCTTAGTGTACTCATTTTTATTTAATTACAGCTCTAGTGAGCATGCTGTACCTAAATGTGGCATTAGAATGCAGCCGGCCTTTGCTCTGCTCAGCAGCGTGAAAAGACCAAGAGTTTCCTCTGGCGAGGCCGCGGGCCTGCGGGCTCATCCGTCAAGATGCATCTCTGGGTCGAGCCCAAGATACATGTAAAGGACGAGCATGGTGATATTCTGTGTTTTTCTTAGCCGAAACCAGCAAAGACCTGGCTAATAAAATATTGATTGTCTGCCATCTTATTCCTCTGTGTCAAAGAGTTTCGTTGTTGTTTAAAAACTATATAAAAGATGGACGTCACCATAGGGCTGTCAGCCAGCTGTTTCTGATCGCCTATTTTTAAAGCCTCTACTTTGGTTCATTGGTTCTTCCAGTGTTGGTTTTCTGTAACCAGACATGATCATATTTATAAAGGACAGCAGACTTATCAGCTAATATGAGCAAGTTTGGTTTAAAAATGAGTCACATACATACAGATACCTGCTAATTTAAGTAACACACAAAATTGCCACATGGCTTTGAGATGGCCTCAGTTGGCCATTAGAGGAACTACAGCTTTTGTATTTCCCCAGTCAGCTTCACTTTCAGCTCAGTTGACACATGATCAGTGATGGGAATAACGGCGTTACAAGTAACGGCGTTACTTTTTCAGTAACGAGTAATCTAACTAATTACTATTTCTATCGTTACAACGCCGTTACCGTTACTAACAAGAAAATGCGGTCGCGTTACTATTTTTCAACAAACAGACGGTTGAAGCTGTGTTCAGCTTACCGCACCTTATATCAGTTGCACGGAAGTAGCTGTAAGCAATCTGGACGCTACAGCTTTAAGCAGCTGCGCGCGCTCCCGCGGACGGCAATCACTTTCTGCCCGACGATCACTTTTTGGCACAACACCTGGAGCTAAGGGGCAAAACAATAGCATGAGTGCTGCTGTTTGACTGAGGAAGAATAAAGTATTCGTGGTAAGCCAATCACATGACCACTTCAAGATGACAAAGCAACAAGGTGACATATACCAGTTTTTAAATTGTGTTGATAGGCCACGTAAAACCAGAGTCATGATAAACAATATACGCAGCGTTTTTTCCTCAATAGTTTCATCACGTTTACTGTCTAACGACAGCGCTAGCAAGCACTCTGCTTATGACCAAAAATACCCCAAACAAACAAACAAACAAAAAACCCTGCCCTTTCGTGTTGGTGGAAAAATGCACCATGTCGACCAATCAAAAATGATATGGCAACATGACATTTGGTTGTTTAGGAAGAGGGGGAAGTTTTAGGAGTGATGGTGAAAGAGAGAGCGGAAAAAGAGAGAGCGGAAAAAGAGAGAGCGAGTTTTGAGATGTGAGAGATTTGTGATGTTTAGCGTGTTTGGAGTGTGTAGTTAATGTGTCGACTTGTGTAATTAGTGTGTAGTGTTGTGGCGACTGAGGCGACTGATGTCTCCAGGTAGAAAAAGGAGTGATACACTTGCTGCTGTCAGACCTGCAGGTATCAGGCTGTGATGTTCTCCTTTATAGTGGACAGAAATTATTTTTTTGGAGTGGCACAAATAATTTGTGTGGCATCTTATTGAATGCAATTACTTTTACTAATTACTTTTTCAAATTAACTTGCCCAACACTGCACATGATAATAATTTGCTACTGGAAATGAGGCTGAAACCAATTAACAGAAAAACATAAACTAACCAGAGATAAGATTCAATATATTCAAAAAAGGATATTGGGTAATATTAGGTACGTAGTGTAAGCCATTGTCACACAGTCAAGAAATAGCTTGTTGAAATTGTTGAGCAGAATTAATAAAGATGGTTTAAAGCTATATGTAGAAAGTTGGACTACTTTCATGAAATCTACAGTTCACGTTGCTCCAGGCACAAAGCTCTTGAGGTCAGCTTTGAGTCAAACACGACTGTGTCCATATTGTCTCATCTTTGCAGCGAGGAAAAAAAAAAAAAAAGCTCAAATTTCAGTGGGCGAAAGTGGGCCTTGCCCCGCGGCTCTGTGCTCAATATTAATGCCCAGTGCCAGCTGCGTGGCTCTTAACTCTTCACCAGGCAACTTGCTGCTCTGTGGGACTTACAGTCCAATTACATCAGCTATCTCCCAGGCTTTGTTAGCAGGCCTCTGTGCGTGTATGTGTAAATCTGTACATCTGTGCATGTGCAGCAGCTGAAGTCCCCTCTGATGCCTTTTTGATGTTATACCGGTGCTTTTAAGGGCTAATACAGCATGCCAGTCTTTCTATCGTGTCTAACCTGGCTTTGAAAAAAAGTTAGTGCGCGTATGTGTCTCGGTATGTGTGTGCCGTCTCACTGTGGAGATCTGAAGACTTTTTTTCCTCTTGCAGACAGCACTTTGACAGGTAGCTTTGTCTAACACTTGTGCTACACAATGCCTAAAAGATCTTTGTTCTCTGCTCAGCCTGTCTGTCTGCCTTCCTCTCCTCCTAACAGCTTCTCTATTTTTTTCTTTTTCACAACAGCAACAACGCTTCTTTGTTATTTTAACCAAACGTACCTGATTGATTACCCCTCTGTCAGCTTGTTTCACTGTTAAGGATGCGTTTATTAATATAAAAATTGCCTCCCACTTACTTTGGATGCTAACAAGCTGTGCCGACTTGACGTTAAAGCCACCCTAATCAATATTTCTAAATTCGTGGTGTTTCCGAGGACTTTTTGTATTGGATAACAAACATGCATCCCTCTTAGCTCCAGAGAGAATTTAAACATCTTTCCACTAATTGTTTTGTTTTTGTATAACGGCAGCTTTGCCTTCATTCTCAGCGCTCTTATCAATAAAACTCTAATAAAGCCGCAGTAAACTCGCTGTATGGGGTGCGCCAATAACAACTCAAAACATCCAAAAAGACCACAAGCTGAGATTCGTGTTCACAAATTCAGAGTGATTGTACTGCCTGTCTTTAACATTCCGATCTTTCTTTGTAGTCTTTCACTGTCCTCTGAATCGCTGAGCTCGTTATTTATTTATTTTTTAAATGACAGATAATAATGTTTTTGGCTGCTTATTCATCCAGTGGGAAGTCCATCCCTGGTGAATGCACTCCAATACCAGCTAATTTAAGTAAAGCATTAAGCCCCAGAGCTCCAATAAAATGTCCTGACTTGGCTGAAAAATGTTTCCCTTGTCACAGGTTTGTTGGTGTATAAAAGATTTAAGTAGACACTGTGACTCTACCCACTGGTTAGTGATGTCCCATTATGAAACCAGGAGCTGAGCGTTTTATATGCGAAGGACGGATCTGAAACTGATGACATGAAACAAATGACACTGCACACTCATTGGCTAAAGACTTGTGATTGATTGCCACTGAGCATACTCTGGATAATTATCCTTTCTGACTCTAATAATGATCCTTAATTATATTATGAACTTCTTAATGTATTCACACAGATTGGGCCTATAAAGTCATCTGTAAAGTGTTTTCTGAGTTTCAGTCGACTTCTAGACGATCAGAAGATTTTTGCCAGCAGAGAAGTTGTCCCCCCTGCTGGCTATTAGAAACAATACAGGTTTAAGGCTTTGCGTTTCAGGTGTTTTCACGCTGTCTGTGGGTTCCTGCTGACATCTTTCCAACACAACAAAAGTTGCACACTGTCAAAGAGCTATAGCTCAAGTTAGAGTCATATAATAATCTAAAACTAACATTTGGATATTTGACTTTTGGTGCTCACTGCATACTGAATGTCCAGATCACAACATGCCTCCGGTTTTATTGTCATTATCCATTAGCCTCATTAAATGCTTTGTTTTTCAAGTTAGCACCTTTTTAAAAAATGTGTTCTGTTTCTTTTTTTGTTGGTTGTTTTTTTTTTACCTCATTGTTAATGCATTTAACCACAGTGTGCGCCCTCCCTTTTTTTGTGTTAGCCAACAAAACTGACAAGGACGCACCTTGTTTCGTACCTTGTTTCCCACTCACTGTGCACTCCCTTAGTTCATTTAGCTGCACTCCGTTAAACATTATTTCCACTGATGGTCTTCATTGAAGATGTTATGTTTAGGCTGTTGCTGTTACATTTGACTAAGATGTTGGTGCATCAAAGTTAAAAAAAAAACACGAAGTTTTGTGGTTGTGTCAAAATGACAGTTATCAAAGGCGGAGACAGAATCCTGTTGGCCGGATTTAAAGTAAATTCCTCGGAGCTGTTGTGTCTTTACAAAAAGCCTGGAGTAAGGCATTGATTTTGATGTTTGTTGTCTGTGTCTAAATTTACCAGTCGTCTAAACGCAAACTGTTCTCTGTAGACTTTCAGTCTGTCACTTGCAAGAAACCCCTATAAGCTTGCTATGTTTTGTTTTGGTTTAGGGTGTTTTTTTGGTAGGCAAAAAGACACCAAGAACTGAGTGGTTTCACAAGAGAATTAAACTTTTTAAACTTTTTTGGGGGGTGTTGTTTCAAAATATGGAAATATCTTTTCTGTTATTTTAATCAATCAAACCATCCACTAGGGCATGTCTTTTTGCTTGAAAGCCTAATTTTTCTTATCGCAGACCTTTAACAAGAAGGTCTCGCCACAGACGTTTGCATTGACTGACATTTGCCAGAGACTCTGTGACATTTAGTCCCGCGTGTGATCCATTTTAATTCTTTCGATTTATTATACCTTTTGAAAATCAGGTCTGTAGCTTATTTGTCACCACGCTGAACAAACCAGGTCATCGGTTCTCTTGTGGTTCGCAGCACTTTACAAGCTCCCTTTTCTCATATTAGAGGCGCCCAGATGCCCACGAGGTTGGGTTACCATGTGGGTGTAAATCCCATCAGTGGTCAGGCCTTTTGTGCATGACGTTGCTCCTGCTCTGCCCCTGCATTTTATTCCCTATTTAGCCAAATGTCACCCCCAGAAATGATCTTAAATAAATATGTGTGACAAATATCACACAACAGAATGTGGAAGACCAATTTCAGGTGTTTGAGCTGTGAAATGAGTTAGTTTTGCTTTTCCTGGGGTGAGTCAGCTTGTTTATGATTTTTGGCCTTGGGGAAGTGTGCGTGTGAATATTTGACATTTTCTATCACATGCAAGCCTTCCAGCCTTTTAGCTCAGTCCTGTTCTCTGACAATACAGACTTTCCACATCGACATTTAAATGATACCTCACTACATTGAACGCTTATTCACTCTGACTCTGTCTCTTTTTCATCTCTACTTTTTGTTTTATGTTTGAGAATATTTCCATTTGAATTATTGAGCATTGTTTGAATTAACTCGTTTGAGTTCGTATGCTTCCTGGTTATTCGGAAAGTGGCTGCTGAGGCTGGTGAATGGACCTTAATCACAGGTTACGGGCAAAAAGATTAGATGGGAGATGTTTCGTGAAGCTGGGAGTGTTGGCTTATTAAAAAAATTCTGTTTAAGATGATAATCAGCATTTTTCCTGACTCAAACTAGGCCCTCGAGAGGGTGGGTGACTACAACTTTGATAATTAAAAATTCTATTTATGAAAATCCTGGTCAATCTTACCAGACTACAAAAACATCTTTCACAGGTCATGCAAACCACACCAGGATGAAGCCGCCATGTTTTAATATGCATATTTCCAACACAGCCCTCTTCCCCTGCTGCTGGGCTCAGAACTGTTTTCTGTTTGTCAGCAGTTGAATGTTGTTGTTTTCTTTCCCCCTTCGACAGGTAAAATCAAATGTGAGCAGGGAAGCAAAAATCCAATCACAAGTAGCCACTTGTGCATTTAAAATCAGAATATCAGGTGTGAACCGCAGTGTGTCTCAGCTGGATCCAGACGCGAGCTAGATATGAGATCTCCCGTCTGAACTGATTCCCATCCTCCCACCAGACTAGACACTTCATTACTCTCCCTGAGTGATATAAAACTCTTCTGCTGACAAACAACACGCAGTGTCCTCTGACTTTTTTCTTACATTTCAAAATGAATTGATTAGTTTTAGACATCGATCCTTAAAAAAAAAGTACTATAGTGATACAGGAAATCGATACAAAAGGCTTTTTGCATGACAAAAGTAAACGCTCATTGCAGCAGAGCATTAACCTAAAATTACTGCTTGATGCTCACATTGCAGTTTTTATCCCTCCAGCCCATCCAATTGTGCACTCCTCCCCTGTAACTTTCCTACAGAGACGGCAATTTTCTATGTAAATTCGCTTTCTCCCGATCGTCTTCATTTCCATACCAGCGCCGTCAAAAGAGCTGACTGTCAAAAGTGTGCCGAGTCAGCACCGACTGTGCCACGAGAGAGCAGAGGAAATAATAACGTCAGTCGATCCTCTTTGCACCTGTGCACGCACATGTGTGTATGTGCGTGTGTGTTTTATTTTTTAATACACAAGGCGAGGATTGCTACTTTTGAGATGGAAGATAAAGCCAAAGGTTTTACCCGTCTTAGAAAGAGATTCTGCTTCTCCTATCAAGTGTCAGACTCGAGAAAGGCTTCCAGCTGTGAAGCCAGAGGTGATCCAGAAATTTTCTGCCATCTTTGTTTGACTGACATGAGCTCAGCATTTCCTTGTTTTTTCTTTTTTTTTTTTATTGCCTTAATACCTGTTAACAGAGTGTATTTGAAACTTTTCTTTTTCTTCTATGAATTACACTAGATTCACTAATAGATGAGTAATGTTTGAAATAACAGCAGAAGAAAAAAAATAGATTTGCATAAACAAAAACTGCGTGCCCTTTAAAAGTTCTCATGAATGGCATCGCTGTTATGGCTGCCAACCAGAGATGTGACATTATGATCCCGATTTGTTTAATGTAGTAAAAATTAAAAGCAGTGGTGGAGAACATGACAGCGGAGGCCCTTCTTTCAGGGTGGATACAATGAGTGGAGCATTGTGCTAACTTTGTGCGTGCTTATATGTACCGCATTCATACACCGTGGAAAACGGATGCATGAGAAACACAAAAAGGCCACATTCATTATATGTTCTGTCATAGTACGCTTTTAGAATAAACTCAAGAAGCATGTAGTGGCTTTAATTATACTGAACATAGCGAGATGAAAGAAGATGGGAGCCTTTAAAGGAGCTCCAGCACGGAAGGCTAATTACTAAGTGAAGACCAGTCTGCTCTCAGCTGCTATACAGTACCTCCAGGCTTAACGTCTGGCCCAAGTTGTATTGAATTAGGGCCAATAGATTAGCCAACAGTGAGCGGCATCTGTTTTGCTTTTGTTTTTTAAAACTCAGAGCTGCATTCGACTCTGTCAGCGCACTTGGTGAATTTAGCCAGTCATTAGTACAGAGTACGGTCAATAAAACATCCGTACATTATTCTGCTGGATTCAAAACAGCACACAGAAGATGACAATCTGAAAGGAGGGGTTTGAAAACAACAAGATCTCAAGTTTCAGAGGCCAAAAGTTCTGTTTTGTGTCTACTACTGATTTGTATTTAATGTACATATTTAGTCAGTCTATGGTTAAAAGTCTTCAAATTTCTTATGTCTAATAAAGTGTCCAAATTTTAGATTTTTGATTGATCCATTTTAAATGAGCTTGGGCCCAAAGAAGATGGTAGTTTTAAATTGTTGTAAATGCAGCGGTGAGCTTCTGGCAGTGGTTCTTAGAAGTGTTCCCGTGCTGTGATTTCCGTAACTCATCGTGTCTTTTTAAGTGCAATTTACTGCCTTGCAATCAGTGTATGCTTACTGTTGTCACCATCACGAACGGTGGCGGGTGCCAAAAGTGACGCCACAACTGCTGGCGCGCGGCCTGCTTTGATGTTGTTTAGGCTTGCCATGCATTTCTCGTTTTCTCTTTTTAACTTGGCCTAGACACAAGTTTAAACTTGGAGACAGTTTTACTCTGTCTTCACTGCCATTTCCATTATATATCACAGCAGGAGCACAAAGGTTCCTCGAAAACCTTGAGGACAAACCCCTCAGCGACTGCTTTGTTTCCCTTTTTAACTTCTATTCTTTTTTTTTTCTTCTTAGTTGTGACACATGATATTCATTAGAAGACTGCGACAAATCTAACACAACTTTGTTTTAATTTTCATGCTAAAGCAAACAATGCAGGGGCCGTCAGTATCCGGTCCCAATGGAGCACGGTTTCTCTTTTAGCCTGGTCCCTTTCTCTTGATCCTGTAAATTTTTAATTATATTATGTCTCATAAATAATGTCCCAAAATTCTTGCAATCTTTGGTTGAGAAATGTTTTCCTTAAACGACTGAACAGTTTTCTCCTGCAGTCTTCTTTTCTTCTTTCTTCTAAATACATACATACGTACGTCAGTGTTACAACCTCATTAATTATGAGAAATTTGACCTTTTTTTTTGCCCTTACCCTACATAAGCAATGTGTAAGGGCTCCAAAAAGACCTTTCAGACCTTTGCAGCGCTTGACTCTCTCATCTTTTCACTTTTTCCAGTTAAATGCAGGCGTTAAATATTTGTAGATTATTGCATTATTGGTTGTTGTTCCTTCATATTACACTATTTATTCTCACAATAACAGTGAAATGTTCACTGTCACTGGGTGACATTTGGGACACAGACCACAAAGGACAACTTGCATACATTATAGCTCATATCAACAATCTCTCTGTCAACATGTTTCATTCGCCGTCACCTTTTACGCTAACAGCCGACCCTCTAAACGAGAGGTTTGTATACCCTTTTGTGTGTTATCATGGCTGACAGGTGGCCCCTGCCGAAACAGCACAATAACTCTGGAGTTGCTCTCTCTCCATTTTCTCCATCCAGTCTCATTAGCATTCAAACTGCTTCACCTGCAGGGCTCTTTAGTAGTTGGGGGTGAGTCAGAGTTTAATTATTTTGGACAGTAAAAGGATTTTTTTTTTTTTCCGAGGTGTAGTCTGGACAGATCCACCTTTTAACACCAAAGTGACCCTGGAGGGGGAAGGAAAACATGCTGTAAGAGCAAATGCATTCATGGGGTCAGGAAGGTGCCAGCATATACCAGTGAACTGTACTGCTGAAGTTCCTTTTTCTCAGTATTTCCATATCATTTAGATAGACTTGGAGGAGAGTTCCCTGTAAAAACCATCAGTTACGCTGGTTTATATTCCACCCTGAGGCATCCTGCCCGGAAATGTTTTTATACCTTGCAGGTATTTGCATTGCCAGCGTTGCTTCCTCCTGTTGTAATTCAAGGTTATGAGTTCAGACTCTGCTCTGACCCACACAGATGACTCAGTAAGTTATAGTCCGGGCTTTTTGCAGAACTTTGTACGGTGTTACTTTTATTTGCATATCAGACAACATGTAAATCAATACTGGCATTTTTTTTCTGTTCTTAGTTTCGCTCCTTCCCATTTGCTTTGCTTAAATGATTACGATTCCATCTCCCATCTCAAATCCGTATTTGTTTTTCTTCCCTCATTCATCCTACTTTTTCCTTCCTCGAAGCAAGTTATTAAACCCAGAGTGAGCGAGCGAGTGAGACGGACACAGACAGAGAGAGAGAGAGAGAGCAAGGAGGACAAGAGCAACCATTCACACAACAGCAGGCTTCTTAACTACCGAAAGCTGTCACCTCCTCAGAGTGGTTTGTGTGCAAGCCTCTCCAATACAGCTGTCAGGGCAGCAGTCTCCAAACGGGCCTCCTTCAGCTGACACTCAGTCGTACACTCGCTTATGTTTTCCATATTCAGTCTGCACTCATCGCTGAATGGATTAATTAATTCATGAAGTGAACAAACATCACACTTCTGTGTCCTTTTAACTCTGCGCTAGATGTGCAGCCCCACGTACAGGGTAGGAAATGCTGTGTGGTACAGGAAGAATTAAAAATTGGGTGTTTAATTGTCAGTTAGGAAAGAGAAAATCTTTATATTTCGGAGGGAAAATTGAAGAGATATACAGGGAGGTGAGGGTGGACTGTTTAAAACCAGCGGCCTCACAGAAAGCTAAAGGTCCCGGCACAGTGGTGGGTTGGGCAGTTGGAGTCTGCTTGTAGTGATGTAAAACCATGTGTTTAATAACAATAAAAACCCATGTTTTGCCAGGTACAGATCACACGTTAACGCCACATGTCAACCGAGTTCTATGGACATCCCACATCATCACCATTTAAACCATTTGTTTAAAGTCGGACTGGACGGTGTAAAAAGAAGTTTGTAAAGGTGGTTTCTTATAGCTCCATTCTGATGCTATTAACTCGTATTCATGACACAGGGTGTCGATGCAGTGCTGGAAATTGATCTCGCCAATCAGTCAAACTGTGTTGGCCTGCTGCATTGAGTTTGTTTTTACAGACAAAGACAGACAGTAAGGCAGGAAGAAACAACAACAGAAAAGAACCACATCAAACCCCAAATCCACAGCTTTGGGAACCTGTGTTTTAAGCTACTTAATAATCAGTGACAGATGGCTGAATAAAAACAAAAAACAGTCTTTAAATTAATCATGAACTAGTCATGTGTCTGTAAATACATCTGGGTGAGGATGCTTTTCAGTTTTGTTTATTGCCAAGATAACAGAGCAGATACAGGGCAGGAAATGAAAGAAAAGGAATGAGATAAAATGTGAGTGTTATATATGCATGAGTAGAAATTTGAATTGAAGATGGGAAAGGGGGGAAAAGGGGGGAGACAAAGGAATAAATCAATTTTCATCAGGTGTTTAGCAATGATGAGCACTGTCAGTGAAATGAGGAAGAAAGACGGAGGTGGTGAGGAAGGACAGAGGGGAGGAGAAGAGGGTAGCATGTCAGGATCTGGGAGGGAGGGAGGTGTCGGCTCGCGCCGTCCCCACAGACGCCGCTGTAATCTGGGCCACGTGTCCCAGAATGCCTGCTGGTCACCCAGAGGCTTGGCTGGGTGATTCATCTTAGTTAGGGAGCTGTCCAAGCGACTCCCCGCGGACTGCAACACATAATCGTACACGCAAAACACACACACTGCAAACATATGTGGTTAGAGAAGAGGCGGAGGTTTGATTGACTGAACACCCATACTTAAAATTTAAGGTCCTTGGTTCCACCTTCCACTGTCGTCTCCTCACTCTAAACATAACCTGAATCTTATAAATGACTTTAACTCTGACCAAAAACATAATAAATCTAATTTATCTCATTCATATAAGTGCGCACACCTGTCAGCTATACTCACAACAGGAAAACACACTAACACTATGTTAGTTATTCTCTACTCGGAGATTACTGAACCAGGTGAAGCTTAAGGTTGTTACGAGGGCCATTATCTTCTCCACACAGTTAAGGCAGCTTTTACACAAGCATGGCTGATGTCTGCTTAAATTCTGCATGTTCTATCATCTACCATCTTTTGTAACAACCTTAGGCAAAATTTACTCATCACTCCCTCATTTTTGAAACGCTACAGCAACATACGGTTTAAGAGCTTAGCTTAAAACTTCATTCTTGAGCTCAACTTTATCCCATACAGAGCTGCAAAAAATAAATAACTATTTAATTATTGATAAAGAAGCTATTTTTTTCTCCATTAAATTATTAATTATTTGGCCTAACGAAATGCCAGAAATACTATAAACATTAAGTTTTCCAAGGATAAAGTTTGTTACCATAGAGAAATAAATGTGAAATAACTTGAGAGCAAATCAAAAACTAATATATATATTTTATATATATTTTATATATTTTATATTTCTTTGATGTTCCAATTGCTTAACTGTTTAAATGTAAGTAATCCTCTTCAACAATCTTCAACACAACACAGTGATGTTCTGGACATGCTGTCACAGCCATTGATTCTTCACTTATGGTTGATAGCTTTAGGTAATCTTGGAAAGACTTTTAAACGCGTGAATTTACAATAAGTACTTTGCCATCTTTCACTTTAATTGGTTTAAATAATTTGGATATGCTGAACATTTGCTTGCAGCCAGCCTAATTAGTAGTTCTCATTTATTGTTCCTGTACTTGAGTCCTTTTTATTTATGTTGCTTAGCAGTTCGGTTGGTAAACTCCAAATTAATTGAGGCTGTTGTCTGTAATTTTAACAGGCTATTTTTAATAATGTTTCGTATTTCACTGCAGGACTCACTGACGTCATCTTTCTCGTTTTTGTTTCTTTAGTGTTCCTGAGATCTAAATCTCGATCGTTCCAGAGAGCAAAACACGCATATCAGTGTTAATGCCTGTGTTTTACACCTCATTGACAGGTGGCCGCCTCATTTGTTGACAGTGGTGATAGCCAGTCTTTACCCTGTGGAAATAAATCAGTCTTCTTTGTGTAAAAGCTGTATTGACGGGCCTGATGCTCTCACATTCCCTGCCTCATTTAGTTAAACCTGATTCAGTGGCTGATGTTCAGTGAATGTCTCAGCATGTGTTTAAGTATAGGACAATGTCACGATTTCAACCACTAGCTTTTCACACTGAGCTCAAGAAATCAATGTTCAACCATCATTTCTACTCCCTTGTATTCACTCTGACGAGATCTTTGAATAACTCATTTGTAGACTAAAGACCAAAGACTAACACATCTAATGGGAGGAAAGTAGAGTAAATTTTCCTTCTTTCTACCTCCTTTGTTAACGGTTTCATTGCATGAAAACCATGGGAGTGTGTCACATTCAGAATAGAAGTTTCTGACACAGCTTCACCTACTTCCAAGGTTCATGGAGAAGAACAAGGCTCTAAAGAGGCTCTAAAGCTCCAGCAACACTCGCAGTATAAAGAGCAGCTTTATTACTTGACCAGCGTGTTTTGGGATTGGTTGTTGATGACCCTGATGAAGGCCACAGGCTGAAACATGTGGTCAAATATATTACACTTTATATTGCAAGTGTTGATGGAGCGTTGACCTCTTTAAACCCCATTCAGAGATGAAGCCTAGCAGACAGCTAGCAGGTATAAGCTGCTTTTCAGTTGAAGTAGCAACTCCCTTAATGCACACTTTAAACCTTAATACAAATTAAACAAATGAGTTATTAAAAAATTGGACCTTGTAACATTGTGTTTAATGGAGATTGACTCGCTTTTCGAGCAGGCCTTGAGTGGCCATGACAGGAGCCATTTTCAAATGCGAAAATAATACCGCTTTTTGAAAACCTATCGTAATGACTGACTGTTTATTAAATATGAAAAGATGAATACTCTTTTTTTAACTATTTGATATAGTTATACATCATAATATTCTGTATTTAACACAGCTATGTGCTTGTTCACATGACCAGGTTGTCTCGCCGTAAAGGGCACACAGAAAAATCCTGGTACTTGAGCTGTTTGGTGTGCAGATTGATCTATTTTCACGTCTCTAAAGCAGATGCATCATGAGTTATTGGATGCTGATATGTGTTTCATCCATTTGCTAGGGTTAACATATGCAAACAAACACACTGGTGTGTTTTCCTGAAGCCTTTGCTGTCAGAAGCATCGAGGTGTGAAATGTGATTATCAACATCAGCTTTTACTACTGACATCAGCCACAGGTTTTGCGTGTGCTTTTCGCTTTCTGTAGTACTTATTAAAGCTTGTTGGCAGCTTGCTTGATGGCCTTGGACGCGGAGTGTGTTTAATTCATTCTTGGGCGCATCCCTGGGAGTGTTTTTATTCTTCCCCTCAGTGTGCTTCTAGCATTATTAAAGGCATTAATCACTGCGATCTGATGCCTTGTTACGACACGGCTCTGCTCCCACTGCGCAGCCAGCTAAACACACACGCATTTCGGTGTCCACAGTGCCATCAAACATCTTGGCTTGAAAGTACTGCATTGTGAAAGTCTCCTTGGAATACAGAAGGAACCCGTATGAGCGGATATATCAATGTTTTCATCTGTTAAATTCTTTTTTGCTCATGCCATGAATCCTGCACAAGAATCCGTAATCTTTAAGGGAATTTTTTAACAGAAAACATCGACTTTCAGATCTGGCTGCTTTGCTGTTTCTCAAATTCTTGTTAATATCCCTCTCGGCAATGTGCATGTTCTTGAAATCATTTTTAAGTCCTCCACCATCCAAACTCCATCCATCCACTTTCTTAACTGATTTTCCGATCCGTGAGAAGAAGTCACAGGAGCAAAAAAAAGAATTAAAATTATCCATATTTTTTTCTTCCAGTAGAGGGAGATAGTTTAGATATTTCATTTTAAGCCAGCATGAAATAATTTCAGGAAAGTGTTTAAACAGATATTAACGCATTTACACTTAAATACACATTCGCCGCCTAGCTTAATGGTTTCTATGCATTAAGTAACCTGGAACGAATGTACGCTGTATGTTTTTTGCTCATTGCCAACTTTGTGGCTTTAAGTATTTTATCTCCCCCTGCTGGTAATGCAACATCTGCATGCGTGTCCATTTCATGTTTTGCAGATTACACGTTACATCTATTATACATTTTGTTATGATATTGGGTTGGTAACTGTAGATTTTCAAGTTGATACGCCTCAAGAGGTTCTTGAAGTGTTAAAAAGCCAGTTTTCCTCATCTCATACAAGCATTTTGTCCTCGGTATTTTTACCGAGCTACTACTCTGAATTTCCTCCACTGTAGGAATGTAAAACACTGGTGATTTGAAACTAACCCATTCGAAACTCGAGACTCAAAGTCTACTGAATTTAGCATGCACTGTTAGGTAATAACTCAGATTTAGGTGTGCACGTGTAATAAAGAGTAAACATGTTTGTTCAGCCTGGTAAGAAATATCTCCTGGCTTTTCTCATCACTTTTTTCATCTTTTTATGAATCTCTGTTACTTTATATTAAAAAAATCTATTAACTTTTGTGTTTTTTCTGGTAATGTATAAATAAAAAGAATTAATTTAATCTTCACTTAGCAAAACATGTTACATTTCTTTTAGCTCTGGCTAAAGACTCAGTTCCTTCAATTTAGTCAAATTAAAAATATATGAAATATAAAGAAATGTGTGTCAATATTTGGTAGACCTCATAAAGTCTGATATATTGGAAATACTCAGGTGTAGCCTATCAGTCTCTGTCTGCATGTCAGGCGGACAAAAATGTAATAGGAGAAACATGGCTCATCTTGACGGTGTCAAACACATCGACACGTTGCTCCGTCTCACACGAGGATATCTGACATTTATTCCCAGAATGCCAGCAGTTAATTTTGGCCACATTTCTGTTACCTCTCTCACTACTTTAACTCTCAGTAACCTTTCCTGCCTCTGAATTTTGAGGAGAAAGTCATAGAGTTGCCACATTGTTTTGACGAGTGGCCTCTTGAGCTTTTCTTCTTCGCAAATCTTTTTCTCCCTCCTGCCCCCGTCTCTCAGACCCCGCTGAGTGGCTGATCCCTCGAGTACAGAGCTGCCAGCTCATGACGCAGTGTGATACTGCACTGTCTCTGACTCAATGTGTGTGTAAAAAGACACATTTCCACATATAGTAGAATAATGCATGAATAATAACAACAGAGCTCATTAGCAGTAGTTGGATAGTTAGTCGGTCCTTTATTCATGGTGATTAAATACCAATTTGGGGTGATCATCATCATCAGCCAATTATTTCACAGCGTCAGTCACAAAATATTGGAGGAAAGCTGGCGAATTAATCTCCTTTAGGTATTTGTGGCTAACTGTACACTGCTGGTGACATCTGGTTTCAAAAACATCAAGATGGAGACAGCAACTCCATCTTAATACTGTGAACATGAAAATCTGCATGTGCTATTAAATTCAAATAAGCTTGAACTGGCTTTGAATGGCAAAACTTTACATATATTTTCTACCTTGTTGCAAGACTGCGAGCTACATAGCAGCCTCTGGTTGAAAGAAATAGCGCTATGCAGTTCAGTCACACATTTCAACAAGAAACATCTCTGGTGTTGTTGTTTTTTTCTCCCCTTATGAACTAAGGCAGCTCCCAGAAGTGGGAATAAGTCTCACATGTGCGAGTCACAAACAAGTCTAAAGTCTTAACCTTCAAATCCCAAGTTACTGTGGGGAAACCAAGCAAGTCAAGTCCTATGAAATTCCGATGATCTATCACAGATTTCACATTTTCTGTCTTGCACTGGTCATGAATGTTCAAAAGATTTATTTTTTTTTAGCAATAACCCTTTGAAGCTTTCTGATTTTTAACATTTTGTGGTCTCAATAAAAACTCTCCTAACAGCACAAAAACAAGAGGATTCAGAAGTGCTGTTCATGAGAGGTGTGGCAGGATCTGATTGACTTGAATCTGTGGGACAGGTGCCACTTAATTCTACACCTAGAGTCAAGTTATAAGAAAAAAGTCCAAATCCATGTGGGCTGCATTAACAGGACATGAAGCCATTCTCATTCGTGTCAGTGGGCAGCAGCACCAGTTTGAGTCAAGCCGCTGAAACCCTGGCAGCAGTGTCAAACTGTCCACTACGTCTTAGGCCAAATCCCATTTCATCTTTACTGCTTTAGTACACTCACACCAGAAGCCAAATATGGAAGTACACTTCACTTTTACGGCCAACAAAATCAGACACCTTGGAGACAACCAAAGCCCTCGGCTAGAACTGCTACAAAGCTGTCTTGTCAGATTTGCTAACACAAAAGATTAGACTGGGAATTTAAATGCACTTGATAAGAGATCACCAGTCAAGGAGGAAATTTGCTGTTGTGTTGCAGCAGAAAAAACACCTGAACTGTGCTTAAAAAAAAGTGGAACCAAGAACGTGATTAGCACAAGTTTTATACAGGTTAAAAAACAAATCAAGTCTTACGTCACGCTTTTAGGCTGTTACACAGTACTGCAAACAACCAAGGAGTGGTAGACATCCAGGAAAAACACCAGATATTACCATATTAATCTAAGAAGAATGAGCATTATTCATTCCTGTGGAAATTGAAAGAGTTAAAAGTGCACAAATCCACTTTTATAGGGCATCATTTCCCAGTTTCCTGCAGGTCTGAGCTCCAGGTGTATTTGCTCTTGTTTTCAGGTTGAATATTCATGACACTATTTAAAGCCACACTGGGCCTCTGTGGTGGGTCCAAATGGATCTGAAGGTTACATGCATTGAAAATTCAACTCTAGCAGTCCGTAACTGTGTAAATTGATGTTAGTACACTTAAATACACACCACAGGCTTGTGTTTACCAGCACAGGCTGTGATGTCTCACCCTGAAAGATACCGAAGGGATGAGAGGAGATCAAAGATCCGCGAGTCTGGCTTTCTCTGGATGGAAGGCTGACTCACTGCTGGTTTTGTGGTTGTTTTTTTGTTTTGTTTTTTTAAGATGTGTTTTGCTTTCACATTTAAGCTAAAGTTAAGCGGTTTTCTCCTTTTAGCCTCACAGATTGTGATAGAGTTGCAAATCTTACTTTCTTTGGGCAATCAGTTTGGTGAAAGCAGCAGGAACACATTAAATAGAGGGGAAACGAAACATTGCTGGCTATATAATGGCAAAATGGTGAATTAGACGTAAGCTGGAGAGCCATAAATCAGTTTTTTTGTAGTGAGAAACTGTTTTTAAGATATCTATGTTGAGTCAGCGACGTTTTAAACAACTAAATGGGCTAAAGTTTCCTCACATTACACATGGAAAACATCAGTATAGCTCCAAGCAACAGTAAAGCAGGCAAGGAAAGATACTGGCAAAAACATTACAGGGATAAAAGGAAGCAGACAGGAAAGAGGAAAAGCCTGGAATAAAGGGATAAAGAGTGGAAGGATGGGGGAAGCACTGAGCTACAGGTGTAAGCCTTGGATTTTGAGCAGAGATGGAGATTTGCAAATGTTGAATTATATTTTCTGCTGAAAATTCAAGGAAATGTAGAGGCATGCATCAGCTGCTCGAACCATCTTGTAATGACTTGCTTGTTTTTGTTCTGTTTCTTTCTCAGGTGTTTCGCAGAAAGGCAGTGGAGTTGGGCGAGAAGCTGCTGCCTGCATTCAAAACGCCCACCGGCATCCCCTGGGCTCTGCTTAACCTCAAGAGGTAAAACAAACAGACAGCACACACACTTGCTCTTTGTCTCCCAGCAGTCCACTTTCAGGCAGCAGGTCTGTTTTGATGGCCTGATGCTTTAAGGAGCGCTATGGTCTACCCCTCTCTGTTCCACTCGCACACACTGAGCTGAAATGCTTTAGTCTTACATGACAGAGCAAACTTGTCAGACAGAAACTGTTTGATTTTTTTGCATCCAGGGCTTCATCCTTGAAACTAAACTGCACTGGAAAAGACAAACCCAAAGAGGTTGGGGTTACAGGCTAGTTACATGGCAGTGCTGGTGATGTTTCCTTTCCTCTGGCTGAAACCCTCTTTGTGCTCCACCAAAACCTCCTCCATATAAAAAAAACCCCTCATACTGCTATTTTAACATTTTTTCCATTTGCAGAGATATAAACTGATTTTAAGAATCTAAAAACCGATTTTTTTTTCACTCATCTAATTTCCAAGTAACAGTCATTACTGGTTTGCTTTAAAAAATTGCTTTAATTTGACTTTATTAATAAGGTCATATATAAATCACAGGTGTCTCACCTGTGGGTTGAACCTGCTGTTCAAACCTTTGTTTAAGGTGAGGAGCTAAAATGCTGCATTTCAGATGATGGATGAACCGAGCGATTAGAGGGTTAAAATAAGTAGGGATTATTTTGGACTCTCAGTCATGCAAAGCTACTCAAGCAGAGTCCAAGAAAAGAAATGTGCTAAGAACACAGTTTTATTTTTATATATATATATATAAAATAAAATGTGCACAATGCCAAAATTAGAACTATAAAGCAATTAAAATAAATTCCAACCAATAAGCACATAACATTTTGGGGTCTTTAATATGAAAATATGAGTATCTCTGTATAAAAACAATTAGAGGTCTGCAACTATTTTTTGCTACAGTCCTTCTGTCAGTCACACATGATGAGGAGAGCACTATTTTCTTTCTATCAGTCGTTCCCCAAAGAGAGACATGACATCCAGGCTGTTTGTCAGCCCGTTAATTAAAAGGCAGGTTGTCATGACGATAAGCGCGCTGTAACAAATTAATTTTCTCTCTGTCTGTATGGGTGAATGGACTCTGCCCGCCTTGTCCTCTTCCCTGAAGTGAGAAATACCCCAGGGAGAGTGAGTGAGTAAGTGAGTGAGTGTGTGTTCATGTCTGTGCACATGTATGTGGCTCTGCACACATACGTGATCCCCAGAGGCCTGAGCAGATTGCTGTTGATGATGACTTTACCTGCATGACTGAGTTATGATAGCTTAGAACCACACAAGCACAACCCCATATTCCTACATACACACACACACACACGCACACACACATACTCAAATAACTCTGGAAACAAATTACAGTAACAAATATACAGAGCAACAGAGAATGTAGGCTATTAAACTGCTATTTTTAAGCTAATTTTTTTTTTCTTGTCTATGAAATTGACAGATTAGCATTATAAAGATGTTGGGAAGTTGGTTTCTTTGCAACACTAATGGATTCTTTTTTGAGAAGAACAATTTTAATTAAGTTGTTTTTCAAATGATCCAGATTTGCCATAAAATGGGTTCTTCCTTTCCCTATCCAATTCCTCGCCACCTAGATTTCATAAACTTTGTCTTTTAGTTTTTGTATACTTGCTAACAGACACCTTGGTTCTTACCTTAACAGAAGAATGAGCCAAAGGAAGAACTCCTTACAGGGCCAGACTTTGTAAAAGGTGTTAGGTTTCTTTGTATTCCATGATTGTACAAGAGATATAGGGACAGGGCCATGGTACTCAGTGAACCCTGAACAGAAAATCTTTGGGTTACAGCAAATTCGGTAAGCACAGCGATGGTAGTGGACTGAACTCTGGCCCCAAATATCCAACCACCATCTGAACTGAAAAACCTATCAGCCAGTTGTGTTGTTTCACTGACACACAGACGCAAGTTGACATTTATCGTGGTTTCGGCTGATAGGTGTATGTCCTTGTTTTTTTGTATTGTAACAAGTCTGACTTGGGCTGACTGCAGTTATTCTCAGATGATGAGGGCAACCTGACTGCAACACTTCTCTTTCCAGTAAGGGACTCCACTTGAAGGGACTTGAAGACAGAAACTGACTGCAAGTGGTTCTGGTCCTGGCAACTACTGTTTTCCCTAGTGTGACTATAGTATTTGTTAACTGTAATGTGAATTAGAGTGGTATTTGTTCAACTCCTCCAGTGGGATCAGCTAGAGACACTGATCATTGCAGCCATCTGTGAGGTTGTGAATCCTTAAAATAAACTGAGTACAAGAATGCAAGCTATTCTTTATAATCTTTTTATAAAAGCTTTCAAGATCATTTCAATATATCTGTTTCCTCCCCTTCCTACTGTTGCAGATATGCACCATCTGGGAATCCCTATGCTATTGTATTGATATATCATAAAAGATCAGCAGAACCATCAGTGGCAAGCGTAATGTAATCCAACAGACAATGGGGTTTATGGTAGCTTTTAATCCAATCCTGAGTTATGTAAAGACCCAGAAGATATATAAAACTATAAATCTAAACTTCCATATCCACTCATACATATCAGACAAGTGTTATCAATATGTCTCTCTGGTGATAAAAACTCATCTGTGCTTTGAAAATGTTAGTTATTTCATTTCTTTTGTTGTTAAAACATCATTAAAACAGTCTATTGAGGAAATTAGACCATGTAGACATTATACAGCTAGAGAGAGAGGTAGAGGTCAGTTGCAGAGATCCTAAACTCAGAGTGACGGCTCTGAATGATCTGTGGGATAAACAGCACTCAGTCAAAGTTAGATTATGTTTAATTCACTATGTGCAGGTCAGAGAGAAACGAAGCAAGAAGAGATCAAAAGATTTTAGAAATGAGAAGTTGAGAAGAAAAATTGAAAGTGCTTTTGAAGTAGGATAGTTTTGAGTTAGAATACTGCCCATGCAACCTTGACCCAGATTGAGGTAAAATAAATCTGTAAAACACGCTTGCAAACGAGGCCCAATTACTGAATCATCTCTCCCTTTATCCCCCCGTCCTCCCTTCTCTGTTTTACACTCCATTCCTTTATTCTCCTCCATTTCTTTTCTTTAAAGTTTTTTCTCACATCCCAGTCCCTTGTATTTCTGTCCTTGTTCAGGCCATCCATCTTATCTACAGTGACCCAGTATCTCCTTCTGTTTCAGGATGTGTACTCCAAGTCCACTCCACTCCATGGCCTTGTTCTTTGTATTCCCTGTCGGTAGCCTTTCATCGCTCTGCCCTGCAGCTATCTGCAGAGCCCAAGAGAGACCATAAGAAATAAGGCCACAGTTTAAAACATCTTATTGCTTCTATACCAAGTGAACCTTGTTTGCTCAATGGCCCTGTGTTAATTTCAGAAAACAAGATAAATGCGATGTCCTCACTTTGGAAAGGTTTTTGCTGCGTTTCCTTTGGGAATTACGAGTGTGTTCAGACAAATTAATAAAGGCTTAAGATAAACCTGCGGAGCTGCATTTAGTTAATTTCTAAAGATAAAATCTTTGGCCTGAACACAGCACGTGTTAACATTTCAAAGAATCAGGGTGTTTTACTGGGTTCTATTGGGAGTATTTTGGAAATGAAATGTTTGAGATCATTTTTATCTCACTAAATCTCAAAAGAAAATCTGAACATCAGGTTGAAATCACTCACTGTCTGGTTGGGTATGTTCAGTACGTGTTAACATGGTAATCATAAAATAGGAACAGATCTGAATATACCGGTGTGTAGCTCTTTATTTGTTTTCTTCTTTCCACTCTTTGTTTGCTTTTTGTTTCTGTCACACCCTCGCTTCACCTTCCCTTTATGCTGGACTTTTTTTCTTCTTTTGGCAGCATGTAGAGTTTCCATAGTTACTCCCCCATCTACCATTTCAGCTAGGGAACAATACCAGTACCTACTGGGGGAAAAGTGTTATCCTTTTCCCCTGGAGAATTTGTACCCAGTGGCAGACAGAACTGCAAATTGAAAGTAAACCCTAGAGGGAACCAATTGAAATACCAATGATGCATTCAGTAGCTCTAACATTAGTTTCATGGCTGTAAGTAAAGTAAAAAAAAAAAAAGCTTTTCTTTTTTCACTTTAACATTTAAAACCTGAAACTAAAATCTGCGTATCTGCTTGTCGTGGATCATTATGGTGTGTAGAGACCAAAGTTTAAATAGAGATGTTGCAAATTCATTACAGAAAAATCTAATTTATGAAAGGTCATAAGAGGTGATCACATGTCTCATCCTCTGAATGACAAGCCACCAGGAACAAAGGACGATGGAAGGTTTTGAAGGCCGTCAGAGAATGTAAAGGAATAATTCATCAACGTGAGAAATTTTGTCTTGATGTCCAGCTGATTTATCTTCAAAAGGCACTTGAAGGTGGATCAGCTTGCTTGCAATATCCAATAAATCAACAGTTCCTCATACAGAGTCAAAGGCTGGCCCGGCCTTCCTCTCCGACCCCCCGTGACCTTTAGTTTGTACATCAACTCATTGATTGCTACTAACCAAGTGGAAAATGCTGCTAAGATCCAAATGATTTTTTTTTCCGGTTGATCTGCTGCAGATTGGGGCGTGTTAGGGCAGGACTGCAGCCAGATGGACAGAGACACAATTGTCCCTGAAATGAGCTTTAAATATTTGAGAAGGTGAAGAGGTGCATCACTGAGAAGGCTGGGGTAGTGCTCCTCTAAACTAGTTTTTGCATTTGACATGATTATTTTTTCCCTTTTTGGTGCTTCTGATTTGTTCTGCGTGCTTAATTCAATTTTTTGTAGTTAATGTTGTTTTTATATTTAAGAAAAAGGGAAAGGGAATACGCTAAGCACATAACAGTCTTTAAGAAATAGATTACTCATATTTTCATTTCTTAGAATAGCATGACTCATCGTCTACCTTTGCAGCGTGCCCCTTAATTAACACTGAGTTACTGAATCGAGATATTATAAGGTGGGTAGTGATGAAAGGGTTTTGGGAAAGAATAACTTTATTTGTGCTGTGTAAGTAACTAGAAAATATCGTTATGTTTAACTGGATTTTATCTACAAGATTGATGTAAGTGGTAGGAACTCACAAACACACTTTTTGCAGATGACCCTGTTGCATATCTTATTAAATCTGGCCCAGATATCTGCATCCGTCTTAAAACCACTACATCGATTGGGTTTTAATCCAAATATAGAGTACACAGAAATGTACTATGTTCACACTGGCACGTGTGCAAGCCAAAATACTTTAACCTAATGCAATGAGTTTTGTTTGCATGTGCATGTCTCTGTGTATAGTGCAGAATACAGTGTGTAGTATTTAGTTGCTGTGCTTTAGCAACCGACAACATATAACTGCGCTGTACCAACTAAACTAATTTCCCTTTTCCTCTGACACTTTCTCTAACTTTTTTACACACAGGCACACACACACAAACGCACACATGCACACACACACACTGGTTTCCCAGTCGTTATCTGCTTTGGCCAGTAAGTCCCATAGCTCTTCTATTAACATTCAGACTGATAAAGCCCTTGCAAATCACTCCCACTGCACTGCATACTGACTGGCCTTAATGGGATGAGGCATTGTGTAAATGTGTGTCGGTGTGTGTGTGTGTGTGTATGTGTTAGGTTTTGCTGAGGTATCTGGATCCGTGCTCCACCCTGAAATTAGCTGCTCATTCCTCTCTACAGGCATCATGGTGATGATTGCTTCCCACACACACGCACACCTCTGATTGGCAGTAAGGCATTTAAAAAGTGCTCGAATCTGCATCACCATTCCAACAAAAGACTTGGTTAAAATGACAAGTGGCAAAGAAATCATGCTGAAATGTTAAGTGGTACCTCTGAACAGGTATTTATATGTGAGGTCTGACACCGTGGGATGAATTTATGGGAAAATGTGAATCTTTTTGCCTTTTTCAGACTGAATCAAAGAGCTGTATACATCTCTGAAGTGGCTCCCCCACCACAGCCCTCTGCATTAGAAAACGGAGCAACTTGTGGGGAAGTGTTTGCTTTCCAGGCGAACTGCTCCTAAAAGCAATGTCATCATCTTCATGACGTTGCAAAGTTAAAACTAACCCTCGTTCCGTTTCCTTATCTCAGAGAGGAAAGTATTTTCGAAAAAACTGTCAGCTTGAGGCAAATTTGCTCCTTCAGCTCTTGGCTCTGGGACTGAAGCTATCAATCCTGAGCTCTTTGGGTCTTGGAGTTTGATTAATAGGTCTGCATTTGAGAACGGCTCTATTAGTGCAGCCTAGTGAGGGTGTCACACTGGGTGACCCTGTAGTGCCACTCTGTCATGGAGCCCTTTCTTCTCGATGCGATAGGAAAATTAACTTGTTAATCCAGAGCATGTCTGGAAATTCTTTGCTTAGCAGAGACTGATGAACAATATCTAAAGCAGCTAGCTCATATTTTAATTTAGAGCTACAAGAGTGCTGGAAGAGTGCTAAGTGCTGAATGTCATCAGCATAGCAGCAGCAGAGAAACCAGTAAACAACCAAGATCAAGAGGTTGAGGGTAATAAGAAGCAAGAAAAATAAGTGTAAGAAAATACAAATTCTCTCATGCCCAAATTCCCTGCTGTGTCACATATTCACTGGATTCAAATGCAGTGTATTTGAAGCACTTTGGGCTGCTCTGCCCTTTTTACTACACAAAGGCTAACTCCAGGTACAAGTCTTGCCGTTAGCAGTTTTCCACATATAAAAGGAGATTAAATAAAGATTTAAAAAGACAATAAAGAACCAGGCAAACGTCGAAACTTGCTGGTTTAACTGTTCAGCTGATACCCGTCCATTTACGTCGAGTAATTATGGATTATGGTCGGCTACTTAGCTCTGTGCCGCGTGTGAACAGCAGTCACCATGACTCATGATCTCTCCCTGATATAAAGAGGAAAATAAACTCACCGTGTCCGTCTCTCTGTGTCATGTCACCCACTGTGTGCACAGAGATGTACTTAGACCAACACAGCTGTTCCTGCTGTGCCTCACAATTAACATTATAGCAGTTTAATAGCACTACTTTAACTGAGTGCAACATTAAATGCAGAAAAGGCTGGCTAATTGGAGTGAATTAGAAATGAACTATGAGAAAGAGGCCAATCAGTACTGATCTTTTTGAGACAATACAAACAGCAGTGTGTTCAGTTAATATCAAACAGTGTCGATGAGAATGCTGGATAAATCTCAGCATATGGCAATAGGCTGTAGGGTGGCACTGCAGTGCAGGGAGTTGTCGCCTCACAGCAAGATGGTTAGTGATGGTAATGCCAGGGACAGGGAGAGATTAAGGCAGCTGTGGTGACCCCTAAAGGCAGCAGGTAGAAGAAGAAGAGTTTAAGTTTCAGTATCGGCATTGCTATGTGACTAAATTAATAAGTGTAGTGCAATGAGCTCTTTTAGTGTAGTTTCATTCCTGCAGCTGTCATCTAAAGTTTTAGGGTCGTATGCATCTGGATGAGCAAATGACAGCACCTCTGTTTTGGCCTCAGTTATTAATACACACAGATATATGCAGCAGCAATGCACTCTCACAAAGCACGTTTTTAAAACAAAGAAAAGGCTAGCGTTCGGGATGTACAGAGATTTCTTTAAAGAACAAGCTACACAAAGCCAGACATCCATTCTCAGTGCAGCTCTCCTCAGTTGTAACCTGAGGCGGTGGAAGGCAGCCATGATTTAAGGGCTCTAATTAAGTTGCTAACTGTGAATCTATCGCAATTCACATTTTCTCTTTGGCCGTAGGGAAAGTACGATAGATTTTAAGATGCAGAGGAAGAGATGTACAGCAAAGGAAATCGAGAGGAAAAGGAGAGGTAAGAGAGGTCGTGGCAAAGATGAGATGGAGGACAGTGAAAGGCTTTCCAGAGAAAACAACAAAGAGAACTGGGCCAAAGTATTGGCCTCACCCAGCTACAGAGTACAAATGAATTGGAGTGCTTCCTGACATAATTTTAGAGGAGCGTGAGAGGGCACTGCCTGGTGTGACATGCTAATTTATGGAGATGTATTGCTTTTTCTGTTTTTCCAGGTTATAGCTTGGCACCACAGAATTAAAACCTCTGTTTTTTGGCTCTGCAGAATTCACTGGAGGGTTAGAAAACTAGCAGGCTATGATTTGTTGTTTTGCAGCTGGCCAGGAAATAGCTGTGGGCGTTAGAGGTTGAATGATAAGAGCATTGGACAAGACACCAAGAGGATGGGAACATGTCCTCCAATGCAGACTATTTGAATTCACAGTGGCATCGTTTTGTAATGACTTGTTTTCTGGGCTGAGGCTTTGGATCTTTATTTGTTGCATGCAACCCTTGAGCCCCTAGCTATCCCCATAGTGAACTTAAATGTAGTGAACTAAGTTGGTCTTGAAGCATATATAATGTAATGCACGACAATGCTCCGGAGTCTTTGGGGTAGGGAGGTTAAGGACGTTAGCATGATTAGCACCAAAGGCAGCAAAATGGTCAAAACCAGAACTAGACTTTCAAGACACACATTGTGTATTTTTGAAGGTAAGAATTTGTTTGTTGGAAAACTGCAGAGTGCACCTTTGAGGTTATGTTTAGCTTTAGATTGAGTTGGAAAGTGGACAAAAGTGAAGTTTTTTTTTCTTACCTGAGAAAAATAATAACAGTCTGGCCACATTTAGTTGACGTTCTTTCACTTCTGGATATAATCAGAACTGGAACCACAAACATCATAAACCTTTTCAGAGCGGACTCTTTCTCCTGGCAGTCTTTCCAAACAACCCGTACTTGTTTTTTGCCTTTCTAATGGTATCATCATGAGCTAACTGAGGCCTGTAGAGTCTGTGTAGCACTTGGGTTTTTTGTAAAAAAAAAAAAATTTTTTGCATGGGTTGAATTTGCTGGAAAGTCCACTCCCGGGAATGTTTTGGCATTGTGTTAACACACACCTGAATGCTGCAGACCAGCAAACAGCAAAAATGTGCTCACATTTGCTGATAATCAGATAATCAAGTACAGTGGTACCTCGCTATAACGATTTTTTGTGTGTGCAATTTTGCATGCTGTTTTTTTTTTGTTTTGTTTTGTTTTTTTTACTGTGCATTGTGTTCTGCGTCCTGATTGGACTGAATGATTAATAGTCAAATGTACGTAGTGTGATATAATCTGTTCTGTTTAACAGAGAGATATTACTGGGATTAAATTCTGCATGGCATAATATCTGCCCCTTAATGAATATAAAAGGGGAAATGTGAGGCAAGGAAATTAATTTAAAAAAGAGTTCCTGTTAAACAAACAAACTGCATCCTATCACTCCTATCAGAGGTGGATCATGTTGGCTCATCTTCTTAACTTATAATGAAAGTTCAATATCGGCTTTAATACGCGGATGTAAGCCTCATATAATCTCTGAAAGTCCTCTAGTTCTAGGTCACAGTAGCAAATTGATTAACATTTACAGCTTGGTTTTTAAAGAGAATAACCAAACGTTTTTCAGTGTGCTGCACTCTAATATTACTGTTTGGTATAAAGCGTGGCTCATCGGCACAACATTTTATCAAAAGCCAGCATGTCGATGAGAAGTGAGAAGCACCGCTGTGACTGTTCGAGAACTGAATTCAATAAACCGAGACTTTATATTCATCCAGAGTTTAATATGAACCTTCATACCCCTCGCTGTTGTGGAAATGAAGCCCACTGAGATCACAAAAAAATGAAAAACAGGCAACAGGGAGAACTCGGTTATCATTTTGGATTAGACATCATGGGTGAAAATTTTCTGCAAATTAGGACGAAAGCCAGCTGAGGCGGAACTTTGACCAGTTGTACAACGTTTTTATAATATTGCACTTTATGTATTGTAGTGCAAAGACTGCATAAACTAAATAATGTGTTTCAAAGATTAGAGCTAATAAGTCCTATTACATGCCATGTGAGAAATGGGATGTAGAGCATGCTGTTGTCAACAGGGCCCTGGAAACTGAACCACTAGGACATTTGCATCAGTAGTCAAATACAACAGTAGACTCAAATAGTCTAAGACAGATGCATTGTTCTGTATGCCAATGGATGGATGGAGGCCAGTTTCCAGTCCCAGTACAGGAGGGGACTGGTTTCTATCAGAATAGCGATAACAAAGTGTTCCTCCACAGGTTAATTTAGTCCAAAATGGAGCAGAGCCGGGTCTCTGACCCCAAATTATTGAGTTTATGAGCATTAATACATCATTTCATCCACGCATTTGTTCACACTGAACTGTTTCTGCAAGCAGCCAACAGCAAAGAGTCAGCCTTTAGCCCCATTCACACAAAATTAGTCTCACCAGGAGAACACATGTGCTTTAGGAAATAAATCACATGTCTATGCTCACATAGGACAAGCAGCTCTGTGTTTTACTTGACGGCAACATCTTTGGTCCCTAGCTACAGAGCTAGCATTAATATTAATAGACTGTTAAGCATCTCATCTATCTCACCACCCTTCGAGATTTCACTCTTCTAATGGATGTGACCTGGATCTCGCTGTTGATAGGTCTCCATGTTGTTTGGCTACAACAGCACAAAATGCTGTCCAAACTTTCTTTTGTAATTACCAGAGCAGCCTCTTTTGTGTAAGAAAAAGCCAGGAGAAAAACATTTAAAAATAAAGTTTGCAAAAGGGAAAAGGTCATCCAAAACAGCCTCATGTTAATTTGCACCTTAATTTAGTATCTGGCTAAATGTGGAGGGTAATTTTCAGTGCAATTATGATTATTTTTTAATTATGGCACCGATTACCTTCACAATTATTACGAATTATTTGAATTCCCCAGGTAAAGACTACCACTACCTGATCTCTTACAGTGTTTAATCACATAAATACAGTTTCTGGATTGTTTTTGGAAACCCACGAAGATTTGCTCACAAAAACCAACAGGAACAGATTTGTAGAACTTACCAAAACAGTCCTACAGTTTTATTGTCTTTTCTTCAAGCCAAGAGCACCCAGAGTAATCACATTGCTCTGGGTGCTCACAAGAATCAATGTGAACGTCTGTGAAGCAGATTTTTCACCATCATTTCACCCAGTGCAAATTTGTTTCAGTAGCTGTTTTTAAAACTGAACACAGAGACTAAAACTGTTTCTTTGAAACTGGTAGTAAAATGCTTTTTAGTACTCTAAAGTTGGACATTTTAACACGAGAGTCTGAGGATTTCTTAGAGTCAACGTCAAGTGGCCGTTAGAGGAACCACACGTTAGCTTTATTTTTTAGCCCTGAAGCTTTGTTTCTAACATGCATCGCATGCTTTGCTAAGAATGAAAGAAGTGAGATTATTCATCCAAACACAGAACTGATTCAGTAATTTAAGCATAGTGTTATATTCATGGCATTTGTTAATTGTACTGCACAAAAAAAGGGCGTAAGTACTGAAATGTGTGATTAATCAAATCAGCAGTCAAATTAATTTCACTTTGATCTGTAACAAATTGAAGTGATTTCCGTGTCTTCTTTATATTAGGGGACAAGTTTCAGAGCTTTAATCTCCAGCTGTCACCTTAGAACTAAACAGCTGCACAGAGAGCACGTTCAGCGATAAAATAATTAACTTGAACAAAAATGTTGGTTTTACCACTCTGTGCACTAAATCACCAGGTTATTTTTACATCATAATTTGATAACTTTTTTGATTGGGAATGGTGGCGCTCACAGGGATCTTTCTGAAATGCCCCTTTTTATGTGGGCACACCCAGAGCCTGAAGCAGAAAGCCCTTCTTAACAAAGAAAGTTGAAAGGCATCGTTGGGGGTTTTAGGTTTTGTCTGGCTCTCTTTTGTTTTAGACTCCCTAACATGGATTTGGTGCTTCTTGCAGCGGGGCTTTAGGGGGATTGAGGCGGACAGGGGCGAGCTGGAAAGGTGTGCGTTGTCTCTCAATCCCACCCATACAAGCAAAAGGATTTACTGTTCATCACAGGGTTTATAAAGGGACTAAAAATATGGATAGACAGATCAAAACTACGGTTGAATGAGAGGCGGCGGAGATGAAGGAATAGTGTTTGACTAAAATGTAGCTTAAAAACTTAATCCAAAATATATGTGTGTGTTTATACGCAATCTTAGCCGTGTGACAGTGCCAATTAAATTTTTGCTGGGAGCTGACCCCCAAATTAATCAGGGTGTGCAGTGATGGGATGTTTTCTCACCATTCCTGCTTTCTGACACTTGCCAGACTCTGTGTTTGCTGCCTGATGCGGCAGTGGTCGTCCCTGTGTTTGGTTGACTTGATTAAATCTGTGGTGTAATGGGAAACAAATTATGGCTTATGCAACATGATGAGTTGAAGAAGGGGGGCATAATTAGTATGTTCATCCACCTCTTTAAAGAGATGTGTGGGTTTGTCTCTATGTGTGTGTGTGTGTGTGTGTTTGTGCAGCACATCTCCCAATCCACACTCCGTCTCCTCCCCCTTCTTCTCATTTGTTGGATGTCTCCTCGGCTTCAGTGTGTGTGTGTGTGTTTTTGTGTAGTACATGTGTCCATATGTAGTTGCTGTAGGGCCGACATCCCGGTGTGTGCTTGACAGTGTAGTGAATAGTTCATATGTATTCATGAGTAGTTACTTCAGGCACCACCACCAGAGTCATCAGTCCTTGGTCTGAAAGTGATCTGTCAGTGGCTGTAATGATCCAGCACACACACTTACATGCACACACTCCCAGTTGCAAGGTCTTCTGTCCTTGTCAAGCACGCCAAGGTTGGTAACTCTCACATATGGCCCGAGAGCAGACGCACCTTTTTTTTGTTTCCTGGCAGAGAACAGGCTCCAACAAGTTTCCTTTTGACTGACAGGTAAACTCAAAGAATGATGTGCTGCCAGGTGAAGACTGTGGGAAAAACAGACATGTGCATAAATATAACAAACGGAGTGTAACGTTTGGTTTAATTTTAGTGTCATTAACATACCCTGCTCTTTATCTATTTAAGGAATCTATTTGTAAATGCCTTCAGAGTGAAAATCGGTTGAATAGTAATTACTTTTAAAAATAAGATCAAACTTTCAGGAACTGTTTAGCAGTCTTCAGATTTTTAAGGAGTTTGGTTTCTAAGTAAGAGTTTCAAGATGGCTTTTTAAAGACTTTCTGCCTGTTTAGTGGGAATGGGTGTTGTAAGTTTGTGGGTATGTGCCCAAGTTAAAAGTTTAATTATGTTACTCATTTGTTCTGATTTGCATTATTTTTGTCATGCATTTGTTCGTCATTCATCCATCCATTTTCTGTCACTTATCTGAATCCGGATCACGGGGGCAGCAGTCTAAGCCCATACCTCCCGCTCCTTAGTGACCTCATCCAGCTCTTTTGGGAGTGGATACCAAGGCGTTCCCAAGCCAGCCAGGAAATGTAATCGCTGTAGTTGTTCAAGAGTGAGGGAGCGGGAGATTGACATATGGATTAGTTCAGCATCAGCAGTGATTTGCACGCTATACCAGTCTGGTGTGGTGCAGCAGAACCAAGCATGAAAACTAAGCTGTCAGTCTATGTTCTTACGCTCACCTATAGCCATGAGCTCTGGGCGGTGACCAGAAGAATGAGTCTGTGGATACGAATGCAAGCGGTGGAAATTAGCTTCTTCTGTAGGGTGTCTGGGCTCTATCTTAGAGTATGAGGAGCTTAGTTATTTGGGAGAGGCGCTACTCCTCCATATCAAAAACATCCAATTGAGGTGGTTTGGACATTTGGCTAGGAAGCCTCCCGGGGCACCTCTGAGGTGAGGTATTTCTGGCATGTCCTAAAAAAATATTCCATACAGTGAAAATCGAAAAATGTCACACTTATTATTGTTTTTGCGTTTAACATACATTTCTGTCTCCTTCTGCTTCTGTGTTTGTGCAGTGGTATTGGTAGGAACTGGCCATGGGCATCGGGTGGTAGCAGCATCCTGGCAGAGTATGGCACCCTGCATCTGGAGTTTATGCACCTCAGCAGACTCTCAGGAAATCCAGAGTTTGCTCAGAAGGTAACAGACACAGAGACTTTTAAAAGATGTTTTTTTGTAATAAAAAAATATCTAAGCAATGAAATATACCAGTCCAGAGTCCAGATAAAGATGCGTATGCAAGAGTATTAGTTCTTTATTACATAAAGAAAAACAAAAATCCTAAACCGGAGATATACAGTTCACATTAATTGATATCAATTACATCTTAGTATTGTTGTGTATAGATATTTACTAAAATTAGCCTGCTAACTAGCTAGTCCCTTGTATAATAAAATATAATGTGCATATTTTGCAACTTTTGAGAATTTTAAGAAATATTTATGTTCTTTTTTCTTTCTTTTAATATTAGGTAATGAACATCCGTAAAGTACTCAATCGCCTGGAAAAACCTCAGGGGCTATACCCCAACTACCTGAATCCCAACAGTGGACAGTGGGGCCAACGTAAGTCCTGATTCCCAGTTTCACAACCTGTATTTTGTTCTTTCTTCCCTTTTTATTTGTATTGCTTACATGTATTCTAATACTGCTTTAAAGATTTGTATAGTACTTTTCAAAAACAGTGTTACAAAATGCTTTACAAAAAGAAATAATCCACACAATAAAATATAGTTATACAGCAGGGAAAAAGTAATAAGAGAAGATGAAAGCTCAAAGGATAATTTATGAGGGAGGGGGAGCTCAAGCACCAATTAAACCTCTGTGGACGTTATTTTCTGGGATAAATCCAGTCAGCCATTCAGAGGACTATTTAACGTCTACATTTGAAATCTTTTCACGCTATTGCAAAGGCTTAAAATTAAGCTAATTCCTGCTATTCACCAATTAACTTTTAACCGCTGAATACTCTCACTAGGTAAAAGTTCAAAAATGATGTGGTAGACGTCTATATTGGGTACTTTTAAAAACATATGTGACACTACATGCAACAAATGATGCAAACTTTAAATGCATTTTCCTAAAATTTGAGAACTTATAGATTAACATGCAAAAAATAGATATGATTATTTTCGATGAATTTTGAACTAGTTAAACTGTGGGTTTGTTGAATTATTGTGGTTTGTTTGCAATGCAAAAAGATGAATACTCACATGTGAGCCCATTCGTAAATTAGTTAACTTCTATTTAAATCACCACCAAGTTTATACTAAAGCTATCGACTGATTACAGTCCACACAGCGTTGTTGCCACAGGTTAAAAAGATGGAAAAGTCAGCATTGCCAGTTTGGCTGACCAGTCAGGCCATACCGCCACGCATGTGTGGTTCACTGATCCGAGAGGTGTGCTGTACGAGGATCTGAGGCAAAATGGTGCACTGTGTATTTGCAGTTTACATATCAGAAGCTGTGCAATAAACTACATTTTTTGGATATAGTTATGAGAGAGCTTTATATAAAGTCAACGTAAGATAACAAACTTTGGGAATCCAAGTTGTTTTGATTGCATCATTGAGAAGATGTTTTATGCACATCCAGGATTCTTGCTCCATATTTTTGGCCGTCGTTAGATCTTTCTTTTTATTTTGTTTGTTTGAAGTACCTACTTAAGAGAGTGAAAGTGCACAAGCATATCCTTTGTTTTTTTTTATGTAGAATTCATTGCTGCAGCCAGGGCTAGTACAAAAGTGACTGTCTTATACTGATTTATAGGTTTAGTGTCTTTTAGACTTATTGGTCACTAATTAGCTAACATACACTATTGTAGGTCCATTAGCAGCACCACAGTGCTGTCACGTTCTTTATAGGCACAAGATGATGCTAAACATGCTCTAAACTTGAACTTTAGATGCTTCTTAAACCCAGTTTCACAAACAGTATTAGATCTGTGAGAGTTTTTGAGAGTAGGCATCCATGGTTTCAAATAGCCTCGATACATGTAGTGTTTTATGTCCACTTTAAAGTTCCTGCCTACTCACCAGATGCTACAGTCAGAGTGTGCCAGATGTTTCACAGATGGCATAACTGCATCCAAATCAAATTTACCACTCGCATGAACTGTTTGCGTTTGTTTGTCTTGACACAATAAAAAGGCAGTAACGTTTCAGTCCCAGGTTTCCTGCTGGCTAAGCATCACCAATCACAGCCAACACCCTTCACATGTTGAACTCTTTCTTTCTTTCTCATTTGGGGATTTAGCTGCCCCCAGTTCTTCCATTAAAGCTTATTTGAGATATGAGTGTTTAGAAGGCTGCTTTGAGTACTCTGGGCCATCCTTAACATGTGGCGGATAAAAACTGTGTTAATCTTCTCGGGTTCGTTCACTGATTAATGAGAAAGTAAACATCTCCTCTGTGTGCTGTAATGCTCGACCCTTGAACTTGTCGTTTTCTTGCTAGTTTATGCCTTTGCTTTGGACAATAATTTTTATGCGTAATACTAAAGTACGTTAATCAAGCGTTCCTGTTGTGTTTGCACCTTTTAAGATTTATCTCGGGCACAAATGCAAGACTGAGTCATAACTTCCTCCACAGAATAAAGGTGAAATGGATCAGTGTGTAATTAAAATGAAAATCGTGGGTTGAAATCTTTGAGTTAATAATTAGCGAGACTTTGAGTCTGGTATCAGAAATATTAATAAAATTTGCATTTATCACTTGAAGAATGTCAGCAAGGTTAGATCGTTTTTATCCACAATGACAATGACACACTAATGCATGCAAATTACAGCTCGTCTAGATTACTGCAGTGTACTTTGTGTCGATCTTTTAAAGAAAAGAGATCTACACCTGCAATTTGGACTGACTAAAACCAAGAGATACCATCTTATTGTAGTCATTACTCTGTCTTCAGCTCAGATTGACACTTTGAAAGGGTGGCAATTATTTTTTCTAATTTTCTGTGAACTTACCACCATTTATTGTGCATTAATGATCCTTTACCATAATTTTAGATAACTTCTCTTTAAACCGTGCCAGAGGACGAATGTCCCCTCCCCTCCTGATCTGGGCCTGAGTATACTTAACATGCCCCCCCTCTCTTTCTTTCATGCACTTTGCTGTTTAATTGAGGCTCTTTTTGACAGAACTGACAAACTTTCCTCTTAAACGTTGGCTTATAGATTTGCTTATTACTTACTGCATTCATTAGTGTTTTGTGCTTAGGTTGGGTATACAGAAGACTATTAATATGACTCTTAACCTGAAGCATGCTCTGCTTTATTGTCATTTTTGGTTCCAATGGGGACCATAATTTACTAAATGGACATGGTGTTGGTTTCAGTGAGGCTTGAAACTCACAATTGAAACCTTGAGTTCATCAGCAACGTGGATTTTACGGTCCGTTGACGCCAAAGTCACGAACACGAAGGTTTGGCTCAAATTACTCACATGAAAGCAACGAAAGCAAACCCTGAGAAAAGAAGCATCACAATAAACAGTGAAAATAACTGCTGCTGGTAGCGCTTTTACTTTGTAACCATTTTAAATTCGGAGTATTGAGAAACTTGGGCTTTATGTTATCTTAAGGATCTGCACTTTCGCCGTAACAATTGTCACTTTCATAACTTTCATTCAGATTATTTCACTTTCTTTGTTTTTTGTTTTATCTGTCTACTTATGTCTTACCCAGTTGTGTTTATCTTAAATGATCCCTATGCAAATGAGATTTAATTAAAGTTTACCAAATGAAAGTTCTGTATAAATATTATGGAGCTCTGTTAACAGTGACTGAAGATAAAGAGTGCTAATATTTGTCCGTTAAACAAAGTTGATATATGCTGTTTCAGTAGTTAAACAGGCTGACAGAATGATCCAATATTAGTTTAAATTAGCTTAATAAAAATGTGTTAAGTTGTACTGCTTGTAGCTGTTGTGGAGCTTTTGTTAGGCCAGGGACACTCAGGAAGCTGGAATGAGTCATGCAGAATTACCTATGCAGTAATCTTGATATAGACGATTAATACATGTTGACGCATTGTCCCCCAGTCCCGAAGTTTGTTCCAGAGCGGGGTATCTTTAAACTAATTTGCCACGCCTCTCCCTTAGTCTATTAGATAACCCTGACACCACTCTGTGACACATTTTCCTAAGTCCAGATAGGAAAGATGTCAGTTGGGGCTCAGATTAAGAGACTAATCTCCAAGGTCTTTGAATGACTTGGACACTTCTAAGGTCATGCCGAAATGGAGAGGCCCACTCTAAAGAGAAAATCCTTTACACAAGCAGCAGAGGAAGTGTTTCTGCAGATGGGCCTAAAGTGGAATATCCTCTTCCTGTTCTCTTTCTTTCTCCTCACTGTGTCATCACACTTTCCATTTGAACCTTGACTTTCTTTAAATTATTGAAACCCACTATTTACCCGTGTCACTGTCAGGTATTTTCATACTCACTCCAAGGCACGTCTTTAACATCTCCGGTGCTGCACAGGTCCGCACGCTCGTGCTTCTGACAAGGCGCAGGTAACAGGGTGTAATTTTAAAGCCATTATCGGACTCGTCACACCGTGCGACTGAACAGGTAATGATAATAATGATAGAGACGTGGAGCTGGAGGAAGAGGAAATAATGGAAGTCTTGATCACAAAGAGAGAGGAGAAAGGACAAGAACATAAAGAAAGGTGTATAATGTGGAGGTGATGTAACTTATAGTTTGGGAGAGGAACCCAGCACTAAAAGCCTCTCCTTTCTAACAGCACTTGTCATACGTTGGAGGAAACTGCCAGCTGGGTACATATAATTAAAGTGACACTGACAAGCGGAAAGAGTGGGCCTGCATATCAAAATCAGTTTTTCAGCCTGTTCTTAAAGTTGGTTTAAGTGGGGTTGACCACTAGAGAGCAGAAACCAGTGGCTTAATAAATTTATTATAGTGATTTAAATTAGAAGGTGGATGCCAGGTTCTTGAAGCTACAGAGACAGACACATGTCCAAACAACATTTAGTCACCTTATTACAAAAATGCCCACATGGAGGGCAAACAGGGGTTACAAGGGGAGATTGTTATTCTCCCAGATTCATATCTTCTCACTTGCTCTCTGTTAAATCCTGTATTTGTTAAGTCCTCACATATATCAGCATGAATCATCAGGCCCCATCATGCCTTAAAGACCTCATAGCATCATGTTATCCCAGCAGAGGACTTTGCTGTCAAGCTACAGGCTGACATGTTCCTAGAGTTTCTAAAAGTAGAATGGGAGCCTTCAGCTTTCAGGCAACCAGCTCCTTCTTTAGTTTCTGGAGACATTCCTTCTGGTTTTATAAGATTAGGCGTAAAACTTTGCTTGTTTTTATAAAGTTTGTAGTTAGGGCTGGGTTAGGTAAGCCTGAACAATCCTTTAGTTATGGTGCTAGAGGCTCAGACTGCTGGGAGGTTCCCATGATGCACTTCAATAACCTCTTTTCACTCCCGATGTGTTTACATGCCACTACTGTATCTCTCTCATACCTTGCAGAGTTTTTTTGGCTTGTTTGTTTGCTTTTTTCAGTTTTAACAGGCATCTGCCCCTCTCTGACTCTGGTTCTGCTGGAGGTCTCTTCCTTTTGAAACGTCATCTTCTCCAAACATCACCTTTGTAATCATAGGGGACTGTCTGGCTAATATTGCAGGATCTTAACCTCACAGCATAAAGCATCTTAAGGCAACAGTTGAATTTACTGTACTACCTTCCAGATTATTTTTACCAGGTTTGTTTAGCCAAAAGAAAAGGGATTATTGGAATGCATGGAGTATTGGACTGTGTGCAAACACATGCTTCGTCACAGCCGCTCAAGCAGTCAGCAGAGACAGATTAAACCAGTGTGAGACTGGAGAAAAGTTTTGATCAGGTGCCCTTTTATGAGCATTTATCTTAAATATCCATGGCTTCAAACAAATCTAAAAAATTGTCAGGTTACTGCCAAACAGTTTCTTCTGATATGTTGCATATCTAGAAAATTCTTAGTCATCATGCTGCATTTTGACCAAATTTAGTCACAACTGTGGAGCCCCAGGAGTTAAACACAACATGGGGAGCGGCACCAAAATTGCCCTTTAGCCTGCTGCGTTTTCATTTCAGCTGCCTGCCAAGAACTGCAAAGATTAGGCAAATTAGCGTAATAAAGGATTAGAAAGTGACTTTGCTTGAAACATTGTTTTGCATACACAATACAAGAAGGATCATGCGCTTTGTAATTTATTGCAGTTAGACTGTGGAGTGTGAGTTGATAGGTAGCAGTCACACACAGAGAAGGGAAAGAAGACTGAAATTACTTTAAAAACTGTTTTTTCTTTTTTCCACTTTTAATTCTTTGTGAGTATTTTACATTTAAAATAAACTATTATTCAATTTTACATTATGATAGTGCCATGTTTGCAACACCTAAAATCTGATACAGGTCTTTTGATTTCCACAGCAAAACAAATTAGAAATCCTTTAATCGACTTTTATTAATGTTTTTTTTTTCCTTTCTTTTTTTCACTGATATGCGTTCAGCCTTTATTAGAGTTCTGTCAGGTATTGTTTTTTACCACCTACTATTTTATTAAAGGGGATGTTAGTATCTGTAGTATCCTAAATCTGAATCTGCACCTGTGGTTTACTTGCTTTTATTATGTGATGGGCTGAAAAACCACTGAGAGCACATCCACGATTATAATGGTTGGCATTTAGCTGACACTCTTAACCAGAGCCAGCTACTATGATTTCATCCAAGTATTTTATGCAAATGATGACATACTCAATTAGAATAGAAACTGGAAGTTCAAACAAAAGAAGGAAAAATCGTCGCTTTTATGCTCGTCTTAGATTTTTTTCATCTAGACAGAAATTATGCAACAGTGATGGGGAAGGCATTTGTTGAATAAATTATAACTCGGGGATCTCTGCTGCTTAACGCTGTCTGAAAAAATATCTCCACACCGCAGCTCTCCAGAAAGGCTCTCTCTTTTACATATTGTGATTTGAAGTGTTTGTATTTTATCCAAACAGCTGTGGCAGTGACTTGTGATGATTAAGTCATAGTTTCCATCCTCTCTCTGTTTATAAAATATTAAAAAAATGTTTGCACAAATTTATTCCAATCGCACAGCTGTAATGCCGTTTGGCAGACTGCTGATGGTCTGTTTGAAGCGTGTGTCATCTCTCCTGATTGGCTGGTGCTGCTGTTCCTGTTTTTTGTTATTGAACTTGAGGAAGGCCAGGTACCGTTATCAGAAACAAACTGTGTTCGGCTCCGTCCTCCTTTTTGCCTCACTTTAACATTATCACAGCTGACATTTAATCTCTGCACACCACAAACAACCTCAGACTCTGTTAATGATGCATGCATATGGATGAGGCTTTGCTGACCATCAGCAGGACGAATGCAAAAATGCTGCTCGGCTTGCTCAGCTCTGTGAAGGCTCACCAATAAAAAATAGCACGCACACACATTCAGAGTGCTGTTGTTTATCTTGGATCACCGGTATGCCACATACACCGTGTCATGTGAGGATGATCTTTGGATGGCAGTGTGATCTAACCCAGAAGACAGATGGGGAGGCCTGTTTGTTTCTGTGTGTCTAAGTGAGTTTCACTCCTTTCTTTATCTGTGTGTTGCAGATCACGTGTCCGTGGGTGGCCTGGGTGACAGTTTCTATGAGTACCTGCTCAAGGCCTGGCTGATGTCTGACAAGACTGATGAGGAAGGCAAGAAGATGTACTACGATGCCCTGCAGGTACACACACTCACACACACACAATGACACGCTTTTCAAAATGAGCTGAGGCGACTTTGACTGTTTGTGATTGAGGGGAGAAAAAAAAAGAAGTATTCAGAGTTTCAATCACAGACTTCACTGGAACTGCAGCAGGTATTAAAATGTGCTATCAGTCAAGTGATAGTGGATCTCTTTATAAACAGATATCTGCAGGAACGTTTTACTTTCTAGTTTGGCGTTTTTTTGTGTATTTGCGATTTAGGTGACCACATCGCAGCAAACCAAACGTGACACAAACTGTGTGTTTGTGTGAGTAACACCACTAATGCTGAGAGGTGATCTTTTTTTTTTTTGAAATACATATATTTGGCACATAAATGACAAATATACAATAGTTTATCCAACTAAATTTCCAAGTCTCCTTACAATCATATTCCTTTTTTTTTCTATCCAAATAACTGTTAAGAGAGTTACCTGTTAAATCAACTGTGTTTTTGTCTCTTTATTATAATAATAGTAACAAGAGCAAAATAAATATCTGTAACCTCTAAATAAAACCTCTGAGAATTACCTTTCAAAGTTTTGTCCTTGTTGTTCAGTTGTTGCTCTAAAAGTGTCTGTCCTGCTTTGGTAACTTTTGTAAACTCGAGCCAATCAAAATGTGGAACATTGTCTCATTATGTGGTACGAAGGGACGGGGGATGAAAACGAGGTGCAGTC
Source organism: Simochromis diagramma (assembly GCF_900408965.1). Taxonomy (NCBI): domain Eukaryota; kingdom Metazoa; phylum Chordata; class Actinopteri; order Cichliformes; family Cichlidae; genus Simochromis; species Simochromis diagramma. The sequence continues at coordinate 18,978,358 of NW_024387492.1, forward strand.
TCACATAAACTGGGACACATCATCAACCTTCTGTATTTGTAAAGAATGAGCAGCAGATGTAATGGGAAGGTTTGGCCCAGATATCGCTTATTTGTGGAAAAAAATTGCCATAGCGGCCAGAGGCCAAGTCAGCAAACAAGCCTGTGGGTTTCCGGACCGAGTGATTTTGATAATCACTCAATCATTTTTCAGGCAAAATGTCAAAAATACTGTCCAGGTTCATCCTTTAACTTTTGGGATTTGCTGCCTTTTTCTGAATATTTGGGGTTTCTTTCTTTCTTTCTTTCTTTCTTTCTTTCTTTCTTTCTTTCTTTCTTTCTTTTTTTTTACAATTAACTATACAATTGTAAGATTTTGTGTTACAATAGTGCATGTTCATACAAAAGCTTAGGATAATGAGGTTGGTGTATACAGGTAATGCTGCTCAATATGCTCAGTTACAAACATCTGTTTGTGAGGGCAGCCAAACTGTTTGGGAGGAGCTAAACTGCTTGTTTAAAACATGGAATGAACTGAGGGCCTGCACCAGGGCCCAGTATAAGATAAATAAGGATTATTTTGAATAGTGAATCACGCAAAGCTGCTCTAGTAGTGTCCAAAAGTATAAATAAGTCTGTGTAGTACTAAATAAATTTTAGAAAGTATTAGTCGTGATTCTATTTTCCAGTCTTTATCATGTGTTAGCACTTAGAGAGTAATGCAGACAGTATTGTGTATCTGCTTTGTATTTTATTGCTAATATATGGGGAATCCCGAGGTAACCTCTGGAAGGCTGTGAGTGTATTACATATACAGCCAGTGACCTCTCATTTGAGGCTGTTCTTGCTGAACTGACAGCATAAGGGTCTGTTTACAGATGGTGAACTGTGTGGATTTACTCTGGGGTTTTGCATCCTCCGTGCACCCTCTGAGTCATAATAAATGGTTGTTGGGTAATAGCGGAAAACAAGCATGAGGCCATCTTTTGATATTGAAAAGTGGCCTTTTTGTTGTATTTATTTCTGTCTAGCTTTGAAGCTTTGCAAGTGTTACTTGTTGCCTCTGTAGTTTTATGCTAAAATATGCTATTTCACAGATTTAATTTTAGTCTAAAGTGGAGAGTTTTGTGATTTTTATCTCAAGTAATATAATCTTCAGGAGCTTGATACAGAGTTTGAGCAGATGGAAGGATGACACAGCTGACAGGACTACTGCTGAATAACAAAAGACACATCTACAGTAACAACAGCACTCGTAAACCCAAAGGATAGATGACACACACGCACAGACAGACACACGGAGACAGCTTTTCTCTGTTAGAACAAATTGTCAACTTAAGTTGAGGTGACAAGCGACGGGTCTCAGCTGGAGAAAGCTGATTGTCCGTCTGTCTTTCTGTGGCACACTGGGAGCGAATATATTACACAGCGACTAAAATACAGACTTAAACACGCTGAGATAGTTTACCCATAATCCCTCTTGATCTTTGAGGATTATGGGCATTCTTGTTTTATTTGTCAAGGAGAGGCTCGGGAGGAGAGAAGCAGCAGGAGGTCTATCAAAGTCACAACAAAACAGAAAAAGGAATAACTTTTACTTTTTGTACAATTTGTGCTCCTTAAAGGGTCTGTAAATAGAAAAATACAAGGTTTTTCATTTTGGAGCACTACTTATCCATTAGAGATAACAACTGGAACCAGCACAAATCAGTAACTCTTAAGATGATTTAGTTTTAGTTTTTCAATCATATCTAGCAATCTAGTCTTTGGTGATGAAGGTAAATCACAGCCACAAGCATTTCTATATTTCCCAATGGGATTGACATGTTTTCTTATCTGCAGATATCTGCTGAGACTGAGTATAAGGAGGAAATTATTATCACATATTATGACTAGAAAGAAATGTTTGTGCACAGCTTCAAGCATATGTTTTCTCATGTGCTCAGGGGTCATCCCAGATCTCTGGCGGTATCAATTGTAGCCTTGTTATAACAGTTTCAGTCTAATACAATTGATTTTCCCAAGGGGCCACATGAGAGACTGGGACTGTTGTTGAAGGCGACATGAATAAGATGAACTCTCTTATGCTCAGTGTGAATTTTATCCCTTTAGAAGCTTATTGGTCTATAGAGATAAATCGGTATAAAGAAATCAGATAGTTATTGGGCATACCTAAAAGCTCAAAGTGGATTTTTGTTGTTCAGTGATTCAAATTAAAGCAGGTGAAGCTATGAAGATTCCGATTTGCCGCACTGGCATCCACCTGTCAGTCAAATAAGCCATTAATAATGAATAAATTCAATCCATGATATTATTTAAGCATATTACCATGGTCACTTTATAGAGTCTTAGGTGATCCTGCAGTTTAGGCACATCTGTGTTGACTATTAATGTTCTCTTCCTCATCTTTAAGGTGCGACAACAGTCACATATTTTAACCAAAGCTAACACGTTTGTAATCTGCGTTTCTTTCAGGCAATAGAAACCAACCTGATGAGGAAGTCAACCAATGGGCTGACCTACATAGCGGAGTGGAAGGGGGGGCTTCTGGAGCATAAGATGGGCCACCTGACCTGTTTTGCAGGCGGCATGATCGCTCTGGGTGCTGATGGGGCGCCCGGTGACAAGACGGGCCACCAGATGGAGCAGGCAGCGGAGATCGCTCGCACCTGTCACGAGTCTTATGCCAGGACAAGTAAACAGACACTCCACTTCATCTTTTTGCCCCACTTCTGATTTGGTTTGTTAAGCGTAGATGCATTTCATTGTAGAAGTGAATCTGTTGACATAAATGGTAAATGGCCTGTATAGCGCTTTACTAGTCCCTAAGGACCCCAAAGCACTTTACACATCCAGTCATCCACACATTGGTGATGGCAAGCTACATTGTAGCCACAGCCACTGACAGAGGCGAGGCTGCCGGACACTGGCGCCACCAGGCCCTCTGACCACCACCAGTAGGCAACGGGTGAAGTGTCTTGCCCAAGGACACAACAACCGAGACTGTCCAAGCAGGGGCTCGAACCAGCAACCTTCCGATTACAAGGCGAACTCCCAACTCTTGAGCCACGATCGCCCCATAACGTGTAGATTTCTGAATATGGCTCAATCTAAACGGTTACTACTCTCCAAATTATCTTTCATGTCAGGTTTTTGAATGCTGTCCATGCACTGTTCATTTTTTTTAATCAAGACACTCAAATTAGTGCTTACTGAGGGGAAAGTGCTTTTAGACTCATTTAAAATTCTCATTTTTAATCAATGCCATATTTTAAGAGGATGCAGTTTTTTCCCTTTTTCCTCTTAATTCAGATATTTGTATTTATCTCCCTCATTTAAATGCATCCTTAGGTCGTGTTCTGAGTCATCGTGATTTGAATGCAGTTCTGGAGAAACTTCACCGCTAGCAGTTGAATAGCATTATTCTTTTCAGTGACCACTGACCTCTAAGTTAGTGGTGTTGCTCTGCACAGCATCTACATATATTACTTATTTACTTACTTACATATTAGTTTACTTTATGTATATGGATAAATAATAAAAACAAAGTGAAAGGGAAGAAAATCAGGCATGTTCACTATTCTGTAAGCCTTACATCATGTGGTTTTCTATACATGTGCAAACATGCAAAACATATAAATATGCTGAAAAACACGGTTCTGTTCTTCATCTCTGAACATTTTCTTGTCTTGTTCTTGTCTTTTGCAGCTTTGAAACTCGGACCAGAGGCATTCCGTTTCGATGGCGGCGTTGAGGCCATCGCCACCCGCCAGAACGAGAAGTATTTCATCCTCCGTCCTGAGGTCATTGAGACCTACATGTACATGTGGAGGTTTACCCATGATCCCAAATACAGAGAGTGGGGCTGGGAGGCTGTACAGGTAAAATATCTATCTATGAAAACGAAGATTGTGTTAATTTGAGAAAAACTGGAGACAAAATTATGAAAGGAAAAGGAAAGTTTTTCTATTTAAAAATCCATAAATTGCCTGTAAAAACAAAAACAAAAAAACCTCACACAAGGTCACTCATGATTTAGTGAATAATCCTCCCTAAGGTTCAGTGATTTATGTCACCAGTCACCGATGGCCTTCTTTGTCTCCCTCTCCCTCCGTGCTGTCCATTCTCCATCACCGTCTCTCATTCAGGCCTTGGAGCAGCACTGTAGAGTCGAAGGAGGCTACAGCGGTGTCAGAGATGTCTACGCTTCATCTCCAAACTACGACGACGTGCAGCAGAGCTTCTACTTGGCCGAGACGCTCAAGTAAGACACAAACTGAACACCCTTCACTTCTGTCCTCTTATGATTGTGCTGTCATTGCATTTTATGGTGCGACTGGGACCCTGCAGCCCCGAACTGACAGAGATGTCAAGCCCCACACAGACACACACAGGTTGTCATTCATTCACACTAAGCTCCAGAGAAGAGTGTCACACACTTACTGAAATTGAGGGACTTTTGTAGCTGTACAAAATAAGCAAAGTACATTTTAGGCCCAAAATTACAAGCTACTGCCAGACGGAAAAAATATTAGGTTCACAAATGAGGCAGAAATAGAGGGGAAAGTGTTTAAAGCAGAATCTTTAGGTCTTTTTGCTTTTAGCAGATAGTTTAATGTGGATTTCTTAGAATGTGGGACAGAGGGAAAGAGGGACAACTTGAAGTGTTAAAAAAAAAGTTGGACTCAAACTGTGAACAGTGGGATTACATAGCTGTTGCTGTTATACCTGGACAGCCCAACATTGTAACCAGAGTATCTACAGGTCCTTAAAACACATTTAGTATCAAATTGTCCTAATGTTGTTTTCACTGTTTATGTTTTTACAGATTTTAGTCAAAATGTGACTATATTAACCTCCTGTGCATACTGTAGATCATGCATTGTTATAAATGTGCTGTTTTCAGAATAGGCCAGAACCCAATTCACAGTGAAATTCAGAGGTCAGAGGCAGAGAGAAAAGCCGTGAATCACAGTTAACCTAGTTATAGTATAAACCAAAGATTTAGCCTTCTGTATTTAATGAATATGAAGTAGAGGGATATCAGCTGTAAGGATTTTACTTATTTATTAATAAATAACTACAAAGAAGTACTAAGAAATATGTACAAAGGAAGACTGCAGTACAGGGTTAAAAATAAAATGCAACACAGTACAAACCTTAATTCTCTCAGCAGTAGGCTATAAAAAAGAGCTTTCTTCTTCTATTGCCCCAGACTGTGCAACTCAGTAAAATGCACTGTCATTCCTATAACAATTAAACCAGATGATTTCTTATAGATTGGTTATGTTTAATCAAAAAAAGTGCATTTTTTGGCATAAAAGATGACATGAAGGAGAACCAAAGTGACTTACCAGTGGCAAAGATCTTGCTGTACTGCTGTAACACCAGTAGCATCTACAAGCTTAAGCCTCATTTATACGCTGTTGTGGACAGACAGCTGGAGATATAAACAACCTCAAGGCCTCATTTCTGTTATTCTTTTTAAAGTCCAATTCAAGTCCACTCCCTCATGCACATGCATAGTTTTCATTCTGCCTGAAATATTTGTCAAAGCGGAGCTAAATTGAAGAATTTGGAGTTAAACAGCAGAGCTGGTTACGTGGGATGAATTTACATTTTAAAAAAAAGCCAAAACAAACAAGAAATATTGTGTCTAGAGAAAAGCTGTAAGACATCTGTCATCTCTCATTTAGCCCTAAATATTTAGTAGCTTGTAATTTCAGGACTCAAAAAAGCTTCCTTTTGGTTAGTTTTCTTTGTCAGAAGTGGGATGCGGTCAACGCCAAAGGCTTAATGTGGATGGTTTACTGTTATGTGGCTCAATTCCGTGTCTTGTCTTGGTTAGAGTTGACATTTCGGGTGTGAATGTCATATTTGTGCCCTCCTCTTTTTGCTCTTCTGGAGTAAAAAAAACTCAAACGCAGCTGGGACTTTCTATCCTGTAGATGACAAAGAAGCTTTTAGAGTTACTGGTAAACCAGAATATATTCATCTTTTTTCATTTCAACATCTGTTTTGCATTCCCGAAACAGTCCAAAGCTAAACTAGGATGATTTCTCCTCTGGGACGTATAATAACATGAAAAGAATTGGATACAAATGTGCAGAACTTGTTCTGAATAAAAGAATATTTTGCAACATTATAAATAAACTTCCTCTTCACGACTGAAAAACGGTGCCTTGATACATTAGATCTGAAATAGCAGAAATCTAGTAGAGAAAGCCAGAAACTGTGAAAAACACCGCATGTCCTTACACACCACAGGCAGCACGCCGTCTCACTTTTTTCTCAATACTTGGCTGATATTTTTACTTAACTGCCCTTATGTGCACGTCTCAGTTTGAATGTGTTAATGTGTGTGTGAGCATTTGAGTGTGCAGCCAAAAAATGGCTCTTTAAACGTGTTGTCAGCCACGCAGTATGATGTCTGGTGGCTAATAGGGCTTTCTCTCGCCTCTCCAGCTGTGCTCAAGAAGACAAGTCTGTTTAAAGCACGAGGAAAAGTCTCGGCTACAGCTTAACGTGGGTGGAAGCGTGTGGTCATGCACTCTGCTGTGTGTGTTTGTGTTTACTTTGTGTGTCTGACTACGCAAAGGAGGAACAAGGAGAGCATTCAGTGTTAGTGTCATTATGAAACATTGGGTCAGTAGTGCCAGAGTCAGGTAAGTAGTAGTAGCAGCTACACAAGAGTTATTCATTACATGTTCTTTTCAGGTACTTTTATAGTATTTTGCTCAAAGTTGCAGCTTCTAGTTAATGTATTTTTTTATGGATGTAACACAATCAACCATTCACAGCGTAGAACTATGCTAAAATTAAAGCTTAAAAGAGCCGGGGAATCAAGGCTGAAAATTCTGCATTCATTGCTCCTGTTAATCGAACATGGTTGTAGGGCACGGTTTTCTGACCAGTTATCCATTTTTACATGAATATTTTTAAGTTGCCTGAAGCAAATAAAGAAAAATGTTCAAGGCGAATTTAAAATCAGCTGTCAGAGACTCAGCAGCATTGAGAAAGCGCGCACAGGCTGTAAAATAGCTTAGTGCAGTTGAGCTTTAGAGCTGATACGACTGGTGATCAGATATCAATACTGTGGCTTCAGGTCTCTGCTGATGCCGAGTGACAATCTGACAGGAGTGTAAAATTATGCCAAGGGTCACACTAGAATATAAACAGGACAACAACGTCCTCGTGACGAGGAAAATTCGGTGGTTTGCCTTGAATGTTTTTGCTGTTGGCGACCGATTGCAAGTAGTTATGGCAACCAGCTGTGTTTTACACACATATGATGATCACAAACAGACTGATAGCAGACTGACTCTGTCTTATTCCCACTTTTATCACCGTCTCAGCCCTGATTCCCATCTACAAAGCAAACAATTCACACAGCACACGTATCCAAACACTTTTTTTAGTGTGACTGTAGCATAAAACTCTTGTTCATCTTAACATTAAACATCCAAAATGGTCCTTTGTGCGAGTTTTTTCTACTGATCATCAATCGCGCTGGGTCTTCTTTTACTGCTCTGTCTGAGGGCACGTCTTTACTGCCCGTCTCTTACACGCCAACAGCTCACAAAAACAAAAAATAAGATGATATGATGAATACAGCTTAGGTTAAGTGCAACAAAAGCTTCCCAGCAACTGTTGCAACAAAACATAATGAATGAGCGATAGAGGGAGAGAGGCCAAAGCCTCATCGTCTGAGCTTTTCTGCTAGTATCAGCTCATGGTGACCACAGTTTGAGGTTAAGTCACAGATTTCAGAGGAAGAGCCAACAGTTTCTATGCCCACACGACATATAAGAGTGTGCAAATGAACCCCCGCCTGCCACAAACAGATTCTGAATCTGTGGTATTATGGCACGTGTTTTAAATGCTGCTAAGAACTGTTTTTAAGTTTTGTGGAAATGTAATGAGGACTCTTCAAAGGCTTTAAGATTCAATGAGTACGGAGAGAAGGACCCTTTGGTCGTTCTCTAAAGAGCATTAAAGCTGTTGAGAGTTATGTTTTTTGTTTTATTTTGTTTTTTTCACAGTCAAATATTCATTTTTTTTATTAAGCAATTAAGCTTTAAAGTTGAATGGAATGCATTTATTAAAGGCACAAGATACCAAATCAATACACTGATTTCCCACATCTGATATCAGCGTTTCTCACAGTTACCATTAACGTCAGCATGAATGTCTTCATTACTGTGTTCATCTGCTGATTATTGTTCAAATTACATCCTTAATTGACAAGAAAGAGTTTAAAATATACATTACAGGTTTCCACAGCTTCCCTGATGTTTAGTATTTGATCATGTGAGACAAATATAATAACATAAAATCAAAACCTGTGTGCATGCATGAAGCAGTGGACTTCATGGATGGACTGATTAAAGACCAAAGTTTCTATTCGCCTCTTTCTCCCGAGCCTCATGCAGATTTATCATCCTCTCCGTTTCCTTTACTCCCTTAGAAATTATATCAGCCACTCCTCCATCTCCCCCTCCTCCTCCTCCTCCACCTCTATCATTTTTTTTCCTCCCCACATACCAGACAGCTGTTGACAGGAAGTCAAGGTTATCCTAACAGAGCCTTATGGGGGCGAAGTGCCATCCAATCCAGCTTTTATTTTATAGGCAGTATATTTTAACAAGCGTCACCTCTACTCCTGATTAAAACACTCACGGACACAGAAACCAACTCAGCCAAAGTGTCCGACTTCCTTCTCAGATCAGTTTGTAGAGATTTATTTTTCCTCTTCATCGACATAAAAGGGAGAGCTGGCTATTTGTCTAGGCAAGTGGAACAGAAAAGAAAAAAGTGTCTCTGAATGCTAATGTGTTGTTAGCATTTTCTCACATTAAAGGCCCCCCACAGACAACTGGAAGGCAGAATAACTGCGTAACTGACCACGAGCCTGGACACTAACATAATAATTACCCCATCGGTCAGGCAACTGAAACAGACCTCGGCAGACACAGAAAATATCAATCCCATTTAGCTGCGAACCCACAAGTCTAATCCTCCTAATGTGACTCGGGGACTCTGGCATCTTCCGGCATTCATCTTCCCGATGCTGCCAAGGACGCCGTCGTACTTCACACTCCTGTCTGCCTTCAATCACTCGCTGCTGTCTGCTTGTTTGGCTGGCAGGCAAGCAGAGGAGGATGGGGACTCGTCCTGGAGTTTGAAGGCTTCGTGGACGACTAGCTTCTCGACTGAGTCATTATTTCATCCTTAGCTCACGCTTTCTTTTTAAGCTTGTCCCTTTTCTTCAGCTCCATTGTTTAAATTTTCATTTGCGACCAGTTGAAAACAAATCGTTTGTTTTTCACTCAACATGATGAAATCTGATAAGACGCCACAGGACCGCCAGCTGTCCTGAAACTCTTTCAATTTGCTTATCACTCCTTTGATGGATAATAATATTTCAGGGCCGTTTCATAACAGGGCGGTTTGATGACAGCGAAGCACAAAAATTGCATGACTTCAAGTTTCATAAACCAGTCTGAAATAGAGTCGCACCCATTCTTCGCTTTCAGTTCCACATCGGTCTCATCACGGCTTTGGCGAAACCATCGAATAAATATTGCAAAAGCTGAAATGCTCAGGAGTAAACTGTTTTTATTTTATTTTATTTTATTTTGATTTCCATAACTCTCATAAAGAAATCAAGGAGGGAATTGAAGCGCATTTAAACAGTTTATGAATAATGAATTCGGGTGGAACCACAGCACAGTCACAAACATTACTTTATTTTGGATCATTTATGCTAAGTTTGCTGCAACATTTCGTAGTTTAGCAACTTGATCTGACCCCTTCTTCTCTCCCGCAGGTATCTCTACCTCCTCTTCTCTGAGGATGACCACCTACCATTCGAACACTGGGTCTTCAATACCGAGGCTCACCCCCTGCCCGTCATAAGGAAGGATAAAACGGACAGACCCAACGAAGTGGAGTAACGGACCTGCCTGCACCGACGCCCAGAAACGTGTGAGAACCTCGATCCTGTATACTGAGCCTCCAGCTGTCTGAAACTGTTGAGCCGCTTGGAGCCCTGAGTGGTTACAGATCAGACTTCACCTGATATTGTTGATGGGCTCAAAACTGAACCCACTTGTGCTGGAGCCGGGTTCTCGCTGGAGACTCCAGGGGTTTTTTGTTTTGTTTTCCTTCACTTGATTTTTTTTTCTTCTTCTCTGGTTGAGTCCAAAGGCTGACCCAAAGCAACACATGTACTGCTGAATAACATGATAGCTCATCAAAATGTAGACATCATAATTTGAATCAAGATCTAAAGAAAAAAAAAAGGCCGTTTATTTCACAACTCGGTTTGACTTCCTTCGCTTTTCTGTTCATTTGGAGGGACAGTGTGACCAGCTATCACTTTATTCATCAGTTTAATTGTTGCTAGTAGCCATTTTTGATGAGGAGGAGGACGCTGACAGTCATTCACCACTGATATGAACTACCATGGAGCCCGAGTGTTTGGGCACCACACCAAGGAAAAGCTCCCCACTGAGGATCACAAGGCTGGCTGGCCGCGTGAACGGACGCTCAATTCCCTTCACATGTGTCGTCTTTTACCTGCTGCTCTACCACAACAACATCTGAATAGGAACTAGGAACCGGTCTTTCCTGCACCGACTTGAGTGTTTCATAGTGTCGTCAGAGAACTGCTGGTTTTCTTAAAAAAAGAATAGGAAAAAAAGGAAAGACGCAGCACAACCCGAGCCTCTTTTTATAAACCTGACCGACTCTTCTTCCTCCTTCCTTTCTCTTGAGTTGGATGTGACAAATGACGACCAGCCGCACCAGCTCATTACCTGCCAGTAACTCCACTTTCTCCCCACAATGTTTACACAAAGCCATCCTCCTCCTCCTCCGTATTCTTCTTCTGCTTTTCATCTGCATCTTTGACCCGCTTTTAGATTTCTTTCTCCTTCTCATATGTGCTCTGGGGGTTCGACCAGCACAGGTTTTTTAAAAACGGAATCAGAATTCGTTCGACAGTTTTTCTCCATTTACTGAAAAATAAAATACACATTTTTTTTCTTTCTTCCTTTTTGGAAAGGAACAAAATTCACAGCCTATGATTACAGGCTTTTAAACACTGAAAAGAGCATGAACCAAAAGAAAAAAAGGAACATTTGCCTCAGTCTGATGGAGCGTTCAACCACTTTTCACAGTCTTACTCCAAAGATGATGTCTGCACAGCTGTAATGGAGCATGGAGATTAGTTGGAGTGCGGATGAAAGCTGTAGAAAGAATTAGGTACTGATTAGGTCCTGACATTCAACAGAAATCTTCTGAAAATGCTAATATCCTCACAATTGACCATGTGTATGCATTAAAAATTTAGCTTCCAGGCTCTTTACAAGAGGAAACTGATTTATTACAGTCCTCTGTAATCCTTGTGCATCAGTCGAGCCCTCGTCCTCTTCTTCACCGCGGTGTTGCTTCTTCTTGTTTCCGTCCTCCAGGTCCGCGTAGGGCAGCCTGTAGGATCTTCCCTCCTCTGTGAGGAGACGCCGTCGCTCGACTCTTCTATAACTATCCACCTTCACACACACAAGAAGCCATACTACTGCAACGCAGCTTCACCGTGCTGTCGTTAACTGGTTTTTTTGTTTTGTTTTTTTTTCATCCTCCACTCACATGTAGAGTTTGTGACCGTGTTTGCTGCTTTTGTATCTTCAGAGTCGCGCTCGCCTGGTCATTTTAGTTTAATTTCACGGTGAAGACTTCTCCCGATGCCACACAGGAACCAGATTTAATCCAGTTTAGTCTTCGATCTAGTGCCTTCGCTGTAGAGAAGGGGGAGAAAGCAGCTCACGCAAACACAAAAAGCAGTTTCAAAGCAGTATTGCAGCTTTAACTAAGAGCTCCCATTGCTCTGATGAGGATTATAATAACACTAGACGCGGATTAAAGGATGATAACTGCTTTTTAATTTGACATTTGGACTAAGTTGGGCTTGATAAATGGCTCAAGAGTTGGTAGGAACTTGGGCTTTGTTGTGCTAAGAGGGAGATCAGAACACCAAAGTCCCGAGTTAAGAATTAAAATCAAAAATAAGTCCTATGCGCTTTACTTTTTCCATCTCCAGAGTCTGCGTCTCTGTTGGGAATCGCAGTCTAATCATTTGAGACCTGTGCAGGGCTCAGTCAACACATATTTGTTTGGGTATACTGACATCTAGTGGTAAGAGCTTCATATTACAGTCTGAATAACCGCAGTCTGATAAGTCAACAGCTACTTCTATGTCCATAAAAGTATTTTAACAAACAAGGAAAGGGAAAACATGCACTGTTGTACTTTGAGCCTTTAGATTGAATATTTGATGGAGCGAGGGCGTAGCTCATAGAACTGCACATTCAGTTCTGCTTATCCTCCAAATGAGCTTTAAACTGACAGATGGTGAGTCATTAGAAAGTTCAGTCAACAACAGGATCACTGCTGAGCTGATTTATTTGTTCTGGCTGAGCGACGCTTGTGCAGGTTATTTTTCTCAGCAGGTTAAAGAACATTTGCCCCAGGTGTCTCAGATCAGTCTGTAAGGGTTTCAGAATCAGTGCTTTCTGTTTTTTTTCTTGTTTCGTCATCAGTTCTGCATCTTCCAGCTTATCTGCAGTGTTGTTTTATCCATCTAGATTTTTTTTGGTGCGAGTCCTCCAGTTTTGGAGAACATACAGTCAAGAGGAAAACATCATGGGTTTATGTGCACTTCTTTCAGCACGTTTAATGGGCACAGTTTGATGGAAAAGAAATACATGAAACCGCTCACAAGAATGTTTGTAGAGTTTTGTGGATTCATAAAAGGTTTATCCCCAAAAGTTGATTCTGTTCATCTGGACGTAGCGTTTTCAGTGGGGGAAACGTTTCGTCACTCATCCAAGTGGCTTCTTCAGTCTCAGCTGACTGCAGGTTTCTCCAATGTTATAAACAGTACATAAGATTGGGGAAACCACAGTTAGCTGAGACTGAGCAAGTCACTTGGGTGAGTGACGAAACGTTTCCCCCACTGAAAACGCTACGTCCAGATGAACAGAATCAACTTTTGGAGATTTACTTACTTGGATGATTGAGCATGCATCAAGACATAAAAACTCAATATTCAAGAAAGGGCAGAAATCTCTACAGCCAATATCTACAAAAACAGTCGGCTAACAACAAAATAATCTAGATGGATGAATAGCACTACAGCACTACTTCTCTCCCTTTAGAAGAGCCCATTTTTCCTGATCCATTACCCAAGCATTCAGAATTTTTTACTTCCTGCCACCTCAAAATCGCCACTATTCACAAAAGATGAAGCTTTGACAAACCATACCACAGTCCTGTGTTTGCACGATGCTAAACTCCCAGATTTTTTTTATTTTGTTTGGAAAAGTAAAGCCCAAAATGCTCAAGCCCCGGTTTTTACCAACACTGACATATCGTTTCTTATTCTCTGAGCTGTGACCAATCTCTTCATGTTCTTTCTGTCACTGTACAGACGGCAGAGCTTACTGTTTGGTTTAGTTAGAGTGGCATTTATTACCCACGTGATGGTGTATTATTGTAATTCTGCTGATTGTGTTAATTTATTCTGTGCTAGAGAACATAGGAAACATTGGGAGCCGACCCCTAGGTGGCGCTGTGGGTTTTTAATTGGATTAGAGACAAAGACTGGCAGAGAGAAAGCTTCACAGCTGTGTGCTGGTCTGTTGGGTTTTAAAGAGCTGGCACCTTTACAGAACAACAGAAAAAAGGGGCGAAGGAACCACCTGGGAGTCGATGGGAAAACCTATAGGGAGCCGCATGAATGTACCATCCAATGTGAAGCGAAGAATATTTTGTTTGTATTTTTGTCTTTGTTCGCTTCAGTGTGCTTTGTTATGTTTGTTTTTTGGGTTATTTGGGGGGGTCGCTTTGTTTTGGGGTTTTGTTTTTTGGGGGGCTTTCTGGTATCTTCCACAGAAAGTGGAAGCCAGGCGTGCAGACAGGAAAAGGTTTGAGAGCAAAACAGATGGAGAGCTGCTTAATGTAGCTGTTTATGTGGGAAATGACCAAATCTATCACATGAGGTTTATTTCTACACTGTAGGGACATTTTTGTTTTTCTCTGGATGTGACAAAAAAACATAAAAAGAGTTAAAGACATAAAGTGTTCATTGTACAGTAGAGTGTTAGCACACTGTGCAGCTTTATATGAAACCACAGAAACCAGTGAGAGCTGATAACAGCACAGTTAAAATATGTAAACATCGCTGTCTGATGGCTGCTGATCAAAGTAACAAAATTCTGCTTCATCCATGTTTTGGGTTCAGTGGGACGGGCTCGCGAATCTTCATCTGACAAGTTTGGCAATAGAGACGTCAATTAATTGAAACAGAAAGCCTCTAATGAGGGAACGTGTGATTATTTTCTTCTGATTTCTTGTTTTTATTTTTATTCCTTTTTATGTTGCTGTATGAAAAAAAATGAAAACTACAGGAAATTTGTACTTTACTGGTATTAAATGTTAAGATACTGAACAGTGACAGTTATCAGCTGGCTGGGTTTAATTTGTAATCGATTACTTTGATCTCTGCCGACTGCTGTGACAGGCTCCGACTACACGATATGTTATAATGTGTCAGATTAGATTATAAATTCAAAATATTATTTTTTACTTATTGGCTACGCCCACAGGCACGGAAGCCTAGAAATTTGTCAGCTACCACCTAGAAACCTAGAAGCTTTGTATTCCCTGAGTGGTTGGTGGAGATTGTAGACAGTGATGAGGTGAAACTGATCGCCATGGTTGCCTGTAGTTTTTATGGAAGACACTGGCGTGTCTGCAAACACTCTTAGACTACTTTCTACGCTCTGGTGAAACGGTGAGAAAGGGCAGCACAAACCAGAAACATAGACCATAATTTCCCTTCAAAGTAGTAAAAGCTCCAACTGTCAAGCTCAACTTTTATTTTGAAAGAAAATGTTCTCCGTTTTTGGGTTGAGTGACTTTTTTTTTTTTGCTAGCAAGTGTTTGCAGACAGGTCAGTATCTTCCGTGCAAACTATGTGACTACAACAATGTGACCAAAGAAATCACAAGGATGTTTTGTTTCACCCCAAGTCCGTTACGGCAGATGGCAGATGGCTGCCCTTCCCTGAGCCCGGTTCAGCCGGGTTTTCTTCCTGTTAAAAGGGAGTTTTTCCTTCCCACTGTTTCCAAGTGCTGGGTTTTCTCTGTATTAGTTGTCTCTGTACAAAAAAAACTGAATTAAATTGAATCCGGGGCACTAATGTGAATCATTTCTTAGACAATTAATTCAAGTTTATATATATCGCACTAAATGATAACAACAGTCACCTTAAGGCACTTTATACTATCAAAAGACTCTAAAATATTAGAGCGAAAACTCCAACAATCAAAGAATCTCTTATGAGCAAGCACTAGGTGACAGTGGAAAGGAAAAACTGCATTTTAACAGGAAGAAACCTCTGGTAGAACCAGGCTCTTTAATGATGCAGACTTTGGGAGAAAGAAGATCAAAGTTAACGACGTGTAGCAGTGGTATCTAAAACATAGTGAGAAGAGGTCTGTGGACACAAAATACTTCTTTTTGAAACCAGAGAGGTCGCCCCCTGATGGCCATTAGAAAGAAGGCAGGATTAGCCTCACTTTTAAGGTCTTGGCGTTATTTTTTATTTATTTCTTTTACACTTTCTGCAGTCAGGACGTGGTGAGGCATTCTTTCGTCCATAACGCCAGTTCTTGTTCCCGAGTTCAACTTCTCGCTGATGTCGTGTAGTCTGAACCTGGCATTGGCCGTTCACATTGATCCTGATGGTTTTAGATACTTTAAGACCTGCAGCTAACAGCCCGAGTATTTTCTCTATCACGTCATTCCCTGAGATGGTCAAGTTACAGTCTAACATGTAAATATCTTCTTGAGGTCACAAATACCCTGTGACAGTCCTGAACCCACAAAAATGTCCAGTGTGCAGTTAGATAAAAGAGAGAAAAGAGTTAAGGCTACGTTTCACCATTAAGGTACTGATATCTCTCTGATGTGATTTAAGTTATTTAAAATTTCCGATGATTTCTGTCCGGTTACAGATCAAAACATTTAATGGTGTGTGGGTTGTACTTTCTTTTCTTTCTTTTTTTTAAGCCTCAGGTAAATATGATCGTTAATAGAGATTTGAATGGGTGAGATTTCGTGATATTTTCAGCAGTCATTTGCAGCATTTTGAGGAGTAATCTCCCAACAGGGAAATTTGCTTTCCAGGCATTAGTTGAACGCAGTATACATATGATTATAAATGTTGTTGTTGTTGTTGTCGATTTTTAAGCCCTGTGTGCAGACTTTTATTTTGAAGGTTTGTATTCTTAGAAACATTTGACCTAATTAGACTTAAAGGGCTCAGTCCCAGATTTTTCTTCAAAAAAATTTAGTTTCTCTTATGCTCGTGTCCACCTGGATTTTTATCATTTTAACATTAATTTCTCTCTCTCTTATTTGACACTGAACTGGTCGTTTCACTACCTGCAAAAGGAGATCTGGAGAATGTTTTTGGTTTCTGATGTTTGCTTTAGCTTCTCGTTGTGTGACATCAGGCTTTTGTTCATTCTCACATGCAGACTTTTTTTTTTTATCTGTTGTTTTCATGATTAAGCTGAAATGTCTTTGGTGATTTTATGATTATTGTGTTGACGGTCTGTTGCTTTCCAATGCCTTTCTATTAGTGAATATTAAAGGAGAATTACACCAGTTTCAGGAGTTCAAACCAAAGTCAGTCAGTCCTCTTTGAATATACACCACCTTTCCTTAAACGTCTCATACAGACCACACTGACATTTGTTTTTCATGGTGGTACA
Organism: Simochromis diagramma; assembly: GCF_900408965.1. NCBI lineage: Eukaryota > Metazoa > Chordata > Actinopteri > Cichliformes > Cichlidae > Simochromis > Simochromis diagramma. Next base: position 18,995,180 of record NW_024387492.1, read on the forward strand.
CGACCACTAGAAATGACTGGAACTCAATCTGAATTCCTGTAAATGGTCGTAAATCTCCTTTAAAGGGTTTAAACGTGTGAACCTCAGAAATGTATCTGTACAAAATATTGCTGATAATCTTTCCATTGCACATAGTTTACTTTGCATTTATATGCAATATTTTAATTTTGTGGGGAAATCTGTTTTATTGTGTTAATATTATAATTATTGAGTAAAAATGTAAATATTCCATTCCGGCAAACTGGCTGCTCGACATTTATATAAAAATCTCCTGAGCTTATGGATTAAGATGATATTAATGAGCAGCAGACTTTTTAATAAACTATATTTGTTACACTTCTATTGTGAATAAAAAATCTTTTAATATGTGGTTTCTTTGGATTTGTACTGTGTTATTTTAATCTACAGACCTGTTGTGGAATTTATTGGATTTGTGATATGAATTTAAAACCTGTGCTAAAAATTTGTCTGGGCTGCGAACACAAAAATACTTTCAGATTTAGAGCTCTAAACGTGTCTTTTCAGAATAAGAGCATGGTGTTAATGCGTTCATTGGGATACTTAAGTAGATGGATCCCCTCTGTCAAACTTTTTACATCAAATTATGGCCTTACAATCAGTTGCAGCAGAAACTGGATCTCACTAGAACAGGCAACATTTTTTTAGGCTTCTGTCCAATTTTCGTGAGCCTGTGAACGATGTAAATTGTAGCTTCTCTTTCCTGTTCTTGGCTGACAGGAGTGCCACCCGGTGTGGTCTTCTGCTGTTCTAGCCTGTCTGCTTCAAGGTTTTGTGCATTCGTACATGTTCCTCGCTGTACCTTGAGTGTAACAAGTGGTTATTTGTTGCCTTCATCTTGAAGCAGTCTGGCCATTTTCTAATGTCAACAAAACATTATCATCCACTCTGTTTCCTCTTTTTCAGACCATACTTCTCTAAACTGTAGACATAGTTGTGTGGGAAAGTCGCAGCAGTTTCTGAAATACTCAGATCAACCCAACACCACCAACAACCGTCCCGCGTCCAATCATTTAAACCAACTTTCTTCCCGTTCCTCATGCTCCATTTGAGGTGTTTACATGTCTAAATGCTTTGAGTTGCAGACATATGGTTGGCTGACTAGGTGTTTGTCTGAAGGATCGTGGGCTTTGGACTTTGCGTTTTGTTGCCACAATGCTGGTGGTGGAAGAAATTTAAGTTACTGCTATCTACTGTGGTTACACATATCTGCTAATTATTAGACTAATAAAATGCTGGAATTTCACTCAATGAATAAAACCAAAGCACATACATCTTGGAGGCCAGACACTACACAGCTGGACAAACATTAAAAAGCTTTCACAGCACATTAGTGGCTCCTAACTGGAAACTTGTGACAAATGCTTAGTGTCGTGCTTTAGCCCAGCCTGTAGCTGGTGAATTCTACCTATTGAGCAACTGATGAGGCCACAGAAAACAAGCAATCAAACAAGTGTAAAAAGGATAAGAAACAAAACTTTCATCACAATGTGTGAGAGAGGGACTGAACACAATCACAAGGAAAACTGAAGCCTAAAACTCAGCACGATGCCTTCCACTATTAGTGAGACACCTGTTATTAATGCTCCAAGGAGGAATGTGACGTTTCTCCGCTGTACCCATCACCCAAGAATCTTCAGGATGAGTGGTCCTTGGAGCCTTAAGGAATTAACAGAAGAAAGAGGTACATATTCAAGTATGCTACGAGGGAGCTGTCTGTAGGATGACGGTGAGACTTTGGAGGAAAGATATTTTGTAGATGCTTAGAGTCCCAATGATGGGGGGTGTTAAAGCTCACCTTACCTCACTGAAACCCTAAGCACTCTGTGTATAAATGGGAGTACTGTATGTACCTACGCCTGCTCAGCATCCATGACTGCGTGTTTTTGCCAGTAATGTTGCACTTTCTGGACAAAAAAGAAAAAGTAGTTCTTAGCACAATGGTTCTTTCATGTTAGCTATTAATGTGTGTCATGGAGGAAAAGGCCCGAGTGTTTGAGTTCAGACTGTGAGATGTTTAACACCATCTTGTTATTATGTTGTTATCCTTTATTTAATCAGGTGAAAGGCTACTTGAGATTAAAATCTATTTTCCAACAGAGTCCTGGGCAAGAGGGCATCGGAAGTGACAGATATGATGCAAACAAGTAAAGATGCAAAACCAACTGATGTCGAGCACACACAAGTGAGGACAAACATGCAAATCGTATGTAATAAAAGATCACTATGACAGTGATATTAAAAGTAGTGACACTGACTTAATGAGCTTTTCTCTCACTTCTTTAAAATGGACTTAAACTTCCCCTGTTCAAAAGGGGAAGCTTAGATTGCTTAGATCTCCACTGCCTTTCTTTCTTTGTAACTCACGATACGTGCTGCACTATTAATATTGTGCTCAACCTACATTTACGCAAGATGGCTCTCATTTGACTATCCAAATCATTGTCTGACTGAAGACTCATGACGTGAGGTAATATAAGCACAGAAGGACTCATCCAGGCTGGAAAAACAAATCAGGAAGGCTGGCTCTGTGGTCGGCGTGAAGCTGGACACTCTGGTGACAGTGGCAGAGAAAAGGACATTAAAGAAACTGCTGGACATTATGGACAATGCTGGGCATCCTCTGCACAGGGTGGTAAATAATCAGAGGAACCTGTTCAGCGACAGGTTGCTTCTCCCAAAGACAAGAACCAACAGGCTTAAAAACTCCTTTGTCTCACACGCCATCAAACTGTTTAACTCCTCGTTGGAGGGGAGAGGGAGGGGAAACAGGAGGACAAAGGAGGGGGGAACAACTGAGCTGTAGTGCTTTTTTTTCAACTGTGCAATATTTGCAATATTGTTTTATATTCGACCTTTTTTGTGGGGCAAATAATATTGACACCAGTCATTTTGTGTTTTTCTGAAATTATTCTGTTATTGTGTACAAAATATTTAAAAAATTAAGCTATAGGGAAATCCTCTAGTTGAAAATCCTGTTTAAAAATAGCACTTGGGACAATTGTGTTGGTGACAGCTTTTGTTATAATATCAATAATATTTCTATGAATATGGGATACTGTTACATGTTTGCATAGACTTTTGTGGAATATGGAGACACTCTTGGCATTATATGAGCAAAGTGAGACTCATTTTTTAGGGTTGGTGGAGATGAGTGTGAAGATCCAAACAATCCCTGTCAGTGATGGAGAAGCTTTGATGAAAATATTTGGTAAAAAGTTCACCAGCATGAAGGAAATGAAGTTTCAAACTTTCCTTAGGAGGAGCCCAGCACGCCTGCTTAAAGAAAAGTAAGTGTGCCGATGTGGATGCTTGCAGCGACTGCTGTATAGAGGCCATCCTGCTACACATGAAACACATCAGAGTCATAATTGTTATTTTAGTCACGTGTTTGTTTATTATCCTTATTGTTTTATCTGGGACGGTTTGCAGACATCTCAGAGAGAGGAGACACCAGCATCTGAACAGAGACTCAAACCAGCAACCTGCAGCTCCCTGCTTGGCTGCTCCAGTTTTCTCCTCACTCATGTTGCCCACCAGTGATTTCTAGCTGCCCACCCACACAGCAGGCTAGAATATGCGCTGAGCCTCAGCACCCAGTACTTGGACATGTTTTCTTTATTAAATAATGAACCAGACCCCAAAAAGTAAGCAGCTGTTATTGCTAGGCAACGGGATCAGCGAGTGCTTCACCATACAATACAGTACAGCTGATTAACCTGCAAGAAGAACTTCAAATGATACAGGCTGAAAATGTCAAATTAAAAGAAGAGGCAGAAAAATCAAGAGGAGAAGCTAAAAATTCAAAGTTTGAAACTGAAGTAGTATTGCAGGAATTACTGCATGTGGGTCTCAAACTTAAAGGAGAGAAAATGGGAAAACAACAGGCAGAAAACGAGAATGAAAACATGAAGAAAGAACTGTTGGAAGCTCAAAAAGCATTGGAGGAAGAGAAAAGCACAGCACAAGAAGCCAAAAATAAATATCAAACTGCAAAGAAGGAGGCAGGAAATGTGATACAGGAATTACAGGAGGTGCAGGAAGGTTTTGAAGAGGAAAAAAGGAAAATGCAGTTGGCAACACAAGAAGCTGCAAATGTAATGGCTGAAGCTGAAAAACTAAGGAAGGAATTACTGCATGTAAAGCAACAACTTGAAGAGGAGAAAAACGTAAACATGAGGCAGAAAATGAAATTGAAAATATGAAGAAAGAATTGTTGGAAGCTCAAAAAGTGTTGGAGGAAGAGAAAATGAAAATACAGGAAGCAAAGAAAGAAATGGAAGATACAAAGACTTACACTCAAAACATGAAGAAGGAACTGATGAAAGTGCAAGAAGAACTTGCAGAAGAGAAAATTGAGGTGAAGGTATTCAAGAAAGAAATGACCGGCTCTGCGGTGACCAAGAAAGACTGCAAAGACGCACTTAAAGAAATACGAAAGCACAAAAATGAAGCTAAAGAGCTCCTCAAACACAAAGTGAAACTGGCCAAACAGCAGCTGAAAGAAAAATTTAAAGATGCCGAGGAGCAGCTCAACAAAACCTTAAAAGAACTGAAGGCAAAAGAAAAAGAAAAGCAAGCCGAGGACAGGAGGGGATTCTGGAGCAGACTGCTGAGAAAGAACTGACCCAGCAGCATCAAGTTTGAGGAGATCAATAGTTTCTTCCTCCTCTCTCCACCTTTCTTTCACCCCATCCTTCTTCTTGGGACGTTTGTTTGTTTTTTAAAAGCTCTAATCTAAATACATGTACTGAAATACACAAATAAAATTGCCATAACTTGACCTCATGTTGCCTGCTTCTTTTCTTGTGTGTCTGTGGATGTAAAACAGTAACACACTTTCTGCTCTGTGTGTCTTTAACTGTAAATAAATGTTTTCATTTTAAAATGCAGTGCAAAAAACTTCTGCTCTAAATCTTTTTGTTTAGCAAAAAGCTTTTTTTTTTTTTGCCTGTTGTGGAAGTTTTCCATTTAAATAAAGCCTGCAGACGAGCGGTGAGAGGTAGCTAACATTCTTTAATCCAAACACACAAAGAACAGACAACCAAGCTTGATGAAGTCCCTGCATGACCGCGGGACAGACGGTCAGCAGAGTCTCCCTGAGCCTAGCATGGCTCTCAGTTTGGTTTTGTTTTTTGTTTTGTTTTTTTTGTTTTTTTTTTGCGCCTGTCCCGTTTGGCTCTTTTGCCATCAGAATTATTGTCTAAAGGCAAAGAAAGATGCCCAACGGATTTACTTTACCAAATTGACCATCCCAGCCTTGCCATAATGGTCCATTTGATTCACCTTTTATTGTTTATTTTATTTTCACTTACTGAATACGGGACAGACTTGACTGGGGGAAAGAAGGGGAGAAAGAAAGAGGGAAAGAGAAACAGCTGAGAAGAGGGACGGGGGAGAAGGGCAAAAAACAAAAACCAACAGAATGAGCAGAAAAAAAAAAAGAAATAAAAAATGCATATATCAATCACCTGGATCACCTGCTGAGAAAGAAAAAAGAAAACAAGCAGAAGAGAACAAGAGTAATAGAATAAACAACATCACAATGATATATGGGAATATGACAGTAAATACTAAATATTAAACATTATTGTGCAGCACATAAGATCAACAGAACACAGTGTGCTTTGAGGTAGGAGCCAAAAAGGGTGTAGTTTGTGGGTGTGATCACCCGTGTGTACACCTGTGAGCATGGACGCGCTTGTTTTTTCAAAAGGTTCCTTCATGTAATGATCTGCTAGAGGGTGTGGGGGGGCCACAGCCCCGTCCTCCAGGGCATGAAGCAGGTATGGAGGAGATCAAAACTCCAGACATCCAGAGGCCCCCAAAACACAAGAGACCAAGGAAGACCAACAGAGGGGCAGCCGCGCCACTGTCCCAGAAAGAGCTGAGGAGAGTCCCAGATGAGGGCTCACTCAGCAGCCGCGGAGCAGAAGCCAGGGGGAGTTGCAGTGACGCGCCCGTGAGTTCCGCCGGCAGCCAGCCGTGCCTGAGTGACCGAGCCCCAGGCCGAGAGGCCGGGGGCACCCCACCTCCACCTCATGGCTCTCAGTTAAATACCTTCTCCAGGAACAAAAGGCAGTACACAGCTGTTTCACACCTTAAGGTTCACACTCCCTTGCTACCTACCAGAGTCCTCGAAGAGACAAAAGATTCTTCCTGTGGAGTTGTCTGCTTCCCCCAACTTCCCTACTAGACCCCCACCATTTGTCTTACTGTATGAGTGTGAGACATGTTAAAATCCAGTGGCACCAAGGTATCATACAATAAAATAATGTGATTAATACATAAGTAAAAGAAATTCCTATACATGCCCCTTCCTGATTTCTTATGTTTTAACATGTTTGTTAAAAAGTAATTTCCTTCTAAACCTAATAAGTGGTTTTGTCATCTAGCAAGAACTGCAATCACACATGTGCAATAACTGGTGATGAGTGTTTTACAGCGCTGTGGAGGAAATTTGGTCCACTCTTCTTTGCAGAATTGTTTTCATTTGGCCACTTTGGAGGGTTTTCCAGCATAGGCTGAGTTTTTAAGATCATGCTAAACCATCTCAATCTGATTCCAGTCTGCACTTTGACCAGGTCAAAACCTCCATGTTGTTTTTTGAGCCATTCAGAGATGATCTTGCTGCTGTGTTTTGCATTATTGCCCTGGTGCACTTGAGCTTCAGGGCACATTAAATGAGACAAGTGAGACCTTCAGGTTTTCCACATTTTCTGGATTAAGGCCCTCATCGTGGTTCTTTTTCCAAAGCGCTCGAAATGCCTTTGTAACCCTTTCCTGACTGATAGAGTTCAGTGTTTCTTAGCTGTTTCTTTAGATGTCCATGATGTTGCTTTCTGAGATCTTTTAGTCAACTTCACTTTTTTTTTTTTTTCTGCCTGTCCCATTTGGTTCTTTAGCCGTCAGAATTGTTGTCTGAAGACCAACAAGGATACCCAATGGATTTACTTTGCCAAATGGATCATCAAGGCCTTGCCGTATTGGTCCATTTGATCGACCTTTGTTGTTATTACTTATTTTATTTTCAGTTGTTACAGATGGGACAGACATGACTGAGGGATAGGAAAGGGAGAAAGAAAGATGAAGGAAAAGAAAAACAGAAGGGGAGAGGGACAGTGAGAAAGGGGGGGGGGAGAAAAAAAGAAATCTCCTGGATCACCTGTTGAGAGAAAAAGAAGAGAAAACAAGCAAAACAACAACAACAGAGCAACATACTAAACACAACACCATCGCATTAATCTAGCTAAGTGTAAACAGCAGTAAATACTAAATATTGAATGTTGTTGTGTAGCAAGCAGGACCGACAGCGCACAATGTGATTGGAAATAGCAGCCAATAAAGGGGTGTAGTTTATGTCTATGAACAGTGAACACCCGTGTGCACACCTGTGTGGATCAGCGCGCTTGTATTCAAAAGGTTTCCCCATGTAATGGTCTGCTAGAGGATGTAGCGAGCCATAGCCCCGTCCCCCAGGGCATGAAGCAGGCATGGAGGAGATCCAGGCTCCAGACATCCAGAGGCCCCAGAGTGCGAGAGCCCAAGGAGGACCACCGGAGGGGCATCCGTGCCACCCTCATGGGAAGGGCTGAGGAGAGCCCCAGATGAGGGGTCACCCAGTAGCCTCGGAGCAGAAGCCAGAGGGGGCTGCAGTGGCGTGCCCGCCGGCTCTGCCGGCAGCCAGCTGTGCCAGAATTAACCGAGCCGCAGGCCCAGAGGCCGCAGGCCCGAGGGCCCCCTTTGCCCCAGAAGAGGCCTGACCGAGCAACAGGCACCAGGCCCCGCCAAGTAGTCACCGGGAGTGAGCTGGTACATACCTGAGCGCCCAGCCCTGGACACCAAGAACCACCAACGCACCGACCCCTGAGGGCATCAGTCACCGGCAGGGAGTGTGGTGAGGGGAGATAGGCCTTTGGAGGGCCTGGGAGTGTCCCAGAGAGGTGGAGTGTAAGACCAGACGTGACATATAGACACAGACGAACTCTGTACATAAGATGTAAGGGCGGTGGCCACAATTCAGAGATGGTCCTGGTGTTTCACTGGGATGCTCTCTCCACATTGCAATGTGTTTATTAAACCCACTTCAAATCAAGCTCACTGGGTGTGTTGCAGGTTATTGTTAAAATTTCCATAACAATGTGTATATGTGTTAGTAGGATTAATGCATTTTCTGTTTGTGTGTGTGATTTTTGTGGGCCTCTCCTCCATGCAGTGTTTCAGACACTTTTAAATTCTCCACTCAAAGGCAGTCGGTTTTCCTCCCCAGGTTCCTTAGCCCAATTTGATCTCCCACACTAAACAACAGCGTTCTTCCATGTCTCCTCCCCCTCCTTCCACTGTAGTCTCATCTCCCCCCCTTGCAGCAGTCCATTGCAGTCAGTTGTCTTCAGCTTTGTCCTGTGTAATCCCACTGTCTCTGTCTGTTTGGTCATGCAACATGCAGCACCTGTATAAAAAAGGCCAAAGCAGACTGTACTTCCTCAGGAGCAGCACAACACAGAAGGACTCATCCAGGCTGGAAAAAAATGTGCCAGTGCATATTGGGAATGGTACAGGCACCGATCGGTTTTCTATCGCCCATTTGCTGGGAGTAAGGGCGCCCTCCATTTGTGAGGTGCGCCTGCTGCTTGCGGCACAGGGAGGAGAGGGCGGGGCGGTGGGGAGCAGCATCTAATAACCAACTCGCGAAATAAAACAAAATAAAAACAAAACAACAAACACGAAAACACCAGACATTATGATACAGATTTATAATTTGCACCGATGTTTTTTCAAAATTCTATACGCGCTCACCGAGAGCCCTCGGTGCGCCTGCTCGCTGCTGAAGTCAAAGTAAACTTTATTGTCCGCTACATACAGTCCAGTATATAGAGAGACGAGACGACGAGGCTCCAGTTACAGCAGTGCAAGTAAACAAACAATAAATATAAGAAGAGTAAGAAAATAAATATACACTTTAGGACTAGGGGTAAAGGGATCAATAACAATTTAAAATTTATAATTTACAGTTTGATAATTTAAAGTCTCACACACAACCCGTCGAAAGGGGGGGGGGGGGGGGGGCTGCTTCCAAATAGAGCACATTTCATTCATTATGTTGTAAATCATGTATTCATGATTTGAATCCTGGGTTGTGTGAAATCCCAGAAATACACCTTAGACAAAGTGAATCTGTGAACTAAGGTGTAGGTCTATTAGGTTTGTGTTCATACTGGATTGCAAAATTAAAACAAATGGAAGATGGACAAGAAAAATTCAAAGCCATCAGGTGCTCAGTTTAGAAAAAGTAGAAAAGTAGAGGAGAAACGAGCAAAAGATACAGGTAAGTAGATGTGTCATTGGATAATGGCAGCAGGTCATGTGGGTTACAGTTGCCCCAAAAAGAAATGGTAAAAATAGTAACAGTAACAGACTAAACTCCAAACAACACATTATGTTATAGATTTTAATATTAATTAGTCATTGTCAATTGTTGATTTGTCCTGTTTTCATTGTGTGACGAATTATGATGGCAGCTTGGTAGCCGTCTGCATACAATGCATACTCTCTCTCTCTTCATGTGTGCCCTTAATATGTTTATGTGTGTGGTGTGTGTGGGTGGGGGGGGGGGGGGTGGGGGGGGGGGGGGCAGAGAGAGTGTTCGCCCGGGGCACCAAACAGGCTAGGACCGCCACTGCTTAGCAGATTATTCTTTCTTAGCTTAACTAATGTTATTGATAAATAGCCTATCCTATTTCTTTATATCATGCAGATGTATCTATCTCTGATCACCCCACATACTGTGCCATCCTCACACCATCCACTACATGTTTTATGGAACACAATGAATCAGTGAACTGGAACAAAAATATTGCTAACATTCAAAAAAATCAATTTAAATACTTCATCAGCAGTGACAGATTTTTGATGAGCGCCATTGCATAAGTGAATGATGAAAAACAGTCATTCACATTCCTCCCATATAGCTGCATCTCACTGATAATTTGGGAATTATTTTGTTTTCCTTTTAGGAGCTTTGCAGGCCGGACTAAGAGCTCTTCATTCCATGTGTGCTGTAGCTATAGTCACTTAGTTTTTTCCCTCATTAATGTTACTTTGTGAAGTGTGTTAATAAAGGTTTTCACAATAAAATGCATTAAACAGACTGTTCCGGATGTGAATATTTTCCAAGGATATAGACTGACCCTTTCTGACTGGGATTAAAATGGAAAATTTTTTAACTTTAATATTCATGGAATCACAGTGAACCTTGATGTAATCTGTGGAAAACTGACCAGAGTTTTACAAAGTGCAGTTTTTGAATGACTGAGGTAAAAATCTACCTGGCCCTGTGAATAACTGACTGCCCTCTAAACCCAATTCACTAGCTGGGCCCATGTCCTCATTTTACGTTTGACAGCGTTTTAGTAGGTAAAGGTGAATGCTTGGACGTGAATTGAGCTGCGGTTTGGGGAAGGCCTCGAAGGGGACTGGCGACGGCTCCCAGGCCTGGCAGGTCCCCATGCACTAAATAGAAGTGAAGAAGTTAAAGAATTGAGAACAAGGGGGGAGGGAGGGTGGGGCATGTAAATGAGAATGAACAGCTTGCAGAACTGGGGGAACCTATATAGATGACAACCGGAAGGAGCTCTTCTCCCCTCTGCTCTTCTTCCCTTTTCTGGGAGGCAGTGGGGAGGTAGAGCGTACAGCCCTGATCCGGCGGGGAGGTGTGGGATGCCAGAACAGGTGCCCCCCTTCTGGCTCTCCTATCTTGTCCCTTTTGTCTTACTTCTCTCTATCACCTTTTCTATTCCTTTGAAGAAGTTAGGCTCCATAAATGTTAAAGGGGTAAGTATTATTTCTCAGTTGCAGTGAATAGATAGGAGAAAATAAACTGTAGAAAACTAAACAGAAGAAAGAAGAAGAGAAATAACAATTTAACAGAAACCAGTGACACACTCTGGGGCCTGCCAACCCTGGCAGGGCCTCCTTGGATGAGGGTGTCTCGTGATAATGGCCGAAACACCCGATGAATCCAAGGTCCACTACTGATGATGCGTCCCAAAATTTAATATGATAATCTAGATCAGATCTCTAATCTCTAAACCTAACCACGGAAGGAAAAAATGGCAGATTAGCTTGGGTAAAAGAGAAAGTTGAGGAACACAACGATGTGTGCCGCTGGTAAAGTTTCTGGGCTGACTTTCCTCATAACAGTATTTCCTCAAGATTTTCTCCATTTAAAGCCATGCATTATCAGGGATTGTAACATCTAGTTCTTTTACTGAATCATCAGCCCAGGTGGACAAGAGAAAAAGTAGAGATATATTTCTGTTTATATTATTATATAATTATTTTTTCATATTGTAAAAAATCAAATAATCATTTAATAATAACCTGCATGTCATATTAATATTATTGTCAATATTATTATTACATGTGGCTATCCTCACACTGTGCTAATGATGTACTTCTGACACCTTAAGCACCACTTAAAGCTTTGTGTTGAATTCAGCGTCTACCTTGGCAACCTTTGCAAAGCTTTGAAACCCTCTCTTCTCTCCACTAGATGGAGCTGTTCCACAGTTCAGTAGGAACAATGAGTATCATTCCCATTTTCTTTAGAGAACGTCCACCAGTCAGAGCAGTGTCTGATTGGTATGGAGCAAACCACTAATTAATTCACCTGAGATCAAATTTAAACTACAAGCCATTCAACATATATGAACTGTAAGATAAAAATTTCAATAAACTTTTAATTCATAACTAAGTGATCAGTGCAGTCCTCTTACTTAGACTTAGACTTAGTTCCTCCTACGCCGAGCGGCGCATCGGGCAGCTAGTGATCTCCATCGATGTCGGTCAGCAGCGACTGCTTCAGCTTCGTCCCAGGCAATGTCGACAGTTCTCAGATCGTCCATAAATGTTCGACGCCATGTGGTCTTTGGTCGGCTTGCCAGTGCGTGGACGCCATGTCATGGCAATCTTAGCTGGGCGATGAGGGGGTAGGCGTAAAATATGTCCCGCAAAGCGAAAGCGCCTTTCTGCAACAACATCGGCTAATGGGCGGGTGCCTGCTCTTCGTAGGACCTCCTCATTTGTTATTCGGTCCCGGTAGGAAATTCTCAGGATTCGCCGCAAGCCACGTTGTTGAAGCACGTTCAGGTGTTGAATAATTGCACTTGTTGAGCGCCAGGTTTCACTAGCGTAAAGTGCAGTAGGGAAGACTATAGAGTTCAGTAGTCTGATCTTGACCCTTACATTCAGGGAGGTCGAGTTCCAAATAGGTTGGAGACGTCGCAGGACACCAACTGCCTTCCCTACTCTGGCGTCGACATCCCGATCAGAGATCCCGTCATTCGAGATGATGCTGCCAAGATATGTAAAATTCTCCACCTCTTCAGCACGTTGTTGGTTGATCATGACAGGAATGCGGGCACGTGCATAGCCAACTCGGAGTACCTTGGTTTTTTTGGCGCTGATTCTTAATCCAACTTTCATTGCCTCCCTCTGCAGGGCCGTGGTCAACTTTTGGAGGTCTTCCTGAGTCGAGCCCAGCAGGGCGATGTCATCTGCGAAGTCCAAGTCAGTGAGATTACGCGCTTCGTGCCAGGGCACACCGATGCCAGCTTGGTCAACTGATCATCGCATGATGAAGTCAATTACCAACAGGAAGAGGAAAGGGGATAGCACGCATCCTTGTCGGACGCCAGTATTGATCTTGAAGAAGGCTGTGCAGCCGTCATCCGTCCGGACGCAGCAACGGGAGTTGGAGTAGAGACAACGAAAGGCATCTACAAACTGCTGAGGGACTCCATAGTGGCGTAGGATAGTGCAGTCCTCTGATGTGGAATAAATAGCTCAACAGAATCTTCAAGACTGGTGTCACTGACCACAAAAATAAAAGAACTAGAAATATTTAAAGCAAATATCTATAATTACAAATGTGACATTAAAAGTGGTCACACTGACCAAATAAGCTATTCTCAACCATGACAAAAAAGTCATGTTTCCAGAAGTACATCTTATTTCCTTTTCCAAACCTCTTTTCCTTGACCTCGAGGTCACTGAGGTTGTTGAAACTACAATATGCAAAAGATGGACTACAAAACGTGCATCTTATGTCACCACATTGTGTTCTAACGCTGCTGTTTTATAGAGGCATAAATAAACAAGAACAGCCTGTGAGAAATGTCCCTTCATTATAAAGGTTGGCATTTTTGGCTAAAACTTTGCCTCTGCCTTAAATCACTTCACTAAGGCAACTTGGATTTTTTTCAGAGAGAAACATGGATGAAGTTGTCGAAAAAAAATGATGTCGCTCTTTCAAAGCTGTTGTAATTAGAAGGCAACTCTAGTAGTAATGAATATATGGTTTGCTTAGGCCTCCACCTGCTCTCCTCCCTTGGAACAGCCACATCTCATTCACATTAACCACAGGAGAGATTTCTGAAGGAGACCATATCGAGTGGTCCTCTCTAAAAAAGACCGCAACAACACTTACCGATTCATCCCCTATTACAACAACCAGATTTAATAGAGTTCAGTCTGACAGAGATGGATATTTAGCTCCATGACTCAGTGACTGTGGAGTTCTTTTTAAGGTCAGACATACACAGACACATGGACGTGTCTTCAGTTCTGCATAAAAATGATCAAAGTTGATGGTGCAGGTCTGAGGGAAATGATGCTGTAGCCTTTACAAATGTTTTTAAAACTGTTACCATTTGTGAGTTTCAGCACCATGGACAGTCACACTAATGTGTTTCAGTAACCAGCGACAGCTACATCATGTCCTATGTCTGTTCTGCACCAGTGGTTTTTGTTTGTTGTGTCGTCGTCGATTTTTTTCAAACAAACTGTTATTTTTATGGAATATATAAACATCAAGCAAACAATGTTTTGTGCACATATAATGTGTGTTTGAATAAAAAATTAATTGTAGATTTTTTTTTTCCACAAAACAATTATAGAGTAAAATTGATCCAAAGTTGTTCTTCTTGTCTTCGTATGTAATGTTGTCTTTACTCCATAATCTTTTATTGGGACTGGGACCAATCGAGGAAGCAATTGGGACCAATCGAAAAGATTAAATATTTCATTCCTCTTTACTGCTCGATATTCTCCAGGCTGCTTATCTTTCATTTTGAGGAGTCAGTATTGTTCACGAGCTACAGGGTCATTCACTGAGCAAAAAGTGTTCTTGAGTTCTTCACGATCTTCTCTGCACTGTTGATATCGTGTGTAAGGAAGAGGACACCCAAGTTCATACTTCAAGGCTCTCATTTGACCATCCAAATCATTGTGTGACAGAAGACTTGGGCTGATTAACCTCCTACGACCCGAACTCTTCCACTGCATGCACTTTTAATTTCTCTTTGATATTTGGGCTGATTGGGTCCTGATGAATGTAAAAAACAAAGAATTACCAGATTTTTTTTTTTTTACCTAATTTTTGTTTCTAAGAAAAATGAGAGCCACATATGAGGATATTCGTTTAAAATTTCGATAGAACAGTAGCAGTATAATGTGCTTATAAGTGGATATCAGGCCCTTGAAGAGCAAAATTGAGTATTTTGGTCTAAATAACCCAAAATGTGATGTCCACATATGTGGACGCCAGGTCCTAGGAGGTTAAAGTAATTTAACTTATGACGTGAGAGTAAAAATATATTTTAGACATGCAGACATGTTTTTTTTCTGATCAGCTTTAATATAATACATGCAACAGGTTACAAAAGCCCGCCTTTAAATTTTGTTGCTTAAGTTTAAAGTTGTTTTTTTTAAATCAGCTAGAAGTCTGATAATTTCCATTTTACTTTTTAGTGCATTAGAAGTTGGGCTATTATTAATTGAGTCGATCAGAAGAGTTAGGAATGGTTCCTGGAGCTGATGGTCAATAATCTATAAATACACACAAGACGAAACGTTTACGCAGTACCATGCAAAAAGAAAATACTTAAATAGTCATTCCTGCTGCAGCAGTTCGATCCAAAACCGGTTTAAAGTGCTCAAAGATAACTAAATAATCTTTTAGCTTAGAACAAGCAATAAAATTCTCAAATTCCAACAATATTCCCCATAAATAACAGTCACTACAGTATCAAAAACACTGGTCCACACAGGAGAGATGCATGGTTTTATCTGAGTGTCCAGGAGAAATGTTTTAGCACTATGGTCAATAAATGGGGAAAATCATGTGTATAGGTGTGGAAATCAGTTTAACTGAATAATGAGTTCAGGGAGGGGACCAGAGCGTCACTTTTGCCAACTCCCTACCAGACCAGTGGGAAGCAATGGAGAAGATTCTGGCTCCCAGCCGTTCGTTAGCTCGCCATCCTTTTTAATCCCAATAGGGGTCACGTGGCCTGCATTAAATATGAAGGGCCAATAAGAATTCACAAGAATAATGCCAAAATGTCAGCCAGTTTGGCTCAATAACATTTAATTAATCTTGTTCCTGTGTACACAATAAATTCATAAATAAATAAACAGTATATATAGTCAATAGATTTATCTAACAGTTCAACTGCTATATAAAGACTACAAAGCTTTAAACCATTTGCCATCCCACAAATACCAGTCAAACTCCCCACAGAGGTTTACTTTAGGTTCGCTTTACTAACAAAACAATCATTCCATTCTTTGGATCAGCAGTAGCCAATTAGCCGCTAGCATCACAAACATCACATTAAAACGGGAAAAGCAATCGTTTGGAAATACGAACCTGCAACAGCTTGGTCACCTGGCGTGCAATCTGATTGGCTGAGCGTAGCCATATGATTAGGGTCATGAAACTAAGGTACGCATTAGTGATGTGTTTAATAGCAGGAAAAGTGTAGAAAATTACAAAACTCTAGTAAAGACAGATTTTACTTTGGGTTACTACCATAAACCCTAGTCAGAAACACCATTTCCACCAAAATATACATTTTTTTTTCATATTCTTATAGGCATAAAACAAAAACAACATAAAAAAAACACACAAAAACTGTCAGCAACCACCTCACGGCATGTGGGAGGCAGCTGACAAGTACTGAAAGACCAAGTATAGTGTCGAACTCCAGATCTCGAGGGCCTGCAGGTTTTAGATCTCGCGCAGCAGAGCGCGTTTGCTGTCACATTTTATTTGTAGTGTGAACGAGCAGACAAAAAAATCGGATTTGATAAAAAAATCGGAATTGAGCATTAAGACCTGCAGTGTGAACGTAGCCTAAATGTGCGCGCTTACAAATAGAACAAATGTATCCAAACCAATCAATAAACTTATTGGAAACTAAAGTGTATTACTATGTTCAAATGAAAATACAAGAGTTACTGACTTTACAGTGTGGCCACGGGTTTGGCCATCACATGGCTTAAACCATGCTGTAAATAAAAGACTCAGTGAAACGAGTTGCTTTGAGTCGATTTTAAACTGAAACTCTGAACATAATCTGCTCCTGACAGCCTTAGTTTTTAATCTTTCAATAGCAAACTCTGTGCTGTTTGAGAGTAACAATTAAATATAAAAACAGAGTTCAAACATAGTCGTAGTCTGTGCACAAACAGGTACAGGTGTCCTGTTTTAGGATCGTATATTAATGCTTAATTGTTGTAAAACTGGTTCCTGCCAATAGGGGAAAAAAACAAAAACAGAAAGATTGATTTATATTTTTATTTCATGCACAGTTGGTGAGGAGCATCCACAATTTCATTGTAGATGTGCAATGAAAATAAAAGGCTATTCTGCTCTATTCTATAACATAGCATGGTGATATATTGGTACATGCAACCAGTGAAACCTGGCAGTTTGCAGAAACCCAAGGCTGACCCTGAAGTTAGCTGGATGAATACCTGCTTCTGCATTTGAGGAGAGGAAGTGAGGATGTGCAATTTAGGAAATGACAAACGATATACCTCAGAGTACCACCAGAGAGCAGCCGAGGACCACCAAAAGAGTTTCAGCTTTCTCTGCAGAAGGGTGTCTGAGGCTGACTACCACTGCATCTGATTTTTAAGATCTTGACACCTTTTCTATAATTTTGCGTTAGGTTGTGAAGGTTGTGTTTTATTCCCCATGATTTCCTTCTCCATTTAATCATACAAACTCTTCCCTGACTCCAAAATAACTCAGCACAGAAAAAGTATGGTCAGCTCAGCATCCCATTACAGAACACAAAGTTGGTTTCTCCTAAGAAAGTAAAATAAGCAAGCCCCCAATAATATGATGAGATGAGTTATAGAGCTCCTTTTTAAATTTTCTAATATAAATGGAAGGTTAGTGAACTGGCTTTGCTGGACTCCAAAACTACTTGTGGTTTGATATGTTTGAATTTGTCATTTTGAAAGTGTACTATTCATGTTCTTGTCTAGTTTAAGCTTTGCTCCCACATCATGTGACACCCTTCTTGTTCGTGTGTGTGTGTGTGTGTGTGTGTGTGTGTGTGTGTGTGTGTGTTTACACACACACACACACACACACACACACACACACACACACACACACACAATACAATAACATGCACTTTTGGGTGCCTTTTTATTGGCTCTTCTGAATTCTTGGAATTAAGAATTATACACAGATAAAAATACCCCAAAAAGTCCCTGCAGTAGATATTAAAGTTAATTTATGCTTAAAAAGTTGCAACATAAGTTATTCACTTTATTAAAAAACAAATACAATTGAAGACACAAAATAATGAGGCATCCCTAATCTAAATTCATTTTAGACTCATTTACTGATTGCATGCAATTAGTGAAACTGAAAGTGCAAGTACAGTTGTCCAGAGAATGTGTAATGCAGATTATTTTCTGTAGCTCTAATTTCCAGATTTTCCCTAAACACACCACATGCAGGCAAACACTGTTTTTAAAATAAGGACAGTTATAAGAACACACACACACACAAATACAGGTTGTGTGTGGCTGTTAAAAAGGTGCTTGAGAGGAAAAGATTATAGAGAACTGTTCATTCAAACTACAAGAGTGGGTGACTGAAGTTATTTTTATGAAGACAAAAAAAATATGCAGTTAAATAAAAACACTTTGTAATACTGGATATCTTTGTACCTTTTGGTCAGCTCTTTTTATTTCTCACAGCACTGTAAAGACCCGTTGGGATTTAGATTTTGGAGAGAATTTAGAATTGTTTTAAAGTTAGACTGTTAGACATTTCTTATCACTGTTATGCTGATGATATTCAGTTCACCTCTTTTAAGCCCCATGATTTATCTAAGCTTCAGCTTCTGTATGACTGCTTAGATTCCATCAAACGTTGGATGGCTGCAAATTTCCTCCAACTCAATGAGGGGAAAACTGAAGTTCTCCAATGCGCTCCGGACAGATTTTTATCCCAGATAGTAAAAGCCCTTGGTCCTCTCTCAGTTTAGGTTAAATCCCCTATCAGGAATTTAGGTGTCACTTTTGACTCGACTCTCACATTGGATGGCCATGTTAAATCTCTGGTTCGGTCTTGTTTTTATCATTTAAGAAATGTGGCTACGTTAAGCCCTTTTTTTTTTATCTCGCTCTGAACTGGAGATAGCTATACATGCATTTATTTCCTCACACTTGGACTATTGTAACTCACTGTTTATGTGTCTAACCAAGGGTGATTTGGATTGTCTGCAGGTTGTGCAAAATGCTGCAGCTAGGCTTTTGACTAAATCCTCTAAGTATTCTCATGTGACACCATTGCTATCTCAGCTACACTGGCTTCCTGTTGAATTTAGAGTACATTTAAGATCCTGGTCTTGACTTTTAGAGCTTTGCATGGACTGGCACCAGCCTACATCTCTGATCTGCTACAGCCCTATGTCCCTAGCAGGTCCCTGAGGTCATCTGATCAGGGTTTACTTGCTATAAAACAGACTAAGATGAGAAGTAAGGGTGATAGAGCTTTTGCCACTGCAGCCCCTAGACTGTGGAACTGTCTCCCCCAAACCTTAAGAACTGTGGACTCAGTAGTTGCTTTTAAAAAAACAACTCAAAACTCACCTTTTAAAAACTGCTTTTGATTCATTTTTGTTTTATATTGCTTGTTTTACCTTTTTATGTTATCTTATGTGCAGCACTTCGTGACTGTCTAGAAAGGTGCTATATAAATAAAATTTCATTTTTTAATTTATTTAAATAACCGGGAAACTAAGAAACACGAGAAACTCAAAACAGCGTAACTAAACTCTCAGATGTAAACTAAAGACTAACAAAGTGAACTTTATACATAAAACATGTACCAAATCACAGAGACACAAGAACACACTAGGTCGAGAGAGCCAGGAGCCTGACATAGACACACAGTGCGAAGTGAGGCTTTTATGTACTGTCGTTACATACAGTCATGGTAATAAAAAAAAAAGTACACCTTCTTTAACTTCTACATTTTTCATATGACTGATGACATAATCAGGTTTTGATTCAAGTGTATGTTTAGGCAATACCAAGGAGGAACGACATCAGCAATGATCTTAGAAAAGCAACTTGGACAGATGACAACAAAATGCAGGTGATTGGCCGTTATGTCCAGCATCACATTTGGAGAAAACCAAACCGATCATATCATCCCAAAACCCTCATGCCAACTATCAATATGGTGGTGGATTTGGTGCTTGGGTTTGTTTTGCAGCCACAGGATCGGGGCACCTTGCAATCCTCCCTCAGATATTGGTCATTCTTCTCTGGGGCTCTATACATTTTTTAAAATCTCTTTTTTGTCATTTTCATGTTTTTGTTGCTTTAGACGTGTAAATCCTGTCTATAACTGCAAGTACTAAATTTTATGGTCTATTGTAGACATTTCTGCAAATCAATAAGCCGTAGTGATTTATAACAATGAGGTATTTTGTAATGTTTTTCGTTGATCATTAATGTGAATAACTGCATTGATTTCTCATCTACTAATTTTATGGGCAGCACTGTCTCCTGACCGCTGTAGGTTTGAATTTGCTGCTGATGTGCTGAGGCATGTCTGTGAGGCGTTTGCTTTTTTTCCCCTCCACTTTCTCAGCAGCTTCCTCCGGCAGTCCAAAGACATGCATGTAAAGTTAATTGGGGACTCTAGTTGGAGAGAAGCCTGCAGGTTAACAACAAATTAGACCCAAGAAGTAGACTCAGGTGACTGTCAGTAAGTTTAGAAGGTTTATTGAAAAGGTTGAGTGTAATGATGTTTCCCAATTCAGGAAAATGTCCAGAGAGAGGAAGAAATGTTAACGGCCAGTGTCAGTGCAAAAAGATTTAGCAAATTCAACAGTAGGTGTCTGAGGTCTTACTTGCTGTGTTCTTGAATATGATCCCTGGAGAAGTTGTGCTTGGACAGGCACTTCCAGTGGAGCAGGGAAAGAATTGGTCCTGCTGTTTGACTCAGGTAATGTTCACAGGCAGTGTCTGTTAAACTCCTTCAGTTAACTTGGGTCTGGGAACTAGGACTAATCTCTTAGGCTTCAGGCAATAATCTGGAGAGCAATTATTGGATGAAACTTACGAAAGCAGTTTAGCAACAAAGAAGGCCTAATTAACACCGTAAAGGCGACAACAATCTGGCAGAGAGTAGCAGCACCAGCCGGTCCATAAATACTATGATCCTGTTAGATGATGAGCAACAGGTGTGGGAGGAAAAGCCGGAGAAAGCCTGAGGGAACCTGCAAGCGGATCCCCGAGGAGGCTCCACCTGGGAGTCAGAGAGAAAGACAGAGAAGAAAGGCTCGATCTCCTCATCACGCTAATATCTACATGTAACACATTTTTAAGCTTTATCTTGTTAGAAATGTGAATTGTCTCACTGAAAACTAAGTGTGTCAATATCTTTGCGTTAGCCCTGTGATGGACTGGATGATTGGACTGATGAGGGAAGCAAACAAAAACTACAGAACATTGACAATTAGAGCTGATGTCAAGGTACTGTAAAAACCGTTACCATATGCTTAAAGTTGTTATAAAATGGCACAAAAATGGCACTTTATAATACAGCCCAAATTCTTTCCAAAGAAATAACTTGAATTTCAATTATTTTAAGTAGTGTGCATGTAATTTTTAGTAATGCTTACGCAACCTTACATAGTGTAGAACACAATGTTTTTAAAAGGAAAAAAGAAATAACTACAATGTAAGCTAATTTAAGTAAGTAATTTTAAGTAACGTCTAAACTTTGGTTATTTTACAGAAAAAGAAACAGAAATGAATTAATGCACATTTCTCTCTGGCTACAGTTGGTTGGTCAATATACAATCCTGTCTTCCCTTTGTTAAAGCATCTCTATATTCCCGTTGTGCAACTGTCCTTCTCCCTCGTGTTTTTTTTTTTTTTTTTTTTTTTTTTTGATGGTCTGTCTGCACCTGAGAGAATAAAAAATAAAAGTGTCAGGATCAGGTTGTGGTTTGTGTTTCAGTTCAAATACAGCTGGAAGTGCCACATTTTCAATTGCATTATAGATTTTCTTTTGGTGGACTATACTGTAATTTTATTCTAATCTGATGTTTAGTCTGTTGTATTCTGCTGGAATTGTAGCTACTAGAACACAAAAAACATATCTTAATTTGATCTGCTACATCCCTTTAATTAGGCTGTGGGACAGCAGTCTTTGATGTTTAAATGGATCCAGTTTAAAGCTTTAGAGCTCTGATATGTAGCCAAACAGCAGCACTGAGAGCGCACTCAGGTATAAAATAATTATCTTGAACTGTTTATTAATAGCTTTTTGAAGCATTCATGTCTTGTCTTAATAGTTTTGCATTTTACTCTTATATTTTTCTGGTCTTTAGAGCTTTTTAATCACCTTTTTAAAATAATTTGATAATGTGTCTGATTGGCTTGTGACGCTCATAGGAATCATTTTCTGTGGAAGAAGAGCTATATGGTCCAGATGCTGCCAACACCACCAGACATGTAGGCGAAACCCTGGGTTAACTTGGCAAGCTGATATACAGCTTTGTGTGACTTTGTTTATCCTGATTGCCAGTGTTAGTGTAAGTCCAGATAATGGAAAGATATCCTCGACATGCTGAATTTGCTTTAGTGCAGAGCCCAGAGTAGTTTCAGCAAGTTTTTTTTTCTTGGCATCAAAATTAAAGCATTTGTTTGTGTCAGCAAGGCCTTGTAACTTAATATTGAATAATCTTATTTGCACTCTTTTCTCAAACTGACACGTTGATTCAGTGCGTCAGATTTGTTTAGTGGATGGCATAATGTTTTCGAGGAAACGTGTCATTAATCCAGACGTCAGAGTCAATAGCTGTTAATATGACAAAACAATGACTCAGCTCATCAGCGCACTAGCCTTAGGGGGACTCAGTCGCTGTCTAATTTTTCCTGTAATGATCCAAAAAGATGACATATGATCTGTCAGCTATAGAGCCCATCAGATCTCACAAGGATCATTTACTAACATTTGCTATTTAAAGGCATCCACACACTCAGGACAGGTTAGAGCTGCATTTACGTTCCAGGATTTAAGTGAACATACATTGAAATATAGAATGTGTTTACGTGGAAATGGTTTTCTGTTTCATAAAAATGCAACACTAATGGGAAAAAAGTGTGGAGAAAAAAAGAGGTAAATGTTTTGTATTTTTGTTACAACCAAGCACATGAAAGCACATTTAAAAGGCATTTAGTTTTACTCTGATCATTTTTATGTCATGGTGTGGGTCTCGACCCAAAGTTTTGAGGGTTTTTTTAAATATATTTGTATTTTGATGTATTAGGTTTCCAGTTCTTGGTTTATTTATGTATTTCTTGCATTTTAGTTTATTCAACTCTCTTCTACTACACGTCCACTTCCTCTAAAAGGGAACTTTGTTTATTTCTTCTTTTGGATTTGTGGATTCTGTTTTTGTGAACATTCAACCAGCTGAAGCTGAATGAAGCTTGTTTCAGGTTTCTTGTTTTCCTGTTTTTGCTGAATCTTGTACTTTGCAGTGTGTTGAATTCAGGACAAATCTAATGCATTTACATTTTAATCAGTGCTTAAAGTGGAGCTATTAGGTTTTTTATACTTTCCCTGTAGAGTAGCATGTTTTGCCTTTTGCAGCCATTTTACCCTCTGACTGGCTGCGTCTCATGAACACACTGTTCAAATATTAGGTTAAAAAAAATCTGGTAATTATTTGTTTTTACATTCTTTAGGTCCCAATCAACCCAAATAGCAGTGGCAGAGCGGGGGGGGGTCTTTTGGAGTGTAACCTTTTCATAGTTAGATGCCTGGCTGACAACTGTATAAAACAAAAACTACATATAATATTCGAAGCACATAGTGCACACTGTGGGAATTTACGACTGTGCGTAAATCCCCCCTGATATTGGTATGATCTGAGCTCAGGCACTAAGCGACTGAGTGAGGGACGGGGTGAGGGAGAATCTGCTGCCTGCGAGTTTGCTGTTGGAGAAGCGCAGCGAGGCAGACAGAGGAGAACTCAAGTTTGAGCAGGTACCAAAGCAAATCATTCGTACTGTACAAATAATGTAAATATGACGGTGCATCACGAAAGATTGATGTCAAACTGATCACTTGACCCATATTACGTTACTTGCTCTTCGAGTGAATCAACAAATGGCGAAATGAAAAGCCGAACAACAACAACGCTGTTTCTTTAGAGAGTCTTAGCTTACATGTGTGTTTATTTCATATTTTCAGTTGTTACCCTCCACGGCTAAATAAATCGGTTTCAGTAATGCACTGATGAACACAACAATGGACATTAGAGGGTTCTTTCAAAGAAAAAACTTGTTCAGTATATTTCTATGCAAAACAAGAGGAACTTCAATGCACAGCAGTATATTCACAGCTGAAACCAGATATTTACATACACTTTATGGAAAACACAAGAACATTTTTTTTACTGTACAACATCAATTTAGAGTAAACTTGTTTTGTTTTGGATAAATAAATATTTAAATATCTTTTGAATTAGTTAAATGTCAGAATAAAGAGAGACAGAGCTTCTATTTTTATCACTTTCATCAAATTTAGGAGTACATGTACACTAAGTTTATTGTTAATTAATAAGAAACTCCAGACGATTCCATTCTGAGCCGAAGAAGCTTCTGATAGGTTAGTAGAGTCCATGTGAGTAAACTGGTGGCACACCTGTGGATGCATATAAGGCAAAACACAGAGCCTGTTTCTGTGACATGGGAAAATCAAGAGATGTCAACCAAAACACCAGGAAAAGAATCGTGGAGCTCCATAAGTGTGGCTCAATTTTGAATACAATTTGGTGCCATTTACAATTAAGAAATACAGATAGTTTCTCTCTTTACTCTTAAAGTTAACAAATATGTTTTTTATATTTGTCAATCTAAAAAACTAAACATTTAGTCTGATTTTGTTACAATTAAAAAAGTGTTTCTGTTTTTATCTGAAGAGTGTGTAAATATCTGGTTTCAACTGTATATTTGATGATTTGCAGCACAGAGAGGGAGAGAGAGGAACAGAGAGGGAACAAGAGCAGGTGAGACACACATGTTAGTCAAATGGTTGTTTACCAAAAGCAGGGGTGTCGAACTCCAGGCCTCGAGGGCCGGTGTCCTGCAGGTTTTAGATCTCACCCTGGGTCAACACACCTGAATCAAGTGATCAGTTCATTATCAGGCCTCTGGAGAACCTCAGGACATGTTGAGGAGGTAATTTAGCCATTTAAATCAGCTGTGTTGGATCAAGGAAACATCTAAAACCTGCAGGACACCGGCCCTCGAGGCCTGGAGTTCGACACCCCTGACCAAAAGTATCACCGTATCATAGGTACTCATGTATCTCGTACCTAGTGTTTCTAGGTTTGTTATTTTTCAAACTCTATATTTATTAAGTTATGCAGGCTTGTTTGCACAACAAGGCTAAATAATTATATAAACTTTTCTGAATCTAAATAGTGGACTTTGGTAGAATTAAAATAAGTGTAGTGCAGGTCTATGATGATTTTTAGTGCTACTATCATCTAGTTCTGATTCTGGTTCTGTTTTGGTTTAGTCCTCAGTAGTCCTGATTTGGAACTGTTGTAGTCCTGTTTTAATTCCGGATCAGTTCTGGTTCTGGTTGAATTGGGGTTTAGTCCCTGCATACAGCCCTGATTTTGTTCTGCCTTGCTGCTTAATTAAAAAACTAGTTTAAGGTGTCCTGCGTATGTGATATATATTTTTCCCTATACGAAGTCATTCTTTTTTTGAACAAAACTCAAAACAGAGCCATTTAATCTTTCAGTCATTTCTCAAGTCTTCTTAAACACAACATGGTGCTCATCTTGTAAATTTGATTCCTATGTAGAGTAAAATAAAGCATGCATTTAGGGTATGATTGCAAAGTGTGATTGACAAGTCCCAGTCATGTGAGCATGCAGCATCATTAGTTTCTCAGTCGATTCCATAAAAACATGCTGCTGCGGCTGCTCCTGCTCAAGACTGAGATGAGACTACAGCTCAAATAATGAATCCCGAAAAGTAGTGAAGAAATAGGCAAAGGAAACATCTACCCTGAACTGTGATAGATGTATCAAGGCATGTAGACAGTGAGGCAGAACATAAAATATTATATTATTTAATAGAGCCTGTGTTTTCTTTATGCTCTCATCATTGATGCAAGTGGAGGGCCAGGACTTAAGGGGGACAACTAAGTTAAAGCAAAGAAGCAAAAGAGAATGGGGGTGTATTAATATTGGTAATTAAAAATGAAATATGAGCAGTCAAGCAGTCTTCAGGCAAATAAACATCAGCAGCAGCAGCAGAGGAAAGACTATTGAGGAAACACAGGATGTGATGACTGCTGCGGTGGATCACATCGAGACGTGTTGTTGTGGATCACCCCCAGACCTTTAGCAGGGAGCTGGTCCATTAGACATTGCTTTTCTTTTTCCATTTCTTGCCTTGTTTTAGTGATAGTCACAGTACCACACATTTTACAAGACACATTTTAATGATCTTAATATAGTTTTAATACACATCTCACATAATAGAAAAGAAACAGGACAATACATGTGCATGCTTGTTTATGATTGTTTTGAACACGCATTAGTTCTTCTTGTCACACAAATTTACTTAATTTGGTTATGTTGTGGAAGTTTTCCATTTAAATAAAGCCTGCAGACGAGCGGTGAGTGGTAGCTAACATTCTTTAATCAAAAACAAAGAACAAACAAACCAAGCTTGTGGAGAGCCTGCATGATCGCGGGGCAGACGGTCAGCAGAGTCTCACGAGCCTAGCATGGCTCTCAGTTAAATACCTTCTCCAGGAACAAAAGGCAGTACACAGCTGTTTCACACCTTAAGGTTCACAACTCCCTCAGTGTTGGGAAGGTTACTTTTAAAATGTATTCCATTACAGATTACAGAATACATGCCCCAAAATGTATTCTGTAACCAAAGTATTCAGAATACATTACTCTCATTGAGTAACGTAATCTGAATACTTTGGATTACTTGATATATTATCATGCTTTTTACAACTACGTGAATGTACTATTGCTGTGATTTACTACTGTTACTGAAGGTCCGCGGCTCCGAACCCGTAGTAAAGGGATGTCTGACTAATACGTCTGCAACATCACTGGAGTGCCCAAAAGCACAAGGTGTGCAATACTCAGAGACATGGCCAAAGTAAGAAAGGCTGAAAGACGACCACCACTGAACAAGACACACAAGCTGAAACGTCAAGACTGGGCCAAGAAATATCTCAAGACTGGTTTTTCTAAGGTTTTATGGACTGATGAAATGAGAGTGAGTCTTGATGGGCCAGATGGATGGGCCCGTGGCTGGATTGGTAAAGGGCAGAGAGCTCCAGTCCGACTCAGACGCCAGCAAGGTGGAGGTGGAGTACTGGTTTGGGCTGGTATCATCAAAGATGAGCTTGTGGGGCCTTTTCGGGTTGAGGATGGAGTCAAGCTCAACTCCCAGTCCTACTGCCAGTTTCTGGAAGACACCTTCTTCAAGCAGTGGTACAGGAAGAAGTCTGCATCCTTCAAGAAAAACATGATTTTCATGCAGGACAATGCTCCATCACACGCGTCCAAGTACTCCACAGCGTGGCTGGCAAGAAAGGGTATAAAAGAAGAAAAACTAATGACATGGCCTCCTTGTTCACCTGATCTGAACCCCATTGAGAGCCTGTGGTCCATCATCAAATGTGAGATTTACAAGGAGGGAAAACAGTACACCTCTCTGAACAGTGTCTGGGAGGCTGTGGTTGCTGCTGCACGCAATGTTGATGGTGAACAGATCAAAACACTGACAGAATCCATGGATGGCAGGCTTTTGAGTGTCCTTGCAAAGAAAGGTGGCTATATTGGTCGCTGATTTGTTTTTGTTTTGTTTTTGAATGTCAGAAACGTATATTTGTGAATGTGGAGATGTTATATTGGTGTCATTGGTAAAAATAAATAATTGAAATGGGTATATATTTGTTTTTTGTTACGTTGCCTAATAATTATGCACAGTAATAGTCACCTGCACACACAGATATCCCCCTAAAATAGCTAAAACTAAAAACAAACTAAAAACTACTTCCAAAAACATTCAGCTTTGATATTAATGAGTTTTTTGGGTTCATTGAGAACATGGTTGTTGTTCAATAATAAAATTATTCCTCAAAAATACAACTTGCCTAATAATTCTGCACTCCCTGTACAATCACATTTTGGAAATCTTGTTTCTTCCTCCGGGCAGTTAGTTACTTTTCTTTATATAGGATGAAACTGCCTTCCGTTGTACTTTATGTTTAACAGGCTATGGAAATTGCACATTACTGTTATATAGTTGATGACTCCGTTTATGACAATATCTTTAATACAACATAATGAACATGGCCTTTAATCTCACTACATTTTTACACATATTTGTCCCCAGATTGTTGACAGAATTGGAAGGGGGGGAGGAATTTAAAATTTCCCCTGCTTTTTTCCTAAAACAATCAGAGTTGGGGAATTTTAGTAATTTAAGCAACTTTTAAAGACTGAGGACAATGAAAGCCTTTCCTGAAGAGTGTACTGAGTGAGATTAATGGGCTACCAAGTATGTTAGGCTTAAAGTTAGATTCTACTGTATATGCTTGTAATAATTTTTCCCTGAGATTAGTAAAGTATTTCGATGCTAAACAAAAACGCCGGACCAGGAACAAATTCACAGAGGGATTCAGGCAGAGGAGAAAAAGAAAAAACATTCCACTCAAACAAATATTTATAAAAACCCATGAGTCAGTATTTAACAGAGGAAAAACTGCAAGTACATGTAACAATGGAGAGACAACCATTTATAAATGGCATGATAATAATAGTAGTAATAATAATAATAATAAGTAGGTATGGTGGTACCAAATCTGGAGACTTCACTGTGATGAGACTCAACTGAGCTGCTCACAGCTGTTGTTTGCCTCCCTCTAAAACCACAGCTCGGTGTAAATAAACCACCAAAAGTATTCCTTTAACATCCTTTCCTTTCCTTCACACTGCCCTTTCCCGGTCTGTCCCATCCTTTTCCTTCATGCATTTATCTTTGCAGCCCTCTCATCCATTTGCCGTCCTTGTTTTACCTGTTTTTCCTCTCCGAGTCCTTTTGTCTACCTGCAGGAACAACAGACGACTCAGATTAGGCTCAATTTGAACAAGAGCTTTAAAGTAGCAGGAGATTACAGAACAGGAGAGGACGCAACCACAGCACCTGCGCTCCTCAAAAATTCCCTGATTCAACAGCGTGTTTATGTGTGGATACAGAGAGAGAGGACGACTGAGAGTAAATCTGCTGAGCCACAATAACCCTGAAGGAGGAACTGCTTTTCTCTCCTGTGCTCATCTTTTATTGAGCAATGGCGACAAGGCAGACTTCTGGATTTCTCCTCGTATTTAGGCTCTTTATCGCCTCATTTTAAGGCTCTCACTGGAAAACTTTCTTGTAAACAATCTGATGGATGACTCTGCATGCTGCATATTATTGGACAATATCCATCCTGCAGCTGCATCTGAATTTAATCCCTTCACAGACAAATAAATTAAGTATTGCACTATTGTTATATTCTCCATGATGTTTGTTGTTGCTGTTTCAGTAGAAGCAATGGCTTTGTATTGTTTTTTGTCTTATCCATTTACAATTTCATACCTTCTCACCATGCTGAATAACTTTCCTTCTCTATAAATATAGTTAACAATGCAACCTATGTTATGTTAACCTATATTGCAGGAGACGAGCAAAAAGAAACCACGAAATAAAAACTCATTGCAGTCAGCAGCAAAGTTGTCAAATGAATCCTCAAAGAGGGAGATAAAAGGAAAACACCACTATGATCTTAGAAAATCAATATTAAAGATAGATGAGTGCAGAAAAGGAAGCAGCGAATTTGCTGCTCAGCACACATCTACAGCGCTAAACAGCTGGCAAGGAGGGAAGGGTGAATATACAAGTAGGAACAGGAGGATGTTTCAGTGACAAATGTCTCACTCATGCAAAGAGTCAGCAGGCTGCAGACCCTCCCCATCTTCCATTTTTAGATTTCCTTTTTATTTGACAGTTTTTATTTATACTTACAAACACAAAACCAAAACCTCCCTAATTAACAAAATGAACTTCATGTTTTATTCAGCGTGACCTGAAACTAGCGATTAACCTGTTAAAGTCATCTAGAAAGATTTTTGCTGAGCTCACAGAGCACTGTTGTCACATAAACTTCAAAAAGTCTTTATGCAACCAAAGAAGCTACATAAATGTTTTCTGCAGCATACGGCTACAATCTGCCAATCACATTTATTCACATGCTCTCATGATGATGACTATGATGGAGTCTGTTAAGCTGTTCCCTCTATAATTATTTATTTTCATTCTTGCTTATTCATATCTGTCCAGTTGTCCTGCCTGCTTTCAGTACCACCTACGCCTAATGATCTAAATACAAAAATGCTTTTCTATTGTTGGATTATAATTATTTTCTGTTCTTGACTACTCCCAATGTATGACCTCTGATTTGGGCATTATTTTATTTTGCATTTCAATATCTCCCTGGTCTTGGGCCATAACAACAACAAAAAGGCCGCGAGCCACCTTACGTGAAGCTGGCTTTCAGATCGAGTGTATAACTGTGTGCATTCTCAACACCACATGCTCGTAACTCATAACTCGTTCCAGATTATGATCCATTTCAGAGTTTATAAATTATGTAACTATTATTATAGTGGCTGCATATATTGTGTGAAGCCAGAGATTATAAAATCTGATGATGATTGTATGCTATGCATTAAAGTGCATCAGTAGATTAAAAAGCATGTTGCGTGTGTTTTCTTTACACAGATTAATATTATTATGTGGAACATGTACTTCCAAGGACTCAGGAGGCTTTGTAAACACGAGCTGTTACGAGATCAGATTTTCACAAAGAATACCTAATAGGAAGTTTGGATAACAGCACAAATTTTACTGTAGGGATGTGGAGATAGACTCTGTCGTAAATTATAAATGCAACATCTATACCCACCGCCCACTATAACTAATCAGCCAATCATATGCCAGCAACATTTAGAAAAGCCCTTTTTAAAAAGGTGATTTAAGAGACTCTGAATGTGGCATGGTGGAGGCGTATTTCATAAAATGCTGATCGACTGAGATTTTCCCACACAACCATCTCTAGGGTTTATAGAGAATCAGCCAAAGAAGAAGAAAATATCCAGTGAGCAGCAGCTCTCTGGGTGAAAATGTTCATGTCAGAGGTCAGAAAACAGTAGCGAAACTGCTTTGAGCAGACAGTAAAGCAACGGTAACTCAAATAATAACTAGTTACAACTACAGTTTACAGAAGAGCACCTTCAATGTAAAGAACCTCAAATCAGATGAGCCACAGCAGTCCTGCGAGCTAAAAATAGGAAACTGAGGATAGAGTTTGCACAGGCTCACCAAAAGTGGCCAATAGAAGATTGGAAAAATGTTTTCTCAATTGATGAGTCTTCAATTTCTGCCAAACATTGAGACGGTAGCGTCTGAATTTGGCATAAACAGCATGAAAGCATGGATCCATCATGCTTTGTACCAATGGTTCAGGCTGATGGTGTTTATTTAATGGTGTAGGGGATATTTTCTTGGCCTCTATCATCCACTGAGCATTGTTTAAAGGCCACAGCCTACCTGAATACTGCTGCTGACTGTGTCCATGCCAACAATAACAACAATGCACCTATCACCTCCTGGCAGGTTAACGCATCACAAAGCTCAGGTCACAAAGCTCAAATCATCTCAACCTGGCTTTTGAGCACGAGCACAAGTTCACTGCACTCAAATGGCCTCCACAGTCACCAGATCTTAATCCAACAGAGTACTCGAACATGATTGAACAGGAGATTTTCATTACAGATGTGCAACATCTGCAGCAATTATGATGCTGTCATGTCAATAAGAATCAAAGTCTCTGAGGAATGTTTCCAGTACTTAGTTGAATCTATACCATGAAGAACTAATGAAGCTCTGAGGGCAAAAGGGTGACTAAGACGATGGACCCAAGTGGCCAGTATGTATATTTCATTTTAAAATATCATGATTATTGTCAGTACTGGTATATCATCGTGCTCGTATTATGAACTCGTATTATGATATCTATAATTTTAGATTATTACCCACTGTTATTTCCCAGTGTGGAGCAGAAAAAAAAAACAAAGCAAAACAAAATATATACATGTGAAGTTTAACATGAATTTGAATCCAACCAATTTTCTTTAATGTTACAAAAACTGCCTTTCAGGTTTTTGTTTTTGTGGGGTTGTTTAAATCAAATAATGTCATTATTTCAGGTTGATTGCCTGTGAATATTCCTTTGATGTAATAATTTGCCTTTCTGGAACTT
This sequence comes from Simochromis diagramma, assembly GCF_900408965.1. Classification (NCBI taxonomy): domain Eukaryota; kingdom Metazoa; phylum Chordata; class Actinopteri; order Cichliformes; family Cichlidae; genus Simochromis; species Simochromis diagramma. The sequence goes on from NW_024387492.1 coordinate 19,026,951, forward strand.
CTCTTACACAAAGGCAATGATGCACACAGACAATAATAGCACACCACTTACATCACCAGCCCACGTCCACACAGTCACTTGATAATAGTGCTGTTGAATGGAAATCCATCTGCCAAATGCTGAGAGGGACACTACAGACACAAAGAGGGGGGGGAAAGACTGAGGGAGATAAATTGTTCTGAGCTTTTTGTTGAGAAATTGGTCTGTACATTGTGCTCTTACTGAAAGTCAGATAACGCTCAGGGACTGTACACGTTTATCAGAACAGTAGATTGACAAAATTACACTCGCTTCTTACCGGAACATCTGCTGATGGTGTTGAATGGAAAAAACTGGCAAATGGCCTGAGTTACAACACACTGTACATAAATACAGCTGACCCCTGTGATATGATGATTCATAATGAATGAAATATTACATAAATGTGAAGTCCTGGAAAATTAAGCTGTGTTGAAATCCATCCAGTTTCTCATTTGATGTGAGCACAAATAAAACCCATAAACAACAACATGAATATACACCAACAGGTAATTAAGTCGTTTATCTGTACAAAATGAAAAAAGACAGATATGTTTGGAGGGGTCTTTTTAATCATGGGTTGTGTGATGAAATCTGTCGTAGCTAGAAAGAAGAGAAGTTACTGGAAGGTTCGAGGAAGCTATTGTGCGTGGCCAAGAAACAGTCTGATATAAAACCACAAATAATGAGTTTCAAAGTCCAGCGTTAAGCTACAGTCCACTGGGTCCAGCTTCATATCAAGAGCACAGACATGGACGATCTCGATCCTCTTCTTTAGCTTTCAGGATGAAACTATTACAATACTGCACCAGTATTCTTTAATTTAATGAATACATGTTTCTGCCTTCTGATCCATAGTAGTAACATAACAACAGCATGCCTGTGTGTTTCTTCCTGACTGAGTGACAAAGGAGCTCTGTTCAAAAAACAGAGCAACTCCTAAACGTAACAATTACGTCACACAGCAGTGAGTTCTAACACCCGGGAAAAGGCACAGCAGCCGTGTTTGATCTTTGAATTCAATAACAGACCAGTGCACAGAGAATATTAAATGATTTGTTCCTGCTCTCCAACCAGTTCAGTGATTGTGAAGGTTGCTCAAAGATTTCGTTTTTCTGATGCATGGTCAGTCTTTGTTCAATGTTTGATGCATGATGGTCTTTGTTCAGTGTTTGTTAACTGTGACAGGATGTCCTCTGTCATGCTGAAAAGAAAAAAGAGCTCTGACACGATAGATTTTTAAGGCAGACTTGCAGGACTCATCAACTGCGAACACTGTCAGTAATATTGCATCTTATGAATAATACATTTTAGAACCCTGATTAATATAACTGATTAAGGACTCGTTAGGTCAATGTCAGTGGAGCACACTCTCCCTGGATATATTCAAGTGTAGCTGTGTAACAAGTTTAGTAGAAAAAAGATTCTTAGTTCTGTCATCATTGCTATCTGGCACTTTGGAAGGACTTCAAGTCCTATGACATATTATAGTGTGACATTTCACAAAGAAATAGGATCCAAACTGACTTTTATCACAAGGAAAACAGTTTAAAACTTTAACTCCAGGCTTGAGGTCAAATACAGGCAAAGAGCTCATGTGAGGCATTCATGAGCAATATATACAAGGGCTTGAATTTTTGTTGTGTGCACTACAAACCCAGACACGAAATATTTGAAAGCTTCAGACAGAGAATCACCCTCAGGTTGACTGACGTGTCAGCGTGGACATCAAGCTTAGGACCAGGATATTTTCATAGCGAGTAATCCAAACCACACAGCAGCGTAATAATGACCAACCTTGTGTGGTGGATGGATCACCTCAGATGTTCTCCTGGCTGAAGTTTGGTCCATTCTTGGAGTCTTCCTCCTGCCGTATGATGGCGTTCATCTCCGTCCAGTGATCAAGATTAATTTTTATTAGGAAAAATGTAACCTTCAGCCAACATCTTCTCCTCATTAGCCATGAAGTCATTAATACATCAGTATATGCCAAGTAACCCTCCAAACATTAATGTTATTTACTTATTTATATATGTTATTTAGAGATATCTTGCCGCTATCTTTATCTATCAAATCACCCTGACACTCATCTCCACACTCCATCCTCCCTGTACTCTCTTCTTCACTTCTCTAATGCTCGATCCATCACTTTCAGTGGTTGATCCCAGGTATTTAAACTCGTCCATCGTCACTACCTCACCTCCTTGCACCTTCACTGTCACACCTGTCTCCCTCCCATTCACACACATACATTCTGTCTTACTTCTTCCCTTTCATTAACTTTCTCTCCAGAGAATACCTCCACCTCTCCAGGATCTCTTCCACCTGCTTTCTGTTTCGACTACAGAAAAATGGTCCATGATTAGACCGCAAAATGGTTCTTTACTTGCTTTCTTGCACCTTCTGTGGATGGTGAGCTATCTTATCTCAGCTTGCTACTACCAAAAAAAAAAAAAAACATGTTAGCTATTCCCTAATTCTATGTGTGAAAAAAACTTTATCCTGACGGGAAATTTGAGAGACGTTCTGGATGAAATGTGCTTTTGTGCATATTTCAACACTCAAAGCACTTAAAGGAGGTTCCTCAACAATAAAGCCTTTAATCAGACTCAGTAAGGCCTCAGTAGTTCGTAGTCTCAATCAAATATTACTTATTTTATGGTCTCTTGGCCCAGTTAAGTCATTGTCTGTTTCAGAGAGTGATGAGGTTCACAAAGACCGTTCCAACTAAAAGCTTTTTTTCCAGTAAGTCTTGGCTCGTGTTGAAGGATTTCTTTTTTTCTCTCTGGCTTTTTGTTTTTGACAGCAGCTCTCCTAAGCTGCCATTTCCTGCCACCCATACTGGCACAAAACAGGACATCACAGAAATGGAAATGGGCCATTTGGCTAAAATATACATTGAAAATAGGGACTCTTAATGCTAAGCCTTATTTGCATCTGCTCTCCATCTGTCCTAACTGTAAATAAAAAAACAAAACAAGTTCCTAATAGAAAACAGCAGAAATGAAAATTGAATTTGCTTAAAGTTTAGTCTTAACTAAAGACTTGAGCATATGTGTGATTAGGATAATCTAGACTGTTTATACCTGTTAAAATAGATGAAATGGTTTTAAAAACTGCAACTTTCACAAAGAACAGAGCCTACAAAGTCATGTGATTAGCCACCCTATAGCTATATGAGAAGCAGGCACTTCTAGGCTCTGAATAATGGATAAACGGTACATTCTTTTGCACTTTGCCAGCCATGTGGATACAGCAAAGACTAAACGTGGATTTACTTCACAGCTTTCTCCATAAGCTGGCAGGGGAGCAGAGGGATGACAGTGGTGACACAGTGCCTTTGAATACATTTCTATGCATGCACGTACACCTGCTGAATCCCTAAACAGGCTGAACATACATATGCATGTTTGTTTGGCATTCTCTGTTATCGAGGGAAGTGTCAGCGAGGTTTCGCCTGGGACGCTGACCGTGGAGAGACAGAACAAAAGGTGAGGGCAAGAAACAAAAGCCCCGCTTCTCTTCATCCATTAGTGAAAATCACTTTCGTATTAACTGTTTATCTATGTTTTTGAACATCAGAATAAGATGTGTTATGTGATGCAATTTAATAATTTAAGAGTGGATAGTAGGGATCTTTGATGTGATTTTATAATCTGGGAGAAACACCAAAGAGTACAATGATCCAAGTTTGTTTAGACTGAAATAAATATTGAGCTGTTGCAACCAATCAGCAATTTTTAGTCATTAAACATATTTAGTCATTAGACTTGTTTTTAATTAAACCTGTTTGTCTCTGACTATTCTCTCTCCAGCATTCTTGACAGTGAACAACACAGTGTACTTCCTGTGTCAGTTTCAAACCTGGACAAATGGGGAAGGCAAAGTCAGCAAATGCATCAAGTACATCTGAATCTTTGCCAAATCAAACATGCAGCTCATCAAGAATGAAATTTCCATATCTGATCGGTCAGGGCCCTGATTAACGGCCACCTCTGGTGCTCTTGGCCAACAGGGTGCCGGAAGAAACTGTTGGCCTAAGACAAAGACAGAGGAGAGGGGAAAGGCAGACTCAGAGGCAATGAGAAGGTGGGTTGTTTCCCAAAACCTTAAGAGCCACCTTCTCTCCTTCACCCTAAAGGAGACCCTTAATCCCAAACTTTGGAGACATGAGGCCAGATTTGTAAGACTACAAGGGAGGATCATGGATGTAGTGAAGGAGGATATGCAGAGGGTTGATTTGACAGAGGATGGTAGGAATAGGGTAAGATGGAGGCAGATGACCCGCTAAAGGAAGCAGCCAAAATAAGAAAAACTGGATAATATTTTAGTAATTTATAATCTTAGAACCTGTCAAATATTTCCTGATGACTCATCCATATAAACTGTCCAAATATAAATTGGACAAAATACATTGTGACTCAATAATCAAGAATGAAATAACCTAAAACTTCAACATTCATAAGAAAAAAAGAAGTGAAGGTCCTATAACATAAATGAATCTTTAAAGCTGGTTTGTCTTGCACATCCAAGGAGCCCCAACAGCAAACACTTGACTAAATTTTGTCTTTAAGTGTGTCAGATCCTGGGTGAATACACAGAGTCAGTAATCATCAGGATTTCCACTCTGTAGCAATACAAAATCAAGAACGGAGCATTTAAGCTACCAGAAGATGTTGGTACTAAATAAAAGCCACAGTAATTTAGCTGAGGTCAAGAGGTGAGTCGGGCTAACTGGGCTAGTTTTTGCAATTTAGAAAAATATCAGGCTGTAACCAGGCTGGCTTCACCCAGTGCCGTAGGATCATAACGCTGTGTGAGAGCGTTTTTACTGCCGCTGCCGCTGCGATGTGACTGATGTGCTTTGAACTGATCCAATACTCTGTTTCCTGTGTAAAACTTGTTTCACACAATAACCTTCTGTGGAGTTATGCAATTATGTTTCAGTTTGATCGTTTGCCCTCCAGTGTTAACGCTGCATACTGTATATTTCAGCGAGCAAAGAGAGATTAGATTGTTGTGGTTATTATGTTGTCAACTTTATTACTTTTTGGGTGAGCCATCAGGCTCCCCTAATTGGATTGTGGTAGTCTGTATTCCCTCGGCAGCAGGAAGCTCAAACCTATAAAATATTCCAATTATTAAGCAGAAGAAGTGATGCAGAGTATGTGCCTCAGCTTTATATCGTCTAAAAATAGAAACACAGATTGATGACAAACAAGCGTGTGTGCGTGCATGCCAGTGTGTGTACCCCCATGTGTTTGCTGTTGCAGACTCAATCCCTAGTGCACAATAGAGAACAATGGAGAGCAGTCCATCATTTTGGTGCACCAGATGCAACGCATATTCCCACAGCTCTTCCCATTTTCAGTTTTCCCCTAAAATACACGCTCACCCTCCCATGTTTTTTTGCCATAGTCATTCTTAATGGATGTCAGAAATACAAACACAGTACTCTGTGAATGCGCACACACGTGCATTTGTAATATATCTTCATTAGAATGGCTTTGCTCTGTCATGTCACCGTTAAAAAGCTGATCTCCAGAAGCACACTCAGTGGGCTCAAGCTGAGCCAGCATGTCCCTCTTCATTATTCATTAAGAGCAAGTGAAATGAGGATGTGCCCCATTTGCAAATCATCACAATCAACAGATACCGCTTTTAACATACAAGCTGGCATCAAAGACACATTGAGCAAGTAGACACACAAGAAAATACAACGAGGAAGGCCGTGTAAGGCTGCAGCTAAGGTCTCCAACAATGCTAGTGTTAGCGGCGCTAACGGCTGCAGACAGGAAGATACTGCCAGCACCGGAAACGTGCTCGTCATCTCCGAGCATGAAGTAAGGAGAGCCTTCAAGAGAGTGAACACCAGGAAAGCAGCAGGACCAGACGGCATCCCAGGTCGTATCCTCAGAGACTGCGCATACCAGCTAGCTCCTGTGTTCACTGAGATATTCAACATCTCATTATCTCAGTCTGTGATCCCCACATGCTTCAAAGAGTCCATCATTGTTCCTGTCCCGAAGAAACCCCACCCTGCTTCTCTCAATGACTATCGCCCTGTAGCCCTCACCTCAGTAGTGATGAAGTGCTTTGAACGCCTGGTCAGAGACTTCATCATTTCTTCACTACCAGACACACTGGACCCACTACAGTTCGCTTACCGTCCAAATCGTTCCACAGACGATGCCATCTCTCATCTCCTCCACACATCACTCACTCACTTGGACACTAGAAGGGGGAATTATGTTAAAATGCTCTTCATAGACTACAGCTCTGCATTTAACACCATAATTCCCTCCACACTCACCACCAAGCTGGAGCATCTGGGACTCAGCTCATCTATGTGTCAGTGGATCTCCAACTTCCTAACTGGCAGACCACAGGCAGTAAGGATGGGCGGACATGTCTCAGCCTCCACCACTCTCAGCACTGGAGCCCCCCAGGGGTGTGTTCTGAGCCCCCTGCTGTACTCTTTGTACACATATGACTGTGTGGCCACTACCAGCTCCACCACCATCATCAAGTTTGCTGACGACACCGTCGTGGTGGGCCTGATCTCTGATAACAACGAGACGGCCTACCTGAAGGAGATTAGGAATCTGGAGAACTGGTGCCAGAGGAACAACCTCCTTCTAAACGTCAGTAAGACAAAGAAGTTGATAGTGGACTTCAGCACTAAGCAGGAGAGGAACTACCAGACCCCCGTCATCAACGAGTGCCCAGTGGAGAGAGTGGACAGCTTCAAATACCTCGGAGTTCACATCACGCAGGACCTGTCATGGTCCTGTCACATCAACACCGTGGTGAAAAAGGCCCGTCAGCGTCTCTACCACCTCAGACGCTTGAGAGACTTCCAACTGCCCTCCAAGGTGCTCAGGAACTTTTACTCGTGCACCATAGAGAGCATCCTGGCGGGAAACATCTTAACCTGGTTCGGGAACAGCACCATGCAGGACAGACGAGCTCTACAGAGGGTTGTGCGGTCAGCTGAGCGCACCATCCGCTCCGAGCTCCCTGACCTGCACTCAATCTACAGCAGGCGGTGCTGGACCAAGGCCAGGAAGATCGTGAAGGACCTCAGCCATCCCAACAACAGACTGTTCTCTCTGTTGAGGTCAGGAAAGCGATTCCGCTCCCTGAAGACCAACACAGAGAGACTGAGGAGGAGCTTCTTCCCGCAGGCGATACGGTCTCTCAATCACACCACCACACAGTACTGACCCACACATATAGTTCTTACACACACACTGGACATTCTGGACTTTGTTTTTGCACAACACTGATCACTATATTCTTCATTTCCGGTTAATACTTGTACAGCTGCTGTTATTGTGTATATATTTATTTATATTTAGATTTCTTCATACATTCTTATATAGTTCTATATTGTGTATTGTGTATTTTGTTGTACAGTTATTTTATTTTCAACTTTAATTTATATATTTATCTTATTCTTCCCAGTTAAATTTACCCTTCATTCTAATTTGTGTTGTACAGTTATTTCATTTTTAACCTTAATTTATATTTTATTCCTTCCTAGTTAAATTTACCCTTTTTAATTTTTCATATTTATTTCCTATCTTATTCATAGCCTTTTCCTTTTTGTTTTCTTTAGGTCACGAGCAGTTGTCCAAGCATTTCACTACATATCGTACTGTGTATGACTGTGTACGTGACAAATAAAATTTGAATTTGAATTTGAATTTGAATTTGAATTTGTAAGGTCTGGTGCTATGATTGTCTTACTGTAATACTGAGATACCTGTTTGGGTAGCGAATCAATGAGCATGACTACTTGAAGAATTTTTTCGGTAAAGCACGTTGATTTGTTTGGTATTTAAAAGGCAATGTATGCACCTGCAGTTCTGAGCATGTGATCACAGGTGAGGGTTTTCTTAAGCACTGAGCTGGACAAAATATTTGTCCTCTGAAAAACCTGATATAAACAACCGCACACACGCAGTCCTGCTCCAAGCAATGAATTGCACAAAAATGCTTTTTATTTGGCAGGAGGTCCAACAAACCCTCCATTTTCCAAGAACTTTAATTTTCTTGTTTCTTTTTTTTTTTTTTTTGCTAATTTCAGAATAAGGAAGAGACTCTCTGAAATTCTGTAATGATAATCATTTTTTAACTTTCCTCTTGCAGGTTTTCCATTTCACTCACTCCAGATGTGAGATTAATGAAGAAGAGAGTTAGCAACACTGTCTACCCTCTTTCTTATTTGTTATTTTTGCATATTTGTCACACTTTTCAGATCAAACTAATTTTAACATTAGACAAAGAAACCCTGAATGAGTACAAAATGTTTTTAAATGATTTCATTTATTAAGGGATACAAGCTGCAGCAGGTAGCTGTGAAAAAGTGATTGAACCCTAAACATAATAACTCGTTGCATTCTTGGAATGAGAAAGAATCCTTCCAGAAAGTCCAGTTTTTGTCTCGTCAGTCCAGAATACTTTCCAAAATGTCTTGGGGATGATCAAGACATTTTTTTGGCAAATGTGAGATGAGCCTTTGTGGGAGCTCTTCTGCTTCCATTTGCCTGATCTCTTTCATATTGTTGAACCATAAATACTGATGTGAATTGAGACAAGGAAGGCCTAAACATTAAAAAAAAGAAATCAATGCTTTGTGTTTTAGGGATGACTTTTATGAATCGTATATCAATCATATTATTGAGTTTGACAAGGCCTGTCAATATTTCATCAGAATTAGTAATAAGGTTAGTAGAAACAACCGCTCTAATCACATAAAAAGTTGTCCTGAACTTATTAGGCTTTCAGACTGATATTGCATGACCTCCTCTTTCTTTCTGGGTTCTCGGTGCTTATCGATCTGCTTGTGCGTGCAGTCTGCCAGCAGGGAAGTACTGCTGCTGTTGCTGCTGATTGAGATCAGCATGATGGGTGTGTTTGTGTGTGGTGGGAATAATTAGGCTAGCCACAAAATATTCAGTGGTAGTATCAACTTATAATTCATATTCACATTTTGGAGGAAGTGCAAAACTTAAATATGCTCTTCAGGAAAGTAGGAGAAAACCTTTTTACGTGCAGACTGTACAAGCCACATGGTATGACATGAATATTTAAAACATAAAATATTCAGGCAACTTCACAAATTAGACAGATAGGTTGTAGTCCTATGAACTGAAACTTCACAACCATCCACAACAAAGCAGCACAACTGTTTGCTTGCATGTTAAGCTTGTTCAGATTTTAATGCCTATACTATAAAAATTATATAGTAGCAGTATGAAAAAAAATACTCCTTAAATGCTTAAACTAGAACGCAGCTAACTTTATTTTAGGCTACAGTGCAGTTACCACCTTTCGTGTGGTTCAATCAAGGACAAATGTAAAACCTGCAGGACACCAGCCCTCAAGGCCTGGCATTGGAGACCCCTGGTCTAAACCATAAATACACACTCAAACACTTGGTTAAATGTCTTTAAGCAAGTTGAACTTCAACCAGATGCTTTTGGTAGACATCGACAAGCTTCTGGTCTAAACCACAATGGGAAGGTTCAATTAATTGGTTCATAAAGATATTTATAATTTAATAAAGTGGGGTTTTTGCACTAAGTTATCCATTTAATGTGACTGTAATTTGACAGAAGTCGTCAACTTGCACATATACCCGAATCTGAGCACATAAAAAAAAAAAAAAAAAAGTGTGTTTGCGTTTGTGTGTGTGGAGTCTCATAAGCTAAAGATAGACATTTATGGAGTACATCACTGAGAAGAAGAGATCCTCCAACTTGTCTACAGCTTTCATTTCAAGTTAAACTTTGACAGGACTGAGAAGTCATTTAAATAATGGAAGTAATCCTGTCAGTTACAATTTGCAGTCGGTTTTTTAGAGCAGAACTTCACCAAAAACAGCTGTAGCATTATAAAATTCAGTTTGAACTAAGTATTTTACTACTATCTCATTTACAATCAATATAAAAACCCATGCAAAAAACTGAAATGTTTGGAATCACACATATACAGCTTTAAAATAAAATTCAGCAAGTACTTTTTAATTGCATAAAAATGTCTGCCTCGAAAGCTGTTCACGATCAGTGGACCTCAATATAAGGCTAGCAAAATAAAGAGTATTCTTTAAAAAAAAAAAAATGACAAGAAAAAAAGATTTAAATGAAAAATATTTAAACACCTTGTAGCTACTATCGGCGAGAAAGCTGCGTTCACATAATCTGACATGGGAAATACCACTAGCAGCACTATAAATTGCCACCTAGGAGAAAGTATGTAAATTAACTGCTTTTCCATACCACAAACTGTCAATAAAAATAACAGATATCAACATCCACAACCGCGTCAGCGCTTCCAAATATACCCCTGTGCTGATCTAATATCAAAGTCTACATTTTAATGCTGTCAGTCGCACCCGAAGTTTAATTTCAGCGTGAGCGTCTCTACATTTGTCACACACACCTTTACACGGCTCCGTGCCCTGAGATGATTAAACTGCCAAACGTGGCAAAAACTTTGATATTTGCACGAGTCAGAACGGTGGGCTGACAGCAGTTTAGATTAATCCACCTCAGAATCTGTCACCCTTTAAATTATTAGACAAAGAAGGAATCCTTTCAGTGCTAAACTTGGAGTGAACTTTCTACTCTCTTCTGACTGCAGGACTGCTAACATTCCCTGAAACCTCTTTCATTTCCATTTCATTTCACTCCAACCAACACCGCAGCAGCTGTTTTCACTGATTAACACAGCTGCTGCAGGGTTGGGTGACGACCCTCTTTCATGGCACAGTGCAGCAGACCTGCAGCTCAGGGGAGTCTCTAATGCTCACCGCGTTTGTGTGTTTGCATCCAAATTATTTCAGGTGATAAAACCTCAATTCAGAATTAAACAAGAGTCTGTGGCGGCTCTCTGCCGCGCTGTACGAAGTGAGGTATGAAAATGTGTTGTGTGTTACTTGTTACACACTCTGTTAAATACTCCTGGGAGCGTTTGGTGGGGCTGTTTCTGACTAATTTAGCTCGTCTGAAGATTAAAAAAGGTTCAGCTGTACTGGAACTGGCAGGGATTTTAAATGCAGTTGTGCAAAAAGACATACCCAGTTTTTACATTTAAAGAAGCGCAGGCTCAGCTAAGCTCCAGCTAACGTGAGATTAATATTTAGTGAAGTCTGATGAGCCTACAAATCTTAATTTTTAGTGTCACAAAGATTTTTACCCCGTTTAATTATCACAGAAACCTATGCTGAACACATAACCGTGTCCACAGCAGCGTTTCAGTTAAAATTGTCTGTAAGTGCCACATATGCAGTGATTCTTTAGCAGACAACAGCCATGAATTGGATTTCCACCTAAATCTGGCTCCATAAGATATTCAGTTCTTTTAGACTGCGGTCTTAAAATGCCTAATGGTTTTAACCTCTATGGATAGTTTCCCTCTTCATAAAATCTAAGAGTCAGGTGGATTTTTTACAACTTGTCCACCTGGATACTGGAGTTCACTCAAAAAAAAAAAAAGAAAAAGAAAAAGAAAAAAAAGAAAATTTAGAGTCTAACTTGTAATTTGAACAAACTAATCTTTTTATGCTGAACGGAATTAAATAATATACAATCACCATGAAATTCAACAACGTATTGACCTGATAGACCTATTAAGAGTGGTTAGTTCCCTGGACTCCTGCCATCCCTTGACCCTGATAAGCAGAAGAGAACGGAAAATATAAACTTTGTTACAAATCCGTTAAATTGGAGGAAAAAAGATGCAAATGAGTTATATGTTAACCAAACTCTAGACTTGTGAAACACTTCAAAAATAACTCTTAAAAATAACTCTCTTTTGGAGCATTTTAAATGATTCCAGCCAGCCAGCCATCCTTTTTCTGCTTTATCCAAATGAGGGTCGTGAGGGTGCTGGAGCCTGTCCCAGCTGCCACAGGGCGAGGGACAGAGTTCACCCTGAACAGTTCATCAGTCTGTCACAGGGGTAATACAGAAAGACAGACAACCAGTCACATTCACAACCACCTTCTTGCTGTGCAATAATCATACTTAACATATGAATATGCTGGCTATACAGTTATTTACAGGTCATTGCAATGCACATGCATTCTGCTGTTTCTGTAAAAACTGTTAAATGCTGGCTCTACTGCCAGTAGACCACATATGAAAGTCAACCATTTTAAGACAATGTATCTAATACAAGCCCCAAAAACATTAAAAAATAATTGATAAAATCAGGCCAGTTCAAGAAAATATAAAACATCATATGCCAAAAGTCCACTAAGGTAATTACAAGAGCTGGTCCCATCCCTCCTTGTAGCAGTAGCCTCCCTGTACAGTGCATGGGGCCGACCTTCTCCGCAGAAGGATGCCCCTCACCCTAAAACACAGACCCCCTTTTATACAGCTCCACCCACTTTCTTTTTTGCTCTCTTTTAAAGTGGCAGGTGCACCTATTTAGCTAATGCAACAATGGGTAGGAAGTAAATCCATTTTTTAATTTTCAAAATAAAAACAGGTGGATTTGTTTTAAGAAAACCCTAAAAGTAAAAAACAACAACAACAAAAACAGTCAAACTACTTCCTCATGGTTAAATGACCATTAGTTATGGTTGATAATCAACATGTTGTTATTTGTAAATTGGTTTTAGGTCTTGAAAAAGAAAAAGGTCTGGCTCTGTCAAACTATGTGCCGACTAGGTCACCCAACACACCTATGAAAGCTTACACCGTGCATTAATGTCGCTTTTCTGCAGTGATCTGCATTCTTGTTCACATTTGCATGTGAGTGAATAATTATTACAAGTGAATGTGAGCATAATCCAGGTAATGCATGCGCATATAACACACTAATTTACAACAATCATTCACATGTAATGTTTAGGATTTACTGTTGTCATATTGACAGCTGTCGTGTCTTTGAGTACTTACTAAAATGCAAGAAAATCAACCCCATCAAACCTCATTTTGTTCATTACATAGTAGTAAATACACCACACTGTTACATTGTGCTAGTCCAAGACTCTGCCATCGGGTTGCACATTGACAGTTACTGTAATATGGTTTTGCGTCCCAAGAGGGGATTTAATAAATGGAAGGACATAAGGTTCATATTATTCTGCTCCTGTCACTGCAAGATGACCAGTTTTGTTCAAAAGCGGGAAAGGGAGCCAGGGATGCTGCTCCCTCTGAGGGTGTTTTAGTTTTATTGATTTATTGATATGAGACAGGCGGAATAAGTGTCCCCTGGCAGTCCGCTTCAATGACACACACGTGACGCTTAAGGAAAGTGGCCTTCAGAGAGTAGAGACTCACTAAATAATGCTTCTCCCTAATATAACAACCTCGATTAAGTGTCAGATTGTGACAAGAGAAGATGCTTGTGGACTTTTATAACAGATTAACCATGGGGATTGAAGTATGTCTAGAACTGAGTAAACTTTAGCTTTAAATGTGCTTTTAAAAAAATGCATTGATTTCACTGTCATTACTCATTAGCCAGAGTACTTTGGCCCAACAGTGGCCCAAAATTAAAATCTTTTAATAAATGATTAATCGTATTTAGGTAATACAGTAAGTTTACGCTGCACATCTAAATCTATCCAAATCTATCATACAGTTAACAGAGTCTGCTTCTGTTAACTGATGTTTTTATGAATCTTGCAACTGCTCTTATTAATTCTTTGTTTATTGCCTTCTGTTGTTTTTGGCTTATTGTTCTGGTAAATGTTTGGGTCTCAGGGCTGTCTGGAAAAAGTAATTGTATTCTCAATGACACCCTGATTAAATGAAGATTTAATAAACTCCTTTGGTCCATTGGTCCCTCAACAAAGCTAGGTTCTATGCAATCAACCTGAATTATAGCTTCATATAGTAATAATTTAATAAATTAGGATCTGCATATTTGGGAAATCTGCTTTTTTTTCTTTTCACATCAAATACTTTCAATACACCCTCCAGATGCACAACTTGAATTTGCTCAGCTTCACTTCAGCAGTTGCTAGCTCTGCTTTGTTAACATGTGTGCAGTGAGAATTTCTACTTGCTATTGTGGACAAACAGGGATTTGATTTTAGCAGATTTCATGACAGCAGGACTACTTAATGTGAAGGGGAAATGAGATGAGCACATGTGATGCAGCAAGACTGACCATTGTGCTCTGAAGGTCATTCCACCCCAGAGAGGTTTGTTATACCCCCTTCTATGATTTTTAGTCTTCCCGATAATAAAGAACAGTCACTTCCACTGAGCATGACCTTTTCGGGCCTCTTCCTAGGGACAATCTTTGTCACGCCTGGTGGAGGGACAAGCATGCGATTTTCAAAGTTTCTGGTAGATGTACACTTGGTAGCTGCTTTGTCAGCTAGGCTACATCTTGCTATTAGCAGGTTGGGCCCTGTTTAGTCTTTCGAGCTGCTGTTTCTTCAGGGCAGAGAATCAACAAGGTGCCGGAAACACTCATTCACTCCTTAGAAGTTTTGGTCAATATTCACATGGTAGCGTCACACATTTCCTGCAGATTAGTCAGCTGCACATTATGATAGGAATCTCCCACTCCACAGCATCCCAATGGTGCTCTATTAGATGGAGATCATGTCTGACCCTTTAGTGTCCATTCTCCGAAAGCTTCTTCCAGCACGCCGTGTAACAAAGCTCAGTTAATCTCAAACTGGTTTGCTCAACATGATAGGGAGTTCACTGTCATCAAATGCCTCCACAGTCACCAGGTCAGCAAGAACACTCAGGTAGGCTGTGGTCTTTAAACAGAGCACAGTTGGTGCAAATAGTGCCTTGGTTAAGCCTGAACTGCTGATGATTTGGACCCATGCTTCCCTGGTGTTTATGGCAAATTCTGCCCTGCGGTTGAAATTGCAATTTGCCATACCAGGCAACAGTTTTCCAATCCTATATTGTCCATTTTTGGTGAGCACACGTGAACTGCACCCTCACCTTCCTGTTCTCACCTGACAGGAGTAGCACCTGGTCTGGTCTTCTGCTGCTGTAGCCCGTCTGTTTCAAGGTTCAATGTGGTGTGCATTCAGAGAGTCTCTTCTGCATACCTTGAGTGTACAGAGCAATCAACATCAGCAGGACATTTTCCCATAGATAGACTGGACTGTTCTCTTTACGTCCTAGAAATGGTTGTGTAGAAAAATCCCAGTAGATTAGCAATTTCTGAAACACAAGTGACTTTGAACGCACCATGTACAAAGTCACTTTAATCACCTTTCTTCCTCATTATGATGCTCGCTTGTCTCAAACAGGTCCACGTGCCTAAATGCACTCAGATATTTTAGACAGCACATTAAAGCAGCTGCCTCGTCACATTTTGATGTTAGTATTAATTAATTTTCAAATGCTAACTTTAATCTCTATCAAACGAGTACAGATCAGCAAAATAATTTATTTTTTCCAATGAAGTGCATAAATGTGACAAATTTCATGACCAGTAGTTATTGAGATTCAGTTTGGACCAATGTTCTTAGAGCTCATCGGGCATTTTCTTTCAAAGATGTCCAGCTGACCAAATAACCCATCAGTCGTCAGATATCACTTTTCTTTTGTCCCTAAATGATTCGTTCTTTTTAAATGGAGGCTTTTGGGGGGATTGGTTGTAAATGATTGTAGATGCAGGGGATTTGTTGGAGCTTATTGATGCCCCCTGCCCCTGCCGTGGGTATCTGCACATAAACCCACAACTGAGCCCGTGTGATAACCTTGTATTCTGTAAATAATTTTAGCCCCTGGGAGCTTAATCCCTTTATTGATGGACCTTGAGGCGCTTCCTTGTTTAGCCTCATATTGAATTCACACCATTAATACTTTGCATTACTTTCTTTAATAGCTAGATGCATCACACGTGTGTCTTGCAGCCTCTTTGTGACTGTGCATCAGCAGGGACACGTCTTCTCTGTCCTTAAAGAGTTATTGACCCACAGCAGGACAAAGACAAGGCAGAAATTAATGTTCCCATACTGACACCAAGCTTCACTGAACACAAGTGATTATGAATTGTGCGTGTAGGCTATGTGCATGTGTTTTACTACTTGTAATTCTTACATTGTGAATTCAAATGATTGGGCTGTTGAAGTCGGGACATACAGTATGATGAAACTACAGTGTATGCGAACCTAAGTCATTCTTGCAGAAGAAGCACAAAAGAAAATTATAAAAGACACAATAGACCTTTCGCTAAGCTTCTTACCGATGCTGCAATTGTCTCCAGCATGCAGGTTTCACAGTAATAAAGAGGGCAGACTTTACCACAAGAAATGAAACAACAAACGTCCTTGATTCCAGACCGAGAGAAAAAAAAAAAGAGCTGTTTTTCATTTGTTGCCAGCAGCCATGATTTAAAATGACATCTGTTGCCAGGAAAATGGTTTCACCTGAGAATATCAAGCAAATGAGGTTCGAGAATCTGTGAGTCATTTCAAAACAGGAATATGCTTTTGATAATTCCATACAAGGTCAGTTTATATTAGGGAGGGCTTATTAGGTGAGTAACATGGGGGGTAGATGCAGCTTATTGTGCAACCATGTGGTCTCAGATTAATGAGAAAGAGAACATTTTCAGTTGGAAAAATTCATACGGATGCCACAGAGGTTAGGAGAACAAGCATAACGGAGTCGACAGAATGATTTTCCAACTTGGGAAATGTGGCCATCAGAAGAATGCATGGATTTCCTGACCTGTTCTCTCCTCTGCTTTCTGTGCACACTTCCTAACAAAAATACTGTGAGTGCAACACACTTAGTAAACTTGGTAAACAGTGAGGCTTACGATGCAATTTACTTTCATCTACATCCAAATAATGCATGAACTCTGAGCATGGTATTTTTCTTATAATATTGACTGATGTTTACATTGTTCTGAGCTTTTCTTTGACCACAACAAGATAATCTCATCATCATCATCATCATCATCATCATCATCATCATCATTGTTTATTTGTATAGCACTTTAAAAAACACACCAGGCAGGCTAAAGTGCTGAACAACACAAATCAAAACAACTAGCAAAATTAAAAATACAATAAAATTAAGAAGAAAGGTATCAGTTTCCCACAGAGTTAAAAGTCAGGGAATAAAAATAGGTTTTCAATCTGGACTTAAAGACCTACACTGATGACGCTTGTCTAATATGGAGGGGAAGGTTATTCCAAAGCATGGGAGCCGCAATAGAGAACGCTTGGTCTCCTCTGAGTTTCAGCCACCTAGGACCTAGGAACCGACAGCAACAGCTGCTCAGCTGAATGCTGAGTAGGAACATGTGGCTTCAGCAAATCAGATAAGTAGACAGGAGTCAGGCCATTTAAAGGTTTAACAAACAATAAAAGGACTTTAAAACGAATCCTAAATTCAATGGGAAGCCAATGTAAAGAAGCCAGAACTGGAGTGATGTGCCCGGTGGGCAGTAAGCAACTGGAGGCTTCCCACCCAGTCACAGTGGGAAAATTGTCAGCTACTGGTAGTTTCCCGTGGCTTTTGTTTGGATGTGCAAGACAGATACTGTTGATCGTTGCTCAATACCCCCCACCCCCAGTGGTTGCTACTTTTTAGAGTTTGGCGGCCCCGCAGTGCTGTTTTCTGCTACTTTCATGAAAAGTTGTATACCAGTTTTTGAACTTGGATCGTTTCAGTTCCAAGGTTGTGAAGACAAAGTTGTTAGTCGGTGATGCAAATGGTGATATATTCTTATACAGATGACTGGATCTCTCTTGCAACAGTGCACCTTGGAAGATGTAGTTAGCGCCTGGCTTGAAGTTATTATTCTCACAGGATTGTGTGCTCATCCGCGTAATTTTTTCTCATCATTTGAACTGCTGATTTAACCAGTTTTTGTGCCCCCTCTAGCAGAAGGGTTCCTAGCCTCGTAAGCCAATTAACATTATCAACTGAGAAAATTACTGGTTGCAAGTATGACTTTTATGAAGTGCACATCTTCTCTTATATTAATAAGTGAAAACATTTTCAGCAGAAGGAAATCACACTGTTGTTACTGCATCAGTGGGCACTAATAAAATTATCTTTTTTTTAAATAATAAATATGGTAAAATAGTTACTGTAGTCCACTTCAAATTATATAGACAAGCTGTGATTATTGCAAAACTGTTAATGTACTGGTTGTACTCTTAAATTTCAACACAGTGAGGCACAAATTGATAGTTGTTTTATTTATTCATTACGTGGACACATTTATTTCACAAAAATGGATGCAATAAGCGGTCACACTCTTGCAAAGCTTGTGAGAAACCCTAAATAGAAAGCATAAGAAAAACTATTTGCGTCATCCCTGTGATTATGACTATGTGAGATATACTGCCTGCAGCGAGCCAGTCAGTTTAAATTTTTATTCCTCTTCCTCCTCTTAAGCTTTGAATGATGAAATGACGTCACTGAAATTCAGCTTGGTGCATTCATGTGCCATGGAAGAAACTCGTGCTTCATATGACCTCCTTAGTGAGAGTAGCTGGTATGTGCGAGTAAAAACGAACATGCACAAGAGTAAAAATAGAAATTCTGCTGCAGATTTATTTCATCTAAAAGGTTCATTGTATGTTATTCTTTCATTCTTCAAACACTGCTGAGTGTCACTCCTACACCTTTTGAGAAGGTGTTCCTAAGATTTTGTGGAAACCGACTTCATTTCAAGTGTGTCATGTTTAGTTGTTTGTGATCTTTGGGGCTAAACAGGAGGTCTCATGGTGAGACTTGACATTTGCGTGGAGACCAGATGGTGGGCCAGGTTTTGATCTTTGCAAAAACATGCAATACCGTGCAAGCTGAGGAAGGGGAGGAGCACATGCTCATATGCCATCTTCCCCATTTAACTTTTGAAAAGCTTAATTTGCAAAATTTTATCACCGATTATTGCGAAAACCTCAGTAAATACACAAACTAATGTGAAAGTATTACTGTGTAAGATTTTTTCCAGGTCAGCCAGGATGCTTGGAGCCAAGGCACAAATAAAAATGGCCCAGGCTTCAGTAATTCAATAGTCCATTGTGTGTTTGTCATTGTATGAAGAGAAATGGTGCATTGTACCTGAATAATCTGGCACGAATATGCATGTGCATGCTTTTAGCTTAGGTCAGGGTAAAACATGCGGCCATCTTTTTGAGCTTTATGCAAATGGATGTAGACATTTAGGATAATGGAACATCATGCTTTATTAAGACTTATAACATGCAATATTTAAAATAAAAAGTGTTGTTAGCGCAATGATGATTAGAATATAGTGAATACTTCATAGACATGACCTAATTGTGAAAACTAAAGTCACTGAGCAGCAAATAATGGTATCATTAAAATTGTAGACACATCTCAGTAGATGTAAATGACAAAACAGATGTGTCATAACCATGAAATACAGGAACGTGCACCTACTCTTGTCAAAATTAAGCTCCACTGAGCACAAACACCCTTACCTGCTATCTGTTTCATTTCTCATAGTAGAAAAACAACACCCAAAGCATGCTGTCATCTCTCTGTGAGAACGGCCACCCATCACTGCTTCAATAGGTGTCAAAGGCCAACCTACCCCTTTTTCTGGCTATTTGACAATATGACAGTTCTGAATTGCCTGTGCTACCTGCTTTATCTCAAACACTGACACCCTTAGGAAGGAGGGGAAAATAGAAAATGTATCTCTGAGATTTGAGGCCTTTTGGTTACTTTCTTAATTCCTAAAAACAGATTTGAGACTTAATATTTCCTGCTGGGTCTTTTTAGAATTTATGCCACCTCTTTTGATGATGTTTTAATGGGAAATGAGGCACTGTGTACTCTTTGGTCGATTGCTGATTGATAGGTGTTTAATTAATTCCAATTACTGAGTCTAAGTGGGTGTAATTGAGTCCATATAATTGGCTTGAACCTGCACTGCATAACATAGCTAATTGCTTTTGTCTCAGTCTTCATGATACGTGAGGTCATCTTGAATAGGTTTACATCTCAGACAACTTGATATGTGATTATTAATTTCCTCAAAGTAGGTTTAAATTGAAATCACTGCTGTTAGTTCCGTACATCTTGCTTTTTGTTTTCATCTTGATATCATGGCCCATGGGCCAAATCAGGCCAAATACATATTTTAGTTTGCCCGACAGACAAACTCAATAAATTCTTGGCTTCAGAGAGCCACTGAACTAAAAAGGGACATACGGCTATAGCACAATGTCTCAAAGTGATGCAACTGGAAAGGGAAATTTCATTTTGTGTGCAGCCAGTTTCAGGTCAGGAGGCTGTGCTGTACATTATGGGTAAATTACATGATTAAAGATCTTCTACTTTTCTTTTCACCAGCAAGGACCACATCCCCGAATACAAATGATAAACGCTTATCGATAATGAAGATGACAGATGAATGAAAAGCAATGAGCTGGGCCAGAGGCTGTGCTATAGGAGAGGCATCGCTGAAAAAATGGGGAGAGGAAAAGCTGGGTGTATGGGATAAGTAGTAAAATATTAAACTGTCTCTTCAGCTGTTGAGTTGTCATACAGTTGTCATGGATGCCTGTGAAACAGACTTTCCAAGACTTTTAGATACATGTGCATTTTTAAAAGACATTTAAAAAAGTGCAGTCATGAAAATCAGCCTGTGCCTTCTGCAGCCCACTAAAATAAAAGACTTTTATGACTTCTTCAGACCCATCTTAGGTGGGTGCAACTGCGTTTCTATGCACTTTCTAATTTTCCATTTCTATTTTACTTTTTACATTTTTAAGTGGTTTTCCAATTGTGTGCCTCAAGGCAACTCCAGATGATGGGATTTAGCATCAGCCAAACAACAGCCAAAAGGATAAACTATGGCGGGTGGTAATAACGGATCACTTTGTGGAGAAAGAAAACAAGAGAACAAACAGACAAACGAAATGGAAAGGTACATTGTTTTTAATCATGAGTGCATCAGTTGTTGTCCAAAGTTAACTAATGCTAAAGAGGCAAAAGCTTAGTTGGAAATCAATAAGAACCATAGACAACATAAGGCACTTATATCTGCATCTGCAAATATGAGTCAAGATGTGCTTTGGCATGCAGTGAAAAGACTGTATAAGTCATTACTTTTTTGGTTTTGCCTAATTTAAAGCCTAATTAGATTGTATTTCTACTTTATGCTTTGGATTCAGATTAGTTTCAATGAAGCCTGTGAAGTTTTAAAAAGCTGTTGACACGTCTCAATAAAGTAATGAATCAAAGCCTCAAAGGCTGCTTAGGCGATCAGCGTCATTTCTTCTATATTTTATTTCATTTTTGTTATATTTTAAGAACGAAAAATCGTAAACGATATTATTTTTATTTCCGTTAACTAAAATGGACACCTACTTTTAGCGTAGTTAATTATAGTAACCGTATTTTGGTGTTGGCAAGCTGTACGTGAGCACGTTTCGTTTTGTCCGACTGCACGTGAATGCAGCGCTGCTCCCATCCTACGTGAATGCAGCATAAACTGTTGAGGTGATCCATGGCAACAGAGGAGCAGCAGCCAACCGCCGAGCCTGTCCTACACGCTCACACACACATAACCCCAGTCTCTACTCACTTCTTCCTCAGTGTAGCCGGAATGCACCGAGGAGGAATCACTGTTAACGGCTGCCGCTGACAAATTTCTGTATCAAGGTGACCGACCGGGAGCCAACCCGCCAACCAGCTCCCTGGAAACGGCTGCACATCAGCGCCAGGTGACAGCAGACTGGACCCGCTGAAAACGGACGCATTCTTAACGGACAAGATGGTAGTAGCTCATGTTTCCGGACCTTAAAATTACCCATTTCACCCCTCTGGTGTACTATTACCCCGACAGAAGCAAAAATGAAACCAATTCTTAACAGTCTGTGGGCTCAAAAGGCTTCATATTTCTGATTTTTTTTTTCGGCAAAAACATAAATCCTCCACAGTCCCAGTCCTACACACCGCTCATTAGCACCGTCCAGTTTATTATTGTAATTACTGCCCATATCTTTCTCGAGCATCTGAGGCATCATCGTGAAGATGGCGACTGGGTCGGGTTGGCAGCAGCGCTACTGCCCTGCCGGTCAGGGGAAATTTAGCACATCCTCGGCATCCAGCATGTCCTTTCAGTCCGGCATCGCCATGGAATATACCCAAGACCTACACCTGAAGATGAGCAAGAAGATAGCACAGCTAACAAAGGTAAGGATCATTTTTTAGGAGGCCTCCTCTGCACTCTCTCTTCAACCCTTGGGTAAGACCCTGTACCTGCTGTTCTGGTGTGAGAACTGGGCACCAAACTCCATTGGAAATTTGCCCGTTTAGCAATTAAACTTGTGTCGGTTTACATGTCTAACGAGCACAACAAGACTGACATTTTTTAGTGGATCTCCTGGGTGTTCTTGTACTTTCGGGGTCCATTTAAGGCAACATTTATTCGTCTGATAAAAAATAATTAACTCCTAAAGTAGGATATGCTCACTACAGCTGTAAATCGCTTTGGTTTAAAGGAAGTTAAAGTTGGATTTAAGTTAAATGCATGCTGCTTGGTGTTTGAATTGTGAGCCGAAAGAAGCAGCAGCTCTGAATGCCTCATGGCATACTGAAATCTAAAAGCATACAAAAGCCCTCAAAGTTTGATATTTTATTTTAGTGAGTTTGGCGTGATTTCTTACCTGGGAGGTACGAGCTGCCTCAAGGTCTGCTTGGATGCTGCATTTTAAGCGAGCAGCGGGTCATCACAACATCAGCCATCTCATTCATTAATCATCTTTAGCAGCACCGACTCTTCTGGCAT
The DNA here is from genome assembly GCF_900408965.1 of Simochromis diagramma. NCBI lineage: Eukaryota > Metazoa > Chordata > Actinopteri > Cichliformes > Cichlidae > Simochromis > Simochromis diagramma. Next base: position 19,049,706 of record NW_024387492.1, read on the forward strand.
TTAGTTTTACTTCTCATGCATAAGTGTTGTATGCAGTTAAACTAAACCCTCCCTGAAAACTTTGATCCCTCATAGTATCAAGCATTATGCAATTATGCAAATTTGTGTACTGTATATATTTTGGAGATCATTTACAGTATATATGGTTGCTCTAGACCAGCAGACTTGAATGATATTCCTCTACACCACCCGCATGTATGGTCTTTCAAGGGCATTTTAAATGATTTTCACCTCAAAGCAGGATCAGTTCTTTTATGTCACTTGCCAAACTTTGGCGTCTCCAAAACATTGGCTCCATGTCAGTACATGTTTCTGGCTCCAGGGTGTCATTATCATCGAGCTGGGGGGTCCACCAGGCACTTGTACATGTTTCCAGGTGGCTTCTGAAGGGTTTGACGCCTGGAGTTGGTGATATATACTCTGAGGATTTGCCTCTGACTTCTAAGTATAAGATTTGTGCTCTTTTTGTGCTGAGAGAGTGGATGCTTAAAAAAAACAAAAAAACAACAATTCAGCAGCCTTGGGCTAGGTGTGTGCCAAGCCTTAGTTCAGAGTGGACGCTTTAAAGTCACAATGAAATACAAAAGGGTCTTTTCGACCGTGGTAGCTAATTAACCATCGTAATATGCAGCATAGCTTTTAATAATAATTTAAAGGAAATTGCACATGTAATATTTTTGTATTTTTTGCATAAATTTTTTAACTTAGTTTTTGTGTTTATTTGCCACAGTTTTGTTCAAATATTATGTAATGTTAAAGGTACAGGGATTTTTCTTCATGGTAACGTTTGGTATTTTATATGAAGATCCAACAGACCCCCTGCCAAAAAACAGTTATGTTCATTTTGATTTCATTTATTTAAGTTTAAAAGACATTTTTGTGTATGGCTACTGCAATGCCAAAAGAAATGTTAAGAAACAACAATACCTTTTTTTTAAAACTATTATTTTAACTATTATTTTAATTATGGAGGCAAAGTATATGATAGTGGAGCTTATTGTGAAGCAAAAAACCTTGCTTCTCTCAGCCTAGCTGCCCGGGTATGGTCATGTTTTGAATTTAATGTCCTAATTTAACATTGTCTCTTGTGTCTAAAATTTAATTTTACTTCCTCTGCTGTGATTTTTTATTTTTTGATCTTCACCTGTGTCTTGTTCCTTCCAGATCTCTCCACTTTCCTGATTACCCTATGTGTATAAATAGTCCTGCCCCTTTCCCTTGGTCTTTGTTGTGGTGTCTATATCTGTTCCTGTGCGTGCCTCATGAAAGGTTTTCTTTTAAATAATTAGTCTGCCTGGAGTCCTGCATTTAGGTCCTTAATTCTGACACCTAGGTGCAGGTGCTGTGTCCCGTCATCTGACAGCCCAGTCAAAAGAAGAACTGATTACAGACGTTAGTCCTAATCTTTCAGTTCACGCTTTGGCGTGCCTTGGACAGAGAATATTGGAAAAGCACAAATATATTCTTTTGTTTTGCAATAATCACATTCTAAGCTGATGGTTTTTTTTTTGTTTGTTTGTTTTTTAAATCTTAATTACATTGAAAGGAACCTTTGCTCTGAAGAGCTGGGTTTTGAAATTTAGTGTGATTAATGTCCCCATTTCATTTTGAATCTATAACATTAATTTCTATAATATTATGTAGTAATGCTGTCTTTTTGCATAATTCTGGACAACAGAAGCAGACAAATTTGGGTGCAACAAAATTATTATTAGGATGCTACAAGGAGCTAAACATAACCCCCTTAACATTGTGTTGTCAGACTATATTTTGCTTATGAAAAATGTTCTCTTAACATAGTGTTAGAATTGCTAGAACTCAGTGGATTCTAAGGAGGTATAAAAATTAATTAAATAAAAACTACTATGCTTACTAAAAAAGTAAGCATAGAAATAACAAATAATATAACCTACACTAAAAAAATAACAACATCCATCTTTTCATCACTGTTAAAAAATCTGGACTCTAATGCCATATATAAACTGCACACTCCAGTTTAAACACTGGAGTGTTTATAATTTACAGTTTTTGTGTTATAGTGTTGATAAACCTAACCTCACAGTGGACAGGACTCATGAAAGTTTTTTTTTTCATTGTCTATCCAGGTAAATCCTCACTTCCAGTTCCATTTTTGTTTCCAGTTCTGCACCTGTACACTTACCACGGATCATCGGTCAGCAACAGGGTAGAAAACATTTAAATCAGGCACTTCTATGAAAGCCTGCATGATGCTGCAGAGTAGTTTAATCTACATTTTCTCAGTGAGAGTCAGCTTTTAATCCATTTCATTTAGAATTCCAATTCAAGGTGCTAAACTGTTAAAAAATAAGATAATTCATAGTTTAACTAAATATTTTTACTTGCAGTCTATCAAGAAAACGGCTGATATTTTGATGTGTTTACCAACAAGATTGGGTTTTTTCTCTCTTCATCAACAATTCCTTCTTGATATATTGTCTTTAATGCCACTGTTGGCTCTTGTATAGGAAGTATAACAACAAAACATGAATTTAAGACAGTGATGGGAAACACAAAATAGCAATTTACACAATTTTTACTGCACCTGTATCCCAATAATTCATTTACAATAAAACATTTTCAAGATTGGCATCAAATATTTACATTAACATAAGAAAAATAACTAATGAAACAATGCCATGGAATTTAAAAATGACATATATTTCATTTTTATTAAGCCATTTTCAGCCTATATATTGAAGTACAAGAAAAAATGTCTTCAAAGAAAAAGTGGAGAAGCACTAATTTCATAGCGGCATTAAAACGCAGTGAAACAGAGGCTGAGATAAAAACCGTATTTCCAGTGAGTGTGCACCAACTGACACAATAGTAGATGTTGTTTTCATACGCCAAGTCACATGATCACCACAAGTTCCCACAGGCGACACATCTGAGCCTCATGTCTCCAGTGCCTTGTTGTGTTAGGCCACGACAAAGCAGGGGAGGGGAACAGGCTGATAGCATTCGGCCCATCTGCTGACCGCTGATCTCTGCAGAGTGAGAGATGCATTCAGGAATAAATTGCAACCTTGGAACCTCTCTGAGCCACTCTCGTGACACATCTCTGCCTGGATGATTTCCAGCTCGCTGTCACAGAATGATTCGGGAGCGATTGACGCATCTCTTTAGTCCCGTATTTTAACTGAATTATCTGAATCTATAGTGTCTGCTTTACAAGTTATGATTTTTCAAAATCTTTTGTCTTTTTTCCCTCATTTCGTTTTTATAATCTGGTCATGATTTTTAATCCTGATAACATCAGCCAGCTTGCTACAGTGCTACTGTAATTCTGTTTTTTGTTATCCTAACTATTTTATAGTTACTAAAATTTTGCAATACTTTATATAGTTTACATTACTATTGCATAATACAATAAATTATTTTGTTACGTACAAAGACAAAATAATTGCTTGAGAGACAAAGTGGGCAAATCTCAACTTCAGCCAGAGAGCAAAGCATGCCATCGATTGACATGTTACAGGCTGGTGAATAAATTACAGGATTACGTTGGCAGGTGAAGCCTGAAGTAAACTAGAGACAAACCATCAGCAACAAAGCAGTGCATGATGAGCGAATTGCTTCCTGCGTGGAAGCAGTCTTAAATGCGTGAATGAGGATTTGGAAAGTAAAAATCTCAGCAAGGAGAATCAGCTCATGCTGGTGTGCATGCTCTCCTCATAATTAAACGCTATAACTGCTTAATGTGAACATATGTAACTCCTGCCAGGTTAAATCGTCATAATAAAAATACAGGAATACATATAATAAATGCAGCATGTTTTAAAGCTTGTATTTGTGGTTTCCGTGATGGAGTGTTTCCCATTGAGGAGTCTGGATAACCTGTGCATCGCAGACTCAAAATACATTTCAGTCTCAAAGTCGTGCTGACTGACATGAAAACATGTGAGAATTTGTGTCCGTGAACGTGAACAAAGACAGTGCTTGTACGTGACCACTTCAACTTTTGCTATGAGAGCAGGCTGACAGCTGTAGCATGCGTCAGTGAAGCAGTGTTATCATTTCAATGCTCTGTACGTTTTTGCTGGGATTTCATGCAAAGTCAGTAAGTCAGTTATCGATTGCCATTCTCCTGGGATGCTGAATTTCATGATTTGTGATGCAAGACTTGTTGGCACTGTTCTTTAAGACTTCATGCAGTAATTTTTAATCCCACAAAGCTGCTTGCCTTTGTGTACTGCTGGGATTTCACTGTCATAATTTTTCTTTTTTTTCATAAGTTACACTCTCTGATGGCTTTCTTTTTATTGTAGTGTTTCTGTCAAAAAGAAGGCAGTGCAGGGGCTTTGCTGCTATGGAAACAAGTTTTAAATGATAATTCAGGGCAATGTACTGTAAGAAGTGGGCTGATGATTTTCATAACAAAAAAAATACGCTTGATCTTGTAGGCTGTCCACAGTGAGTCAGGAGTGAGGTTTCTGGTTGTTGTCAGAGCTCTGGGAAACAGAGAGGGCAGCATGTCATTTTGCATCGTCAGGAGAAGGCTTTATAACAAATGTATTACCTAGCCTAGGGTGTGTGTGTGTGTGTGTGTGTGTGTGTGTGTGTGTGTGTGTGTGTGTGTGTGTGTGTTTCATCTGCAATGCCTGACTGACTTTAGTGTTGAAGTGAGTCAGAAATAGACCTCTGAGTTCTCTGTGCATTTCTGGACGAAGGGATCAGAAGAGACAGAGATACTGAAATACCATGGACAGTGTGTGTGTGTGTGTGTGTGTGTGTGTGTGTAATTCATATTATGTGGTGCTGCAGCACCAAATCAGCGTATAAACATTTCAGCAAAGATGTTTTCAAATATAGTTTGAGAAAATAAAAAAAGTATGTTTTTTTTTTTTTGTTTTTTTTTTACCTCAATATCAAACCATCTCTGCTGATTCATTATCTCATTTTTCTAAAGCTTTGTTAAATCCATTCATATAAATAAATAGATGTAAACACTATGATGTCACTGATTACTTTTGCATTTTTCCCATTGTTTTTTTTTTTTCCCTTAATAGCCAGAAGTACTTTAAAAAAATGACAGCTGAACGTGGTAGTGTAATTAAAAGATGGGCAGACTTACTGTTTTTTGGGGGTTTTGGGTTTTTTTGGGAGTCAGAAGTGAGCACATTTGGACAAGAGTGTTTAGTAGTATGCCACCAGCTAACACATTTCCTTCATAAATGATATGGATGCATCGCGGGGAAACAGGTTCCTCCTAATTAGTGCTAAGTAGCATATAAATGAAATGCAAGAATTTCAAACAGGGCTGCTATTAAATGCAAACTAAATGAAGAGCATTTTCCATCCTTCTTTTCCAAGGACCAGTATCATCGATGGCAAGTGACCTGATTCAAAGTATGACTCTAGTGCCACAAGGTACAGTGCAATGGCAGTGAGACACCAATATATACAGAAGTCAAATGTAACTTCAAAAGTAGTGTTAGTAGTGTTTTACCTGATGTTTTTAAGTAAAATTATAACAGAACGACTTAAAACTTTAGTTAAAGTTAGCCTTGTTATTCTTCAACAGTCTGAACAGTACAGACATATAAAAAAGCTTGAAATGGAAAAATATTTTCTCCTTGGGATGTTGTATCTTGGGTTGAGATTTTTAACCAGCTGCTAAAAGAATTCCCATCATGCAACAGCAACAGTAATTTCCATCCACTGTTTGCTCTTCCTTCACATCGATGCAACTACAGAGAGCTCCAGCCATGCTCAGTCGAGTCATTTGCTTACTTGTAGGTTGCGCATCACCAGCTGTTGTTTCCAGCTTTAGCCCGAAACATTTTCTAGAGTATTTTGCAAAGTACTGTGTTGTAAGTAGCTCATTTACTAAATCGTAGTATGATTTACTAAATCATACAAAATCGTCATCGGAGGTTGACATGTGGCTCTACGGCATGTTTGAGCTTGTGTTGTTTTGCACGTTATGAAATGCGAAATGCACTGTCCATGGTAACACCACTATTCAAAATGTATAGTGGTGTTACCATGGACAGTTTGATATGGCACAGCCTTATCTTAAAGATATTCCTGGGCTGAAAAAAAGCAGTATTTTCACTTTAAAACGAATCAGAAAAAAATAAAAGAAAAACACGATTTGAAAATGATACATATTCTTCATTTTCTGACCAACTTTTAGTTCTAAACTCATCGTTTCCTGTCAGAGGCATGAAATAACTAAAATAGAGTGGTAGCTATCAAGTGCAAGAAATACATGCTTGGAGAATCAGCTTTAACAGACAGATCACCAAAAGATGTCCAAATCAATCAATGAAAAAACCCCAGAGAGAAATGCTTTATCTTTGGTTATGTGGTTTCAAGTTTTGATGGACTATAGTTTTGATGGCAGTCTAAAGGTTGTGGATGGCTGCTTTAAAAGTAACAGTTTGAATAGAGAAAAGGTTTTGCTTTTTTCTTATACTTATGCTTTTTTCTTTTATATGGATCTCTATAGCGTTGAAATAGGAACTGTAATCATAATTCACGATGACTCCACAAAAGTATGCAACATATACACTGCTTTATATTGTCTGTATCACATATAGACACTAAACAAGGTCCAACAGAAGATGATAAGAGGATTTGGTTTTATGCTCTGATTAAATGATATTCTGACTCAGACATATCCATAGAGAAATTTGTTAATTACATTTTTTTCCTCCCTAGTGAGACTTCTTTACAAGCAACTCAGAAAAGATGAGAAGATCCACACAAGCTGCTCTACAATCTGAGGCTTAGTAGTTTTCTAATTTTATATTCCCCACTATTCCCTTATTTCACATTGTGGCCAAGCGTCTGTTCAGTACTACAGAAAGAAGTACTCATGGTAGATAAAAGATGGATTTTTTTCTCTTTTGTAGAAATTTCCAGTTATTGTTCCTTGTTATTGTATTTAGTGACTGCACTGAAGACAACGCAGGAAAAGATAAATACACTATCATCACTTGGCAGCAGCATGTGCGTGTGTTGATGCCATAATCCAGGGGTGGTAGTGCAGTGATCTGTGTAGCCGGGGCAGGGTTAGAGCGCAGATGGTCAGAGCAACATGAGTCCAGATCTGGGAATAGAGTACTGCTTGCTGATTGGGATTTTAAAGCCTGATACTGTGCACACAGATTTTTAAACAAGTAAGAAGATTTCAAATTGAAATATATTTCAATGATTAACTAATCTTTATCGACTTAAAGACTTGATACTGCTGCTTCTCCTGTTAATGGTCATATTAGCTGTAGCAATTAGCATCCATTTGATACTGTTATTTCAACATAGCTGCTCTAAATATGGACAACAAAGCAGAGGCTGCATGATTAAAACCTGGATAACGTCCTTTTAAATAAACTGAATTCTACTCCCAACTCAGTGAAGTGACCTGGAAGTATCTGTGTGGCAGTTGTACCAAGAGCTGGTTGAATTCTCTAAAAATGTAGGAAAGGTGTTTCAATTCTTCCTTTATTACCTCATTCAGCAGAGGATACACTGGGCCATTCTTAATAAAAAGAAAGGAGATAATGCAGTCCCACAAGTCATAACGACACCCTGCCTGATGGTTCAGCTCATGTAACATGAATATTACAGTGCTGTAATAATGTTTCTTGTTGAGCTGTTGCCTGGAGTGAAGAACACGGGTGTCTATAAAAGCTGTGTCCCAAAACGTCGGCTACATCCTTCGGAGGCCGCATTTGAAGGCCGATTATGTCACAGCCAGGCGACGAAGGCTGTCCCAATTCGTCGACTCCTTCAAATGCGGCCGACAAATGCGTCCTTCATTTCCCCGATTTTGAAGGATGGGTTGGGTGTGTCCTTCGTGGCCCACCATATCCTAGAATTCATAGCGCGGCCCAGCCAATTCCAGTTTCCAAGAATGGTGGCCGCCAATGTTCCCTCTAAGCTGCGCACGCGCGCAATAGTGCACTGCTGGCACGGTCTCTGCGCACAGAAAATCTGCGTTGCGCACAAAAAAAAAAATCGAACCTGAATTGAGATTTAAATTAAAACTTTAACAATTCTGTTTTGCAGTGTTAGTCAGTAAGTGACTGGTGGCTCCCGTATGGGATTAGAACCTTATCCCATAGTCCAGCCAATAATGCGATTCACATTCGTATATACGCAGCTAATCAACGTCGTTGACAGACTATGACAGCGTCCTTATGTGCCGACACGTTAATGACAACATGTACAACCATTGGAGATGTGAGCAGGACAGACAGAACAATTGACGGAAAAAGTGTGGACTTTATACCAGTTTTTAAATTGTGTTGATAGGCCACGTAAAACCAGAGTTATGATAAAAATAAATGTAAATGCTGCAATTTGATTATTTTAATAAACCATGTAACTTGGATGGATTCGATGCTGGCGTGACCACAGTGCAGACGTCTGCTATTGCTCACAGTGGTCCAAGGGACCACTCAGGGAGTTCGTGAACCTTCATTTATGCACAGCTGTATTAATGTTCTGACACAGCATTTCAGGCATGTTGAGGTCTGGACTTTGACTAGACCAGTGCAGCACCTTGACTCCTTTCTCTTACAGTCTTTGTGTTGCTTGTGATTTGCTGCTGTGCTTGGATTATTGTCCTGTTGCATGACCCAGTTTTAGCCGGACATACAATAAGCTGTTAGACAGATGGCCTAACATTGATTCAAGAATGCATTGGTGTACAGAGGAGTTCATGGTCGACTCAATATCCGCAAGGTGCGTCGGTCATCACCCCATCCCTCACAGTGGATGTGCGGTGTTTGTGCTGATATGCTGTATTTTGCTTTTCTCTAAATGTGGCCATGCTTTATGGCCAGTCATCTCCACTCTGACCTCATCATTCTGAGCACTGTGCTTCCCTTTCCCCCCACAAATGCTTATTAATTCTCCTTTACACTTTTCAATGACCTCATTACTTTTCCATCAAGGAAATGTGATTAGGAGAAGAAGGTAGGAGTTAAGTCTTTGGACTCTGTCCTTGGATTCTTGAAATGATGTGGTACCAGGGATCTGTGGCAAATGAAAAAGTTCTTTTAATGACTTATGCCATCCAGTCTATTTGAAAATTGGTTGAGAATTCAGCAAATTCTGGTGATTGTTTTTCTCTACCTTGTATATGCCACAGGAGGTTGTCCTACAATGACATTGTAGCAGAGGATTCGAATGCAGAGTAAACAGGCAAACAAAATGCAGTCAGCAATGCAGTTCACAAAGTCCGTTTAGAAAATTACTGATCAGTTTAACTCGGGGTTTTTAGTTAGAAAAGAGTCTTAATCTATCCAGAATTTAAGTAATTACTGACTTGAATGGAGATGTCCCTCTGACAGCTCAGTTTGAACTACCTAAGTTAAAGTCTATCTGTGTGTTATTCTGTTGAGTGCCACACCAAATCACAAGTCCTAGTTCAGATCTTGTAAGGATGGAAGTGGGATTTGATTACAAGCTGCTGTTTGTCTCAGAAAACATTCCAAGGAGCAGCCGCGGTATCCTTTCAGACTACTTTCTTGAGGTGACAAACAAAGAAGATTGGCTCTTATAGGGCGCTAAAGATACTGGCCATGAATTTCAGCTTTGTGATTTCTAACTATAATTTTGGGAGAATGAAAACACAGGAATAATGGTGTGTGTGTGTGTGTGTGTGTGTGTGTGTGTGTGTGTGTGAGAGAGAGAGAGAGAGAGAGAGAGAGAGAGAAAAGCGGCATGCTGCTGCTGCTGCTGTGAGGAGTACAGCTTATTAACCTCTGCAGGATGCTCCTTCACTGATTGTCACAATTCTCTGTCAGATTTCATTAAGATACGCCCACACACTCACACTTACACTGAAACACAAACATACAGGGAGCTGAGCACAAAGATAGGGGGTGAGATGGGAGCATATTGGCTTGAAGCACTATCCAGAACAAATAAAGCATTGCCGACATGCCTGTTGACACACAGACGCACCCACACACACAAAACTGTGCACACACACACACAGACACGTTCTTGGATGTACACACATGTGGCTTATGGCGTCGCGAGGTGCACATGGAGGGTAATTTGATGAGTCATTCTTAATGTTTGACCTTGACTGTTTCCTCTGCCTTTGGACAGCCAAAAGCCACATCGCTGCTCGTCTTTTCTGCCCCGATTTATTTGGCTGACGCTGCAGCAACTCATGTCGCAGCAACAGGCGAGACGCGGAGCAACACCGGTGCACAATTGGTCATTACATACCCCTGATATATCAAACAAACACTCAGCTGTCTTTGTGGAAAATCTCATAAGAGGAGAAGAGTGTCTTCCACCTCCAATATGATGAAGGTTTGCCTGTAAACACAGTCGGTGTGTTTTTATTGTTACTGTTATGAGATGTCTGATGTGAGAACTCATTCCAGCGCAGTGTGGCAGGGTTGTACTCAGAAGCCTGTAAAAGCTGCAGTGGGACCTGCCTCACTGATTCACTGGATGACTAATGTTCATATAAGATTTTTGGAAATTTTAAGGCTTAAATGGCATTTATTGTATGACAATTTATGGAGTAGCAAAGTCTTTTTGTTGCTTCAATTCACATGTGTTGTATTTTTATTTTTGAAGGTGACATTGAGCTTATTAGGCCAGCTGAATATAATTAAAATTGTTAAGGTGTAAGTATTTGTCAGTCAATCAAAGAAAAATAAGTTTTATCTATTGTGATAATCATTTAATCATTTAGATAACTTTTTAAGCTTAAAGTTCAACTGCAACTGAATACCATTACACACTGTGTTATTGTTGAGGAGAACAAGTAAGCGTATCAGGGTTTGGCATAACTGGCCTGATTCATTTAAGTTTAAGTTTAAGTTGAAAACAAAGTGGACGAACCCTCGCTAAGAAACATTTGTTTGATAAATTAGTATCAGCATTTATGACATCTGAAAAATTAACAATAAAAAGAGAGAGAGGCAAAAAAGAAACAGTCCTCGTCAATGTTGTCAATGGTGTATTTCCATAATTTGTCCACATTGCATCATTGTTCAACTATAAAAAAGAAATCTCAGCTCAGTAAAATTTCAACTTTTGCAGAGAGAGTAAAAAAACATGCCAGGAAACAACCTCGCACCAATATTTTTTTCACTTCCATGAACCAGTAATGGCCCAAAAGGATGTAATCCATCATTGCTTTGTCACAAATTGCCTGCAACAAGGCGTGCTCTGCACAGGATTGTTTTCACTGTGAGGGCTTTCAGGTGATGTAACAGTCCTTCTGGTGGCCATATTGAAAGGCAGCAGCTTGTGGGCAAGAGCAGCTGCGCAGAGCTGGTTGTGTTTGTAGATGTAGAGCAAAAACCACATCATTAGAGCTGGAATTGAAATTGTGGTAAACATTTCTACACTGAGTATTTTGACCAAGAAATCACTGTTGGTATGATATATTTACCAGCATAGTATTATCTGGAGTATTTGCTAACCTAAGAAGGTAGGTGATTGTTGAACTGTAGTTGTCTCTTGTTTTATAACCTTGTGTTGTATTGTTGTGTTGTGTTGTACCCTGAAATGGACCGGAGGATGAAGGGAATAACAATAAAGATATCTAGATAATAACCAAGAAAGTTAAATTAATAAATAAATCAACACAATAATGAAAAGTTTAACTTAATGATACCTAAAGAAAGTCAGTAGTCAAAGAGTTTTCAGCTGTTAGATCACCATGGTAACTTATGCTGAGCGTATGACCTGATCCGGAGTCAGTTTTAGTTTAAAATTGGTTTTAAGTGGCAGTTTTTCAGGAATTATGTTGATGACATTTTGCTCTACGTGCGATCCAGTTTCTCTCCAGTAAGAACACCTGCCACCTGTTGAACATCACCTGACTAACACTACCAAATCAAGCCCTGGTACAAGCTTACAGGAACACAAACTGTACATGTATTCATTTAGTAATGTAGAAATATATTTTTATAATTAATATACTCATAAGTAGTAAAGTTTTACACTGCTTGATTTGCAGATACTAGAACACAGATTTTAAAAAATGAACTATTTGTAGGCTCTTAATCAGTAAAAATGTATTTCCCTTTGACTTGTCCACAAACTAAAGTTATTCCCACTTCCCCCTTCATCAGACTGTCAAACATCAATAAACAGCTTTAATGTTTAAATGGCTCAAGTTTCACATTTCTAAAGCGTTCTGCTGTAACAGCTATTCATTTGTGAATTAGTGAAGATCTAAGACTTCTCACAGCATCACTTTCTTTAATTATTTGCAGCAGCAATATTGCTATTTGGCTTTTTATTTACTTTTGAATAGATCTTTGTCACACATTCTTTTGCTGAAGTCTGAGGCTGCAGTAAGCAGCACTCGGTTTTCTGCAGTGAAACAGTTGAATGATGCATCAAAGCCTCGTTTCGTATGACCGCACACAGAGCCTGAAGCACAAAGGTTTAGCAGAGAAAGATGATAACCACCATTGTGATAATTCTTATCTCAGACTGGGGGTTTAGATTTTGTCAAGCCCCCTAACATAGATAAAACCATATTGCACTTGCTTCATTGTATTTCACTCTGGCGACCACTGGACCTGGCCAGCTCTTTTTCCTAACTTTTATTCTCCTCTGTTGATTGGTGAGGGACTATATTTGCTTTTTACTTGATGATATATATAATGAAATATTTGCGCAATGTCTTTTAATTCAATATATTGACAAAGCACCAGTCCCAGAGATTTTAAAAGAGTATCTTAGCCAAAAGCACAGATTCTGAAAGATATAAAATGCTGCAGAATAAAGGAGCAATCAGTTGTATGGATCTGTATAACTTACAGCTTTGATGTGGAAAAAAGAAATAAAGCTACACACCTTTGCACATGAGTGCATTTCGTGGGCTGGATTTCTGTGTATAATCCATCAGTGATGACAACTGTGGGCCAGTTTTTCCTCTCCACAACAACTGTAATTTTTATTAGACTTATTTCCTCTGCATTCCTCTGTGTCTGTTTATTTCAGCTCAAATTCACGGACTAGAATAAAGGTTTATCAGAAAAGACCGTCTGACATATTTACATAAAGTGTAAAGTGTTCATCAGTGCCCTAAATTGATGTGGGAATAAACAGTACTGACTGAAAGCCACTACAAAGTGAAGACCTACTAACTTGACACCAGCCCACACACTTAACAAGAAAAGGGAGCTGTTTGGCAGACGTTGTCAGTAGCAAGCAAGCATCAGGATTTTCGAGGCTAAAGTCTGCTTCGACTTTCTCTTCTTTTCTTGGCAGCGGCGTGAGCCTACTCGGCCACCAGGGATCCATCTTTACTCACTGGGTTCTGTTTCTCTTCACTGATGGGAGAGATGGGCCTAACACTGGCAGTTACCCTCTCCTTCTCACCGTGTGCATCATTTTGGTATAAGCTCATAGAAATAGCTGAGGGCAGTGGCTTGCATATGATTGCTCAACAATAAAAAACTGTTATTGCTTTCACTTTTGCAGTTATGTCTTTCTTAAAGTTTGTTGCTGAAGTAAGTTTCTTTCAGATATATTTGATTCTTTGCTAAGTATCTGGCTTATACAAGAGTGAAGTGTTTATTTCTTTTTTCCTGACTGTGGATCTGAATTATTATCAGTGTTCAAAGAATATATGTGTAAAAGTGGCCCAATTCAAAATGAAATAGTTCAAACTGTATTGGGTGTAATAGTTCAGACCTGTTCTTTTAAACTTATTTTATTTTATTTATTTATTTAAGAGAAGACTGATAAGCGTCTTTTTAAACATCAACTTGAGTAATAATAGGTGAGACTGGTGAGCAAGTTTAAACATAAAACACAGACTGGGCGAGTTAGTAGACCTGTGGATCTATGGTAAAAAAGTGACCAGTTCTGCTTCTAGTCTGTCCACTTCTATTGGAAAATCGTGGCCATCCCTAATCCCTGTAACACCCAATTATGCCAAACAGTAGCAGCATCAGCAGCAGAAACGTGGTACACTACTACTCAAAAAGTGGGAAAAACACATTATTATTATTGTAAGTACCCAAAAATGTCCTTTTGCTGCTCACTTCTATATAATGTTTTTAATCATTAATAATCCATTAATGTCCTTGTATACTTCTTTGGTGATGTGTCTTCAATCTGAAGGCAGAGAAGAGAACTACCTGCATACTGTGACATGTGAATTTGATGCCTTCAAATGATTTGTTATTCATATTACGCTGTAATCTTTACATAAACGTTAGTATTGAATATTCACTCTTCAGTTGCTGTTTGCTCTTTCGTTTTGCACTTTTATTTATTCTCCTGAAGACCATGCCCCTCTTGGCTCCTTCTAAAATTGGCAGGCCTGTGTTTACTCCTCTCTTCTTCACATCCTCTCTCCATGTCTCTGTTTATCAGTCTGTCCTTCCCTCAAGCTAAAGGACATCCAAACAACAGCAGGGCTCGCCATGACTTCACCCAGTCTTCAGTCTGTCCTCCTATTAAGATAAGATGAAACCAATCCCTCAGGGGATATTATGGTCAGTAGTCAACAGCGATGGGATAAAGGACATAATACGGTAGTAACTTGAAACTTAAGTTATCCCAGTAAAGAAAATTTAATTTAAATTGGATGAATCTTCCTATGTAATGTATATGTATAATGCATATATTGACATAGAGAAAAACAATTTGACACCAGTTCATCAACATTTCCAGCTCTTTTTATAGCTTTTAAGTCGCATTAGGGAATTATTGAGGCCAAACTTTAATTTGGAATCTGTTATAAAGACAGAAGTAGAGCCAAAATGATTGAATCGCAATCTGTGAGACAATATGTTCACTAATAAATTAACCAAATTTTGGGAAATTGTTTGTTCATAACTTATTAGTATATTTCTGATCATTTCCACATATTTCCATCTATCTGCACAGTCCTCTGGCCTTTCTTTGCTGACATCTTGACAACCCCATGACTCAGCATTGCTCCTTTTATATCAGTCAGTTTTCTGAGGGGTGGTTTATGTCCAATCAATAAAGCTCTTTCTCTACAAATGCCTACCTTGCTTCTCTTTGCCTCTTTGTGCTTTACAGGAATTTAAATGTTCCTTTAATTCACTCTTGGTCCCTTTTTTCTTGTTTATGTGGAAGATTGCAGCATTAGATATGTACTTTAGCTGCAGTAAAGCTCTAAACTGAAATGCTGAGGTAGAAAGAACAAGATTTGTAACCTGTTTTAATTTATTGAGCTTGTTTATAGAAGAATTTCATAATACAATCTACCTGTTTAATCAGCCAAAAATGACAAAAAATAAAACCATTAACAGAGGAAAATAATATAGCTCAACCTCGTTTATCCAGAAAGAAATGTTGTTGATAAGGGCACATCTCTGCCTAGGGCAGCTGACAGACTAAAAGCTAAATCACTGTAGAACATGCTGCTGCTTCACTGCTCTCTGTACTTTTAAAGCACAAAATACACCACCTTTATAGCCCAAACAGCTGACACCATCTGTGCCATCAATGCCAAGTACAAGTTTCCTTTTTTTAAAACATCAAACTGCTTTTATGTGCAAATGGTTAAAATGCTAAAAAGTGAGAAATGTCAGCACTAATTAAAGTAAAATGCAGCAACTGAACCACAGACTTGGTGAGTAATTGCAAACATGAAGGAAGAATGTGACTTAAACTTCCACCGTGGGAAGGAAAAACATCCAATACGTTAAGTCATGAATTTTTCTGTCATGATTTCTCTATTAATTTTTACAGTTTATTTTTACTAATACCCTGCTATTCATGTTAATGAACAAATTCCATTTGCAAAACAATTATTATTATTTTGTTAATCAATTCAAGTGCGATATTTTGATGTAAAACACAATGCCTGTCTCTTATGGACAATGAAAAACCTACCATGGTGTAGAGGGCCCTTATTTAAAGCTAGAGTAGGCAGTCATTTTTATGGTATCATTGAGCAAAAACACCATAACATTTTAGTATTGTAATTCAGAGTGGTCAGAGAGGAAACTAGACTTTTGTGCCTCCTCAGTGCTTTGTTTTATGGCTTTAGAAAGACTTGAGTAATCTCTCCTCTTTTGGGGGGTGGGGGGTCAGTGAGAAGGAGCTCCTGTTGGCTATGCTAGAAATGTAGATGAGGATATATTCCCTTTCAGACTGTGAAAAGCCTGATTCAGTGATGGCAACTGCCAACATTACAAAACTATCTCAGAAAATAGCAGAGAGGATGGAGATTCTTAAAGAGAATAGGCACAATGCAGCTCACTCATAGAATCATGTTACATTCATTGATTACTTTATTCTCAGCTTTGTGTTGTTATATTGGGATTGTAAGCTGTTAGCCTAATTTTTCTTTGATTTATAAATAGATTTAAATATTCTTAAATAGTAGGGGAGTTTGTGTTTTTTACCTTTATAAGGATCTTGGTTAAGTTGTGTTTACTTTAAACATGAAAGCAAGTGATAAATGGTTATATTGAATTATGCTAATAGTTTCACAATAAGCCAAAAAGCCCAAGGCTAAAGCTTCAGTTTGACCTTCATGTAGCATATAAAGTTCATGAGGGACTCAGATTAAATATTTTCATACATCTTGAGAAAGCATTACTAAACAAGCAAAGGATAAGGTGGCCATACTTTGTCCATAGACTAACTCTGCTGGCTCCTTGAAGCCAAATGCAATGTTTGTTTTTGTGTTTGCTGTTTCCAATCAGTTCACACAGGAAACTGAGTCAAACTGGATGAATGTGACTTTCGTGTCAGGATATTTTTCTTTTTTTAATGATTATATTACACAATTTAAAGCATATTTGGTAATGATGTACAGCTTTGTTATCAAATAAAAGCGAGAAAAGCAGGAAGTAAACACTGAGAAGCTGTAATCAGAATTGTTGGCTTGACTTCTGATATTTTATTTATTTTAAAACATTTTATTCTTGAGCTCTTGTGTGAACGAGTGACAGATTGACAATGGGTCAGCATGGCATCTTCAGTGATGCAGAACCTGTCTGTGGTGATGATGAGAGAGCTGAGCACGAAAGCAAAGCTGTTGATATATACTGTGTGAGCTTTTCTCACCTATTGCCATGAACTGGGAGTAGTGGCCAGAAGATTGCAGATACAAGAGGTGGAAATTAGCTTCCTCTGAAGGATGTCTAAAATCAGCGGTTTATGCTTGCTGTTGTTGAAAATGAGTGTACAAGCATGCACATCCTTACCAGCATTTTAATTATATATCACTGCAAAAGTGATAGAGAGGGGCTTCCTTCAAAAGCTGGAAGATGATGAGACGGTCTGTTGAGAACTTTGAAAAGAAAAAAAGATCAGCGATGGCTTTGTTTCCTGTTTTGACTCCCTGTTTCTACCTTCTATTCCTGGACTGAATTACTTTTTCTAAATATGATACCGATCGTGCAGGAGAACATGGCACTGAGTCCAGTGTGCCGGTATACATAGTTACGGGGCTGTGTTAATTTTGCTGGGCTTACTAACAGTGACAAATGTGTTACCCATAACCACTGTTTTAGTTGCTAGTTGTTGCATCTGACTAGGAAAGCCTGGACACATTCCAAGTGAGCTCAGGCATATCCTACTGAGAGGAAACCCCAGGGCATAGCCAGGACACAGTGAAGAGATTATGCCCGTTTTCTGGCTTGGGAATGATCTGGTGTATTTCCCCCAAGTTTCTCTAATGCTTCCAGTAGTTCTGCTCAGCTTGGAAGATGGTGTATAAACTTGGTATTTTGGAGCTGAAAGGTCAAAAAGGTTCACAAAGTGATCCTGAGAAATGAAAGACAAACACTTTCACAGAGTTTCCACAGTCAAGAGTAATGAATGTTCAATAATGATATATCCAAAAACAAACTATCTGCATCACATGGTTTTAGCACAGTAGCTTTTTTTATTCTTTCCGTACTGAATTGCTGGGAGCTTTCATCACACAGTATGCACGTAGCAATTCATACACAGAAAATAGACATTTAATTAACAGGAATCGCTGAGGAACTGCTCTTAGGGAAAGTCAATCAATCAGGGTGTAGTTAGGGCGTACTTAATGAGTAGACTGAATTCAAAAGGTATTACACATATACTGGTTTAGTGCCAAGGACACAGGAGAATGGAAAAAGAATAAACTGAACGTGCATAAATGATGCCTGCAGGACACAGAGATATAGTTTCTTCTGGTAGCGAATGGATTCATGAAACACTAGTGTAAAATGAAATGTGCTATCGTGGCTTTATAGTGAAAAGGTTTCTTCGGAGCATATATAGGACCTATAAATATAACTTAATATACCACAGTAAAAGTGCTCTACATAAGTTTAAGGGAAACACACTTAATACAATCTTAGTGTTTTAGATTGTCATTGCTAAAAGAAAGAGTTGAAGTGAAACATTAACTGTCCTGTGAGTTTCTGTGCTTGCCATTTCAGAAAAATTATTTTCCTATTCTTTTTTTTTTAATTAGCATGCAGACAAGAAGAACATTACATACAAAACACTAAGTACAACAGACAAACTTTAAACACTTTCAAGTTAGGTGGGAGGATATTTGCAGTTTTTTAAACTTGATGAACATTCTAAGTCCAACATGTATTCAGCAATGTTCAGCTTTTGAATGCCAGGCTGAGCACAGCCAGGGACATTGTGCAAAGCCTTTTGGTGTCAGTTCTGCTTGCACTGACACAATATGTGGACAGTCATTTGTGGATTCGCAGCTTATTACCACTTCAGCAGAATGCTCGCCTGCTTCGTGTTAACTCCACGGCACCGCTTCCCTTCAGCTCTCTGATGCTTTTTTTATCTGTGTGCTTGTTTTGATAACACCTCTGTATGTGAGCTACGACATCTCACCCTTGTCTTTTATATCACCTTATTAAACAGGCGTGCTCACACAAACACACACCTATGTGCAGAGCATCTCAGCCTAACTGCTGCAGTAGATGTTAAAAGGATGACTGTGTAATGTGGATCAGTTTTCCCTCCAGCTTGACATTCCTCGAGTGCTGGGCGACATGACAAAAAATCTGTATCACAGGGATTCGGGTGGTTTCACTGCATATCACTCAATTATGGCAAATTTTATAATTATGGTTTTTTTTGGTTAATAATGAGATTACAACTGCTCATTCATTGGAACAAGTGTGGATTTATTGAACTCAAAAAACTGAAATGAAGAGTGTGTAAAGGAGTCTGAAAGTCCAAAAGTAGAGCATTGTTGCAAAGTACAGCTATCATGGTTATTTTGTTCTAATAAAATAGTTAATTGACATTAAAATATTTTTAATTGCAGTAATATCACTAAATCATTGTTAATATTAAGTATGCCTTTATATCAGTTTAAAGTGGCCTGTTTTTCTATTGCTACTTTTAGCTATTCCCTTATTCCCAAGGGGTCCCCACAGCAGGTAGCCCCACATGTTTTCATTTGGCTGATTTTTACACTAGCTGTCTTTCACTTATTACACGACTGTGCCAATAACTATACCATCTGTATAAAACTTATGATAAAAGAAAGAAGGAAATGAAATAAAAAGCTATCCTCCATGTGTCTTTACTCTTGCTGACTGTAGCTGCGAGCCCCTCCCAGCTGTTAGCCACAACATTTAATCTGCCGATTTGGGTTTCTGGACACACATTATTCTATTTTTTTTTTTTTTTTAATGCCCCTGAACATTTTCCAAGCGCATTTATATTATTCACGTGTAATAGTGAAAAAATTCCAATTTGTGGATCATTTTGGTGAAAGCTTCATGCTTTGCCTCTTCTTTTAAAGGTTTCTTGGTTGCCATGGTGATATGTCCCTGCTGAAAAGTCTAGGCAACTTACTTGATGCAAACACAAAACTTAATTTAGATACATTAGTTTCAATGTCATGGTGACTCACACAAAAAGCAAGCAAACAAATGGATAGTTTGAGTCCATAAATATGTTTTTGTGGTTTTTTTGGTTTTTGTTTCACATTTTGCTATGAGACCAGGCTGCAATTCAGGTCCCACCACGACCCCCCCAATGTTAAGCCCACAGAAAAACTGAAGTGTGTGTTTTCTTTGTTCACCAGTGAAGCTGTCTTTTAAAAGAATTCTTATCAGGCATTAATCTACAACCTTTAGTATAAAGACTAGTACTACGTTCCTCCGCACTGTTTAAAGAGGGTTCACTCAGTCCCATTGCGTCTAAAATACAACAAATAGTGACATCATAGGCATACGCACACACACACACCGAATATGCGTGAGAAAGAAGCTGCAGGCTACAAGTGCTACAGACACTGATGCCTCTTCTAATGGAATTCAGTGTGCTGTGACTGTGTGAGCAAAACAGAGCAGAAGAAAGATGAGGAAAGAGAGGGAACGAGCCATGCAGTTTCCAGAGGGACCCGGTGCTGTGCTATTTTTAACACTCTCTTTATAACGATCGTCCCATTCATACATCACTACTTGTGCTACACGGGTTCGTAACAGCTTTTCTGTGCTGAACACTGACACCAGCATCTTCATTGGACTATATCTGAAGTCAGAACAGATTCATAGCTTTGTACTCGAGGTGAGGAAGTATGATTAACGCGTTTAAATTGTTGTCACATAAGGCGGTAGACCTTATAGTCTTAGAGAATGACCTCCAGCTGTGCAGTTGTGATCTACAGCATGACTCAACAGAAAGTGATCACACTGTAAATGGTTTTCATGCACCAGTGGTTGACCTGGTGCTGGCAAAGGAGAAACAGAGGGCTGTAAATCAGGCAAAACAGTATGGGCGAGATGACCTGGTGAGCCGATTAATTCTGGCTTTTGCTTCATCTTAATAGCAGGGAGTTCATGGTTTTTACCTTTATGTTATTTTTTGTCCTCTGCAGTAATGAGAAAGAGTTTATTATGCATTATGTTATATTCATGCAATGATAATTTGCACCATTACTTCAAATTCCCGAATAGTATCACATACTAGGAGAGATAAACTTCATCTATTTTAAACTAGCCTATATGAAAACAGTATTCCTCTAAATTTCTCTGTCCATCCCTGTTACGGGATTGATGCCAAGGCCCAGTGATCTATACAAGCTCTTCCAGGGGTAAAGCCTGCAGAGCCACATTCTCTCCATCATGTCCTTGGTTTGTCCTAGGGTCTGATCCTCAGGCAAACCAAGGACATCCTTGAACCCTTCAACTACGAGGCATGCAGGAGACATTACAGTAAGAAGCCTGGACCATTCCAAAATGTTATCTCTAAGACTGAGCTCAGACACACCTTAGAGGAAGCTAATTTGTGCATTTTTGAATGTCCACCTTAATCTGGTGGCGGTGTCTGTCTACCCAAGTGATCCCAGGAGCTATGTTGTTAGGGGAAACATGCCCCCTGGTAAGGTATAGTAAAACAAATTGGTCCTGGGTGAGGCACCAAGCAACCCCTTAGTAAGTGTCATGTTGTTATATTTACAGATTCACAGCCACAACCTTCACATGTTCAATTTTTGTAAGCAAGCAGCAAAGTATTTTATGTCTTTATGAATTAAACATGATGTTTATATCTAAGCATACATTTAGTTTACATTTGGTTTCCATACATTTTCACTTCTCTGCAGTAATGCTGGCATCGCATCACTACAATAGGAAAAGCACTGCATTTTATGCCTTTTTTAAAGCCATGCACTGGGTCAAATTGGACTCTGTGGTGGACTGGTTTAACACTGCTCTAGATTATCTTACCTAGCATATTTAATTAAGATGTAGGAAGATTCTTCTGGTAGGATTAAGAGAGTCTTTATTTGTTGCTTTGAACAATGCATTATGACCAGTGAAGATTTCAGACTCAGGATCCTAAAGATCATAGAGAAGTGCAGCAATGATGAAGGCAAGGGATTGAAGTTGACTGTAGCCAACTCAGCAGGTGGTGAGGGCTGAAGGTAGAAGCGGGGCTTAGATGATGAATGAGAGACGGAGTGCAGAGCGAAGTGGCAGGCGTGGAGCGCTAGTGCAGCTGATGAGGCGAGGGTGGTCGATGCTGTGCTTGAGAATGAGTATGAATCTAAAGAACAGGAGAGATTTTCTTAGACCGAAAGCAAACTGTGACGCAGAGAAAAATAAGTCTGAATGCGTGAGTAGACCCAATGATGTGGTGATGAGTGTTTTTTAAAGAAATTAAACTGAAATACAGCGTGGTGGAGGGATGATGAGGAATAAAACATGGAGATTCTTTCTGTTGTTGTAAAACACACATTTACCCAAAATAGAATCCCCATAGCGTTATGAAAAATATCCTTATAACATGATATAGACAGTTTTTACCTTAAAGCCAACATTCCCAGCACTTGTGGTCTTATTAAAACTGTAGATATTGTACTTTTCTTTTTCCAAAGTTTAACTTTTAGCTTTAAATTGTATGTAGAGGGTTTATATTGAAATCCTGTAAAGGATCCACAGAGCCCCAATTTGTATTCAAAACGGTTTAACCTGTGCATGATTTTGCTTATGTAATGAGACTGTCAAAATGCAGCTATTTATTCTTTTTTACCGGTTTCCATGGCAGACAGAATTGCACAACTTTCCAAGTATTCAGGGCTTGTCTTACACTTTTATTTTCAAGACTGCCATGGGAAACGTATGATAGCATAGGAATAGAAAAGCCTATACAAAGATTCTGTGAATCTGTGATGAGTTATTTTGTTTAACTAACTAACTGATTGGTAGTATGGATATGATTTTTCAGATCTGACTTGTAGAAAAAGGTTAGTATTGGGCTTTCATACTCATATGCCCCACATACCTGCCATAGATCTAAGTTCCTTAGATCTGCATTCTTTTTAACCTCCTAACGTATTGGAGTCTGTGACAAAATCCCACATAGCAAAATTGGTATGGCCCAGATCTGGCCCGCACACTGCAAAGAATGACGGCCCTTTGGTGGTTCAGATTTGGTTTGCTAGAGGTGGCCCACATATGGGCCAGCACAAGACCAGTTGCAAACACACTGCTGGCCACACAGCCTAATGCAGACTGGAGGAGCCATGGATCGAACCACTAACCTGCTGATCAGTAGGTGACCTGCTCTACCTACTGAGCTACAGCCGTCCGGTGGGAAACATAAGTAACCCCCTCACTAGGTTTTGCATAAAGTGTACACTCACAAACCTGTCAAACCTGGATTTGAAACTTGGATTTGAAACTTTGGCTACCATAGCAGTATACAAGGCATTTGGGTCTTGTTGCAGTACTATAATAAATTCAAATTCAAATTCAAATTTTATTTGTCACGTACACAGTCATACACAGTACGATATGCAGTGAAATGCTTAGACAACTGCTCGTGACCTAAAGAAAAAAAAAAAAGGAAAAGGCTATGAATAAGATAGGAAATAAATATGAAAAATGAAAAAGTGTAAATTTAACTAGGAAGGAATAAAATATAAAAAATTAAGGTTAAAAATGAAATAACTGTACAACACAAATTAGAATGAATAATAGAAAAATAAAACATAAATAGTGCCATAATTACCAGACCTGGCCCACATCTGGTTGACATACACCCTGCCATGACACCAGTCAGTCAGAAGTGCCAGCTTGATGCCGCATCTGGGGAAGACCTGTTATTTTTTATGAGCCTGGGACACATAAACCAAATCATAAACGAGCCAGATATGGCATGCCATCACATAAACAGTGCCATCTATGCCAGACCTGGCCCATATCTGGATGACATACCACTTACCATGTCAGAAGTCAGCCAGCAGTGTCGGCTTGACACCAGATCTGGGCCAAACCTGTCTAGGGATGGGTATTGAAAACCGGTTCTCAACAAGAACCGGTTCCCACTGTTTCAATTCCTTGGAATTGTTTGCCATTTTTGCAAACGATTCCCTTATCGATTCCAGTCGCCCCGAATGACGTCACCACGTTGCGGAGTGTCATTTACCTGTCAGGAAACACGGCGCGTAAGCGGCTCAAACGCTCAAAAGTTTGGTTATACTTTACGAGAACGGATGACAACAGGGCAACTTGCAATACTTGAAAAGTAGATATTTCATTTAAGGGAGGAAACACTACAAATATGCAAAAGCATTTGCTCACAAAACACACGATAACCTTAAATGAATGTTGTGTTTTTAATTCCGCTCCGGACTCGTGAATCTCAACCCAGCAGCAGCGGTAACGTCTGCACATCCTCTCCCGTTAATGCGGCAGGTAAATAACCAACTAACAGTGCATATTATGTTAGCGCGATCTGCCTTATTACAAAACCTGCCATTACTGTGCATTTAGGTGACCATGATGAGAGAGACAGAGTCTGGCTGGCTCAGATGCTGGCAGTTCTCGCTGCAGTCTACCGGTAGCGTCTCCTTTCAGGCCAGGATAGACGAATGTCACCGAGCAGTGACTAAGTTTGTGGTAAAAGGCTTGCACCCATTTGCCACAGCAGATGCCCCCGATTTTCGGTAAGTGAATGTGTTTAATTGTAGGCAGGGACATTACTGGATATTCTTGTGTAATTGCTACAGAATAATTTATGTTATACTTTGTTATTGCTACAGAAGAATATTTATTTTATTATTTTACATTTACAATTTTTGAAGAGCCGTGGGCTGTGGATCTCTTAAGATCTCACTGTTGGGTTTGTAAGGCCATGTTACTCCTAAATTTCGATCTTATTCAAAGAGAAGATATAAAACAAAGTTCTAAGCTAATTGACCTTAGTGTTCTCCTTTTTTAAAAATAATCGATAAGAGAATCGATAAAGAATCGAATCGTTAAACAGAATCGAAATTGGATCGGAATCGTGAAAATCTTATCAATACCCATCCCTAAGCCTGTCTGCTATGTGGGATGACCCTCAGCTCTTTGACCGCAGTATAAAACTTTCCTAATGACTTTTTGGGTTAAATCACTAGTTTGAGGTCATATTAAATAAAAATGTCATTAATATTGTAAAATGTGGTAAATATTGGATTCAGAAAGGAGGATTATCTAAAATATTCTAATGGACTGATGAATCAAAAGTCTTTCAACAATAAACATGCATTGCATTTGGTTTTTCCCTTGCCTGTCACATCCTGTTTCAATGGTGAAAACACTGATCTCAAGGCTTCATAACACGACTTCACTAAATAGTGTGTGACTGTGTGTTGACTACTCTGGTCTTTTATACTTTATACTTTCTATGGTAGCTGGTAGTTTGGATGGAATAGTCATTCTGGTGAGGCAGCACAGCATGCAGACACCGACAACTTTTAAGACAGGAGGAAGACATTAGGGACATATAGAGAAAGATTAAGACAGGATACAGATAAGATATACTGAGGCATGAGCGAGAAGCACAATCCAGACATCAGTGTGTGCCACTGTGCGTATCTCTTAGGGCGACAGCCATCCGCTATTTCACAGGAGGATGACTGGGACGCAGGTGATGGAGTGTGCCTCATCATTCAACAGCTGTGAGCACATATCCACACACACACAAAGACCTAAAACCAGACAACAGAGTCTGAGGTCAGATTAGATCAAGCTGTCGTTGCCACAAACCAACCACTGTGTATCTCTCATTGTGTGGGTGTGTGTTGCAAGTGTGTGCGTGTGCAGAAATGAATGCATTTGAAACTGCTGTGTTGTTTTTAGCCTGTGGGCAGGGTCAGTGTCAGTCAGAGTTAGCCCACGCAGAAAGGGAGACAGCTGGAGAGAGACGGTCGGCTGGACAAGCCGGCCACCACCTGGAAACACAACGAGGACATGTCGAGAAAAAGAAAGATGGAAAAACAGGAAGCTATTAACGGAGAGTGTCACTGTGTGTTTTGCCAACTGAAGACAGTGCTATTATTCATCTACAATTTAAATGTTATATGGTAGGAGGTGAACTGCAGAGGAGTGATGATCCAGCTTAGAATGAGATCAGATCGTTGCATAGAAATACTGTGGGTGGAGGCACCGTCATTGCCATTGTATTAAACACACAATTCATAAGTTATACAAAGCAAGTGCAGGAATTAGTGTGTCATTTATGTAGCGAGGTGGAAAGTAAAACCCCACAGGAAGAGATAAGCAGCGATACGATGACCAGAGACTAGGAAATGTCAATGAAATTCAGTGGCGAAGAAAGAACTGGTAGCACTGTGGGGAGAGCTAAAAAAAATAGTACATGTACATACTGGACATGTTTCAGTTAGAAATATTTCTAACTGCCAACATATTTTCACTCCAGTCAAGTAATGTTATCTGTACTTCACCAGTATGTGTTGAAAAATTGAAGATAGTAATGACTTTGCTGCAGTTTTCATCATCCTGATTTGACCTACTTGGGGGTTGGTTCTGTCTGACAGCGAGAGCCTGACATGTCAATGAATCTGCAGTTAGAAAGGCACCGTTTGACCAGCGATCTCTTTATATCTGGATGATGTGTGTGTTTGTTCATTAGCTGGTCAACTGTCTAACTTCACACAGAAGACCAAAGTTTAGATTCCTTCACAAGGCCGGAATTAATATTGATCTTTCTACAGACCAACCTGTCCCTGACTTTGAACCTTTTCCTCAAAATGTGTGAAAATGGTAAAGAATACCTTTTAAAAGTTCCCTGCGCCTCCAAAATTCACCAATTTCACAGATGTTTTTTTCATATTATTTTGTGGCTCAAAAACAGCACACCTTAAGGTTTTTACCTGGTTTAAAATAAATCTTTGGTATGGTGACAACACATATAAGCACAATTAATTTGCGTATAGCCAAGACAGTGAGTTAATGCTACCTTATTTAACACTCATTTATACATTTTTGTGTTATTTCTGGTTGTTTATTGAAGAATAAAATGATTTTATATTTCAGGAAATTAGAGTCTGCTTTAAAAATCTTGATACTGCTTGGCAAGAGCATTTTTGTGGTCTGACCTCACAAGTATTTGGCATTTTTGCTTGGAAATGACAACAATAATTATAAATAAGTAAACAATTGTTGATTGTTTTCTTGATTCCATCAGCTTATTACTGTTTTTTTTTTTTAAAACATTGGCACTAGGGATAATCTGAGTACATATATCATCAAAATACTCATTTGTGTTATTAAAATAAATAGACATACTTTAAATGCCCCATAATATTTAGATTGCATTTTTTTATGATTCAGTTATCCAATTTACAGCAAGCACTTTATCACCATAACCTCAGTGTTATTGTGCACTTTCGGGTGCGTTTTTGATTTATTTGTTGAAGGTTAGAGATTATCTAAGACTCTGAGAGTTGCAGATTAATTTCTGCCAATCCATCTCTACTCCACTGAACTTTCACCCTGTTTCACATTAGTCCAAACAGCAGTTCAATACTAGGATGTTTTCCCACAGGAAAAAATGCCGTCCAGCTTAACAACTGTCAGAAAAGACTAAGAAAAACAACTAAGTTTATACTAAACCAACTCTTACAGACACAAATGTCTGTGACCAGACTGTTTCCCTTCCTCATAGGCTTAAATGCTCAAACTCAACAGTAGTTTTACTTTTACAGTGGCATTCTTCAAACATGTGCACCTGTCAAACTCTAACTCAAACAAATGACCATGCAGTAAAGAAGCGCACAAACCGCGAGACATTAGCAGTCAACAGAAGAGCAGACTGAATGGGATCACATTATCACATCAGGCTGAGAGTGGATTAGAGAGCGAGATTGTAGCTTTGGGCCTGTGCTGCTGGTGACTCATCTGACCTGATTCTCAACAGCAGCAGCAGCAGCAACAGCAGAGGCAGAAAAACTCAATGAAACACACATCGATCACTCACCTGTCACCATATGTGGGGTGCTCTGTTTTCACATATGTGCTGTATCATTAACAGTGATTAAAATTAAATGCAGAGCTCTGCTTTGGGTAGCATGATGGTGCTAAATTTAGCACTGATTATTTGTTTGACGTGGTGAGATGTATGAACTAAAACTGTGCTGAAACTGGACATTTTCTCTCACTAAACCCATTTAAGAACTTTAATGGGGGCAAAGGAGTCCTGCACCTCCTCTTGGCTCTGTGAAAGGACACTACAATTGATCACAGATACAGACCAGATCAGTTGAGCTGTATGAAGGACAAAAACTGCTTCATGAAGACTAAGAAAGAGTCTGCTGTGAGTTAAGCAGTAAACTTTCACGTGAGAATGTCTTTTGAATTGCGTATGAAGCCATGAGTCAGCACTGATTTATTTTGATCACATATAAACCCAGTCCATTCTCGTTCCCTGGGTGTCAAGCAATGCAGTTTTATCAAACCGGCTGATGTGCCTCAGTTATCCACAAGGCTGCACTTAACTTTTTGGTTACCATACAAGTAAGTTTTTAGTGCATACACCTCACCAAATGGTTTTTAATCACTCAACCTAACCAAATAGCTTTTAGTGTCCAAACCTTACCGAGGAGCACTTAGTGCCTAAATCTAACCAGTAAAAAGTAGGTAAAATGAAACAAATCATCAAGTTAAAAAAAAACTTGAAATGCAAAGGTCCAATTTGGATGTGAATCACAGTGTCTTGTCTGCTATATGTGGCTTGAACCCCTTGAAAAACTGAACCGTTGTGTCTCAGTCCTATATTACCAGGGCTCTTGCACAAAGGCACAGCTGCCAAATGGCACCTTGGTGAGACTCAGGCAGCTACTCACAAAACAGCCTCGCACGATCAAGATATATCAATGGATTGAGGAGCTTAGAACAAAGAAATAGTGCAGGAAAAAGACTGTCACTTTTCTCATTTTACCCACTATAGCTTGAAGTGATATGTAAACCACTATTATTGTAGAAAATGATGAAATGAGTACAAAGAGACAGATCAAAGTCTTGCTAGCTGCTTTCACAAGCATTTTCTTTTCCAACCAGCACCTGCATTAGGGGTTTCTTTTATGTGTCTTTCTAAAAAGCTTAAACACATCCCTGAAGTGGCTCATGTTTGAAAGATTGTATGTCAGTTATTTAGCAGAAAGGCATGGAAACCCTGTGACTTGATCTCACCTTGGCTATTATTTCCTTCTTGTCTGTTATTTATTAGTACTGGTTCCAGAATCATAGATGAGGTTTTGACTTTATGTTCCTCAGCTGAGGCCCAGCACTAATCCCTACCTACTCATGACTCATTGCACTCTGTAGGCTTTTATGCCTATTATGGAAAATTGCAGTATATAAAAGCACAAAGCTGCTTTAGCTGAATGTTGGTAATCAGGGCTCTGTTGATGTGTCCCTGTCCATTAATGTTTCACAGCGTGGGCGGGCTGTAAACTCTCCATATGCTCCTTATCTTACACTGAATTTGAGTAAATAGCAGTTTTGGGGTCCAACAAAGCACTGTATTAGCCCTTACTTGTACATTATATTTGTTTTAAATCACAAGATTGAAATGCATTGCCACATAACTGCAAGTTTACAGTATAAAGTTAAGCCTGACATAAGTCCACATACTCAGCACCAGTCCCTAACAAGATATGAGGTATTCATATTTCTAAGACAATATTAGGGGATCAGCTGATCAATTTTCCTTTGATATTTTACATCTTTATCTTACAGTATTTAAGTACCTTGTTTCTGTGAATGGGGGATATGTAAATAAAACTGAATTGTGTACAATGGTATGTTGCATATAGAAGTCTGTTCATTTCTGTTTTAGCTACCTGAAAGTTTTGCTTTTAGGTGTTTGGCATCATTGTTTGCGTTTTTTTTTTTACTACTTTCTTTAAGTCACAGTGTTACCTTTTCAGGTTTTTGGAGAAATTTGATGCAGGTTTTGGATGGTCATTTCCATCATGGCCACAGTTTTCACTTTATCATCACATTCTTGTCATTTTGCACACTGAATTTGACATAATATGGATATCTTCATCAAGGTTGAGTGATCACATGAAAATATCTGTTGCACATCTCTCCTGACCTTCTTTGTACATATTGACAACGATTTGAATTTCAGGTTTGGTTTCATCCCTTCATAAGACCTGTTGCCACCAATTTTGAGCCCAGTTCTTGTGTAATTTGACATGCCTCAGCCTTTTCTCCCTGTTTCCTTTCCATGACAATGGCTTCTTGAGAGGCATATGGCACTGTTTCTGATGAGATGGAAATTACTTCCAGATGGTGTTCACCTGCTGTAAAAGGTGTTTGTTTTGTTTTTTCTTTAGGCCTGCCACCTCTTTTGTCTTCCACTTGTCCATTTTTTTCAGGGTTTTTTTCAGGATAGACTGCATACCATGCTGAGATATGCCAAGTTTTCTGGCTAATACAAAACAACATGGTTCACCCCTCGAGTTAAGTGACTTTTATAATGCTTGGTTGGTCAGTGTCCAGAGCCTTAAATATATAGATATATTGCTGACTGGACTGACGATGAGTAAAAAAGCAGCTATTGTCCAAGTGAATGCTTTGGTGACCAGGAAGTCTGAAGAACTATTGCTCTATTATTTTCACTAGTCTGGCTTCTTGGTAGCAAAATATGAAGAAATGAGGGGTGGCTTGAGACTTTTGCACAGTACTGTATAACTAGCAAGAAAATTGTCAATGTTCTTTATGTCAGTGGTGTTTTAAAGATTATTCAACGTATTTATGATCATGTTAATTAGTTTTATCTCACAGCCAAGGCACACACAAGTTTGCAGTACAGTTATTTTTAATCAGTGGGAGCCTTGATTGGTCATAATCACTCCCAGCAGCTCATTTATCATCTGTCTACAGTGTGTTATGTTCCCCTAGCTGATTAGATAGCACCTGACTGCCAACCTGCCCGCCTCGCTTCCTTTAACTCAATCACTGCTTTTAGTATGTGCGTCACCAGCTGAGTGTAAATTACAGGGTTTGAATTAGAAATATGTTCAGCCATTTTTCTATCGCTGGCTTTTTTCCCCTTTCTGTTATTCTTTCATTTGTGCTCCCCCTCACTTCCCTATTTCTCTTTCTCCCTCTTCACCTTTTTCAACCTCCTCCCTTTTAATAGAAGCAGCTGTGTCTAGTTACCATGGAAACGCATCCGATAAGCCTTGCCAATCAGACGTGTGTATGTGCGTAAGTTTGTGTGTAAAAGAGAGGGTTTTTTTGGTGTGTGTTTTTAACCCCCCCCCCACCACCACCACCCTCTCTCCTCACCTGTCTGTGCAGTGTGTAATTACAGTCTACCCACTCACTTCTAAAAATATCCCAAACCTCAGCAGACACCTGTGGAAACTTTTAGCTCCATCAGTTTGAGGACAAAGTTAAATGTTGCAGACTTCACTTTCCTGCACCTACTGCTGAGACCGTTCAAACTTTTCCCGCACTTCATGACTAGTTGCTGGAGGGAACAGACACTACCTGACTTCTAATGCCAAGAAAAACAACCGCAACAACCCTCCAGCTGCCACAACGCACAGCGAGAGCTGACGTGGAGCTGGAACAGGCTGCTGCTCTACTTTTTCTTCCTGTCCTTTCTGCTGCTTGTGTCCTATTAGCTGTCCTGCAACCATGTGTACTCTGATTGAGAATGGATGTCACAACAAATCTTTGGTAAAAGTCAAAGTTTCTTAAAATTTGAATGAAAAGTTATATAGTTCACAAACTATAGGGTCCACCCATCCATCCATCCATCCATCCATCATCTTTTCTGCTTATCTAAAGTTGACAGCAGGGTAACCACAAACACTTTGCGGTTTCTCCAGGTGAATCCCAAGGGGTTTCCAGGCCAGATGACATATGTAGCTTCTGCAGCAGGCAGCAGGTTTTTTGTCTATACCTGTAAACTCCCATTTAGATGTATCCCCAGAAAACCTCCAAAGGGAGGCGCCCAGGAGACATCCTGATCAGATGCCCAATCCAACTCGACTAACTCCTTTTGATACGATGAAGCTGGGGCTCTTACAGATAGGGTGAGGAGGTCACCCTATCTGTAAGAGCTCTAGACACCCCATGGAGGAAACTCATATTAGCTGCTTTTATTCGCAATCTTATTCTTTCCTTCATCACCCAAATTTTGTGACCTTAGGTGAGAGCTGGAAGGTAGATGGACGGATAAGTAGGAAGTTTCAGCTTCTAGCTCAGCTGTCTCTTCATAATGACAGTCTACACAACCGTGACATTACTCACATCGCACTCCAGCTTCCTGTCAATTATGAATAAGATCCTGAGATACTTAAACTAAGCCTCTCTCCCGCAACCACTGATTGGGTCTCATTAAGATTGAGATCTTGTTTTCAAGAGATTCTAACCGTTGCTTACTGGGATCAACTGATATAGCTTGTTCAGGGCTGACACTGATGGCAATTTTTAGTCATTAAAGAGACCGAAAAGTTATATTTGGAACTACTAAACATTTCCAGTAAAGAAAATATAATCTTGATTTCAAATTACAGAGTAAACTTTGCTTTAATCATTTGTGTTGTATTTGAACTACATTTCGTGGCAGGAAAGCTTTCATTTATTACTTCATCTCTTGCTTATTAATTTAACCTGAAGTAATGACTGTCATCATACTGTTATTTAGAACTAATGATATAGCGCTTTAAGAGCTACACTGGTCCACACAGTGAATGCACAGAGAGCCAAATAAGAACTTCTTTAAAACCTAACAATGATAAATATAAACCCAGTCCCTGCTGTTTACCCTACACTTTCCTGTAGCTGTCAGATAATACTCAAATGGCATCTGGCTGAAATAAAACATACAGTGCTTCCCGATTTTATTTTTTTTCCCTCTCACTGTTAAATAGATTTCCCTCGTTAACAATGTTTAGTAGTATACATATTTTGGGGCTTTTTAGCCATTATTTTTAATAAGAGCTGGAGATCTGGGAGAAAGACCAGGAAAAACAGATGCAGTAACTGTCTTTAGTGGCAGATTTGAACCCGGGATTCTGTGTTAGCCAGGCATATGAGTTGCCTGCTAAACCCACTGAGGTTCACAGGGACCCTTCTGTGCATTTTGTAATGTTGACATGTAATTTTTCATATTTAGGGAAGTCCAAACAACTGTTTATCCAATAACTTGTTCTAAAACAGTACACAATGTATAACACACACACATTCTCTCTCTCTCTCACTCACTCACTCACTCACTCACTCACTCACACACACACACACACACACACACACACACACACACTGAAAAAACACTAAAAAATACCAAAACCTTGTATAAAACACATCTACAAGATAAATCAGCTCGAGGTGAAATTAAAGTGCTAAAGTAATTAAAATAAAGCAACTGTGACTTATTAAAACACAAAACAAGCCTGAAGAAGCTAGAAGATGACAAAGAGCAAATAATTAAAGAAAATCAGAGAGAGCCCTAAATATAAAAAAGCTTTGGAGCATTACAAAAAAACGATCAGAGCTTTAAGACTAAACTTGAAGTAGAGGGAATAAAACTGTAGTTTTAAACTACAAGGGCAGTCAAAGTTAATACGTATAAAAATGAGTTAGTACCAGTAACATCTTACATCATGTGGGAGACTACTGAGTCTGCCAAATGTATGGTTATGTGTATGTAGAGGTTGAAGGTCAGTTTTAGAGGCACTCTGTAAATTCTGCCAGTTCTTTATTGTTGTGTTAATAATATGACAAGTCTGTTTTTAACATTAAATGCTTAACAATGTCTGAAACCACACTGATCACCAGCACCAAAGTTAATTTTCTTAAACTATATACTTTTAAAGTTTTCTGTTTGCTGAAGTGCTACATAGGTTAACACACATAAAGCTTAATTCTGTATAACTTCTATTAACCACACAAATGTTAAGTAACTTGGTCCACTGTATTAACTTTCTGTAAAACAATAACACATCTATGCTGCTTTTCACTCAACGTGTACAGCTGTCTGGTAAAGTGCAACATTTATATTGTGTAAGATTTATTTTGTCTATATTGCAAAGTGTCCATACTTTTTTTTTTTTTAAATTCAAGCTTACGTTGTTAAATAAACACAAAATCTTAGGCCCACATTTCCTGTGCAGCTCCTAACACTACATTACATATGCAGTTGTACTAGCCGGAGGGGATTCATCTATTGCCTGCAAGGCACCAAAAAACACAGCAGTCCTGCATTTTAATGGCATGTGTTGCCAACAAATGTATGAGCATATTTGTGGTTCTGCCACTGTTGCTTATAATCAAAGTTTTGCAAATATTGCACTGTGCCCTGGTGAATAAAAAATGCGCCCACACACAGATTTTCCTGTGTTGCAGTGGCTCAGGTCCCACATGAAAACAAATTCAGAGAGAACCTGTAAGAAGATGATCTGTATCTGCGCGCACACACACACACACACACACACACACACACACACACACACACACACACACACACACACACACACACACACACACACACACACAGTTTTGTTGAAGACTCTGCTCTCAGTTGGTCAGCTCGCTCTGTCTGCTCACATCCAAACTCACAAGCACACCACCATGCCCTCCATTTCAACTGGCTTCCTTTTGCTTTTGAATTCTAAGTAATATAAAAGTACATAAAGAAACTTGGTTCAAAGTTATTAAAGCACAAACTTGCATTCTACAGATAATAGGTTTAGAAAAGAGTAATAAAACACAAAATCAATATAAAGTGAATCACCAGTCAGTGTGCATTTACCTTTCTTTATTAAGACAGTAGAATTCACAGAAGAGTTGTAGTTTTGATATTAATTATACTAGGAGTCAGTTCCAATAATCATAAAGGGGTTTTTTGGAAATTAAACTCAACTTGTGGCTAATAATATTTTTATGTCAGTCCTCGTTATTTTCCTTTTATAAGGCCATATCCCACCAATACAACTTAGTATTCAATATACAGTGCTGAACACATTTATTTGACCACCTGACATAAAAACAAGAAAATACAAATATTTTAGAAATTGTTCAAAAACTATTTAACCATTTTATGCTGAATTCACATTTTTATTCCCAAATTTAAGCAGGTACCCTGGACTTCAAACATAAGTGCAAACATTACTTTTTTCTGTAAAATAATAAACTTTTCTAAATTCATAGATAGTGTTAAAATGTGGATTTACCATTACAGAAAGATAACAAATGATTTTGGTAATTACCGGAACTGTTAATTTAGAGCAGCTGCTGCATAAACATTACACTGGATGGTGGTCTAATAAATGTGTCAAGCAGTGTACTGGAAAAGATTCAATGTGTTCCAATAAACATAAAGTATGCCCAAAATACCTGAATGTCATCCTGCAACTAAATCCATTTTGATTTTATAGTTATATTATAATTACGGAGAGCAGATTAAAGTTCACAGTAAAATTTTATGGTGAAGCAGTAGATCCCTATTGTATCACAGACATTATGATATAACTTTATAAAAGATGGACATGGATTCAGGCTGTGAGAAGTGCCTGGAAGCTGGAAGTGACTGCTCGACTTCCGCTCCTATTGAGTTCTGGTCTATAGGAAAATTACCCTTGGACATTAGCTCGGCTTGCATTTTCCTGATGTTAATAAGCTCAGTCACTGTTTTCAAGGACAATTAAATAAACTTAAATTTCATTTTGATTGAAAAGCTGTTAGCCAATAAGCTTTGGGTTTTACAGGTGGAGGATTAACTCGTTTTTGGAACCAGTTTCAAGTGGCCATTAGAGAAACTGCAGTGTTTGGCCCTTCACCAGTGGCTACATTTTTCACCCCTTTTCGCTCAATGGAGCACTGCTTATTCTCTACAATATGGAGAATTCATTCAGATATTTCATATAATAAATACTATGCTGTGTTTCACATACATTTTATCAAGTATATAACTCAAAGAAATGCCTCATGTTTTACATATTTGCGATGCAAAATCAAGTACTTATATTGTACTGAAAATCTTTTCAGTCTGTTCATAAGTCTTTTGTTCCCTTCATAATTTATTGTTGTTGCTCAAAATTAAAGGCTCCTGTTATTAGTATCTCTGCATTCTGGGCCTGGCATGATAATAATTTTGTGACACCACCCACCCTGCACTAATTTGCAGAGATTTTTGGGTTCATGATCCCAGTAACTCGTTTCTTGTCCCCGACACTTGCGATTAACATAATTGTACCTCTTTATTGTGCTTGTCTCTTTTGCGTAATTAATTGTTAATTAACTATGTTGGTCCCACTCGGATTAAAAATGCTTTCGTCGGTTGTGGTACTGTTGCAGGCATGCAGGATAAAAGATGGCATCTCGTTGTAACGCTTGAATAAGTCAGCGTGCGATTGTTTAATTTTTCCTTCCGAGGACATAAAAAAAAATCTCTGAGGCTGTAGCTTAATGGTGTGACCATAGCAACGGGGCTCCTTATTGCAGCGTCATTCAATAAGTCAGTCTACGAGGGCAATGGGCTACTTTACACTGAGGTAATGTTATAAGAAAGAGTCAAGGTTACTGTATATGTTTTGTCATCGTTCTCATATCAGACCTCACTTTCAAAGCTAATTTCACTCTTAGTCTAACTATTGTTCCCCTGATGCTGCAATCCTTCCTGTCCAACCAGTCGTGTGCTTTACAGGAAGAAAGAAAAAGAAGCTCTGCTTCATAAAAGAAGATAATGCCTCCTCATCAGTTTTATCTGGGCTCGACTGTGGCACCTGTCATCTGTTTCCAGGAGCCGTGGCATTTTTATCTGCCGGCTTTTAGTGGAGGTGGAACAAAATGTGAGATTACGTGCGAGCTGAATTCTTAGTCCCAGTTGTAGTAGTAGCTTCTGTTCTCTGCACAGACAGTATTTTACTGATTATGTCCTTAAGAATGCCATTTGTCTTTTTTTTCTTCTCCTGCTTAAATTCAAAATACAGCTTGGAGTTTTACAACAAGGACTCAATAAGCGATATGTCATTCTGCTGCCTATATTATGGATCATCTGTGTGTGCAGTGCGGTTTTAAAGAACATTTTGTAGTATTTTGAGTCGCCTCTGTTGGGTACTGTAGTCTGCTGCTGACTCAACCAACAAAGCAGACTTGCACATTTGTGAAGGATGGCAACTTTCTATATTCGATTTCCACTAGAACAAAATCTTCCAAGTGCTTTCAGTGTTGCAAAAGACCTGCCGAAGATT
The DNA here is from genome assembly GCF_900408965.1 of Simochromis diagramma. Lineage (NCBI taxonomy): Eukaryota > Metazoa > Chordata > Actinopteri > Cichliformes > Cichlidae > Simochromis > Simochromis diagramma. Next base: position 19,086,634 of record NW_024387492.1, read on the forward strand.
ACAAAAAATAAAAATAAAAATAAACAATAAGCCACACCCTTCTACTTCACAGTCAATTCAATAAACATGAGCAGTGTGCTCAAGTAGCAGTTGACAGAGAACGCTAAAAAAAACTCAGCAAAGATGATTCACATACATCTAAATAATCCTTATTAGAATGCACTCTTGCTCTGCTAATGTTTTCGAAAAACTAGTGTGCCCGGTTTATTACAGATCCTCTTTTAAAAACAATAAAAAGTAATATTTGTGATCCGCTTTTTAAGACTTTCGTCTTCAGTATTAATACGCGGATTAAGGGCAGCGTGCCACAGACAGGGCAGAGGAGTCAGAAAGTATGTTACTGACAATAAAAAATTCACCTGTCTGATCTTTTAAGTATTATATAATCCTTGAAGTCATTTAATAAGCAGAAAGTACCCAGTATGTTTAGTTCCAGATTAAAATTTTAATCTCTTTTGTTTTTTAGCCATTGAACCAACTAATATATAAGACAGACAATTAATTTTAAAAATCCATCCAGATATCATTATGGAAATAAACGTTATTTACAGCCTCAGCAACCTAAGTAGGAGATATAGAACATGTAAATCAGGACACTCAGCTTTCTATTTCATCACCCGACTCTGTCCATTTGACTCAAAGGCAGACACCAAAGAAATATCATTACTTGTAAACGCTGCGTGCAAACATGCACACACAGAGCGGGTTTGTGTGTGCGCTGTGCTGTCCTCAGTCCCAGCTGATCAGAGTCAAACGCTCTCAGCTTTGTTCTGCCTCTGAATTGAATGCACGAGGCCACCGTGCTACAATTAGCTGAGAAAATCAGCCTGGCAGAGCACGCAGACATATCTCTGTCTCTCTGAGCAGATAAACAAATGACTGCTGCATCAGTGATCAGTGTTGTTCTGTGCAGCTTATTTAACTGGGATTTTATGCACTGCAGGGAACTGTGTGGTCAGAGTAATCTTTCAGAGAATTAGTGAAAAGAGAAACAAGAGAAGTTGTGGGGTTTTTTTGTTTTTAAGGAGGCTAATTATACCCCTCCACTCCTCCCTCACTGTTTCAGAGACTCCTTGTGTAAATGTGTGGAACTGTGGAGCTGACAGCAGTTTGGCTTTTTTTTTTTTTTTTTTTTTTTTAATTTTACAATAACTGATTTTCATGTGCACTGGAGGGCAAAAGCAGTCCAAAACAAGCTGGAAAGGAAAAACTGGTGTATAGCTAGTGTGTGGACTTCTTCTTCCTCTTCTTCTTTGGGCTGCTCCCTTTAAGAGTTGCCACAGTAGACCTTCTTCCTCCATCTCACCCTATTCCCAGCATCCTCTCTGTCACACCAACAATGTAGTCTTCATTATATTTCTTTGTCTACTAAATATTCAATTTTTTGTACCAGCAACATGCAAACATTGTCAGTCTCATGCTCCACTCAACTCTGGTTTTACATGACAGTTTCACATTTTGCTGTGAGGACGAGTAATCTATTTTTATTGTTTTTTTGTTTATGGAGACAAATTGTTGAATTTTTTTGGGTGACAGGGTGATTTTGAAACGCATGTTTATCTCTGTTTGGTGTCTGCAGCTGTTCAGACTCCTCAGAGAGAATGTGTTAGCCTTGCAAGCAATAAAGTGGAGCTTTGTAAGCATTAGCAGTCGTGATATTTTAACCCAAACCACCATCCGTCCATCTGCCCGTTCGTCCATCTATCCATCCATCCATTCGAAGTCCTCAAGAACTTTTACTTCTACAGTATTGGTCAGAATTGAATTTTTTTAATCACCTAATGGGTCCTTACCCAAATTGTGGTCTAGTTCACATTTGTCATTTTATGGGCAATAAACTCTGTTGTATCTCATGTATTGTGAGCCAAATGAACTGCTAACATCATTGACGTTCTGGTTTATTACATAACCCTAGCCAGGGTTAATGTTTAAAGAGTTGCAATAACATACTTGAAAATATGAATTGAATAGTTATGTCTATAACTTCTGTTCCCTGAAGGAGAGGAACGAGGTACAACACATAAGTATGGGATATCACGCCCTCGCATGTCCTGGCTGAAGAAACCTTTATTCACGCCTTTAAGGCAGATGGCGTGTGATGACACGCGCACGGCCCCGCCTGCACATATAGCCGCTGTCATCACAGTCATCTCTCAGTTCGATAGCCGCTCTTCACCGAGCCAAACTGCTCAGTGGGGCCACCTTGTGTTGTACCTCGTTCCTCTCCTTCAGGGAACAGAAGTTATAGACATAACTATTCGTTCCCTTTCAGTCGATTCACTCGGTACAACACATAAGTATGGGACATATATACACGCCCCACAGAGCAGCCACCAAACCAGAATCGGACCACCACATCCTTAGTGAGTGGTAGACCCAGCAGAAAGGACAGCATGAGCCACCGAAGGGGCTGTAACGTCCAACCGATAAAACTGCACAAAAATGTGCGGTGATGCCCAACTAGCTGCCGCACAAATATCAGCTACAGGCACCCCTTTAAAAAGAGCCCATGAGGTTGCCATCCCCCTGGTGGAATGAGTTCTCACCCCGTGGGGCAAAGCAAGACCTCTGGTGCCATATGCCAGTGAGATAGCTTCTATAATCCAGTGGGACAGCCTCAGTTTGGACAGAGCTTTACCTCTATTTGGATTAGCGAAGCAGACAAACAGCCGGTCACTTAAACGCACATTCTGAGTGCGCTCAATGTAGGTGCGTAGCTCACGCACTGGACAAAGAGAATACATCCTCCTCTGCTCCTCAGATGCAAAAGGAGAGGAGCAAAAGCTCAGCAACTCAAACTCCATTGAGCTATAAGATGCAGGCATGATCTTGGGAAAATAGGCAGCATTTGGACGCAATACGACCTTGTGGCCATCGGGAGAGAACTGTGTGCAGGAGGGATGCACAGACAGCGCATGAAGGTCACCCACTCGCTTTGCCAAAGCGAGAAGCACCAAAGACAAGTCCCAAGCAGGGACACTGGACTTAAGCACGGGCCTCAGCCGGCGAACTCCTCTAGAAAACGTATGGCGAGGGGATGTGCACCAAATGTCACCCCGTCAAAGCCAATATGACAAGCAGATATAGCTGCTAAATAAACCTTAAGTGTCGAAAATGAAAGGCCCTTATCCAGCAGCTCCTGGAATGTCAAAACATCCACAATAGAGCACTGAAATGGGAGAGTGTGACGGTCCTGGCACCATTGCTCGAAGGCTCGCCATTTGTAAGCGTACAAGCCTCTAGTAGATGAGGCCCTAGCGCTCTGAATTGTCACTATCACACTAGGTGGCAAACCCTTAGCAATCAAGTTTAACCTCTCAGCAGGTAAGCATGAAGGCGCCACAGATCTGGGCGCGGATGAAACACTTCTCCTCCCGCCTGAGAGAGGAGATCCCTGCGGAGAGGAAGCTCCCAAGGACTCGCTGCTAGCAGGCTGATTATCTCTGCATACTACGACCTTGTGGGCCACCAAGGGGCCACTAGAATCAGAGAGAGGGAATGCCGACGCACTCTCTAGAACTGGAGATATCATTTCCACTGGGGGAAATGCATACAGGAGCACGTCTGGCCATTGGTGCGCTAGCGCGTCCAAGCCCAAGGGTGCATCGTGGTCGATTATGAAGAAGAACAGGGGGCAATGAGTATTTACCCTGGAAGCAAAACGATCTATTTGCGCCTTGCCAAATAGATCCCAAATCTGAGCCACTATTAAAGGGTGTAACCTCCATTCTTTCACCAGTGGACCCCCCCTGGAGAGAAGGTCCGGCCCCAGGTTCAGGTGGCCCGGGACATGGGTGGCTCTTAGAGACAGAAAATGAACACTGCACCATAACAGCAGAGAGCGAGACAGCTTCAACAGGGGAAGAGAGCGTGTTCCTCCCTGCCTGTTTATGTAGGACACCACTGTTGAATTGTCCGTCCTGACTAAGACATGCTGGCCCTCCAGGACTGGACGGAAATGCTTTAGAGCTAAGAACACTGCTAACAGCTCTAAGTGGTTGATGTGCAGCTGGCGCTGGGCTGCGGGCCAGATCCCTCTCACTGATGCACCCTCGCACAGCGCTTCCCATCCTCTTAGGGAAGCATCTGTGGACACCACCTTGCAAAACAACACCCTCCCAATCCGAGAGCCCTGATGCAGCAGCCTGGGCTCCCTCCAAGGACTGCGAGCTAGCATGCAAGACACGGTTACCGGCAGCCTCCTCCGGAGGTGACGCGATGCACACAAACGGTGTGAGAGAGTCCAGCGTTGAAACCAGAGGCGGAGCCAGACATTTGAAACACCCGGGGCTTAGCCCTAAAGGGTAGTATGCATGTGGGATTTTTTTTTTTTGGGGGGGGGGGTTTAGAAATGACTGAAAGATTAAATGGCTCTGTTTTGAGTTTTGTTCAAAAAAGAATGACTTCATATAGGGAAAAATATATATCACATATGCAGGACACCTTAAACTAGTTTTTTAATTAAGCAGCAAGGCAGAACAAAATCGTAGGCAGCAGCTGCCCCGCCCCGCTTAGTGCCTGAGCTCGGATCATACCAATATTAGGGGAGATTTACGCACAGTCGTAAATTCCCCACAGTGTGCACTATGTGCTTCAAATATTGTGTGTAGTTTTTTGCTTTATACAGTTGTCAGCCAGGCATCTTAGTATGAAAAAATTACACTCCAAAAGACCCCGGGCTTCTGAAAAAACAACCCGGGCTTAAGCCCAGTAAGCCATCCCCCTGCTCCGCCACTGGTTGAAACGCTCTCATTTTTAACAGTCCAAGTGACACTACGGCGATCATAGATGCCATCATGCCCAACAAGCTTAATATCGTCTGGAAACACAGTCTGCGTCCCAACTGAAACTGAGCGAGGCAGCGATGAACCCGGCCACTCTGTGCTCCGACAAACGTGCGCGGCTGGAAGGACCCAAACGCAAAACTCACCACACAGGAATTAAACTCAAAAAGCTGCTTTATTGCAGAATGGCACGAAAAATATAACTAAACTAAACTAAACTAAACTGGGCCATGGATAACTAACACACAGGGCAACACAGCCATGAGGGAGACTACAACACTGACAAGAAGAAACACAGGGCTTAAATACACTGAGGGATAACGAGGGAATGAGAAACAGAAGGAGAGCACAACTGGGAGTAATCAGGCTGGACGAGACAAGGGAAGCAAAACTAGAAACGCTGACATGAGACACAGACCTTCAAAGTAAAACAGGAAACACACTGACTGAACTCTAAACATGTAAACTTAACAGCAACTGGGGAGACAGAACATAGGAACCTGAAACATGGGACAGAAAGGCACAGTAGACACAACGTGGACATAACAACGCCACAGGGAAAGAGTAAAACAAAACACAGAACCTCTTAGAAAATAAAATAGGAAACCTAATGAAACGCAGACATGACTACATGAACTTGACAACATAACAGACATGAAACATGTGAAGGGCAAGGGAGACTTAACAGGGGTTGGAAGACACAAGGGGAATCTAATAACAAATGAACTAGAAAACCTAATGAGCTTAACCATATACTATAAACATCAAAATAAACTAAAACTCAAAACGCTGGGTCATAAGACCCAGGATCGTGACAAAAGCGAGCATATTTCCAAACCGAGAAAAGTAATCTGCTGACTCGGGATTAGCGAGCTCTTTTGAAAGTTCACAGAGAACCCCAGTGTCCGAATGTGTGACAGAACCAGCGACAGCTGTGGTCCGCCTGCTCTCTGGAGCAAGCTACGAGAGCCCAGTCATCTAGGTAGGCTAAGATGCGGATGCCTCTCTCTCTGAGGGGCGCTAGCGCTGCCTCGGCACATTTCGTAAAGGTGCGAGGAGCGAGCGACAGCCCGAACGGCAGCACTAGGTATTCGTAGGCTACGCCCTCGAATGCAAACCTCAGAAACTGCCTGTGTTTCGGGTGTATAGCCACATGAAAATAAGCATCTGTTAGATCGATTGTTGCAAACCAATCTCCCGAGCCGACTGCATTCAAGAGCTGTCTGAGTGTTAGCATCTTGAACCTGTACGTTCGTAGATACGTGTTCAAGACTCGCAGGTCGAGGATGGGAAGAAGCCCTCCCCCTTTTTTCGGAACAACAAAATAACGGCTGTACTAACCTTTGTCTGTTTCCGAAGCGGGGACCACTCGTATTGCTCTTTTCTGCAATAGCACCTTTATTTCCTCTCTGAGTATCATGGCCGCCTCGGTGTTGACAGTCGTGTTTACGGCTGTATCCCAATTCAGGGTCTGCAGCCTTAAAGTACGCAGCCTCAACGGTCCTCAAGGGCCGCATACTCAAAGACCGCTAAGGCCGGAAGTGTGAGGCTTGTGAAATGGGACGGTCTAGCCTCCGTCGCTCTGCCCAGGTTGCCTAGCAACCATGATAGCTGGAAACGTGTGGTTAACAGAAATGAAGGAGAACATGTTTTGTTCATTTGTTTGTTTGTTTCTACACGAGCTTTGTGTGATTTAATAAGTATCTGAGGCTGAGACCACAGGACTGTAAAACATGATTGTTGGGCTTCATATCTGTACTGAACAGTCATTTAAGATTAGCTAGTAAATAACAAATAGTTAATGTTGTTCATGAGACTAATGTCAGTGTAAATATGAGATGGCCAATATTATAGTTATTATATTAATCATTATTAGTTATTACAGCAGTGAGTTTGAACTCACAAATCAAATCACTTCTATTGTCACATCACATGTGCAGGTACACTGGTACAGCACATGTGAGTGAAATTCATGTGCGTGAACTCTGTGTCAAATACTGAGCTTGAGTAAAGATCCAAGTTGCAGCTATCCATATCTCCTATCACCTTAAATCTTCACTCAAAGACACTCAAGTATCTTTGACAGTGTATATATAGGTGTATTATATATAAGAGACAAATGTTGTTCCTTCAGTATGTTGGCATTACTAAATTTGGCTCAATACTTACATATATGTGTAAAAAGAAAATGTACGAGCTGTGATAACTGTGTCTGATAGAATGAAGAGTAGACTGATATATTAAATATTCCTTTATTGGGTGAGAAAATCATACCATGTCAAAACTGCTTTAAGTCATACAGAATAGATATCAGAGCCTTAAACAGGCTGACTTCTGCTAAATGGGTCAAACTGGGCAGAAAGTAAACAAACACATAACATCCTTATAGAATATGATGTAACACTATAGATCAACTTACCTCAGAATATATAAAGCATATAAACAATTACAGCAATATGATGCAACAAACACAGCAGTACTACTAATCCAAAATACTCAAAGCTTCATAGAACTGAAACAAACATTTATTTTTAGGTCCATTCTGCTGCTGATACATACTTCAGGTTTCTGAACATTAAACTTGTTGCTGCCTTTCATAGTGTGTAACTTGAAGGCCCTGAGTACTTTCTCCCACACTGAAAACACTGGAATGATCAAATTATTTGAACATTACCTAATAAGACTGATTCAGGACAGACAGTTAGTTATTTTAAACTTTTCTAGCAGTCCTTCACAAACAGGGAACAGTCTGTCTATTCTCTCCATCTGTCTTCCTCACACACTGCTGAGTTTGACCTGGTGGATCATCAGGGGTGCAAAGCCTCACAGATGATGTGCAGCAGTGGGTCCCTCAGTCTGTCCTCACTCTGGACACTTGCAGTTGTCACACATGGAAATCAAATGTGTGATAAGCTGCAGGATTCAAACACAAGTGTAACTTATAAATACACGTTCATACTTTTATTCCACAATCAGAGAGAAAGAAACAGAGAGAGAGTGCAGGACAGACAGACAGGTGACAGTCTCAGGTGTATACACTGCTACAAAACAGGAGGATTTAGTGTTTGTGTTATTACGAGTGCTAAACAAGAAGAGTTCCCAGATGGTACAGTGGACACATGTGTGACTCCTGTGATTAAAGCATCTTTCTTTCAGCTTAACGAGTGAACCGTCAGCTCGTTCAAACACACGTTAAAGTCCGTTTGTCTCGACACCACCGAACAGAGGCAGCAATATAACATAGCTAACATTAACAGTGCAGTGGATCCTGCTTGTGCCGTGATATTCAGGACTGCAAACCGAGCAGCATCACTGACTTTCAGCTTAATTATCCACAAAATCATCACATTCTCTGTAAGATTAAGGTCGACTATTGTATTATTATATTTTAAAGGCTTTGAAAGCAAGTAAAAGCTGAACGTACAAACATCGCTAATGGCAAATAAGTTTGCAGACATGTGGCCAACAGTAATGTTTTAATGTTCCTCATTATTAAACATTTGCACATAAATAAGTGACATAATATTTAGTACTTACTTTTCACAGTTTACTCTTCGGCCGCTCCGCTTCTGCCGTCTGCGACAAAATTATCCACACCGACTGCCGCGCTATGAATTGTGGGATATGTTGGGCCACGAAGTCTACACTGCCACAGCCTTAAAATTCAGGGAAATGAAGGACGCATTTGAGGGCCGCATTTCGAGCAGCCTTTAAATTGGGACAGCCTTCGGCGCGCCACTGTGACGTAATCGGCCTTAAAATCCGGCCTTCAAGGCTGTAGACCCTGAATTGGGATACAGCCTACGACTCTTTGGAAACGAGGCGGCTTGACCCGGAACTGCAACCGGTAACCCATGGCAACGGTTCGCAGCACCCACGGAGAGGGGGCGCAAGCGCGCCACTGAGGGAAGTGAGCAGCCAGCCGGCTGACCTGCAGCACCGTCGGCGGGGCGTTGTCGCCCCCTCAGTGTGTCTGCAGGGGACTGCATCACCTGCCTGACCTGGCTCATTCTGCCTGCAGGCTGAGCATTTGTGATTGTTTGAGAATAAACAATACTCTTTATTGATTGTAACATGGAAACATGTATATTCATACATTTTGTTGGAGGCACCTTTTCTGGGGCACAACAATGAAAAACAGCGGGAACACTCGATGTGGTCACCTGAACATTTAACACACCTGAACAGGGAGTTACCTGAGGCATTTTGTGTGCAGGGGTTTTGTGCTTGGGAGACAGTGTTAGGAAAGTGCAGCGCCTTCTGGGGCTGACAACCTGAACAGAACTTAAGCGGCACCTCTTGGGCAGCAACAGAGGGGTAAAAGCAAGGTCTCCCTGCTGCTGGACCCCTTCTCCACTCGAAACCACAGCTAGGAGGGCTGAGGCTTCTTCCTCCTGGGCGTCGGGTCCCGCCGGGGGCCCGAGGGTGGGTCTTTGCTCCAGGCCGACTGGTGTGGAGCTCGGGCCGGAGAATGTGCTCTCGTTGGCGGCACACCCACTTCAACAGTGGGCGCCGGTCTCTTGCGTCGGCAGAGGAGCGGCGGGCCTGTGAGAGCTAGCTGCGGGCTTGGGCTGACGTCTGGGGATGATGTCGCGCAGAGCTTCCGTCTGCTTCTTCCTCAGATTGAATCTAGCCTGAATGGCTTCAAGTGAATGTCCGAATAACCCAGCCGCAGACACTGGTGCGTCCAGATATACAGCTCTGTCCCTATCCGGGACGTCAGAGAGGGTCAGCCACAGGTGCCTCTGCGCCACTATTGTCGAAGCCATCCCTCTGCCCAGGGAGAGCGCTGCACAGCGATACGCACGGAGGATGTGATCTGTGGCGACTCTGACCTCGTTAAAAAGAGGTGCCAGCGGGCTGTCATCAGGAACCAGCGATCCGAGCTCCGCCAGGCACAGCGCTTGCGGGCCTCAAACCAGGCTGAAGCCCGTCAGCGCTCCTGCATGGTTCCGGCTAGTCATCGGCTAACCCGTCAACATATTCCATGTGGTCAGCCCAGCTAATTGCGGGGACATCGACCGAAAAACCTTCGGACTCGGACGAAGCCGGGGTTCCAGACTTGGAAAGGAGAGGGTCATGCCGTGCGACAGCCGAGCATCCCAGCACTTTTTCCACAAACGTCACCCGTCTTTCAAGGGTCGAGCGCCAGAGCTGGCGGCAAAATGCACAGGCTTCGGGCTCCGTCAACGCTCTCCTAGCGTGGACGATCCCCAGGCAGACAGGCCAGGCATCGTGCTGGTCACTGTCGTGCAAAGAGAAACCGCATCCCTGAGGACAGGGGCAAACAGAAGATTTCTGCTTTGCTCGCTTCGGTTTGGAGTCCATTCCAAAACGCAAAGCAAAACGATCGAGCTGGAATAAAATGAACAGATTGATAAGATACTGTTTCTGATTCTTCCAATGCTCAGTAAAGCAGCACATGCCCAACTGCAGCATGCTGGGAGGACTCTGAGGAAAACATAAAAGGCCGATGAGCAGACCAAAGAGATTACAGCCTGGCTGTGCATGTGTGCGGGTGTGGGTAGGCTCATGAGAGGCAGATGAGATGCAGGAGAGATGGAGAAACAGAGCACCGTCCCCTTGCTACTCTGTCGGCCGCAACACGGACCTCCCGAGAGTGTCACATTTTCGCTTCAAAAAGCAAGAAAGTTGTCTTCTCCCTGCTCTGTTCTGATATCTGCTGAGACAGGAGAAATGGTGGGAAGAGAGCGGCATGGGGCGGAGGAGGAGAAGAGAAATGACTTTAGTTATTCTCAGCTGGTTTTATCTGAAACACTTCAGGGTAATGAGGTCCTATAGTGTGAGCGTGTGTGCACTTGCGTGTGTGTGTGTGCTGAAATACAAAAAAACTCCTACTGGTTTTCTTAATTTAAGAGTGAATAAGGTTGTTTTTTCCCCCAGTTTAAGGCATAAAAGTTTTGGCATTCATGCTGAGGGTTTAGCTATGAGATAACAGCTACTAAACCTGAAGATACGTTTTTATATTTTAATGGGAGTTCACACAGTGGTGCTTTTGGGTAGTGTGTCAGCATATACCACTGTCCCAATTTCTGATTCTGCTACTCCAAATAAAATAACAGATTTTTTTTATTTTATTTCCAAGCTTCAAATTTGGAAGTGGTTAGTCTGAGGCCATGGATCGCAGCTGGTGGAGCGTCCACTCAGGGTTGGGAATGAACTGCAGGCCCATGTTGAGGAAAATAATTATCTCAGGGACTTGTTCATTAGCAAAGGGAGTGTGGAGAGGGATTTACAGATGGACTGGTGGAGCATCTGCAATGGCCCAAGTGCTGTACTGATCTGTTGGGGTGAACAGAGAGCTCTCTGTGAAAGCAATGTTGATTTACCCGTGATTGATGCTGGTTTGTATTCTCAGTGATTGCCACAAGGTCATTCAGGAGGGGCTCAGAGTAGAGCTGGTACTCCTCCAAATCAAAAGGAGCCAGTTGAGGTTGTTCTGACCAGAGGAAGGGTGTTCTGGGCATGTCCTGGAGACATTGCATCTCATGGCTGGCTTGGTGTTTGTCAGTGAAGAGCTAGAGAAGATGGGCAGGGAAATGTTGACTGCTGCCCAAGTGACCTGGACCTGGATAAACAGCAAATTTAAGTACCGTATTGGTGCACTTTCAAGCCTTACTGGTCCTTTGGTCTTAGAACTACTGATGTTTGCTATTAGAGACATTATGGAGAGAAGCCATTGCAGTCAAATAATCCTGAATAGAAATCTATAGAACAATATTTAAATGGTAAAGTTGGATCTTGTCCCACCGTCAATAGCCAAGCAGTAGCAGCAATGGGAGCCATATTAGCCTCTGTGCCAGTACCTTTATTTACTCTTTAACGACTTACTTTATTCACACTATAAAGCTTGACTGATGTGACGACTCGCAGGGTTAATTTCTTTGATGGTAATCTTGCCAAATGCTAATTTCAGCATGCTAAAATTAAATTAAATGCTGATGCATCCATGATGTTTAGTGGGAATATTTACAGTGTTTGCCTGTAGATGCCATCAAAAATGGATATAGACAGCTTTGGGGTAGTGCTTTATACCTACATACCGTTTACTGGTAACCAGAAGTCAATCCTCATGATTCTAATGCCCTGAGCACCCTCTCTACAACCTCATTTAACCCTTTAAAGCCGGTCAGTGCGGGCACGCTCTGTTTTGCTTAACTATTTTTAAATCCCGGTAGCTCTGCAACCACGTAAGCTAGCGCAATAATTTTTTTTTGCATATGAAACCTGAGGAGTTGTACTTACATCTTATGCCATCAGCTTGTCCTAGGTCACAGTTCCCTTCCACATATAGCTTTGCAAAAACTGCATAAAAAGCACTTGTAGCAACAAAAACATAATATTCCAGAAACCTTTGTCGATCCGATCAGCTGTTCATAACACTTCCTATGTCCATCAGCACTGCCCGAAACCGGAAGTGATGTCATTTTGCGGAAATGTAGTTTTTTACTATCAGGGCCTTATGAGCCTATACTGGTGTTTTTAAAAGTTATGTTTGACTTTATGACTTTCTGTGTCGTTTCTAGGATGCTTAGGACTCATATTGCACTGCTGGAAATAGTTTATTTTGATGCATATGCTGTTTTTTTTTTTTGCAAATTTGCATTATAATATTTATTTTTGTTTTTCCTGCAGTATATAAAAATTGGTGTATTTCAAAAATAAAACTATGAAGACACTCAAAATAAATTTCCTGTGGTGGGAAACTATTTTGTGCAACTTTTTTGTATTTACAGTTTTGAGGGATAAGCCTCTTAAATTTCTCTAACTAGAAATATATGTTAAAAAAACAAAAACGATTTTCAATTTTTTTGTAGTTTATTGCACTTTTTGGAATTTATGTAATTACTATGCATTTAATGCATACATATTATTAAAAATTTGGGCTATAATGGTTGTATTGATGTATAGCAACTTGAAATGCTCCCAAAAATGGCACTACAGCATGTAAAAATATAATATAAGCTCTGGCGGACTTGGTTCTCTGGTAGGTCTTAAAGGGTTAACATGCCTTCAGTTAGTTGTCATATTAATAATTAATTCATTTTAGCCATATGTACACTGTAGATGTTCATTTCTAGCTTAAGGTTCCGTTCACATTAATTTCTTTGTAGTAAAACCCTCCCCCCACCACCCAAGCAGCCCCAGTGATCATTGCTTATCACTGGCAAAGGTAAAGCTAGGTGTAGGTTGGATAGCATTATGATATCCCTTGAGCACATTAAGAACTTGCTTACTTTGCAGTAAGTTTGTAAAGTAAGCAAGTTCTTACTTACTTTCTTACAAGTTCTTACAGCGCAACAGCGCAACAGTTTCAGTCAGTTTTCTCTATCCTGTCTCCAGCTTATCAAAAATGCTGGTGCTAGACTCCCCACAGAAAAAGAGATCTAAATAAACCTGTTTTAGCTTCCCTCCATCAGTTGCCAATAAGGTTTAGAATAGATTTCAAGATCATCCTGTTTGTAGACAAACAGGATGATCTTGAAACCTTCATGGTTTGCCTCTTGATCGAGTGCTTCAGACTGTCCCCCACTCTAGATTTAAACTCAGAGCAGAGCAGGTGTTCTGTGTTTGCCCCTGATTGTGGAGCAGCAGTCCACTCACAGTCAAATCTGCTCCCGCCATTGAGTCGTTTAAAACCATAATATCTCCAATGCCTTTTGCAGCCAACTCTGTACCTACTAACATGTATTTCACTTATTTCTTATCTATTCCATTTTTTAATTAGTTTTAATCTATTGTAACTGTTTTACGGCACTTTGGTTGCTATATAAATAAATTTGAGTTGAGCTGACTTACATTTCCACACAGTCCCAGTCATCGTTACCACAGTTCTACTGTGCAATCAAACCAACAAAAGAATGCAGATTTTTATCGTTTCAGCAGTGACATAGCACTGAAAAGGCCATCTCAAAACAGATCTGTTTATGAAGGTGATGGAGCCCAGTGGGAATTCATTAGTTTGCCTCTGTAGTTAGGATTTCTTCTCACCATCAATCCCTCGTTGATATTTCCCAAGACTGGCTGAAAACTGGAAGTTAAGTTCCAGATTTGGCTAATCTGACCTTTTTGTTCAAACCCAACTTGCAGAGTTTTGCATAAAATATCTGAATCCATTTCTTTTTTAAAATGTGAACTGGCCTCAGAGATGCTACTGTTAGCTGTACCTTCTAACTCTTCCTTAACCATGTCAACAAGCTGTGTTGTTGTTTACAGTGGCTCTCACGCAGTGAGCACTTTACAGCACCCCAGCTACATTCTCGCATTCACTCCATTCACTGTGTTCAGTGAGCATATTCTTTTTAGCTCATTCAAGCACAACACTGCAGTACATGACGGTGGTTTACAAGAATACCCAACTACATTACTTACCATCCAGAATGATCCGTTATTGAGATAAAATGTCAGTGAAAGATATTTCACAGGTGAAAAATCTAACCCACCAGAGACAAATTCTTGTGATTGTTATCATGCTGAATTAATGGTTTGTGTGGGTTTTGTGTTTTTCTCCCAGATTTAATTAAAATCCATGCAATAGTTATTGAGATAATTTAACTAAAAACCTAAAATATCTGCTTTATCCTCTAAAAAAAAAAAAAGACAATCCATACATTTCTAGTGATGTTTCAATATCATTTTCTGAATTTGAAGGACATGGGAAGCCAGGAAATAATAAATAAACTAATTAAACAATTTTGTCACTAACACAGATGGTTTATTTGGACTGATAATTATTAACTTATAATTATGTGTGGGAGTTCAGGCTTTGCAGTAGTGACATTTTTTTCCTTTCAAATAGACTGTGGCACCTCTCCCGCTGGGCTGCTTAAAGAGCCAGAAAGACTAAAACTATTTTTTCAAAAGCTCATGTGCCAACTGAGCCACCAGGACACCTTAGTCACAACGTATTTTTAGCCGGGACCTACAGTCGCCTCAGACACAGTAACACTCACCTGTCTGCTTAGGATCAATATTTCAGCTGTAAACTTGGCATCTACAAACTAGATTGGCTGCCAAGCAGCAGACCAGCTGTCAGCAGCACTCAGCGTGACAATGTGTCTCAGTAAAAGGCTTTAAGTCATACAAAAGGGCTCACATTACCTCTGTTTAATCACTGTGCATGTGCCGTATGTACTGTATTGGATTAGCTTACCGGTTTTAATGAAGGAACACTCTACATATCCCACTGTTTTCCCTGAACAATAAATTATGCCAAACCAGATCTGTTATCAGTTTTAACTCTGCATTTAACTTATTGTGCATTTCTTGACTTTCACTTGCATATTTAACAGTTTTGTGTGACCTTCCAAGGGACTATGGGTGTTCATAAATGAGCTGTTTTATGACAATTGAGAATCTTTACATCTCACAAATCTTACATATTTTTATACTGACGGTCATTAAAATGCATTGACCATGTTTTTCTTCTTTTTCCCCACTTAGATTCACATTTAATGCAAATAATAAAATTGCAGCATTCAAAAGCAATCATTCAGTTTTTTATTATCAATTATCTGAACAGTCATCTGATTATTTTCTAGAAAACTATTACATTGATCTTGTCTCAGCACCCTGTTTGGATTCAGTTTTGTATTTAGAGGCTCCCACAGTGCTCAGGTTATTATCTGCAGCGAGAAGTAGCATAGGTAAGCACATTTGTAAAAAAAAAATAAATAAAAAAAATCGGATGAATAAAAGTTAAATACTGCCTGCGTCAAATATGTGCTTTGTGGTTCTTTAAAAGTATTTTTATTTATTTTTTCTATTTATCCTTTACTTGTTGAAGGGCAGCAGTTTAAAAAATAAGATCCATGTTTCTGCCGGTGTGTGAGCAATGAGTAGGCAGCTCATTGCTGAGCCTCAAACAGAAATTCTGAGTATCTACGGTCTTGCCACATTTTCAGTCAAGATAATAATGTCATTGGTTTTTTTGAATGTGTAGTTTGGCCCTGATACCTCTCCTACTACTACTCTACTATAGCTTAAAGCTATAAGTAGATTAAAAAAAATGTGTCTAAAAATGCAATGCAATGTGTTTTATATCACTAATCACACACATACTGTAATATTTCCACTCCTGAGGTCCAGTTTAAGACCTTTCGCCCAGCGCGTAATCTGAGAGTTAGTTATTCCAAACAGGTGTGAAACAGGTGGGTGTTTCACTGATCCCAGCAACAGTATGATTTTCTTTTCTTGTCTAATGATTGGCACAGCAGAGCAATGAGACCAGTGAAGTGAACCGCTTAGACGGAGTTTATTTATTCTTTATTTATTCTTACCAACACTTCACATTCCTTCTGCTTGGCATCATAATATAGGGGCTAATAAAACAGTACTGAAACATACATTTTATTTCTTATATAATTATGCTGTAGGTAGTTTTCTGACTCCACATACAGAGAAGCGTGCAATGTTGAGGGTTTCACTGGACCATGTAAAGTTAATATACATGTTATTTTTACTAATGCTTGTATACTTGTTTTCTGCTAAAAATGGAAGTAGTTAAAGGCACATTTGGAATTCTAAAAGTAGTGTGTGTGAGTTATTTGTCTAAAAGCTTTAAAAATACTGTGAAAGTCAACTCGTGTCAAGGAGAACAAGGTCAGGACAGTAGCAAGTAAGAGATTCAAAATTCTCTCTCAGTGGAGTTTGTTCAGCTGGTGTGTTTGTTTCCAGCCTGTTGCTTTCCTGTACTTGTGTCAGGGTGGTCGTGGATGGATTTGCTTGACAAATTGCCCAAGGTCAGCTTGGGTCAACTTAGTAGGGATTATTTTAGGATCTGGATCTGAATCCTGGAGTTTCTGAAAGGATACTTAAAGTCAGAGATGGGCATTTTGCATTCTTTTTACAAACACTTGCTATAATATTTAAATAGCAAAACCTGTGAGACATCGTCGAGAAGGTATAGGAAACTAATCCAGATCTAGCTAGATATTCTTTTTTCTTCGTCTGTTGGGAATTTTCAGCCTTACTTTAGTTATGTAGTGAGCACCTCCTTTTGTTTGCAAAGTGAAAAAAGTTTAGACATGCTGACCACATCTTTTACCTGCCACATTCACAAATATCACCTACGGCTATAAGTAATTATGTCTATGCTTCCAGGTTGGAAAATTACCATGGCCAGAGGCATTGTGTTTTACAGATCTTTTGTCAATACATCTGTATGTAGGTATTTGCGCGTCATTAATGTGATGCCAAGAAACAGTCAACGAATAGTCAACTTAAAAATCTTTACTGACATACATTAAAAACAGTCAGTGGAAACCAAAATCAGTTGCCCTGTGAGGGCTGGATTTAAAATATGAGCCACAGACTATAGACTAAGCTGTAGATACAGTGATTCAGTGCATTACAGCAATACAATAAAATAATAAATCCATCATTTGCGAATCATAATGTCTTTCACGCATTGTTCAAAGGCCCAACCCTAGAATTAATACGTCTTAATCCATAAACCTCATATTGACAGATATCTGGCACGTTTTATGTCCTGGTGTTGAATGCTGATGTAGATTATGTAACCATGTCCCGCTTGCTGTCAGTTAATCATTTATGTTGTCAACTTTTCACAGCTTATTAGCTTATTATTAACAATACTGCATATTGTGATGACAGTTTTATCTGGATGGCACACAAAAGCTTATCTTTAAAGATAAACAGGCTTTATGCAGGAAGCGTAGGTTTAGTTAGGGGTTGTTTTTTTTTTTTGTTCTTTATTGTTGATGCCAATTGCTTGTTGCTTCTTTTTCTTTTCATTTGCCTGTCATTTAATTTCAGTGCATGTTACTTTCTATTACCCTGCAGGCAGACAGCTTCACAAATATCCTTTTATTCACTGCGGTCTGGTAAGGTTAAATTGGCATTTATTTGGCTTAGAGACATCATCAGTGAATGTAGACCAAATTTACTTTGTTAGCGTCTGGCTCAGCCTTTAATGAGTCAGGGCTGCAAACCAAACACAGCACTCAGATTAAGTTAAAGCAAACAAACAAAAAAACTAAAAAAAAAAAAAAACTTGCACTGCTTCTTATTGTCGTCATCTAAAGCAAGCCCCATTGTTTACTGATTGGTCTGACATCCAGCTGCCTCTACAGAAGTGTTAATGGTTTTGCTTCAAGTTGTGTTACTCCTGCCGTTGATCAAATAACACAAAAGTAGTAATTAGTAGCATTGATAATGTCTTGTCTTGCATTCATAATGTCTTATTGTCCAGAAAAAACATGCAGAAATTAAATGTTTTTACAGTAAGTATTCGGGAGAGGACCAAAGAGATCTATCCATTTTATCCCACTTTTCCAGTTCAAATGTCTTAGGCCAGAGGGGCGGTGCACCCTGGACTCGTCACCGGGTCACAAGGCTAAAACATAGTGACACAGACAACAATTCAGACCTATGGTCAGTTTAAAATCACCATGACTTTAGAAGAAAACCAGAGTACCCAGCGAGACAAAGGGAGAACAGAACAGAAACCCCACAGAAACAACTCAGCCCAGACCTTCTTGCTGTGAAGCAACAGTCCTCCGCACCACTGTCTGCTCCACTGCTGTGCAGCGTTCCAACAGATGCAGATGTGCAGCTGGATATCTGTAGTTATTAAGCCAGCAGAGCATTGTCGATTTCCTGCTGTCGAATAGATATATATTTTTTTATTCATTTTGGTTAGTGTTAAGTTAGTCTTAAATTTAATTCTGAGTGGCTTTAAAAAAAAGCCTTTAAAAGTCTTACATCTAACTCTTCATAAGACATACAATCCCTGTTAATAAACTGTAATAACATGACAGCATGCTCTTAAAGAGAAACACCCTTTTCTTTGTAAGAATTTAACAAAAGTTAACAAAGAATCTGGTCTGGAAAGCCCAAAATCCTCCTATAAATCCCTGATGTTGATCTTCAGGCTGGATAAGCAGTGCTGCATGGCATCTTGGCTTCTTGGCAAGTTGTCAGAGTTGTACAGAGACCAGTAAGACCGTCCATCTGCTTTTGTGCAGCTTGGATTCTGATTGAAAATCCAGTCAAGGTGCTCAGCCAACAGAACATGAAGGATAGGAGTAGCAAAATCTACCTTTGAATGCTGTGTCTCTCTCCTATAATGTCTCTGGGAAAAGTACTGTACCTACACAGGCCATCACTTCATGCTTCTTAGTGCATGAAGAGATCTTTGATGTGATGGCTGATGGAGGTCAGCGGTGGTCAAGAAGGCGTAAATCAAGCGAAAGTGGGCCTGACTCTCATTTTCTCAGAGACCAGTGCATATGCAAGATGGTTCATTGACACAGACACACACACACACACGCGCGCGTTTGAGAGGTTCAACCTGTGACATAAACAGAAGAGCGCCAGCTAAAATCCTTCTGTTCATTCTCTTTCTATATTTATTTGGCTCTTTGCTCTCACATGGACATTTTATGAGATCAAGAAAGACACACACATACACACACACACTCACACGCTGAACACAATATTGAAGCTGCTTGTTGCCACTAGATTAATCCTGCCTCTTCGTCTCTTCCGTCTTCCTCCTCCCCGGTTTTTACCTTAGTGCTTAAACCACACAGAGGACTTGAAACGGGGTGTTTTTTTTGCAGCAAAACATCTGAGACTAAATATGAAAGGACTGACAAGAAACATAAAATCCCACAACTGAAACTGAAACTGTAAGCCTTGAGGATTGTGCTGTTTTAGCCGCTAAACTGACCAAATCCGGTCGTTTTTGACCACATTACATTTTGTACAGTAGTATAGGTATTGATCACCTATACTGTTTTCTGTAATTATGACAGATTTTGTAAAATATTACAATTTCATTAATTATGATTTTCAATAGGGGATGAACATTTGCAAAACATGTTTGTTGCCGTGATACATTTGGCAACTCTCTGCCTGTGTCAATGATTGCCGCTACCACTTCACTGAAGTTGGTGTCTTCCATGCAAACTACAGGCAACCACAGCAATCTGCTAATGACCAGAGGCTGCCAGGGGTCACCCACTGGCCTGGTAACACACATTTAACAGATTTCGGATACATTTTTATGAGAAAAATTATCACAACATCACATAGAAATTACCCCGCTTGGTCACTTGGACAAAAAATGCCTGCGCTTAATTTGCAAAAGCCCAGTTTAATATATATTTTGAATACAGCAGTGCTTTTGAATTGTCTTGTATTGAGTGTTGTGTGCTGCTGGTTATTTTTCTGTGACATCGTGCATGTCTGCTAGGAGATTACTGACAGCAGGACAAACAGGCTGAGTTGATGTCCATGCATCTATGTCACTGCCACAAAGCAGTCGCCCACATTTTGTGGGAGAAATGATTAACCATTCCTTCATTCCTTTAACAGCCTTCATGAAATCCTCAGTGCACATAAAAAAAACTAATTTCAGCAGTCCGACACACTGCCTTTGTGTGTTATTTAAGCTTTCACTACACCTCAGCATAGGAGTGTGTAGTCTGGGATTCAAATACACACATGTCCTCCTGAAACACACACACGTTCACAAACATAATCAGATCAACGTATTTTCCTCAGAGCCTGTGGGTAACAGCGGGGAGAGAGGAGTGGATGGATGGAGGGATAAATGATAAACTCTCTGCATTTATTTAATCCTCTGTTCCCACCCATCCCATTCTGCGCCTTTTTCGGAGGCAGAAGCAGGATGAGGAGGGAAGGAGTTTGATATGAGCTCAAAAGAGAAACAGTAAATTCATGAGAATGTTAGTGTCCCCATTCATCCCTGTTCCCCATGCATTAATCAGCCCTGATAAAGGCTGTCAGCTAACCTGCTGTGCCACCGTATACTGCTGGCTCATGCTTGTCTGCTCCCGTTTTGGTCATCTGATGCACGGGGTGATTTTTGTTGCTATTACAATCCATTAACATCAATTTAAAATGTCTTAGACTGTTTGTTAACCAGAGCAGCCTTTTAGTTTTCAGGTTTGAAGTGAGCTCTGTGTCAATCCAGCCTGTTTTATCGGGAAAAGCACGAGATGGGAGGGAGCCAGCACAGCAGATAGACGGATAATGGGATGGAAAATAAGAACAGGAATAATCAAGTTGCCCAAGCTGGTGTGTTTTTGGCTGCAGGCCATCAGCTTTGTGGTTCATCTGTTTGATGCTGTTTCTACATGTGGAGGTGTTTTTTCTGTCTTAATGACAGTTATGCTGATGGTAAGCAATTTAAGAAGCTTCATAGAGATGAAAACATGCCACAAGTTTGTGAGTATATAAAATATATAACCCACATATATATATATAACATACACATTAACTTTTAAATTATAGACAACAAACTACTTTCATGATTTCTCAGAGGTACGTGATCAAAATATCTGATCTATTCTGAAGTGTTATTGCATACACTGCATCAAAGTCATGCCACTGTTGCATTTTGGAAGAGGCATATGATGATAAGAATGATTGTTTGCTTTTAACCTTTACATTTTATTTATAATTTATAAATTTAATTATAATTATCTACAAGAACATTAATGACTTAGTAGCTCAACTGGCTCATGAGCCATCAAACTGTACAGGTTATTGTAACATGTAAAATACAGAAAGAAAGTTAGAAATCATATCCAAGACAAGTTAACCTTACTTTACTAAAATCTGAGGAGAAGCAGTTCTTGTAAAAATGGAAACACCCCTTGTAAAGTGACAAATATGAGCTTTTCTTGAACGCAGCGTTGGGCAAGACCCATTAGGTGATAAACTTATGCAAGTTTAATGAAAATATGAAAAATAATGTGGATTGAATAATGATTCTCATGAATTGTGGAGGGATTGACTGATGACGAAGGCCTTGTCATCACATAAATTCACTGACTTTTAGTCAGTGCCTTGACTCACTCACACAAGGAGAGATTATTATCATTCTTGACATCTGGTCAGCTGTCAAGTTGATTACATATAAAATTCTTTCATTGTCTTCACTATATATGTTACATGAGTTTGGAGCAATTTAAAGTTGAGCTAAGCTGGCTGGCAAAGGCATAAAATCTTAAGTGATAACTCTCATTTAAAAACTAAAAACTTACGGGAGTTTTGTTTCTCAGACGTTCACAGTGTGTTTCCCTGTAGATGAAAAAGATAGAAAATGCAGTTTTGCTGTTAAGGTGAGGCTTTTAGCTTTCAAATAACTTACAGTTTGTCAGATTTGATTCTTTGGACCACTGCAGCCAGATTACAGCAGCAGTGGGTTTGAGCAATATCTCAGGGAAAATTGCTGTTTCTGTGTGCAGCAGTACGGCTCTGTTTAGGGACTTCCTGTGAATGGAGAGATGTGGTAATTAGTGGAACACCAGGCTTGGTGCATCTAGAGCTTGCTTTAGGTGCTGCCTTGGCTCTTACAGTGACAGCAAAGGGTGAATGAAGACATTAGAAATAAGACTGATTGCTTTTCCAGCTACTGTAAACTTGTGAGAATGAACAAGAGAGAATTGAAGCCCCTCAGTAATAAAACCTGGGCAGAGAGCTGTTGTCAAAGCCTGACACTGCCAGGACCTGTGGACAGATGAAAGGAGTGGAGCATAGGCTGTAATCAACTCAGGGCTCTATAACAAATACACACACACACACACACACACACACACACGGGGCCACCCAGGCTGCTTCCCAAATCTTTTACTGAGATCTGAAGACTAAAAACGCACCTTTGTTCTCCCTCTGAAGTGAGCGAGTATGTAATCGGTTCTGTCTGTTTGTTTGTTAGTAGTCTAGCATCCACAGTTATATCATTTTCACATTTTGTATGATGTTAGATAGCAATAACAGCTCGATCTGATTTAATTTAGGTGAAAATCATGTCGTGGTCAAAGTCACAACAAATGTGAAAATCAGTAAAAGCCTGTTTCACTCACAATTTTTTTTAAGGTTCGTCTTCAAACTTCAGAACAATACACCAGGCCTTGTTGGACGTAAAGACCTAGGTTGGCTAAGCATTTGATTCATTGTTAGGTGGAGTTGCATTCTCTGAATGCTTTTGTTCTTCTTTTGTCTCCCACTCAGTTCATCTACACTATGTTTCTGTGTCTTTTTAATCTGTCTGAATTGGTATAGAGAACTGTGCAAAAGTCTAGAGCTATCCTTAATTTCTTTATATTTTGCTTCCAGAAAGTCAGACTTCCTTGTCATTTTTTGAAGTTGTCTTGAGTAACAGCTGTCTAGCTTTTTGAAGGTCTTTCAGAGATTTTCTTTCGATATTGGCTGCTTTTTCAATGCAAGCTCTGCAATAGTTTGGGGCTGATTATTATTATTATTATTATTATTATTATTATTATTATTCCCAAGTGCACTGGCAATGCAGCCAAAGCATATCTGGAAAGAAAAACAAACAATGAAACACTACCAGTCATGGAGTGGGTCAGTCCATGACTGATTGAAGCAGTGTGGGATCATCTTAACAGTGAATGCGACAAGATTTGAAGATTTGAGTTTAATGTTGAAGAATCAAGGTGGTCACCAAATACTGAGTTTGTTCGAATTCTCCAAACTCTGTTTTTGCTTTATTTAGTGTATTTTCATGAATGCTTGGACACATGTCAATGAATTGCTCCACATTTACGATTATTTTAGCAAAACACAGAATTGAGGGGTAGCTTAAGACGGTGCACAATACTGCACTGTGATGCTCATAAGGTGTCTTTTTGGCTGATTTATAGCAATGTCTCAGCACGGTCTTAATTTGCTTTTCGTTTTAGCATGATAATAGCTTACTCATGCTAAAATGCAAAAATAAATCTCACGCCTTGTGTTGAATGATTTGTAAATCAAGCTGCCCTTTTCCTTCTTGTTTTAAAATAAAAACATCTAAAGGGCCATAAAATCACTGTATTTTGTTAGGAAGGCTTGCCTTAAACCTCTGAGATTGAAGTGCATTCATGGTATTGACTTTATTTCAGTCTCACTGAGTGCAGTGGCTTTATTTTCCATATAATACAGCATGCAAACATATAGTGGGAAACAGAGATGGCCTATTATTTTATCTGGATGCAGACGCTGAGCCCATTGCAAGGATGAGATATATATATATATATATATATATATATATATATATATATACTGGTGGTGTGGGGGTGGTTTTGATAACATAGCAAGCTAACAAATCTCTCAGACTCCAGACATAGCTTCTTTGTCAATAACATTTAAACAAGTGGGAATAGACTGTCACCAAAAAAGGAAAGGTAGAGGAGTGAAAAATAGCCCAAAAAAAGAGAAGTACCTGTGTATTGTAAGCAGCTAAATAATCCAAATAGTCAGTCAGTCTGGACTAATGAATGCTAATTGTTTGGAACATATGTCTTTGTAACAGGGGACTCAACTCAACTGGTTCCAATGTTTGCAATGGAAGGTTTCTGAGGGACTGTGTCATTTTATAGTTAAATTGCTGTCCTGCAGAAACATCATCATTATTTGCAGGGGAATTTATGAGTTCTAATTTTAAATCTAGGAGGTTCTGGCTAGACTCTGAGTGTAGGAAGATGGGTGAATGTGAATTTCTATTTAATGTCAATTTCTGCATATTTAGTCAGCAACAGATTTGACATTTTTGGTGGTTTATAACAGTTAATTGTTATACTATCACCAATTTTACATAATTGCCAATTTGAATCCATTCGGTGCAAACTGATAACAGAATGATTCTGTCTTATTACAGTTTCATCGCATTTTTGAAACACTAAAGACGCTTGAAAGACTGTAACAGACTGCGATTAATCACAGACCTGGTCTCTGTCTTCAAAGGAACCATTTTGAAGGGAACAATTCATCAACCACTGTTTTTCCCTGTGTGACTGTAGCATTAGTATGTTTTTTTAGGGTGTAACCACAGCCATACCATACCTTGAAATCTTAGCTCATTAAACAACTTGTTAGTAAGTCCAAAATGTTTGTATCCAGTAATCTGGATAAGTTTCTTCTTAGGTTAACATATTGGCCAAATATGAAGGCATTCTAATCTTTAATTCTGTGATCCAAGCAGGGGTCACTGTGTCTGTCAGAGCTAAACTATTTATGCAAATAATATAGAAATCACATCACATCCAGCCAGCAGAGAAAGAAAGCCCAGCATCCTCCCTACTCAATGTTTGTGTGCCTGAGTATTCACGGGTTAAAGGACAAAAGTAATGAGCTACAATCTGACTTTTTGTTGTATTCATTTTGCCTGAATTTCTGTCATGGTCCTGAGTCTGAGGACTCGGTGTTTTGTGTTTCTTTATATTATTCTTTGTTCTCGGTTATTCTGTTTTGTCTTTTGTTTAGGTTTGCTATGTGTTAGTGTTTTTGTTTCATGCCTGCCTGTGTTCTCTCTGTCTGTCCATGGTGTTATTGTGTCTGCTCATGAGTCTGCCTGTCAAGTTCAGTGTCCTGTCTGGTTCTCTGTGTCTGTTAGTTTCCTGTTTTATTCTGAAAGTTCATGTCTCATGTCAGTGTGTTCAGTTTTACCTCTCCCCTGTCTCGTTAGCCTAATTGCTCCCAGCTGTGTCTCCCTCCTGTGGCCCATTCCCTGATTACTCCCCGTGTATTTAAGCCCTGTGTTTTCCCGTGCTCTCTGTTGTGTCGTCTGTTTAATGCCATGTCAGTCTGCATTATTCTATGTTACTCGGTACTCATTCTGCGTCTCTCTGCCATCTCTTTGTGCATTTTGCGCCTCCTCCCGTGAGTGTCTGGTTTAAGTTTTGTTCGTTAGTTTTCCCAGTTTAGTTTTGTTTACTCCCCGCTCTGCTCTTCCTGTTTTGTCACCTTCTCACCGCTGTAAATAAACACTCACTCGCACCCCAGCCAGTACCTGCATTTTGGGTCCTTTTTTCAATACACCACACGACTGCCCCCAGCCGTGACAATTTCAATAAAAAGGTTAAGATGAATGAAAGTATTATGCACCAGAAACAGATTGCATTACTCCTTCTTTGTGTTGTGTTAAAGAAGCAGAAGAACAATGCACTCGGAGCTTACAGTAAACTAATTGCATCCAGATGGTGCTCATTGTTCAATTAGATGAGTCTGTACTGTTTAGTTCTTGTAATACAGTAACCACACATATAAACAAACTCACTAGTTGTCACGCGCTTTTATGTCGCATCTGTATTTGCAGTAGTTGCCACAGTAACTGGTTAATTATCAAGTCAGAGTGCAGAAAGTAAACAAAAAATACTTGGCTTCCAACAAAATTTTACTTTGGATTTAGATCTATGATAAATATGTCATCCCTCCAGTGTTTGGTGCTACTTTAGGCATGCATTTGCGTATTGCTGAGCAACAGTGACTCTGTTTTAGGAGTAGGATTTATTAAGTGTGTATTCCAAAAGAAGTGATGCGCAAACTATTCCCCCATGGAGAGTCTTCAAATGATTGTAAAGCTGATTTTTCTGCTCGCTGAGTCTGTTTGGTGAATTACACGGTGCTCTAAAAACCAAATGCAGCTAATGATTCCCAGTAAATCAGATTCTCTGTTAAATTAAAATGTGTGCGTTAAGTCATGCATCACTGCAAATTAAGCTAATAAAAGCTGGTTTTGAGAATTGATGGCATCTATTCAGTCCTTTAATGGTAACATTTAATGTCACTGGCTACTCTGGTCCTGCAGAACAGAGAGAGAGAGAGAGACTGATGTCAAGGGGAGTAAATAAGTGTGTATAAAACAATGAGAACAAACGCATTATTTAAGACTACAAGTTTTTGAAATAAAGGTACTTTACAATGAAACTGAATATTAAGCTAATTTGGATCATGTTCAAATCAACGAGTTATTAATTAAAACCAGAAATGACTAAATGCCCGACCAGAGAGGAGAGGACATTAGACCACTGTTACAGCACGATCAGCGGGGCCTATTGTGCGGTGCCCCGCGCTTCACTCGGACTTTCTGACCACGTCATGATCCACCTAATCCCCGCGTACAGACAGAGGCTGAAGCTCTCCAAACCTGTCGTGAGGACCAAAAAACTGTGGAGCAATGAGGCTGTGGAGGAGCTTCGCACGTGTTTGGAGTCTACAGACTGGGACACAATGAAGGTTGCTTCTAACAGCTTGGACGAGTTTACGGACACTGTCACCTCCTATATCCACTTCTGTGAGGACAGCATTGTGCCATCACACACCAGGGTGAGTTATAACAATGACAAACCCTGGTTTACTCCTAAACTCAAAAAGCTGTGGCTGGAAAAGAGAAAGGCGTTCAGAAGCGGAGACAGGGACTGCTACAGAGAGGCCAAGTACAGGTTCACTAAAGAAGTGGACATTGCTAAACACCAGCACTCTGAGAAGATGCAGCAGCAGATCTCAGAGAATGACTCGGCCTCTGTGTGGAAAGGTTTTAGGAATATCACCAACTACAAGCCTAAAACCCCCCACTCCACTGATGACTTGCTCTTGGCCAACACCCTCAACGACTTTTACTGCCGTTTTGACGAGCCATCAGGCAGCCTTCACACCTCCAACGGCCCCAACAATAGAGGCACTTTGGACACTCATTCCCCCACCTCTCCCCCCTCCATAGAGCCATCACCACCTTCAAACACTTCACCTACAACACCCCCCTCCTCACCCCACACAAAAGAGGATTTCACACCACCTCCTCCCACCACAACTCTTCATATTCATGAAGCAGGTGTGAGGAAGCAGTTTAAGAGTCTGAATGCTCGGAAAGCTCCCGGCCCAGACGGTGTGTCTCCTGCACCCTCAGACACTGTGCAAACGAGCTGGCCCCAGTGTTTTCTGGCATTTTCAACTCCTCACTGCAGGCATGTCATGTGCCTGCCTGCTTCAAGTCCTCTACCATAATCCCTGTCCCCAAGAAACCTAGGATCACTGGACTAAATGACTACAGACCCGTGGCTCTGACATCTGTGGTCATGAAGTCATTTGAGCGCCTGGTTCTCTCCCATCTCAAGACCCTCACGGCCCACCTCCTGGACCCCCTGCAGTTTGCATACAGAGCCAACAGGTCTGTAGATGACGCCATCAACATGGCCCTACACTTCATCCTGCAGCATCTGGACTCCCCAGGGACCTACGCCAGGATCCTGTTTGTGGACTTCAGCTCTGCCTTCAACACCATCCTTCCAGACCATCTCTGAGGCAAGCTTTCCCAGATGAATGTGCCTGATCCCATCTGCCGGTGGATCACTGACTTCCTGTCGGACAGGAAGCAGCATGTGAGGCTGGGAAAGAATGTCTCGGACTCCCGGACCATCAGCACCGGCTCCCCTCAGGGCTGTGTTCTTTCTCCTCTGCTCTTCTCCCTGTATACCAACTGCTGCACCTCTACCCACCAGTCTGTCAAGCTAATCAAGTTTGCAGATGACACCACCGTTATTGGACTCATCTCGGACGGGGATGAGTCTGCCTACAGGAGGGAGGTTGAACGTCTGGTGTCCTGGTGCAGCCACAACAACCTGGTGCTGAATGCCCAGAAGACAGTGGAGATTATTGTGGACTTCAGGAAGCACACAGCTCCACTCCCCCCCATCATCCTGACTGACACCCCCATCACCTCTGTGGACTCATTCCACTTCCTGGGTACCACCATCACCCAGGACCTGAAGTGGGAGCCCACCATCACCTCCGTCATTAAGAAAGCCCAGCAGAGGATGTACTTCCTGAGGCAGCTGAAGAAATTCAACCTGCCAACACGGACGATGATGCAATTCTACACTGCAATCATCGAGTCCATCCTCACCTCCTCCATCACCGTGTGGTACGCTGGAGCCACTATCAGGGACAAACAGAGACTGCAGCGTTTTGTGCGCTCTGCTGAGAAGGTGGTTGGCTGCAGACTCCCATCTCTGCAGGACCTGTACACCTCCAGGACACTGAGGCGTGCAGCTCGGATCTCAGCTGACCCTTCTCACCCTGGACACAGTCTGTTTGACCTGCTCCCCTCAGGCAGGAGGCTCCGGTCCATTCGCACCAGAACCTCTCGCCATAAGAACAGTTTCTTCCCCTCTGCTGTTGGACACATGAACAATAACCGTATGACTGTTCCCACCACTAACACATGACCCTACGCTGTGTTCACTGCATCATTCCATGTTTGGCACTGATCACCACCTGCACTCATGTATATATCATGTATATATCTATCTATCTACTTAGCACTTTTAATTCTTATTCTTATTTTTATTTTCATGTCTATTTAAGTGTAATTTATAACAGTATGTTTGCACTGAAGCACCGCAGCAATTTCCTAATGTTGTAAACCCGCTCAACATTTGGCAAAAAAACCCTATCTGATTCTGATTCTGATTCTAAAGTACATTTTGACATTTTAGCTCAACTGACTGTTGAGCAGTCACCCATCTTTTAGAAGCAAGAGGCACTTTCACACGTTCTTTTAGATGTATTTGATGTTGACTTTTAGGCCATGCATCTGTTCTTTTATATTTTTGAAGAATTGTCCCCGAGCATGATGTATTTTCTTTTTCTGGTGTTATTCATATGATAGAAATATGGAGGGATTCAAATGTTAAAATCTGAAAAAACTGCACTGAGTGGCCTCTTCTTTTATTTAACGGTGTTGACAAGCTGCAAAAAGCATGTGCATTAAAAGCTTACCCAAAAAAAGAAGCAGAAAATATGTACAGTCTGCAGTGAGTCTGCTTCACGCGTTTAATATTTTCTCCCCCTTATCCATCGCCAGAAAGACAAGTCACGACACGATCCTTCAATTAAAATCCGATGGTGTTTATTTGGTGAAATGCTAACAAAGTTGATCCACAGATCACAGAATCTGCATTAAATAAAGACCAAATTTTGCAGTTTACTCACCGGCTCAAACCTATCTTAACAGCGCCGCTGCTTACGCTGCCACAGAGCATCCCGTAATTAGCTGGCGGATTAAGGTGCACCTTACAGTTTAGCAGATCACAGCCGCACATTATAATTAAAGTAATTAGACCTCCTATCTCTCTCTCCGTGCTTCGGTAAATTCTCTCCCAGAAAATGAATAATATTGAGGCAGCTGAAATGAGATGGCACACTGCCTTCCCCCCCCATTTGCAAATATGAAACTTTCAGATGATGTTGCGGGGAAAAGCTGCGATGTAGCGCACAGTAGAAGTGTGAGGTGGCACTTGAAAGGAAGCTGATACTAATGTTGGATTCAATCTGAAAATAGATGGTCTTTATGAGAAGTAACCCCAGCACTACCATACTGATTATTTGTATTTGCAAGTCATTTCCTGTTTTATTTTGTAATTCCTCCTGCTAGTGTCACCACCTGTCTGTGTCAGTATTAGCTCCATTTTAATTGATTGGAAATTCAAACACATATAGTTGCGACACACGTAAATAAAAGTTGACAAAACAAAATAGCACAATGTGGGAAAATGATAAAAAAAGAAACATGTAAAGTTAAATGGAATATAATTATAAAAAATGTAAGATAAAAAGAAGCTTAATGACTGAAAAAAACATACAAAAGTACAATAAAATTCAAAGACTATGATAACATTCAATTCAGCAAAATAGTTAAATAAAATAAAACAAACCAGACAAATGTAGTAAAAGTAAATGCAGAAAATGACAGATGCCTGAGGGCTGCATTCTGGCCTCCTGACATCCACCAGCAAAACTCGACAACCGCCCCGAAATTCAATAAAACCTCTAACTTGGGCAGTATGCACATTTCCAAATATATATACTTTAAGACAATAAATATCAGATCTGAACTTTTAAAATAACAGCTAGCAAGAGTGTCCCTGTAAGTTGATCACTGTTTTTCCTAGACAGGTGAAAAAATACAAATGAATTTTGAAATATACTTGCACGACTCACAAACTGAAGTCTGCGTGGGAGGAGTAAGTAGTCTGGTTTCTTATCGTTCTGCAAATTTTAAGCTGCAAATATTGATTTTTATATCTTGTTAGCTACCAGATCATCTTTTCATTCTGATCAAGCTACTCGCTGCTTTATATTCTTCATGTTTTTGTAGTTTTTTCATTTTTATTTAGGTGTTTTTCCCAGTTCATTTTCTCGGACTGTTTTTGGACTTCTGGCCTCTTGTCTGCTCCTCACCTGCTTAGTTTACCCGATTGACTGCTTCCCCTGTGCCTGATCTCAAGCTTGCTTAAAGAGATTTGGATTGGGTTTGTATGCTGGTCTTCTATCACTGACATTATTAAGGAAATTTTCTAAATTAACGAAAAACTGTTTCCTCCAGAAAAAAATGATCGACTTCCCCTAATCGCTTTAACAGTCTCCTTCACAAACTATAAATCAAATGGAATAATTAGTTCACTGGTTGTAGGCACCATGTTAACTGTGACATGGCATGGATGACATAAAATTCTACAAGATAAGTAAAAAAATAGGAGTAATGTAAACCAATGCATGATACGGCCACAGGCTTATATTCCAAATTAGAAATTAAATTTCCATTTTGACTAAGATTAAATTATAATGAGTGCAGGAAGATAATGATAATTATCTAGCAATGTTCCTCACTGCAGCTCAGGAGGATTTGGCACTCATGTCTCATCACATATTGCTTAGCCAAGTAGTATTTAAAGCCGTTATAGTGGATATCACATTGGAACGCCACGAGATTGTACATTATACTCTACTCAGACCTTTGTTAAGTGCCTTTCACAACTCACTGACCACAAGCAAGATGGTGCTGGGTCAGTGGTTAGAATAGCTGCCTCACATCATCATTTCCTGTTTTATTTTCTAACTCTGTCTTTTTACACTGTCACTTTAACCTTGTGTCTTTCCTTCCTTTGTGATTATTTGCTTTGTATCACCTGATTTTTAGTTAATCAGTCACTCTATAAATATACAGTCTGTCTTTCACCTCCCACTTGCCAGATTGTTTTTGCACAAGTTTTCAAGTTCGTAGTCATGGCTTCATATTTTTTTGCTTATGCTTTCTTGTATGTTTTTTTCAGCTTTATATTCCTGCTTCATTTGCATCCGGGATTCCTTGTGTTTCTTCCTCATGTTTATGTTGCCCTATTGTTTTTACATCTTGTGATCCTCCTGTTCCTCTAGTTTTGCTTCATGTAGCCCATCTTGTCTTTTACCTCCTGCTCTTTCTCATATTCTTCCTTGTGTACTGCCTCATTATCTAACTGATCTCTTTTGTGCATGACTTTTTGGCTTGGTTGTAGAAATGTTGCTTCTTGTCCTGTCCCTGCTGGATTTGCGTCTCTCTCTGACTGGTCTCCTATGTATAACCATGTGTCACATGCATGGCATCACTTTTTTATACTCATGTTTTTGTGTTTAACTTTTGATCTTTGACATCGTTTTTATTATACAGCAAATTATGAACTCCAGTTACAGTTTTCAGTTGCATATGATGGTCCTCATCAGCTAATGTAAGTGAGTCACGTGTCATAAGATGATCTACAAGTGGAACATTATAACTAAACATTATAAATAAATAAAAAAAGTATTATTAAATAGTAGTAAAAATGTCTTCTTCTCTCCATTTCTGTAGCTTAACTAAAAAAAGATGACATAAGAATTAAGACTCAGGCAGAGGGAGATTGGACAGGGGACAAAGAGAGAAAATAAAGCAGGCTTCCCATCAACATAATAATTATAGTTTGTTATGCAGCAGTAATAATGAAGTTAATTGCTTGCAAAACCCATTTTTCCACTAAACTGACTACCTTCTGCAGCAGCCCACTGACTAAAAGGCTTCTGCCAGTGAAATGACACATCAATAGTTATTGGAGCAATTAAATGCCGGATCCCACCCACTGACCTTTTTCCAAACCATTAACGATCTTATTCCCAAGTGTGCAGAAATCAATACATGGGTACCGACATGCAGTCGCTCATATCTGCACTGTGTTATTTTTGAACTTTAATTCAAAATCAGAAATTAAAGCATGAAGCAGTTAACATTACTAATTAAAATGTGCATTCATATTTTTACACTTCGAGGTTGATCGTTAGCTTCACCTGGCACAAAGGCTTGAAATTTGAATTAAGTGGTAACCATGTTAATGAAGTTTACTTGGTTTCACCTCT
Source organism: Simochromis diagramma (assembly GCF_900408965.1). Lineage (NCBI taxonomy): Eukaryota > Metazoa > Chordata > Actinopteri > Cichliformes > Cichlidae > Simochromis > Simochromis diagramma. The sequence goes on from NW_024387492.1 coordinate 19,119,420, forward strand.
AAATCTCCTTGATGTTTTTATATTTACACTATTGTTCTGTTTTTAAATTTTAACACATATTGCATGACCATATTTCTATTCTATGTATCATATTATATAAACAGTCAACAGTGATTTATATCTATAAGCTGTTAATTGTCTTAATCAGTATTACCAGAATAAAAATAAAAATGATTAAACGTTTTTTTAAATGAGAAATAAAACATATAAAATATATCATTAAACATTAGGAAGAGGAATCTCGCTTCTATATAGAAAATTGGCATTTAATGAAAAGATTTATAACAGAGAATGAGGAATATATACTGTATTTCTTTCTGTTTTTGTGCATTTCCCAACACATTTCAAGCTTTCCTTCACGTGCTTACACACCCACTGAACTCCTAAGACAAAGCTCTGAAGCTACAAGGTGGGAAATGACTACCAGCTTGCATTAAGGTAGTGTAATGGTGGTCATTAGACATCATCATTATCATCAAAGTCTCGTCAGCTGATGGAAAGACCCGATAAGAGAGATTAGGTGTGTGTGTGGATAGCTGGCAGTTTTTCTTAGTGGCCATTAGATCCTTTGAAGTTGCTAAAACTCCAAGAAGAAGCAGCATCTTTTTACCCTTTTATGTTCTTTCCCTCACTGAGTCGTTGGGAATCCAATGACAACGGTACAAAATTTTAGAAGCTGTCCTTTTCACTTCCTGCTTTGGGCACAAACAGTTCCAAGTCTTGTTTGTTTGGTCTGTAGGTGATATTTAATACTTTTGTTGCAAATACTAACAATCCGCTTTATTATGGGAGTTTATTTTGGCAGCTTTCATCTTGCCAGTTCAAAGACTTCAGCTGAATCTTGGCCTTAACAATCCCTGTTTCATTTGGCAAAGCCTGATGGACTTTTCACTTTTATTTTCTGTGGAAGTTTCACTCAAAGTCATTTGAACTTGCTGCAGTGCTATTACTCTGTCTTTGAATAGACACGAGCCCCCCAGAAGTATTCTTTTGTCATCCTAAGCTTCTCCATCATGTCTTTAAGCTTAGTATTGTGTCCAGGACTCCAAATATTGCAAAGCTTCAGGAGGTTAAAGCTATACATTAAACACTTGTGAGCCACACTTTGATGGACTTACTCAGTTTGGCTGGCTTCTGAGAGCTGTAGTAGCATTTGGAGCCAGAAGTAACTAATGAAGTCGGGCTTAACAAGTGGATTACCTCAATGAAGACAATGAATATTTACCTTTGTAGTTTCAGGTGCATCCAGTTTCTATAAAATTCTCTCTGTAAAACTGTATGAGACAAAAGCAGACCAGTTAAATATTATCTCTTTTATACCCCTAAAAATTTACATCTTTTGATGTTATGTCATTAAGTAGCTTTGCATTGCAGTCTTACTAATTAGAGGCAGCATTACAGAAGTATTCAGCACCGGTGCAGTTGTTCTGAACTCCAGGATCAAACTACGTGAAGCGCTGCTCTACATGCATACGCTACAGAACCCTTTCTTCCTACTGGCACTGGGAACCAAACAACAAAAGCCAGTGCCCAGGATCTTCCAAACATATTTTTTTGCATCTCTGCAAGTTGTACACAATCCAATCTTGGCAGCAGAGCCAATAAATAAATAAATAATGTCTAAAAATAGCACTCACAAGCAATTTAGAGTGACAAAATTTGAGGTTTGAGTGTGGTGGGGAAGTGAAGATGAAACAGCATAGTTTGCTTTGATCACCCCAGAATCTTGTCCCTTTCAAGCTAATTAAAAAGTAAAGACTCACCTCCCCTGTCATATTGCCTCCAGCTGCTGTTGGTCCAATGAAATTTTGATTTTTTTTCTTCAGAGTTCTTATTGTCTGAGTTTTAATTGTGGGGACACTTTTAAACTTTGCACTCCCTGAATCTCAGTCTGACTTTGGAAAATCTAAACTCTTTAAAAAATGGCATTGCAGTCATTAAATTGGTGTGTGTATGTATGTGTGTGTGTGTGTGTGTGTGTGTGTGTGTGTGTGTGTGTGTGTGTGTGTGTGTGTGTGTGTGTGTGTGTGTGTGTGTGTGTGTGTGTGTGTCATGGCAATATGTGTATCCTGGACACAACCACTGCAGCTACTATAACTTCCCCAAAGGCAATATCAAGTGCAAGGGGTTTACTGGTTTGTGGGCAGATTTTTTTCAACATGACATTCATGCATGCATCTCAAGGTGCAAGGTGCAGTCACAGTTTTTATAGGTGTGCATTTGAAATAAAACGATTGAATTTAAAGTGTAATGAGTGTTGTCCAGCCCATGAATCTTGACGTCAGATGATCGATCTGAAAAAAAAAAAAAAAGATGATAGATATTACATCAGATGTAGCTATAGTGATGCCAGTATTATCCACTGTGGTGAGAGCAGGGCCGTTCTGACCGTGAAACCACACGCTCATTTCCTGATGGCTTGGCAATCACAATTCAGTGGTGAGCGTAGTGAGCATACCCCAGATACACAGTACGACCAAGATTTAATGTTTTCGTTTTTTTTGTTCAGTATGACTAAAACTGAGTCTTGAGCACTCGACCGTCATCAGGAAAGTGTCAGACGGCTTATTTTCTATAGACTTCTATAGGACCCAAAGTACATTTAGCACCCCTCGATGTCCATTAAAGACAATGCAGGTTCTAGGCACTCCCAAGTTGGTTTAATTTTTCAGACCCAAAAGCTGTGTGCATCCTTTTTACCCCTCAGCCGTGAAAGGCTAATGGAGTATTGTTAGCAGCGTGGACACCCAAATTTATAAATCCCATAACTCGAGAATGAGGTGACGAGGCTTTTGAAACTACTTCAATGTTCATAAAATATATCAAACAAAATATCACATATAATCATATCTACTGAAAGCAGCTTAAGCTGTCCTTATGTTATTGACAGAAACCTTTACTGCACTATGTGAAGCTAAAATAACGTTCTGTGTTTGTTGTTGTGTTTGTATATTTTAACATTAATTTAATATATTTTGACATCATTTAGTTTGTTTATCCACGCTACTTTCCGAAGCTTACATTGATGATAGCATGTCTGGAGCACCACGCAAAGTAAATCTGACATTATTCCTGCAGACAAGTAAACACCTCAAATAGAAAAAATGAAACGGAGACAGGAAAACAAGTTTACATATCTTCAGCATTGATATGAAGCTTATACACTGCAGCTGGTTTGTGTCGAGTGAATAACATAAAAGCAAATAGAAATAAACGGGGGTTAGAAACTAAGTAAAAGTGAGGAGAGGAAACTTTTGTTTTAGACAGTCATATTTTCCCAGCTTTTCCCAGCTTTTGGCAGCTGAGTCATATTTCACCGAGCAGCAGGCAGAGACTCAGCCGTAGCGCGTCTGGTCAAAGTCTTAGCGAGTTTCTCAGCAGTGACTTTCTCCCAGCTGACAGACAAAATTTGCAGCATTTTGCTGTCGCCTTATCGATTGGCCTGGTATCACTGTCATTTAAGCAAACTCCTCCAAGGACATGAACTGATCGATCGGCGGAGATGAGAAAAGATCTCTGCTACCGTGCAAACACGTTCACTCCCTCTTTCTCTCACGCTCACACCTTAGATGGATGAATTCGTAGCACTTTATTCAAGTGTAAAAAAGAGCTTGTAGTTTAAGCTGACGGTAACATTCATTGTATTGTATACCAAAAGAAAATCTTAACAGTGGCCTTTTGTCATAAAACACATGACTCTCAAATTTAACTGCTGGAAAAAGGTTTAAATTCAGACTCTAATAGCTGACAGTACTTTCTCTGATGAATTTAGTACCTGTACCTGTTTACATTCGTTTATGTCTTGTAACTCATTCTTGTGGTTTGCAGTCTTTTAATCTGTGGTTTGTTCTCACTGTTCATGGTGGTGTGGTGGTTAGTAGTGTCATCTCACAGCAAGAAGGTCCTGAGTTTAAATCCACCATCTGGCTGGGGTCTTTCTGTGTGGAGATTGCATGTTCTCCCTGTGTGTTTTGGGTGGGTTCTCTCTGGGTCCAAAGACATGCAGCCAATGGGGTTAGCTTAATTAGTGATTTTAAATTGCCCATAAGTGTGAATGAGAGTGCCTCTCACCCTATGTCAGCTGGGATAGGCTCCAGCTATCACGCGACCCTGAATTGGTTAAATGGAGGAGAATTGATGGACCAAAGATTATTAGTTGTTTAAGATGCCAAATTACAGGTATTTTAATAGCATTCCTGAACAGAAACATTTGCTTTATTTGTTGAATGTTATGCTTGATGCATTTTTGACTTCTCAGTGAAGTCCAGTGTCTCGGCTCAATAACAATAAATATGTTTTAGCTTTACAAATTTTTTGACAAGATTTCTAAAATGTTTGTGTTTCTACAACACTAAAAAGATCTTTTGGCAGTATGCCGGTCTGAAGCATTCATGAGTGTGTTAACATACAGTACTGGACATCCTAAATAATTTAAGAGCTATATCTTTGAGTCTAACACCCTCAGTTAGCATGTTAAATGTTGAAGTTTGTCAGAGTACAATTAGAAAAAGTCTGAACAAGTACAGCTTGTTTGGGGGTGTTGCCAGGAGAAAGCTTCTTCTCTTCTTTCTTCTAAAAGGAACATGGATGGTCTGGAAAGTTGCATCTGAGCAAACCATAAGATTTCTGGAACAATGTCCTTTAGACAGATGAACCCTGAGTGGAGCTGTTTAGATTTTGCCAAACGTAACACTCATTATGGCCCAACAGTAACTATCAGCATGATGGTGGAGGGGCAATGATTTAGGCGTGTTTGGCAGCTACAGAACCATGGTACCTTCCAGACATTGAGGCGACCGTTAACTCCTCTCTATGCCGAAGTCTTCTAGAGTCAAATATGAGGACCAATCTCTCTGACAGCTAAAGCTCGGCCCAAACTGAGTCACTCAACAGAATAATGATCCCAAGCACAGCTGCAAATTTCCAACAGAATGCATAAAAAAAGATAAGAATCAAGGTATTGCAATAGCTGATTTAGTCCAGACCTCCAGTGAAAAGCTGTTTTAAGACTTTAAGAGAGCTGTGTATAAATGACTGCCTGGAAACTTCAATGAACTGAAGCACCAGTTGTTCATCCAGAATAATATGAGAGACTGATAAGGTCATACAGAAAACTACACAGCAAAATCTCCAGTGTTAAATTAACACTGGAGAGTGTCTATATGGGTCCACACCTCTGAGTGTTAAATACAACACTGTTGAGTGTTAAATTAACACTTTTGACAGTGTTATATGTTTAAAAGTAACCTAGTCAGTTTTGAAGATTAACAATGGCTAACACTGAGCAGTGCTGATTTTCTAACACTGGAATATTTCTAACATTTTGAGTTATTTTCCAGTGTTAGAAAATCAGCACTGCTCAGTGTTAGCCATTGTTAATCTTCAAAACTGACTAGGTTACTTTTAAACATATAACACTGTCAAAAGTGTTAATTTAACACTCAACAGTGTTGTATTTAACACTCAGAGGTGTGGACCCATATAGACACTCTCCAGTGTTAATTTAACACTGGAGATTTTGCTGTGTACTAAGCTCTTGCTTCTGAAGGTGCTTCTATTAGCTATTCAAACACGAGGTGTACTTAGTTTTCACAGCACTCTATGAAAACTTGTGATCAATGTGATTACAAAAATTGGAACATGGTCATTTTAGTGATGTTTAATTTACCAAGTTGAAATTATCACTAAATATGCACAAACGTGTTTTACTATCTAGAATCTAGACAAGCTGTTACCAAAGTGTCCTTGGTGTGATTCTCCATCACATGAATACCAAAATATATTTCATACCTACAATACATAAAATAAATGAATGATATTGCATTTCACAGACAGTGCTCTGGCAGTTCATTGGGTTAAATCTTAAGCTGATCCCTGTATATACCTGAAGGGTAACCACACAACACCTTGACAGAGAATTGTAATTCCGCCTTAAGGCAGGACTTTAGTTTAAGCTATGTACTGCCTTAGCGAGAGCACGTTTTGGGGGAAAACACTGTCTGAGAGGATCAGTTAGGGCTGAGAAAGTCCCTTAAATTGTGTATACCGATGCTCTCACAGAGCCCCACCAGGCAGGATGGGTCTTCATCTAATGCTGAATATATGCTGTGTAATACTAAAATTAACCCAAATTTTCTCAGAAGGTGCTGATCTACAGAAACTCTTTACATAGATCAGCACTGGCAGAAGATATTGGCTCATATCTGCAATAACCTTTAGAAGAATGTCTTTTACTGGCACACACTGTTCAGTGTCCGTGGGTGACAATGACGGCAATATTTGCAGGCTTTATCTCCCAGGCTGCACTTGTCATTGTTGTGGGTGCTAACGCATACAAATGCGCACACAATAGTCTCTGCCTCCACATCTCTGTCTCTGACCATTTGTCAGGCAAATTATCATGATGAGTTTGGACATGGGCTCATTGGCTCATCAGGAACTTGACAGTTTATGCTGGTGTGTGTGTGTGTGTGTGTGTGTGTGTGTGTGCAGGCCCAACAGCATCATGATTAGTGCATTTCATCTGCAGAAGTGTGCTGATGACTCTGATGGAGATTTTAGCTCGTCTAACCGTTACGTTGGCTTCGTTCGCTTCCTAAGCTGATGAGCGGCTGAGCCGAGCTGAATAATTTAGGTGTGTTGATGAGGAAAAGATGTTTTATTTTGAAGCAAACCAAATTTTTCTTGGCCTTATTTTCCTCTCTGCAGTTTGTCTCTGATCTTTGGTGCTTCATTGCTCATTTGTGAACACAGTGAAGGAGACTTACATTGAGAGGTCCAAAGGAAAACACGGGCTGTAATTCTTCTTGGATAAAACTACCCTGTATACATAAACTAGGCTGTGTGTGTGTGTGTGTGTGTGTGTGTGTGTGTGCGTGTGCGTGTGTGTGTGTGTGTGAATGGATTGCATGGGTGTACTGATGTTAGTCAATCTTTTGACCACAGAAGGAGAAGGTACAGTCACAAACAAAAGATATTTGCAGGTCCATGTATAACTTGTACATATCTTTCTTGTGTAAATGTAAATTTGTCTGTGTTATTTTGTAAATACTAACACTTGTTTATTTCACACACATGGAGAGATGCCAAACTGCCTTTCATTGTTCTTGTAACAGTGACAATAAAGAGCTATTCTATTCTATTCTATTCTATTCTATTAATGGGTAAATTGAAATAAAACAGCACAGGAGACAAAAATGAACAAAAAAGTTAGAAATCCTAACTGTAAACAGATAAAACAGTCTCCACACTCAGATAAGTGTCTCCGGTTACAGAGTTAAAGCACTATAAAGCAAGCACATAGATCTGAAGCAGAACACAAAACCCTCTAAGGTACATTCAGTGTTAACCAGATTACCAAACAACAACGCTACAAACAAGGAGACACGGGGCAGACTCCTCACTTTAAATCACTGCTATCTCAAATGACAAACTGGCAGCTCTTTTGAGCCAGCCGCTGTAATTAGTGTTAGAGCCTTGGACTGGGACACCTGCCCAAGAAGCAGAGGAAGCTGGGATGAAGAACAAGTACACTGTAGGCACTAATTGGCCTACAAGAAAGAGTGGACAACAAGGGGGAGGAACATGGTCATATGGCTGTAACAGCTTGAAATACTTAAATATGTCAACAGCTATAAATTTTGGACAAACATTTATGAGCATCAGGGGACCAGTTCTGCTGACTTTAGTGATCCCCTGGCCTGTTCTCTGACACCACTATGAATTATCTATACTGGCATTTTTTTTTTTTTTAAAGTCTAAGTCTAGCTGTAGCTGGATTTCCATTAAATGTAAATCCTATTAAAGACTAAAGACAGACCAAAACCTCACACACATCACTTCCTTTAAGTCAGCTACTAAACACACATGGCCTGCTAGATCATGGCAATCATAAACGTTTAGCAAAGATAGTACTTATTTGTCACCTTCTTGAACTCCTACTTAAAATGAGTTTTTCCACAGACCTGGGTCAGTTTTATTAAAGTTACCTCTTTTTGGTTTGAGATGAGCTAAAGCTGCTACAACCTGCAGGGGAGAGAGACGTTAAAGAGGAGGGAAAGCTCTTCTTCTTCTTGAAATTGAACCTAAAACCAGTCTGTGGCTGCTTGATTATGGCCAAAATCATAATTACTTTTTTAGTACTGATGATTTAATGCACTTTTATTTTCCATTTTTATTTAAGTGGATTTCTCTGAACTTTTACTATAATTGAAGTGAATAAATGTGTCCGATCAAATGTACAGAAAAGTGATGTACTGGAAGCAAAACAAGATGATTATTTTAAAACAGAATCTGACATAGTAACTATGTGATTTTGATAATCTCATTTTAGTAACTGGTAGAAACCAAAATAGAAATTGAAACAAAATTTTAGTTAATTGCACAGCCATAGAGCAGTTTTACAGGATCATTAGCATAATGTCTTATTAGCATCTTATTATTGCCAGGACAGTAAATGGTAATGCATGATGTCAAAATCCATGTAATAAATATTAGTTCATATCTATTGCATGTATTAAGATATACTATGTGCTAATAAGGTTGTATAAACAGTAATAATAGTATTATAAACATTAGATTAAGCATTTACCAACACAACTGTTTAAGAAGCTTATTAGAGTTTCTTATAATGTAAATAAACCTCATACACTAATGTAACTTCACATTAATGGCTCTTTTTCCACAGTTAAACTTTTATTACTATTATTCGTTGCTTTATAGAATTAATAAACACTTTTTTCTTGTTTTTAATTAGACATGAACTAGGCTTATTTGCAGCTGAAGTATCTAAAATATAAACAAGTTAATCGAATGTTTCATTGCACACTTATTAACAGTTTAATTAAATAAAAGGGCCTTAATATTTAAGCTTTAGCTGCAATGTGAAGTGTTCCTAAATTAATACCTGTACACTGAAAATCAAAAGAGAACAACACAACGTAGAATCTTGTACAACAATAATTTGAGTCAAAATGAGGTGATAAAGTTGGATTTTTGGCCAAACGAAAGCTGGACAGTCCTGTTCAACTTCAGTGGTTTACAAAATCAAATGAGAGGCTTCATCCCACGCCTGTGTATGTGTTTGATTATAAAGTGACTTATTTCTCTCATTGCACAGCTCTGCAGCTGTCAGCAAAAACAGGGTGAGTGTGTGGGGAATAGACAATGAAAATCTCAAAGACATCAGCACTTGTCAAGCTACATGCACTACATTTCTTCTCCCAGTAAGGCATGGCAAAGAATAAAAAGTGGGTGTCTAGTGTCAGTGAAAGCTTTTTCCTCCTTTTCTTTCTCTAATTTTTTCCTCTGCACTCTTTTCCCAATTCTATTGATGGACTTTGGCCCAAGTAAACAAAGGCTCTTTAGCACCCAAACACAGTTCAATGTGCTGAATTATTGACTTGGTTTTTCAAAGAGGCAACGCAGAGCTTTGTTTCTCACGGCAGGGAGAGAGGCAGAGGACGGGTGTCTCACGGTTTTTCATGTGGAAACCCATGGAACCCATTTCTGTCCTCTCCCTCTCATTCTGCCTTGAGCAGAGGATCACAGCACTGTCAAATTATTGGATGGCCGCATGTATTTTTGGACAGATTTAAAGGTCAATCTCATGCACAACAGTTTGCTTGTGTTATTTTTATCCCCAGCAATACACAGCGTCAACCAGTTTCTAATTCATCACTGCAAGGCATCAGATATAGAGAAGATATAGCAAAAAAATCCATAGTATGTTGATGTTTCTCTCGTAAAGGTGACGACTTGCAAGATTTACTATCAGTTATATATGAAACATTAATATCTACTATTTAAGTAAGTAAGGTTATGTGAAATTCATAGCTTATCCTTAAGAGATCACTGATACTTCTGAGTTATTAGAAACATTAAGCAATGGACTAGGAGGTTTTAGCAGCTTTATACCAGCTATATACAGTACCACAGTTCATCTCTACTAATTGTATGTCAGTAGCATTAGAAATATTTATGCTACAGCAGGACTATCGACCTGAGGCCAAAATATGAAGTTAGAATTGCATTAAGTTCTTATTAAGTTCTTCATCATGTCTGGTCAGTCTGGTCTGCGTTCCCAGAAAAACTTCCAGCAAACCAGCAAAAATTCAGCAAATTGTCTCACCATTAATCGTTTCAGTAAACCACAACAAATATTGGTAGTATGGCAGATAATCTGGAATTTGTTTTTTGTTTTTTAAGTGTATTTTATAATGGCCTGAACATGACACTATAACTGTTGTGGCTCACATTAGGTCTTTAGGGTTCACAGGTCTAGAGACCAGTCTGCAACCGGTTTCTGGTTTCAACTTGTTGTTGGAGGTTGCAATGAAATATATAGTGCTGCACCAAAATCTCCTCGTGAATGCTTTATTTGTTAGCAGATCGTCATGGTTGTAGTTTACATGGAAGCCCCCGGCATGTCTGCAAACACTTATCAACTACTCATTAAACACCAGTGAAACTATAACAAGTGCAACGTGTGTGTTTACAGTGCAAACAGGAAGTGGAGAATGCTCGCCTTCAAAGCAAAAGTTTTGTCCTTTCAAATGTGTTGATTGCAGCATTAAGGTGAATCTTTTATTTTGCGGCTGAATAGCAGTTAGAATAGAGTTCGGTTTGCGTCACTCGGAGAGTAACTGGCGAGGGTTTGGCCATCTTATAAACGTGAAGTATTTGCCAGCTTTGGAAAATTAAGCACGCATATTTTTATCACAGTCCTGGTGATTTTTTTTTTTTCTTTGGTTAAAAGGCAAAAAGGCATTTAAGGACAAACCCTGTGAGGACTCCTCATCCGACTCAACTTCTCAAAATTGTGAAAAATTTTCTTTTCATTGATTTAGGGTGATGGTTGAACATTATAGTGGATGCTTCAAACACCTTGTCTATAACACCAAGTTTGCACTAAGTACCAGCTGTTCTTCATAAAGACTTCATTGGACTTGATTGTAAAAATATTGTATGAGAAGTTCTTTCTCTCCTTGAACCGTGTTGGGAGCTTCATCCTCAAAACATCAATATCACCTTTCCTTTTCATCTTACAGATTTATTATTCCGCTCTCATGTTTCTTTACTTTATCCTCATGCTTTGATGTTCTGCTGCTAGCTCCCATATTAATATTTTAACACAATATGCCAAGCATAGCAGTCCTAGCATGTTAGCTGAATACTGCTGTTAATTGTCTAGTCAGGTGTAAAAAAAAGAAAAACCATATCAATATTGTATTAAATCTTTATTATGATCCTGTACATTATCTAATGTGTTTCTTCCCTCTGTTGCAGGTTATCTATGCACTGAACACGAAAAATGATGAACACGAGGCAGCCATCGCTACTCTGAAGGAGGCTCATGAAGAGGAGGTGCAGCAGATTCTTTCTGAGACCAGGGAGAAGATACTCCAGGTTTGTGTGTGTGTCTGTCTTACTTTAAATTTATTAGGTTCTTTAGAACTGTGCACATCTAGGCATGGTCCCATATTCCTTTTATACAGAACAGACTTTCTCCTGGCAGCCCTTCCAAACTAATCATGCATATTCATCTTTGTGTAGTGGTTAACACATTGACCTAATGTGCAAGAGATCCCTGGCAAATGATTTAGAGTTGTGTCACAAAGGGCATCAAGCATAAAAATTTGTGCCAAATCAAATATCCCTCTTCTGTGGAGATGCGTTGTTAATAAGGGAGCATCTGAAAGAAGCACAGGCCTCAGTTAGCATGATAAATGTTAATTGAGATGTAGAGCTATATGTCAGATTTGGAGTCTGAGATGTAGCTCTTGGGTTTTTTTGGGGGTTTCTTTTTGCAATTTCTCTGATTAGTGGTGTTACAGAGGTGCTCACACTTGTTGATGATTAATTAATCAAGCGTTTGATTAGCATCTCCTGGCTGCTACTTACCCACTTAATTCCTATGGAAGCAGTAAGGGTGTACTTGGTTTTAGAGAATTATGAAACGCTAAAGATGGCGATCTCATCCCCAAAGAGCCATACAACATTTGAAACAGGAAATGGTTAAATCAATCATGTCATTGCACAGATGCATGCCCACATTAGAGTTTCACAACCATTTCAAAAGTCACGATATGTATGTATGCATAGCAGAAGTACAGCTTTATGGGGGGAAATCTTTTTAAAGCTTTTCTTGGAGTTTTTTTGAGCACTTTTCAATGGATTTGAATGATTATTCCTTTCATCCAGTATCTCAGTGACCATTACACTAAAATTCAATTATTCAATTCAAAATTACTCACAAGTTGTGAGATAAGAAATATATAATACTGAACAATCAGGTCTATAATTGGACAGTTAGTGAGGATGTAAGTATAGTACATGTAGTAGTAGTAAAGCTGTACATACATTTAGTTTTCAGACAGAGGAGATGTTTGAGTTGGGGCTTTAGTAAAAGCTGCAGTTCAATCCGTTTGTTTGTGGATTGTTTGAAAATGTCTGCCTGATGGTAGGAGCTTAAACAAATTGTGTCCAGGGTCTGCAATGTCTTTGATGATTTGCTTGGTCCTCTTCACACAGCCAGTGATCTAGAGATGTTGTTTCTGTGCCAACAATATTTCGTGCTGTTTTCATGACATGTCGGGGGGCTTTTGCTCCTGTCCACAATACAAGGAAGTGGTTTAAGAGCAAAACTGCTGTTACAGTGTTGTCCATTCATATTAAGTTCATATTATGAATCAAGTAGAAGCTTACAAGATATCAGGCTTTTAGATCTAGGAGTCTCCTTGCCAATGGTTTCTGAATAACCCACTATTGTATACTCATACTGTACTCATAGGATCAGAAACTCAGACCCTTTAAAACAAAAAGCCAGTCCAGACCTCCTGTACAGGGGTAACTGGGATCTAACACAGTGTTTGGCTTTTTAGTAACATGCAGACTTGGGGAATGCAGATAAAATAAAAGAGAGAAGACGGCGTTGTGGGAATCTCGTTAGACCAGGTTCATCCATGCAGAAAGGAGTTTCAGGAGTCTCAGGACCACTGCTGAGACATGTATTGTAGCAAGCACTCAGTATCCAGGAGAACAAAGATGTCTGCATGTGCTGATATAATGTAATGCAACCCAGGGCGAAGTCGTACTGAATCTAAACGTCTACATCTGACTCTTTAGTGGTAATATAAAAGGAGGAGGATGAATATTATGTAAGCAAAGCCTATTTTCGAAATTTAGATAATAGAAATGTATCACAGGTGTAAAGAGAAGCTGTTCTCATAGGCCTTTGTTCATTTTGACCTAAAAGATAAGATTAAGATAAGATCTACTTTATTTATCATAAAAGGTGGGAAAGTCCTTTGTTACAGCAATTAAAAATGAAATAAAGCGTAATAAAATTAGACGCAATGATATAATAAATATAATAACAATAACAACAGTAATAATAATAGGTGGACAAAAGGCTGAAGAGGAACTAAAGTCAACTTTATAATAGATTTCAACAGAAAACAGACATCATTATAAAATCACATACAGCTGATGATGTAGCTAAAATACATCAGGAGCACTGCACTGTGATCACCGGTGAGCTCAGACCACATTTGAAATGAAGTCATCAATTATGAATCACGTGAATATTAATTATTTAGGTCTATATGTCACGTCATTACTCTTGATGACAATGCCTCAATGACGATGCTTCTCTGTGAGTAATGTGACCAACCTCGATCAGCTAAACTTGAATACGCAGACATCGCCTCACTCTGCTTCTCTATTAAGTTTCCCTGGAGGCAGTGTTTACTGGTGTGCTTTGAATGCAAATTTAATTAATTTAGCCGAATTGGATGTACCTATTTAATCTTTTAATTTTCACTTTCATTTGTTGTCATAATGAGGAAAATCAAAGCCTAATTTAAATTCTGTGCGCATCAGCCAATCTTTTAAAGTAATTTTAATTAAAGCTGAAATCCAGGATGGTTATTTACCGGTGTTTGTATGCAATTTATGTCCCATAATATCTCAAAATGATCAAGTTTTGGAGGACATGAAGTGCACGACATATTGTGTCTTGTCAATCACAGAGTAAGCATCTCCGCACATGCTGTCATTAAAATGCTAGATTTGGATGATAGCGAGCACTTCACTGAACTTTAAATGTTTGTCACAGTACAAGAGCAAGATCAGCGATGAGATGGACCTGAAGAAGCGGATCCAGTCTCTGGAGGAGTCAATGGAACTCCACGAGAGGATGAAGAGGCAGGCCCTGGCCGAGTTCGAGAGCTACCGTCAGAGGGTGGAAGACATGCAGCTCTGCACTGAGGCTCAGGTAAATGGAGGAGTGATGTGATGTCTGTGTGTGCCGGAGGCAAGAGGCACCTGTGTCTGCACTCACAGCTGCAGGTAATCGCTATTAAGTCTGCTTCTCTGTCCTGCTGTGAAGTGGAGAGTCTCTCTTTGTCTGCATCAACTGCCTCAGATTGCTGGGAGCGGTCAGGGTTCATTCAGGCCTCATTTTCATTTCTTTTTTCAAGGAGTCTGTAAATAGAGTCCAGATATTATTCAATACATTTTTTAATTTAGTCACGTATATCCACGAGTTAATCCAGCTACATGATGACTAGAATGAGCTCTGTTTACCTGGAAACACCAACGTCATGCCATCACTTAACAGATTTTCTTGCACATTTTAGTAAGTTTCTTTAAAACAAGTCAACCAGAAGAAACTTCCCCCATAAGAATGTGAGATGATGATTTATTGAGAATGATTTGGCCCACTATAACTCCATTTTTGATTTAACTAAGATGTGAGCAGGGCCTTGCAGAGAAACAGGAAACAAGGAGGCCTGGGTCATCTAGTTAAAAGAGGAGTTGTGCTCATGGTGGGACAAAGGAAAAGTTGGATCAGAGAGAGGGAGAGACATAAAAGAGAGAACTTGGCTTGGTCTAACCTTTGAATGTGTTGCCACAGGAAAGGCCAAGAACCCATCAGAGCGAAGCGCATGGGGGAAATCAGAAAATGCAGCTTTGAATATTAGCCTAGGAAATGGGAGGCACAATTTTCAGGCTCTTGTCGATTGCCTTAAGCCTTAATATACGAAAATACATGGAAAGCAGCAGAGGAAGGATTTAGATTCTTTACTTTAGTGAAGGCAGCAATACTACAAAATAAAACTACTCTTAGATGTAGCTTAGTGTCCAGAACCAGCATTCTTTGTAATGTCGTGCAATGGGCACAAGTTGAGTTGATGGAAAAAAAGCCCTCAGCTTACTCGATCTATGACATGAGTTTATGGTCTCGTTAGATGAATAAAACATGAAGTTCATTTTGTAAATTAGGATCCTCATCACAGTGAAAAAGGAGGGTAGGGTTTGCTGCAGCTCAGGTATATACAATGTTTCTCAGTTATCAAAGCCCTGCCTAATATCTCCCATTTTAAAACACCAAGATGGTGAGAGCAAAACGATTCAGCAGGACCTCACTAACCAGTGGGTGATGCCACAGTGGGTGCACGGTGCATCCATCTTTAATATACAGTTATTTGAGTAAAAATAAAAACTAAAAACAGATGATTACAATGACCAGAGATCACAGACATGCTGTAAGCACTCAGTGTACCTTTTCTATAGTCCTTCATTTTCAGATTCAGAAGCTGGCAATGTCTGTTCTGTTAATTAAACTCGAGGAACAACTGGTGTTATTCTGGTACTATTCCAAAGTAGATCTGCCTGTTAGGATTACAGTAACAATAGACAGACCACAGACTGTTTGACACAATAACAGCTGGGAGAAGTGAACATTGCATTGAAGTCTTAGAGAGACACATGCACTCATCTTCTTCACATCTGCCTGGATTGCAAGTCAAATGCAGGATGTATTGAACAGCTGGATCTGGCTGCCTCTCGGATGCAATCACATCTAGTTTCTTCGATATCCAATAACAATCCAGTCCTGCAAAGACACATGAAGAGATATAATTTAAATTTGTTTTTTTTTCCCGCACCTCGTGTAAGTAGGAGAGGAGTACCTCTCTTATTGCTATGCTGTAAATTGCCTCTGCTTTGTTGTTTATAAGTTTATGAGCAAGCCAGTGTGTATGAAATCATCCCCATGTATATGCTTGTATATGACCTGGGAGGACAGTGAAGCGTGTAACTAATCTCTAACAATAGCTGACCAAATGAACATCATTATATAGATTTATGGAGTGTGTGCAGCTCTCTGATAAAAAGATGCAAAGGCAGGAATAAAGAAAAATTGACTATATGCAGGAATTTATGATTTAGAGCAGGGATGTCAAACAAAGCAGCCTGGGGCCTGAACCAGGCCACCAAAGCCCACTGGATGGCTTTGAAAAGTAAGACACTTGTACGGACAGTTATCAGTACAATATACATCATCTCACAACACGTCTCCCTCAGTGTAGACTGAGGGAGACTGGACTGTTTGGTAAATGGACTGATACTTGTACAGACAAAAAGAGGATTGAGAAGTATCATCCACAGAATCAGAGAAACACAAATATAGAACAAGCCTGGAAGGAAAGAAAACTACTGATATGTTTAAAGACTCCACACCAATGGCTAATGAGGGTTAGAGTTAGAACAGTGTGTTGGGAGTATCATGCCGTGGGGAAGCTTCGCTACATCTGGATCTGGGAATCTCATCAAGATGGATGGACTTGTGAATAAAGAAGGATATGTCAGGTTTTTAAAAGGCAGTGAAACAGGTCTGGGTCGTCACTTTTCCAACACAACAACCCAAAACAGACATTGAACTACCTCCAGAACAAAGTTAAAGTTACTTTTGCCTTTTCTAGATTCACTTATTTACAGCACATATGCAATAAGACATACTGTTAAAATGATCTGAGGATGTTCATCATGTGTTTTGGAAATGGATATTTCACCACATGTTATTATGCAGTGGTTTTACTGATCTAGCCCATTAAATAAAATGACATCCCTGATTTAGAGTGACGCTCAAAGAAATAAAATGCAAACACCCAAAGGCTGTAGTCTCCACATATTAACCCATATTCATTATTAGCAGCGGTGGGCACCTGTAAGGTCTTATTCTGGTCAAGGGCACAGCGAGGGGAGCATTATCCTAGCATGTTTTGGCGACAGGAGAAGCCAGGTCTCCTGGAGGAATGATTTGAACCAGGAACCCACTTGCTGTGAGGTCACAGTGCAGCAGAATGAGCCACCGTACTGATGGCAAATATGCAGATGTGTGTCTGTGTTTGTGCTTGTGTTATTATCCCTGAGTGTTTTTTTTACCTGATAACTGTCCAAGCTGTCAGTCATGGGTGTCTCCTACTTTTATCTCGGCTGATATGCCACTTCTGTACCCTTTGAGACTAGAAAATGTATGGCTAATAGTTAGTTGGTGCTGATTGTGTAATTATCTACTTTAGAGAATGAAATGCAGTCAAATTAAATGAAAGGTATGAAAACGTATTAGTAAATCTTCCCCTGACAGATGGTTGTTATGTGCCTTAAAGATTTTATCGTAAAATGTTTAGTGTTTTTCTGATCAGGTACCTTAGAGACCACTTTTCTGCTAATCAATATAACATATAATATCAATGGATTGAGGCATTGTCAGAATGATAACCTCCTATGTCAATACTAGATGACATTTTTCTTGTTATTTTTGAACAATGACCTTCAGAGCGTTTTCTGCTCACACACTTTGTTTCTGTTTAGTCTGCTGCTTTTTACTGCTAATTTAGAGCAGCCAGGTCGGCAGCCAGAAGGTCAAAATCCCCCAAGCCAGTACACCACCACCTGGCTTAGACCTTTTGAAAAGTCACGCGCTCTGTAAGAAGCCTACAAAACCCATAAATCAATTCCCCTGTTGGCTCAGCCTTTCATTCCCGTCTTCTTTGGCAGCACACGCAGCGTGTGGTGTCCATGTCAAGGGAGGTGGAGGAGATGCGACGGTCCTTTGAGGAGAAGCTGCGTACATTCAGCCAGGCACAGGCCCAGTTCGAGCAGGAGAAGAGGGCCGCGCTGGAAGAGCTCAAAGCTGAGCACAGACAGGAAATCCAGGAGCTTCTTCGCAGCCACCAGAGCCAGAACGCAAACTACAGCAAAGACCAGGAGAAACTGGTACAGCTCCATAAAGCCGAGGTAACACACTCGCTTCTGCAAAAGTAGAGCAGCTCTTGAAAGCCAAAGCATCAAACTCTAAACCACTACAGGGAAGAAGAAAGAAAGTGGGACAGCGATAATTACCAAGTTTCCAACTCTTTGTTCTACCTTACCTTTCCTTATACAACATTTTAACATTAGTATAGACTACATGCATTTTATAATGTAATTTATAATCGTCTCTCTACAGCAAAAACATCAGAGACTTCTGGTTGCTTAATTTTTTTTTAAATAAACCGACTCTACTTAATTCGAAATGTGCCGTTTCTTTGTGTCTCCATGTTGGACGTTCAGGTTGATTCTCTGACAGAGCGGGTGGAGGAGCTGAAACAGGACAAGAAGAGACTGGTGGAGGAATACGAGGCCAAACTCAGCAAGGTACAGTACATTAAATATAATAACCATCATTAATAATTGGTAAACAAACTGGTAAGCAAATATGAGTTAATAAATCATTTATTGGGCATTATATGGGTATTTTATTCACACGCCTTCTGTGTTAGTCCCCCCCCACCCGTGTGTTTTGTTTTCCTTCTACTTCCAGTTCTCTTGCTCTCGTTGTGATTGTCTGCCCTTCCCAAACTGTTCACATGTCCTTGATGCCATTCAGTCACTTCGTATCACTCCTCCAAACCCTTTAACTGCTGCTAGGGACAATATACACTAGTGTTTGTTTTACTTTGGAGATCCAAGTTAGTGGGCCAACTCTATCCAGAACCTGCAGTAGATGGAGAACTGGTACCACTATGTTCTAAGACTCTTAAGTCCATTGTTATTTACTCTATTTATTAATGTTTTCAGGAAAGCGTGGGTGTACTCTCCTTCCCTGCTCTCACTACTGCTACAGTCTAATTCTGTCTAGAGCCAACCCAAAAAACCTAATACTGAGTCCAGACTGAAAGGTGCGATCTTTTAAAAATAAGCCTAAATAAAATAAGGATTCAAGAGGATTCAAGCAGATTTAAAAGGTTTGCACACACAGTGTCTCATCTGGCATTTCCAGAATCGATTCACTCCAGGCTGTGCTAAATGTCCTTGGATTAGTAATAGTTAAAAAAAGGCCTGAAAATTTAATTTGTTGGCACTATAGTGTTGACGCTGCTGAAAGTGAAGGTTGTTATCTGCAGATCTGTGTACAGGAAAAGCCATAGCAGCACTTAAGGACTGCATTTAGATGCTAGTAATTCAATAAAAAAAGCATCCTCGTCGGCAGTAAACACTGTCAGGAAAGTAATTTTGGCTCCAGCTCTAAATGTTTTTAGACCTTTCGATATAAAATTCACATTGTCATTAAAAAGAGAAAACTGAGGCTTATTAATTAGGTTTACACCCTTCATGTTTTTGGCTTAAATCTTTTCCGCAGTGGTGAACACTTTCACAAGTCTGCGTTTGTCCCCAGGCTCAGGCCTTTTATGAGCGCGAGCTGGAGGCCATGAAGAGAACCCAGCAGCTTACCGCCGACAACCTCTTGGCATGGAAACGCACTGAGGCCGAGCTGCGACGGGAGTTTCAGACTCAGGAGGCGGCGCTGCAGAAAACCCTCGGAAAACTGAGGGCCGAGCTGGCCAGGGTGTCGGACGAGGCTCGGGAAAACCGGGAGAGGTCCTACAAGCTGCAGTCGTCACTTAACACTGCAGAGAGCACCGTAAAAGTGAGTGTGAACCCTCACCTGCTCATCCAAAAATGACTCAACAGAAGGTGGACGGAGGCGAAGTAGCTGAAAATCCTGTCGTTTTAAGTGAGCTGATGTCTCTTTTTATAGACAGCTTGCAAAGATTTTGTGCCCGTAATCAAAGATAGATACAAATTAAAACAGGGAACAAAGTCCGTGTGAAGAAATTCAATAAATGTATTCCTTTCTATATGGATAGTCACTTTATAGATTAAATTATGACGAGTAGATGTTCATCAAGCTGTCCAACCTGAGCCTGAGCCTTAATTTAACATTCATAGATTTCAAAAATGATATTTTTATATTAATGGGTCAAATAATAGGGGATCTCACCGTTTTAGGGCCTTCAGCTTGATTTTTTTTTTAATTGAATGCTCCTACAAGAACTGACGATGAACATAGGAGAGCAATTAGCAACTAAAGCCAGGTATTTCCTTGAAGTAGGGAAGTGAAACCTAAACAGGTTGTATTATGGGCTTGTATACATTTCAACCAAGTCCAAGGTGGAACTGAACTTTTTCACAGGGTATCAAGGGTTAGGGTGTGGTGAAGGAGGACCCAAAATTGCAGGCATGGAGGCAGTAGGAAGTTTAACTAAAGGCGAGCTCTTTAATGAGCTGATAAGTAAACAAGACATGAGCAAAAATACAAAACCAAACGGGAAACTAAATGCAAGCTGCTTAAACTAACTCGGGCAAAGAAACACTCAAAAACTAAGCCTGGGAAACAGAACAGTAGCATAAATGGACCATAACATGACAAAGCACAAAGGGAGATGGATACTGCATATACACAGGAGGGTGATTAGAAGAAGTGGAGACACATGAGAACACAGCTGGAGCGAAATAGACATAATGAAGAAAGGGAAGCAAGACTGCACATGAGACAATGACTATCAAAATAAGACAGGAAATCACAAACACTGAGATACTGACACAGTCACACCCTACGAAGGACATACACAGGTGAGACTAGGACATGAAAGGGAACTGACTAAATTAACAAAAGACTACGAACTAGAAACATAGCTCACTTCTCAAAACAAAATACAACATACAAAAGTCCAAAAAAACACAAACACTGGGAACAGACCCAGGGATCCTAACAGGAGGCTCGCTTTAAATTGGGTGAGGATGTCATTTTAGCCATGCTGGGCTGTCTTTATAGAAGAATGGTTCCTTTGTGTCTTGATCTCAAACAGTGAACCACAGGTAAAATGGTTCAGCTACGTGTCGTAAGAGGTCTGGTCTAGGATGTAAGAGTGATGGTAGCATGGAGAGAAACTGCAGAGCGGTCCCTGATTCTGTAGGGAAATAATGTCATCAAACTTGGTGTCCTGCCTGAGTTTAATACATCCATGTTGCATAGTGTCATGCAGTGACACTATGCAAGATAAGATTCCCCGGATCATGCAGTGTGCGGGGTGCCTTAAAGGAGAGTGTTTGTTAAAACATTTAGTTGTTAAGGCAAATAGAAAAATTTGCCAAATTAACGCTTCAAGTTGGCTGCTAGTCCAGGTTGTTCAGTCAATCATATACTTTTATTCTCTGTAATATTCTCGATATTTGTAATTGAGCTATTTGTATATATTACAGCTATTTCTCATATATTCTAAACTTTGTAATGTACTGTATTATTTAATTAGTTCAGTCTGTCACCGTTATTGTCTTGGAGCAACTGTAACCCACATAATTTCCTTAGGGATTATTGAAGCATTCTGATTCTGATTCTGATTAAGTCATTAGGATGATGACATGTCAGCAAGATTGTATTTAAACTTTGTGTCCCTGCTCATCTTCTCTCTGTAATTTAGAGGAGGAGCAGATCAAAAATGTCGAAGCTGCTGAACAGTAAATGATTAAAAACAGCGCGGTGCGTTTCCACAGCCTACCTGTGTACTGAGATGCTTAACTGTACAGTCTACAAGTAATTTATCCCATTATTCTAAAACGGTTGGCTGTTTCTGTGCCATTAAATATATTCTAGGACAGTTTAAGCAGACATATGAGCAGGGCCTTTCTGCACACTGCTGTCTCTCTACCCACTGATGTCTAACCAACATATGATGGACGATGTTATCTGACAGTGTTACCAGCTAATACTGGCCTGTTGCCGCTGTATAAGTAAGACTTCCTGTGAAAGTATCACAGAGCTAGCACAGACAGATCCAGGTATACCTACAGCCACTTTAGAATCACTGCGTGTCTCAGGTTAATGGATGTAAGGTTAATGGATTCAGTTTTACTCCCCATTTGCAGCTCATGCTACCCTTTCAGTGGGTTCTGTATGGACTTACCCTTTCAACATCCACCAGGTTGGCAGCAAGCCACTTAAGAGTTGAGTTAGATTTGGATTACATTTTAGCTGCATGCTTAAGAGTTCTCAAACAAAAGCTTTCAAATAGACTTCTTCTGCTATGAGATTTACATTAGCTGCTAAATTTGGCTGTGACTCAAACCACCTTCTGCTAGACTTTGTACTCTCCTGGCTGAAGTATTAACACTTTTCCATAAATTTGAACTTTTATTAATATTTATCAATTGAAATAACTAAAGGTTTTTATAAACTCTGTTGTCAGTTTTTTTGCGTAGCAGCTTATGGGTCAGGTTGTAACACTCAGGACGTACAATATCACAGAAAGACGATGCTACAGGCTTCAGTTAGCTTGTTAAGTTCATGACAGTACAATTAGAAAAAGACTAAAGTGTTACCGATTCTCTCTAGAGAATAGGGCAGCGTGTCTTAGGGTTACAAAGTCTCATCTAAACAAACCACAAGACTTTAAAACTGTGTCCTTCGGACAGACAAGCCCAGTGTGGAGATGTTTGGCCATAATGCACAGTGTTTGGTAAAACCCACACACAGCATATCAGTACAAATAACTGTCAAGCACGGTGGTGCAGTTGTAATGATTTGGGCTTGTTTTGCACTCAAACCTGGGTTCCTTTGAGTCACCGAGTTCATCATGAACCCGGTGACTCAAAGGTAACTCCTCTGTATACTAAAGTAACAATGAAGCACTGCAACAAATCTAGAACAGAATGGCTGAAAAAGAAAAGAACGACCCATTCAAAGTCCACTCCTCTGACTTAAATGCCGTCGTGGGACCACAAACCTCGATGAACTGAAGCAACATTGCAAAGAAGAGTGGGCCAAAATTCCTCCACGATGACAAACCCTACAAGTTATTGCTGCTAAAGATGATCTTACGTTTTTCTTTAAAGAGGAATTCAAGCTATTTCCTATTATTTGATGATTTGATAGGCAAAATGTATCCATTATGCCCCCTATTAACAGAACCGGTTAAAGCAATATTGGTTATCTTCCTTTTGGATTTTTGGATTGCCAAAGTTGTAACTTTTTTTGTATTTGTTACAAATTACCCAAAATATCCAGCACACTAAGTCTCTATTTGGTATGACAGCAAAAATAGCAGTGCTGTGTTTATTTCCCAAGTCATTATTTTTTTATTTTCTAGTGTCTGACTTCTGTAAGATCTTTAGTGACGACGCCCGTGATTATCTTCACCGTTGAAAATAAAGCTGACATGTGCTCCAGGGAGGATTGGCTAAGTAGGTCTGTTTTGTTTTGATGACTCGCTCTGAAGTTTATGTGGAATTATCACTGATTGCAGACAAAGACAGGAAGGGATGTCGCCTCCTTGGTGATGCTGAAATTAGGATCAAGGTCAGCGGTGGCTGTGGAGTTAATAATTTTAGCTATCAGAGCAATTAACTACAACCCAGATAAAGAAACGACAAGCAGAGCGGTTGATACCTGATGTAAGAAGGTAAAACGGATATCAGAGGATGGAAACTATTTGATCCTTTGCTGGTTTTGTCTTTTGTGCAGCTGAAATGTTATTGAGTTGTAAAAGTAATATCATAATAATCTCTTAATAACAGCCTCTGTATGTGAACAGATCTTTTAATCCTTCACGTCCTGCTGTGAGCTCATTGTTGGATGATAGATTTTAATTTAACCTTAACAAGCTCGCAACACAGGTTTGATTTACACCTCTTGTGTCTCGTCACTGTGCATACCTATACAGTTGCTAGCATTTGCGCAAGTAGAGGCACATTTTTAGACCCTTCACAAAATTAATTTGACTCTTGAAAATTAAAATGCTGCACTAAATCAAAATGTTTCCAAGTCTCCGGAGGCATAATTACTGTACTGGCACATACGCCATGTGGAGAAACCGTATCATCAAATATCGACTTAACACCAGTGTGAGACACTTGTGGTTGGTGTCAGGATGCTGCAGCGTCTGCTTCACTGTTCTGCCACCCTCCTTTAGCTTATGATTTAGTAGGCGAATCTCCAGAGAAATGCAAGCAAATGATCGCTCAGAGTAACTGAGACAGACGTAATTAATGGCTCAGTGTTCACAAGCTTCTGCAGGAATATGCATGCCAAAAAATTACAAATTGTCCCCCAAGTGAAATACTCCACTGACGCTGTGTTAAATTGCTGCTGTCACTGACCATGGACTAAATATTTCATTTCAGGTAGAGCTTATCTGGACTAAGTCTATGGGAGCTTTTAGTGAGATAAAACAATAAATCACCTAAAGCACTATGTTTGGGTCCCTTTTTGTATTTAAATGAAAATGCAGGAATCAGCCAAGTCCAATCAGGGGGATTGACAGAGGTGAGGCAGTACGTGAGAAGAACTCACATGTGTGCGTGTGGGTGTTTTTGTTGAGGTTTAAAGGGGATTAGAAGTGAATCAAAGGTGATCAGTGAATGTCATGACAATGGGATTCTTCTGTTAACTCAGATAATTCAACAGAGATACTGTTAATTAAAGCGTTTTCACCTCCATCTGCCAGCCTCATTCAGATAAACAGAAGTGTACACTACATTCGAAGGGACAGTTGTGCTTTCACTTGCCTTTAACCCAAACCTTAACAACCAACGACCTTCCACTCAGTCTAAACCAAAAGTTAGCATTAGTATATAGGCAAGTCTTATTTCTCTCACACAGTGCATTGATGGGCGCTGTGTCTCAGCCACTACAAAGACACCTCAACAAATTTATTATGTTAACTGGATTTGCTAAAAATTACAATATTTGTTGTGCATTTACTTCTATTGTAGGAACAAACTGGCTTAGAACGATGAAGAAAATCTGAAGGAAATAAGAGATAAATTAACACAATACTGGTTTTCATTAAAAGCTCTGTATAAAAAGAGTCGTTTTTTGTTTTTTTTTGGTTAAAGCTCGTACAACAAAACTGACAGGTCAGGCAAACTGGCTTAATCAAACTAGCCGCGTACTGGAGCCTTCTGTGACATAGATTCTTGATGGAGGGCGCTTTAAATCAAAGTGGTGTTGAACAGTAGAAAATATTAGTTCTAAGATTCAGTAACCTGGATCTGCAACAACAAGCTATATAAAGCGAGGATGGCAGGTGAGACAAACTGTCACATGTAGGGCACCACCTGTCTGAGAACCATAGGGGTTATGACAAAAACTAGAGAAATCCTTTACAAATTGAAAAAGATCTTTGAAGGCTTCAGGACTGGCAGAAACATCCAAACTTTCTCAGAAAGTACATTCATCGGCAGTAGCTACCCTCTGCCATAGGATACTGAGGTGTCCAAGGATGTCTGAAACTCCTCACCTAGGAGGCACAGAGCTTGACTTATGGAGAAGCAGCAGTCAGTCTGACTAAGCCCCACACACCCTCATTTTCACTTTTGTCTTTCCATAATCAAAAGGTCTGCATTTGTTAAGAATGTTGCCGGTAGAGATTTTGCCTACACAGACACAAAACCAAACATATTTGGCCTTGCTGAATCGTTCATTGGCATTTAAACAACACCCCACCCTATCCAAGTTCCAATTTTAGACCCAAAGCCGAGTCTTGAAACAGCCCTGTGAAGAAATTAGGACTCCACTTAATGCCCCAGTTTCTGAAACATTCACAGTTTTACTTTGCCTTGCTCACAGAGAGTCATAGTTTGTACTGCTAGTGAAGAAACTTGTAGAAATAACATAATCTTTATCTTCACCTCAGAGCTCCAAACTTAGCCTTAGCTACGGTAGTTCCCAGATGGACTCAAAACTTTTTTTTTCCCTTTAAGTTTGTCTCAGAATGCTGTATGAAAAAGTAAGACAAAGAAAATATATGTAACCCCGCAAATCTTAAAGTTAAAGTGGGTTTATCCCACCTTATCTAAACCTAGCGGTCATAAAGTGCAACTACTTTCCTTGAGGGAAATCAGCATACACACAGTGTCTCACCCACTCACACATATCAGGTCTAATTTGTGTGACTCCTCAGTGGTTTTCATCATACTGAGGTTTCATTGTCTTAGCCATAGCAGCAGTAATTAAGTTTGAGGGAGGCTGTTTGATGGGATTGAAAGATGTGAAATTGCCTCTCATGAGTTCTTGCAGAGTGCTAAATCACAAAGCTACTGTACTGTGTGTGTGTGCGTGTGTGTGTGTGTGTGTGTGTGTGTGTGTGTGTGTGTGTGTGTGTGTGTGTGTGTGTGTGTGTGTGTGTGTGTGTGTGTGTGCTCACGTCAAATCACTCCCTGAAGTCTAGTTCCTATTAATTGAGCACCAGTCAGCATTTACACTCTCAATCTTCAGTATTAATATTCTGCCAATACGGTTCTTTCTGTAAGTTTGATAAACTGGCTGCAACTGCTGGCTGCCAACTTCATCCTGGCATTGCATTACAACATAAGGTGAAGTTCACTTTTCTATACGGATGTGCCTCTTAAAGCCTCTACATTGCTTTAAATATGAATGTACTACACTTACCTTTTTGCAATGACCAAGCAACATGTAATTTTAAAGGTCTGTCTTCAGTAGCATACCTTACCTCATAATAGTACTGAACACACCCTTAACAGCTCATCAAATATAGAATAGGTGGATTTACATTTACTCAGGTTTCATTCCATTTAGTTAATGACTGACATTAAAGGGCATGTGCCCAGATATTTAGGTCTTGAATGTTGAAGTTTGGACTTGGGCTAACAATCCTATCATTCAAAAAAGTTAGTGAGAGTGAAAAAAACCCATCTTCTTCTATTTATACTAGCTAGCGAGCCTTGTGGCAGTCTTTGTAATGAGTGATCTTTTAACTTGTAAATAACAAAGACATTATCTATAAATTATTTTTATCACCACAAAAATAATTTATAGATAGTAAGATAATTTTGTAAAACAATGTTTTAGTCATTAACCTGACCTGTCCAGAGGCCAAGAACTCGTCCTTAGGACAGCTCTATAAACTATTTTGTAAACTCTTAGTTTCTCTTTATTCCTTTTTCTTCCCTTTTCTAAAAAACACATGCAAAATATTTGAGCACAACACAGACTTTTTTTTAATCAATATTAAAGTTTTGTTGGTGAACTTGTGACCACACATGATTGACTGACTATATATATAGGTGAGGATAAAATAATTACTCCACAATGAAACAGAGCAACATATTTTTAACATAACCCCCGATAACCTGAACTTCTATTGAGCAAAAGCACAAGCCACTGCTGTGCAGTGATGTGCTTTAACTTTGTAATGCTCAAAGCTTGTAAAATCAAGTTAAAACAGAGCATTGTCTTCCAGTTTACACACAGTACAAAAACCTCAGCAGGAGTTTGAGCTGCCACTTGAGAAAGCATCATGCCAAAAACAAAAGAAATCAGCTTAGACAACAGAAAAAGAATTGTTGATGCTTACAAAGCAGGAGATGAATTAAAAACCTTATCACAGAGTTTCCAAATGTCAAGAACTGGAATGAGAAGTTTCATCAAAAAAATCAAAGAGAGCTACACTGTGCAGAATAAGCCCGGCAGAGATAGGAAAGAAAACTATTGAGAAAAGTGTCTAAAGACCCCAGAACAAATGCTGAAAACAGTAATGAACAATTAGCCAAGTCAGGATCTCACAATCATGAGAACCTTAGACAGAAATGGACTGTGAGGTTACAGACCAAGAAAAAAAGAGCCCAAGAAGAAGAGACACTTTCCAGCCAGACTGAAATATGCTACGGAAACCTGAACAAAGATGATGCATACTGGACATACACGTCAGATGAGATGTAACTAGTTTTTTGCCACAGAGACACTGCGTATGTTTGAAGCAAGGAATCTTTCTTTTTTTTTGAAGTACAACCCTAAAAAACAGTGCGCCCAGTGAAACATGGTGGGAGTATTATGCTGTAGGGAAGCTGCAGTGCATCTGAATCTGGGAATCCCACCAAGGTTGAAGGATAATCATAAAAAAAAAAAAAAAGATATGTGAAGATCCTAAAGAAAACCTCAAAGAATTGGCAGCAAAACTGGGTCTGGGTCATCGCTTTGTCTTCCAACGTAATCAATACACACATCGCCCCTGGTGAAGAACTACCTCTAGACGACCAAAGTGAACAAAAACCCCCCGACTTGAATCCAACTGGAAATCTGTGAGGTGAACCAAAGACCAAGGCGCATGGCAGAAGACCATCGCAGACCATCAAGGCATGTTTAAGACGTGCCGAAAACTACAATAAACGGCTGCAGGCCGTTATCTAGCAAAAAGGATATAAAATTGACTAGTAGCAGTCTTAAGCCTGGTAGTTTTTGGTTTATGTGGTATAATATTGTTTCTGTGTGCCAAGTAACATATTTTAAGTGTCCAAAATAAAAATAGAATGTTTAAAAAACCTGTGTTAAGAATTCTTTGCTCTGTTTAAAACAAAAAATAATAATACAGGGCCTAATAATTCTGACTTCATTTGTAAAACATCGTCATACCCGTGGTGTTGAGATCCACTTGAGATTCTAAATATTAAAACCTCAACATTATCATTAATCAAAATACTAGAATTTCAGTCATCAAAACTGAACCAAAAGCATCTTGGGTGGGCTGTAGCTTACCACAGGCTATATTATTTGTGAGCTAGTTCAATTAAAAATTCTACAAAATGCACCAATATCACAAATACAGCTCCAACTGTCTGAAAACTTGTCAGAGTGGCCACTATCCACATGAATGAGTTGGATAAAAATATTTCCCCTCTGTATAGTTGTTTTAAAGGTGGAAAGTATCTGTAGAGGCCAAAACTGTTTGTGTGCAAGGCTGTAAACATGCTGTTTTTAATGGGAAGTTTTAACATATGAGTTTATAGGGATTGACCTGGAAGCTGGTCTCAAGTGGCCATTAGAGGAACTGCAGTTTCACTGAGTAAAAGTCAGATGTGTCATGCCATTTGAAGTCTCTGGTCTGCTAGTTATTTAGGTTTAATATTCAAGCTCATTTAGATACTATATTTAGGCTTAGAACTATATTTATCAAAGCTGCATTTATCAGCTGGTCTTTAATGATGTTTGAAAACAACCGTCTGCAATGTCTGAAAGTAGGGAAAGTAAACCGAAAAGAGTTGTATGACAGCACAGACCATCAGTCTTTTCATCAGTGTCATTTAAACTGGGGGTAAATTATAATTTTATTATTTCCTTCTGTAAAGATGTTAGAGGTTGGTTGTTGTTCTTCTTAACCTACCCTAACAGAGCTTTCTTTTGTGGATTTGACTCTCCTCTAGGACTTAACCAAGCAGCTGGACGAGGTGACCCAGAACTCGGAGATTGTGGAAATCCGTCAGAAGGAGGCTGAATGTGAACTAGAGGCAGCCAGAGACCGAGTTCAGCAGCAGGCAACTGAAATACTTCTCAAAGCCAGTAAGACCCACAATCTCTTCCCTTTCTCTTTTCATGAGACCTGTGAATTCTTGCGTCCGCACTAGACTCAAGATGCACTCTATGCTTTCCGTGGAAACACGTCAAACATATCGACTAACAGCTCCCCTCATCTTCTCTGACACATCGTTGCCTGTTACACTTTAATAGCATATTGCTGTATATCGGGGCTAATGGTGTTCCCGGTCCCTCAGAGGCTGCTAGAAGAAACCTTGCTGACGACAGTGCCCAGTTTGTCTGTGTTTATGTGCACATGTAGATGGCTAAATAGGTGTATGTTAGAATCTGGTCTAATATCTTATGATGTATTTCCATCACTACTTTGGTTAACAACATTGCATAAACATTACTGTCTGAAACGTGTGAGCAATCGCAGCCACTTTGGTGCGGAGTCATTCTCGGCCCATTAGCTCCAATGAGTTCGTTGTATCCAATGAGAGCGTTTTATCACTTTCCACTGGAGCTGCTTGCATGTTAGAGACAAATAAGATCCAGCTGGTAAATGCAGCCACGGGAGTCTCATTTACCACACTACAGATCAGAGGACCTCTCAAGGTTGTTTGCAAAGAAATGACCATGAGTCCTTTTTGCCTTTTAAAGTGCTTTTTGTTTTTTAAGTTATAGAGGTAAAAAAAAGTGTAAGAGTGGTAAATTTCAAATTGCCATCCTTCAACAATTACTAAATGTGTAGTCTTGAGTTTAAGTTTTATGGTTTGTATGTCCAGAAATGGCCAGCACATTTTCACTCCCAGCTCACATACAGATGCTTGATAAGGACCCTTTCTTGCCACATTGGGTGTCCATTCATCCATACATTTTCCTAACAGCTTATCGAGTTAAGGGCCAAAGTGGGGCTCAAGCCTGTTCCAGCTGTCACGGGGGAGAGACAGGGTCTCTAATCCATTGCAGGGCTAGCATAGTGACAAAAATAACCTTTCAGACTCTCACTCATACTTACAGCTAATTTAGAATCAGCATTTAAGGCCTCTCACAATCACAAAGACCAATCAGTTACTAACTGGCTACCACCAGTTGGGTAACAAAAATGTTTATTTCCAAACTTGGCTGCTGCCAAGTGAAATCGGTCACAAAAATGGCTGCAACAAAAATTTCTTGTGATTGATTTAATGGCAAGCAGTTTGACACGATCACCTGTAGTTCACAGGGAAGATGGAAACTTATCTTCAGAGAGTTGTTATTTACTCTCCAAGTTCTAGTTTCACTATTTACTCTCCAAGTTCTAGTTTCACTAGAACTTAGAGAGTAAATAGTGAAACTAGAACTTAGAACTTGTGTGAAGCTTTCTAGAAACGGAATTATCGCTGCAACTAACACGTGAAAAAACACAACTTTTACTTCTTGTTTTGCATTGTACTTTAACAGTTTCACTACTGCTCTGGGAATAGTTTTAAAAGTCTTTGTGGGCATGTCAACATTTTCATTGCTAACTACTGGAGAATGTAGCAAGCCCCTAGAGATCAAAGCAATCTCAAGCAGGTTTTCAGTGAAGAACTGTATAGCTCTGAAGTACCCAGAGACAAAGACATGACAAAGCAAGAGAATGCTAGCTCCAAATAGAAAGGCCCCAGGGAGTTGTAGACCTTCTTCCTATGAGTCAGGGTCAACTATGGCACAATCACAAAACTGAAACTTTTTGACAGCCCCTCGTTGTAGCTGTGTTGGCAGCATCAATAAGAACCAGCAACATGCTGATTGCATCAGTTGAATATTTGTATTCTTCTTGCCTCTGCTCTGCCATAGGTCAGATAAGCAGTCTGCAGGCCACCCAGATGACCCAGGAAGCAGCCATCAGAGACCTGGACAACGAGCGGAATCGGCTGAAGGACAAGGTGGTGCGGATGGAGGAAGAGAGGGAGGCCCTTCAGAGCCAGGGCCAAGCACTGGATGAAAGACAGAAACAGCAGCTCCAGGCCCTGGAGAAGGTGCGTGCGTGTGATGGTGGAGTGTTTTGTATTCATGTCGGACAGGAAGCAGCTCTGTTATGAATAACCAATAAGTCATCAAGATGCAGAAACTGATCTTTTTTGTAGTTTGCTTCACACCAGTTTAAAATACAAGGACTGTGAAGAAGTCAGTGCCCATACTTTTTAGTGTAGTGGTCCAATGTCAATGGAGTTAAGCAGTAATAAGTAATACCTACTGACATCAGGTTTTCACATTAGGGTTACTTTGGTAAAAAAAAAAATTGTACCCAAAATGTTATTGTGAAACCCCAGCATGAAGCCTTGGTCTCCTGTATTTTTCTGTATTTATGTACATTTTAAGTAGTGAACTTGTCTCTCCTGACCATGTGACCAGGATCAAGCAAAAGTAGATTTAAACATAGACTCTAGTAAAGAGCCGTCCAAATTCATTTTTCAAGTTTTCTTTTGCTTGCTTCTCTTAGTTTGTGATACTGACTGTACAGACGAGACTGCAATCCCCATGTGAGGCTGATGTCTTTCCCAAACCAAGTCTTTACAGAAGTAAAAAGAGCACTTGATTTTAATTATTGATGTATCTGGGAAAGTTGTACTTGTAGGCGAAGTCAGATTTTTAGATAAGAGCATGTAGATTTACAGTATGCATAAATACCCGCCCTGTCTATCTTTCGTTAGTTATTTTGGCATATTTAGTGCGTTGCAGAGGAATTCCTAGGGATTAAGAAGAAAATTAATCGTAGGTCTGCAACAAAGTTTAAAGCATGTCATCTGTGCAAGATGACCTGTGGTCGTCGAACAGTTGAAAGGGTCAAACTTGTCAATCACAGCTTTTACAAACTCTGAAAAAAGGACAGCTGCTCCTCTTTTTAAAAAGCGGGACTCTTAAAGGTCAGATGATTTAAGCAACAGCGTAGTCAGCAGACCAACCGCAGCCGATAGTAAATGTCAAGTGTTACAGCCACATGTGTGTTTTCCCATCCTTTTATATCTGACATTTGTGCAGTGTAATCCTCTGGGAGCTGAAAGACTTCTCCCACTGAGTGTGGTTGCTGTGAATTTAGATGTCTTCCCAAGGATAATGGAAGATCTCAGATCACTTAAACTTCATGCCATCTTTCTTCTATGGTTGAAGCTAAATTCCCAAACCTTTCAACACTGATTCATCATTATAAATTGGCTCTTGATGAAATTTATGCAAACTCAACTAAATTTGATAAAAGTTCCCATCTGACCTCGACGGGTTCAGTTGATTTATTAATGTAAAATAACTTTATTTATGCTTAATGAAATTTTACCTTCACGCTATGAATGTTTTTTGTATTAAAGGCCCCAGAGAGGTGGGTTGAATTTTTTCCAATGTATTTTTGTGTCACATAGTCTACATGTTTTCTCATCTGAAAAAACACATTGAAAACTTTTATTTATGTTGCGTGAAGTCACAACAACAGTTGCCTCAAAGCTCTCCTATAACAATACAGAAAAAACAACAATCAGACGACCCTCTCTGAGGAAACACTTGTCAACAGTGGGAATGAAAAACGCCATTTTAAGAGAAAGAGACCTCCAGCAGAACCAGGCTCAGGGAGGATCAGCCATTTGCCACAACTGGTTAAGGGTAACTGTTACTCAACCAGTTTTACACTCCCTCTAACCTAAAGCCAGAATCTCTATTTGGTTCACGTTATTTATAACCAGCTTTGAGCTGGTTATAAATAACGTTAACCCGTTTCTGTCTCCTCATAACTGTCTGAAAAGAACTTTTCATTTCAGGTAAACTTAAAAGAATTTTCTTAATACAGTGATATTTTAACCCTTAGTAGTGAAATGGAGAAATTACACTGGTGTTTGTATTATACTTTGGACATATCACCTCGATCAAAATGCAGTTATAGGGTCTCAGGACCCCCAATGGAGCAGCAGATCAAAATGCTGCACTGAACACGAGTGTCACAGTAACTGAATGTTCCCCTCTAAAGTTTAGTAAAGTGAGTAAACAGAACATAACATGTAATGCCAAAAGAAAACAGTCACAAGGTGAACGGGCAGTGAAGCAAGAAATTGGGAAGAGAGCATTCCCATCTGCAGTAATTTATATTTGGCGGTGCAGCTCTGTTCAGGGACCTCTTCACCCTTTACATATGAAAGCCAGTGGCGAGGAGGGCTGCAGCAGGACCAGATAGGGAAACGGTGCCAACAGATGAGACACTGACCAAGTCAGTTAAAACATGAAAGGATAATTGACTGAAGTTATAAAGAGCTAATTTACTTTTTCTGCTACACTGAGACAGAACTGGGTTGCGAAGTGGCTTGAAACCGAAAACAAAACAAAAACAGTAAGAACCATTCATAATCAGCTATAGCAGCCCTGACTCAGATGGGTTCATGAGTGTTTTAGATGTAAATACTTACTGCTAAAAGTCCTGTAAAAAACAAATGCTTTGTACAATTGAATGATAGTGAATGTATCGTATTTGTAAAATAAATTAAAATTACCTTGATGTAAACATTGCAAAGATGATTTTTAGAATTACATTTAATTGTTAATGTAGTGATATTTGGCACAGTTCCTTCCAAGTGAAATCCATATAAATTTGCATCTTTTTTGGCAATGCAGACCATGTTTTCTTCTTTCCTTGTTTTTTTAAGACAAAGATTGGATCAATTATGGTTCGAAATAAGCAACATTAGTGAACAAGAAGAGACGGAACTATAATGATAATTTCATTGACCTGACTTAATTAGGGAACATGTGTGAAAAGTCATTAGATTAATTGTTTCCTTGGTTTTCATTTCGGTTCCCTCTTATTACCATTCTCTCTCATTTTGTTTGCTTTTATTTCTTTGAGTTTTTTTTCCTCTGTCTCTCTGCAAAAGGAGAAATTAACCTCTCAGGATGTTCATGGCCTGTTGTTTGTGTCACACTGTGGAGATGTGGCGCCCATGGCTTTGTTGGCCATATGATAACACAGCAGGCTTGCCCAGTTTGACCAGTTTGTTAGATGTTGTTTTTGGTAGTTTTCCAAAACAGCCTTTGGTTCTGAGCAATTACTGCACACTAATATGATCGTTCTTTGATCGGAGATTAAAGTTTTTTCATGTTGCTGCCAGTGTCTGATGATCTGCCAAACACTCAGTAGGGTTAATGAAAATTGTGAGGTTGAATGAGATATAAATTGTACATGTTTTAGGACAGTAAAATGTGTCATGCTGAGAAGTTATGTTGATCAGTCAGTCTAAATGACTTGAGAAGCTAATATATTCACATTTTTCTGAAGCCTAGTATTTCTAGAGTTCAGTTTAGTGGACAAAGGAAGAGTTTTACACATTACGTTTATCACACTTAAGCAAACATTTAATTTGTAATGAGTGAATATAATTTGTAATGGGCTCTCTGTGGTTATGTAAGCATTTAGTATCACTAAATAGGCTGGGGAGCTATTACGCTATTAATTCTGAAGCAGTAAATTTACTGCCATTAAAGTATATAGAACACTAGGGTATTAGTATGTCATAGGATATGATTTTTAATACCATGAGATGCCGATACAGATGTCTCTCCATCTAATAAACCAACAACAATGTTATAGTTTCTGCATTCACCACCATGCAAGGCTCTACTTATGTCCATTGATATAAATTTTGTATCAGAGTGAGAATATCAAGGGAAGAGGGTGGAAAAGTGAGATAGCATGGAGATTAAAAATAGTACACAGGAGTACTGGGAGGGTAGGCGTTCAAGAAAGAGTGAGGTGGCAAAGGAAAAGCTTACAGTCAGTTGTATGTGAAGCTGGACACACAGAAGTTATGTGAGGGGAGGTACAGGACATTTATGAGGACAGCAAGACACTGGTGAGGTGTGTGGTAAGAGTGACAGATGGGTTCAAGTTGGGGTGAGATTAAATCTGCTCAGAGCCCCTACTTGTTTGTGGTCATGATGGACAGGTTGACAGCTGAGCTCAGGAAGGAGTTTCTGTGAACGCTGATGATCACAGATGATATTATGATCTGTAAGGAGAGTAGGAAGCAGAGTCTGGAGAGGTGGAGGTATGCTCTGGAGAGCAAACAACAGAATGAAACAATGAAACAAAACAGAACACGTGTGTGAATGAAAGGGAGACAGGTGGAAAGATAAACATAAAATTGGTAGAGTTAGTGAAGGTAGATGAGTTGGAATACTTGGGGTCAACCATTCAAAGTAATGGACAGTGCACAGGAGGGGTGAAGAAGAAAGTGCATACAGGGAGGAGTAGGTCAGGTGATTTGTGACAGAAGAATAGCAGCAAGACTGAAAGGGAAGGTTTACAAGATGGTAGTGAGTCCTGATTTGATGTATGTTTAGAAACTAGAAATGAGTGCATCAGAGGGACAGCTGAGGTTGAGCTGTTTGGAGATAAAGTTCAAACGAGGGAAGGCTGAGATGGTTTTGACATGTGCAGATGAGAGAGAGTGCATATTAGGCTAAGTATTTTGAATGTGGAGCTGCCAGAGACCACAGAAAAGATTCACAGGTATAGTGAAGGAGGACATGCAGAAGGTTGGTGTGACAGAGGATGATATTAGTGATAGGATCAGATGGAGGTACCAGCTATCTGCTCAAAGGTGTTCTTAGCTTGGTTAGATGTTACTTCTCTTAACCATGGAATTAATTCTGTCTTCATCCACCTTAGTTGTCTCGTGTGTCTTGCTGAGACATGTGAAATTCAACATTTTAAGTCAACTTCAGATATTATGTCTGCTTCATTTGTTGTATAATAATAACTAAGCTATGAAACTGCTTGTGAATCCTCCAGTTACTTTTGAACCTCTAAAAATGTGATCTGTATTTAAAAATGTCTGCAATTCCTAAACAGTTAACGGGATTTTTTTGTAAAATGTGACATATATTGATAGTTTGATTTGAAATTAATTAAGGCTGTCATAGTCAATGATGCAGACTCAAACGCTACATTCAACCTTTCATTTGCTACATCAAAGTAGACTGGTGGACTGCAGAAGTTTTACTAGATGTCATCTGCTCCACCTCCCACCCTGCTTGTTTACATCTATTACAGCAATTAGCGAGAGGGGAGGGGAGCTGTCGCGGCTACAGTGCAGTGTACAGTGCAACCCTGGGTAAGTGACGGGTGGCTGCGTAACCCAACAGTGAGTCGGTGACACTGATGACATTTGCAATTAGTTTAACAAACATATATTTGTGGTGCCAAAGATTAATTGTTCACTCAGCTAATCCCTCGCTTCTATTACCAGCCACTTAGCCTCTTTATTTATTTATTTTAATAAAATTACCATCAAATAACGCATACGCTCGTCATCAGTAAAAATGCTGTCAGAGCCTTTAATGGCCTACCTGAAATTCAGTGTGTGGACTCCTGAGACTGAGCAAATTTAAATTTAAAAAAAATATATAACCTTATTTTAAAAATTATTTTTATCAGTTACTTTCAAGTTTTCTTCCTGCCATCCCTTTTATGTCTGCCTGTAGTACGCCCTGATGTGCTACTGCCACCAGATGATTGGTGTGGTGCCAATCTCTTGTTAGTGCGCAAAGAAACCAGGAACCTACCCAGCTCCACAACCAGAGCCCACATGTTAACTTTATCTCCACCTTTAGCTACAGTTTTTTAATCCGAGACACACAACGAACAGAAATTTAAAGCTGGAAACAGAGCTGCTGATTTTAACTCTAATCTCGTTAGTAGTCAGATAATCTTGGTATAGTCTTTAATAGGATATGTTCCCTCAGATCGCTCACTGTGTGAGTCAGCTCAGCTCATGTGTATTACAGTTCCCTTGTGACTTTTTTTTGGCGAAGTTTAGCCAATTAAAGTTTTGTAAAAGCCATGCAAAGAGGAAACAGCTGCTCTCCTGATTAAAACCAAACTTTACCACTTGCATATAAATTTTTTTTTGTCTGTTTTGTCTGTTTCCCCTGAAAATCACTGTTTTTTGACTGTAGCCTTGATTCATACTATAATAGCTTCCCAATGACAAACCCAGTGCACTGTTGCTGGGTACAGAGGGCATTTGTTCTTGCCTGTCTGCTCATCTCTGAGTTACACAGTTTATAGAGCCTGGCAACAACCTAACTCTGCAGGACTTCATTCGTTCTCCTTGTGTCTCTCTAAACAACATCTTTTCTACATCTGTTCTTCACTGCATTTTCTGCCTCCTTGCTCTGCTATTCTACAGCTTCTCCTCTCATTTCATCCACACATAAATCACTGCTAATAACTTATATTCATTCTTTAAATGATGCTCATTACATATATTTTTTTGTGTTTATACTCATTAACTTAGCATTTTAACTTGGAATTTCAGGCTTTTTAATGTTTTTCCTCCTCTTAAACATCTGTCACGTCTGTAACTCATCAGTGGGTCGCATTAGAAGTTAGTTTTGAACAAATTTTCAATTTTTTCTTAAATTTAAAATTACTATTGGATTTATCTATACAGATGAGCATTTTTTACAGTACTCATTAGTTCAGTTACAAGTGCAGTTTGTAAACTTTGACACAGTGTTGTCTCAAATTAAATGATCTAAGTTGTGCACTTAATGTACATAGATGACACTGAGAATTGTGATTGTCTTCCTAGCTCTTGTAACTTGGTTGAAAATTTCTCAGGTCCCTCTCTTTCCTGCAGGCAAGAAGGGCAAGAGTTTTACTTAGTTGTTTGACTGTACACCATCCAGGTACTTGTGAAGCACTTCTAACCATAGTTGATTGTTTGAATGAGTGTACAACACTGGTACATTGACATTTTACCACTAGGAGGTTTTGTAGTAAGCCAAAATGCATTATGACTAATACTAACACTGCTGATGTGTTTGCCTTAAACAAATAATTCATATGTAAAGTGATACTATAGATCATCAAAACTGTTTCCTGTATGGACACCAAAGTTGATATTTGGACTTGTCCAAGAAAACAAGAAAAGAAAAAAAAAGTGAAAACAGCCACACGATCAGGCCAACATATCCTGAACTGTTTGGTCTCCGTATTGCTGCTTCTTATTTTATCCCAAAGGTCACCGTATTATACACTGTTGTCATCATCTTGCGATGTCCCACTGCAGAGTCAAATATAGTTTCTGTGCACCTAATTTAGTTACATTTTTGTCAAACATAATATTACATGTCTGCCTATATTAAAGATCTTTTTACAATGTTTAAAACGTGTTGGTCGTGAAGACGTGAGTCTTCAATCAGCAGCTGTTCATTTCACTTGGGACTTCACCACAAAACATCCCAAAGTCTGTTTGTTTCTTTCTGCGTGAACTCAAAGACCTACTGTTTAAATAATGAGTAAAAAGAAGTTCTCCTGTTATCAGCTAGACTGCTTTAGCATACTTAAAAAACACAATACCCGAACACCAGTGTGATAAAGACTGTTGGACATCTAGAATCCAAACGATTGTATCTTTATTTTTGAGACTGATAATGGGCTTCATTGTGTCCTAATCAATAACCCCATTATCAGTAATCCCAGATAGGCTGTGCCCAGGCTTTATCAACTTTTACTGTTCAAAGAATAACACATGAGAGTGACGTGGAGAGAAAGAGTAGCACTGTATAGAGGCAGCCTGGAGGATTATCCCCAAGCAAACGGTGGCAATATGGCTGAATAATGCAGCATATGGTGTGAATGTCAGCCCGAGCTCTGTGTCTGTCTA
Organism: Simochromis diagramma; assembly: GCF_900408965.1. Lineage (NCBI taxonomy): Eukaryota > Metazoa > Chordata > Actinopteri > Cichliformes > Cichlidae > Simochromis > Simochromis diagramma. Next base: position 19,158,513 of record NW_024387492.1, read on the forward strand.
TCGTCTATCGCAGCGCTCACCTTTGAGCATAATTTAAGTTCGCACGTGCGTTTTTGGTGTTTTTTAGACCCTCCGTGATGAGAAAGTGTCCCACGAGAAGGACGTGAACAGTCTGCAAGCTCGATACGAAGAGGAGACCAGCCAAATGAAGGAGAGCCAAGCTCGAGCTCTGGAGGAAGTCGCCAAGAAGAACAGGGTGACCCTGGAGACCGCTCTCAACAACGCCGAGAAGGACAAGAACCGCCTCCTGGCTGTGAGTACACACACACACACACACACAGGGACATGTTTTCATTGTTTTCAAGGACAGAAAGACATACAGGGCTGGCCTGGGCCCTTTATTGTAAATGTTCCAGTGTACACCTCTGATATGACGAAGGTTCTTCCAGACCAGAGCCTTATTATGAAGTGAAGCATCTGACACATGCAATCATAACAAAGGTCCCAACTACAAAGAAGAAACAACTACATTTAAAGCTGGTGTAGTTATTTAAAAAAAAAAATAGATAATCCAGCAGGTTGAAACCGAAGTAGTTGGAGAGGAAACTAGAATTCTGCAGTGCCTCTGGCCTCTGTTTTCAGGCTTTACAAAAATGTAGCCTGTGAGGAGGGACTTGAGCAAATTTCACACTAGCCTCGGTGCAGTAGTTTAAAGAAAATAGTGGGTTGAATGGGCTAAACCAGTGCATCTCAAGTTTTCTTCCTTTGTCTGTTAAAACAAGCCAAAAAACATAGAGTTAAAGGTACAGTTTGTGAAATCTCACCACTGCTGTAGATGTCAGTAGATTGCTGATTGCCGTCCATTTCTGTTTTTTTACTCCTCTGAAATTTAAGTGCGTAATCCTAATTATGGCGGCTGTAGGTGCAAACAACTCTGTCAGTCTGCTGTTTATGTCAGCTGGGTGTCCATGTGGAGCCTCTGGAGTCAGTGAAGCTTATTTCTCTCCAATACTGAGGTGAGTTGTTGAGGATGTACAGAACCTTTCTGTTGAGAAGTGCTGCTGTTAGCCGGCCTTAGTGTTGTTGTTGTTTGTGTGGGTCGCCTGTCTAATCTGCTGACTGTAGCTGGGACAATATCACGAACAAATAAGCATGTTTATGCATTTTTTGAGTGTTAAAGCCCAGTGTGTTTGAGTGTTTTTATGTCATGTCACTTTCTAAAAACACTTTTGTATACTGCAGCTTTAAAACATGGATGGATCAGATGGTGGGTTCACAGGGCACAATGAATGAAAATCAACAGGGGTTTATTTTGTGATTGCCGCATCTTGAGTAATCAGCGATTATTGCTCGAAGCCGGAGGAATGTGAACAGCTGTATGCTAATTGATCCTGCATCATAAGGCCCGGAGCTATTCTCAAGCCGTAAACATTCTGTTTTTCGAAGAATTTCTGATGGACACCAGATGTGACAGTAAATTAACTTTTGGTGCATAAGTATTTTTATTTGTTCTGATGCATTAGATTTTTTTTTTTTAACTTTATGCACTTTTGAGCTTTGGTAATATTTTAGTCACAAGACAATGTGCAGCTAAAAATATGTCAAAACATGGTCATCGCGTGGTGCCTTGCTATCACCGATTTGTGTGCTCCACCATCCAGCACAGTCGCCATTACTGTGATGGGAAATCATAGTGACAGTGTCTACTGGTGCCTGCTGACAGTGACAGCAGTACAGGTAATTGGGTTAATAATGGAAGGTAGTGGGCCCCAGTTGCTGTTTGCGATGATTAGAAACTAGTGATTGGGCCCATAAACATATCAGGAAATGTTTACTGAGGTCACAGGGAGAGTGAGCTGAGGGCCATTTCCCCAGTTTTTCTAGTGCAGTGGTTCCTGGCTGACCAATAAAAAGAATCACGGTTAAGGTGCTTTTGCATTAACTTAAATTTCAGGCCCAAAAGCTGTGTTCATCTTTTATAGTGTCTGTGATCTCAGCCCACCAATATTAGCTTGCTAACTAGTGTGAACTTGTTGCACGGTTTTGAGCTAATCAGCTGCATACTAGTCACTGGGAGGTTAAATACGTTTAATCAAAACCTTCTGTGGTGATTTTTTGGGGGGGGGCTAGGCCATCAGACATCTTGGTGGCACGCACACCTAGGACAACTGTATAAAATGTATGGTAAAAGGGCCACTCTTCGTCCAGTAAAGGCTTGGGCAGCTTTATTACAAACTTTGCCATTACTGTTGAATTCCCTAGAACTGCACATGTTGAAAAGCTAGAGTTGTCAATTGTTGCATTCAATCAGAAATAAAGTGAAAGAAGGAGATGGTGAACTGCTCAAGATGACAAGCAACTTGTTGGCTTCAGGTACTGACCTCATCTAATACAAAAATGTTTGGTAAGTAAGATGCTGGTGTCCTTTAATCTGCATGGATGGATGGATTAGTCTTCAGGAAATAATTTTTAACAAACTAACTTGACCAACTTGATTTAGCATGTATTTATTAAGGAAAGTTTCACTTGGACATAGCTGTAGGCTGAAACAGCATCAGCGGAGCAGTGGTGTTGACGAGAGAGATGACCCGGGACCGATCCATTGATCTTGTAGTAGACACGCTTCTCTAACCTTTGACTGCAGCGGTCTGATACGATCTGACATCTTACAGAGTAACTTCATTATTTATTTAGACTGTTGGCCAATATTCACTCTCTTGTTTGTGGTCTGCTAACTGCAGAAGGAAATATTTTTCTCTCGCTCCTAAATGACCCTCTGTGTTTATCAGTAATTTCCTCTCTACCATTTGCTACACAGCAGGGTAGAGTATTGTAGGTTATATAGAGTATGTGATGGAAAATTTGCTGTCTGGAGAGCTAAACTTTGAGATTAAATTTACTTTCAAACTAGCTGAAGTACGTGTAGTTTTATGTAGTTTATAACACATAAAACAGTGATATCACAATTCACCATGGCAACTCAAACGACTGAGGAATATGAACACAAGTCAATGCTGATTTTTTAAATAAGGAGGAAAGAGAACAGTCATTAATAATCAGCTTGTGTCACCCTGTTGTCATCATGTACAGAATAAAATATAATATATAAATATAAATAAAATATACTTATGTATGATATACTTTCTGTCGTCAAGTTTTTATATTTCATTTTGAAATCTAATTATTCAGCGGTAACCTCCATCCATCCATCCGCTCTCTTCCGCTTATCCCTGTCAGCGGTAACCTGACAGGGATAAAAATGTACACTAGATCACAAAACTGATGATAGAAATCTGATGAATTAGATCAGATTCGGTGTACTGTTGGACCTTAGCTATTAATAACCCAGGCAGCAACAGACTCCCTCAAGTCAGTTTTTTATTTCTACTTTATACTTTGTAGTATTTCTCTTGTTTCCATTGTTCTTGTGTATTTTCTTGTTTCCTTTTTGCTGCTCACCTGGATTGTTTGACGAATGTCCTCCCTGTTTGAAATTTGCTCTACCTCTAAGTCACAGTTATAAGTGGTGACATGTTGTTACAAAACTTTATCATAACCCGGGAGGCACCTACTGCAAATAACCGTGTAGTTAGAGTTGATATTATAAAATGATGAGCAGACAGATAATCAGGAACGACTCAGTCAAAATACAAGCTGTCAGCTCGCTCAGGTTCTTTGCACTAAGGATCTGCGGCCTGCCAAAGGATGTGGTCCTGTCAGATAATTCAGTCTGCTCATGTTGTATTCATTAGCGAACGAGTGGAATGACAGACAGCCCGCATTATGTCGCGTATGTTTTTCTATACCACTGGCTACAGTTACAGCAGGTTGCAGTTTGTGTGTGTGTGTGTGGGGGGGGGGGGGATTTATGTTGATTATTAACAATCTAGGTTGAAAATGAAAGTTTTTCCTATTCCCAATTATTAATATAGTCCTGTACTGTGAGCTATACTCATTTACCTCTCCACAAATGATCTTATGTAAGTTGTGTGTGTGGATTACTAACAAGTAACTTATCACAAGCCTGTTTCTGCAATCTGTACAAAAACTCTCCTTTATTCACTGCCGCAAGAGCTATAAAGAAGATACATGCTGTGTTTTCCTAGACACTTTGTAACATGTTTTTCACAAAGGTCTAAATACTGTTTCAATAGCTTTTTTCTGCTGATGCCAAAAATGTAAAGAAATGCTGAATACTGGCTTCGGTATTCAGTTAATTTCATATTGAATTTCAGGTGATGCCCCTCTTTGAAACGCTTCCTCTCAGGCGGTGGAAAAAGATCCGACTAACATTTTCAGTTTATTGTTGTCACAAGACTGTCAGTCTCGTGAATACAAAGAGCGCAGTTTTTCCTGTGTGTAAGAGGAAGAGCAGATGTGATTCTCTCAGAGAGGCTGAAGAACGTTTGAAATTGAAAATCTGTTAGAAAGATGATGATAGACAGAGCAGTGGGCTGTGATGTTTGGAGTTTTTTCCCTAATTTTGAAGTTTGTGCTTACTAAAGTCTGTGACTGTTCATGCATTGTTTACTGAAATGTTTCGTATTGTGTAGTACGCACGAATCAGTTTACAAATCCGGGACTGATGAAGGTTTGATTAAAGTTTGTTTTGGATATTGAGATTGGTGAGTTAGGCTCTCACAACCTGATGGTTTTCACTTTTCATAGTGCTGAAAATCTTCACATTTTTCCCTATCGGATGACAGCACTGACGGGATCATTACACCTGAAATTACTCCTCATATAAAAGCAAGTAAACTAAGATTACAGTATTTAATCTGCAGAAAGTGATGGATATACTGTAATCAGTGTTGGGTATTGGTCAGAGACTTGCAGACAGTGATCAACTAATGGGTCTTCACCCAAAGTGTGCTCAAGGTCACAGTTGTCATTTTACTGGCAAGAACCTGTGAATTGTGATGGATTGCGAACCGGATGAGCCACATCATTGATATTCTGGCTCTGTAATGGAGTAATTCAGTAATTACATCATAGTTATTAATCAAACAATAAGCTACATAAGTTCCTCGATTGTCTGCGTGATTCGGGGGGGGGAGTAGGAAAAATGTTCCAGCATATTTTTTTATGTGCGTTGCACAACAGCGGCATTTCATAACAGTTCATGTGGAAGATAAGGCAAAAGTATTAGAGTGATTTATGACTGCTGAGGAGCGATGATTACATCTTCTTTCTAAAAAGAGCGAAGAAGAAAGTCACATTTGCAAACGTGAAACACTGGCAAACATGTAAAAGTGACAAGAAAGTAAAGGGAGCACTGCGCTCATGCAAGAAACAACAACCCGCGACTGCAAGAATAACATCAAAGCTCTGTGCGGACCTGTAAAACGGTATATAATGCTCACACAGAGTTAGCAGTGAGAGGTACCCAGACCCCGAGTGATGCAGCCAAGCAGCTGATTCGGCTTCATTTCTGACTTGTACTGTTGTAATAATAAAGGCAGAGATGAGCAGTCATGTTATGTCCTGCATGCTCTCAGAGAAGAATCACTGTAACCACATTGTTCTGTGCTCTTCTACCAACTTTGCCCTAAGCTTTGTGTTATTGCTTATTAATACTTAAACAGTGTACTAAAAGGATTTGTGCAAATTACATAGGTGTTACAAGTTAATAATAGAATAATAGAATGTTAAAATCTAAGTTTGGGAACCATCAGTCACATGGAATAGACTGTAAAATCTAAACAGATGAATAGAGATAAATGTATTTTCTTATGAATGTACAAAAATTGAAATGTTGAGGTGAAGCAGAAGAACCGTTTAAATTAGAAAGTTGAGTACTGGCAAGTCAAGTGTTGTCAAGTATAGTACTTGATTATTGTACTGAGTTACTTTCCACCTCTGCCTGAGTGTACCTGGTAATGGTAGGGCTTTGAGTCTTTTTAACTTCAGTGTCAATGTGAAAGACAGTCATTGCTAAAACACAAACCAGCATGCAAACAAAAAGCAAGTCCTCTAACAAGAGAAAAATGTATCACAGGGTGATACTACTGCGCACATGTTGTTACTCACATTCAAAGTAGTACACCAACTAGCACAGGCACGACATATGACATCAGTTGCATTTTCTTTTGTTGTCTATAGACTAAAATACATCAAATGATGCTATAACTGTGACTAAGAAGCTGGCAAAAATCAAAGGAGGAAATGCAACCTACTGATGTGGGTGCGCATTTATATTTATCACCTATAAATGTAATCTGGAACACCTCTGGGCTCTCCTAATCTGAGCTGGTAGGAATGTGAATAACCCGATGAAGGTTTTGTCAGTTTTATTATGTCACAAAGCAACCAGATCCAGAACAGGCATTTAAAATAGGTTCTCAATGAAAACAAAGTATAATAAGAAGTGGCAGCTGATGACAGCCACATGTGCAGACAGTTCATGCTGCCTGATGAGTCACACAGGTGACAAAGAGCGTCTTAAGCGTTGGGAGCTATTTCAGGGAGATGCTTAAACTAGTGCTCCTCGAGTTGTTGTAGTGTGTCTGCTACAGAAACAATAAGACATTAATTAGATTAACACATTGCATGCACATGTTAGAAAACATCAAGCTACATAGTAAAAAAAGGAACTTTTTAAGCTTTTGGTTCTTTAAAGGAAAACGTTAATTGTTAGGGGGGGTGTCGTCTTTCAAATAAATGAGGAAATAAGGCTTGTTAGAAGCTTTGAAAGTTCGACATTGAAAAGAGCGCAAGACCAATATATTTAAATTCACAGTCTTACCAGGACACGGATGACATTTACTGCGCATAAAACTCCAAGTGGAGGGTATAAAGTAAGTAAAGTGATCAAATTTAGGGCAAAATGATTTGATGTTGAAGGAGACAGATGTGAGCATTGGCTCAAGGATATGGCTGTGGTAGCCAGTACAGTGTGTGTGTGTGTGTGTGTGTGTGTGTGTGTGTGTGTGTGTGTGTGTGTCTGTGCATATATGAGAGTTTCTAAAACTTCTAGCATCAATATTTTACTGCTACTTACTTAGAACAGCGTGTGGCCTCCCTACCAGAGCTTAAGCACATACATGCACAGTTCTTAGATGACGCTTTTACCCACTGCTTGTCTGCTGCATATTCTATGGTATATATTTTTACCCCATTACCTTTTTTTTTAACTCTTAAGAAGAACATGAGTTTCTTTTTGGAAAGCACTGAGTTTCTTATTTCCCTCTCGTCTGAAATGAATGCTGCAAAGTTCATTAGTAAATGGGCTTTAAAGGAAACTCCTGATTCAGATGTCACAGTTGGATATAAGGAATGTAGAGCAGTAGTTTAGGACCCAAGAGGCAAGACCTAGAGAGATCAAACAGAAAGTCAAGAAAATGTGAGAAACCAACAGAATCCAAAAATGTGTAGAAAAAAGGCCAAAAAATAAATGCAAAAAAGAACTTTTCCCCAGAACTTTCTTAATTCTTCAGGGCACAGAATCAAAAAGGTGCTGGAAACATTCCTCAGATCTTTTGGTCCATATTGACGTGACAGCATCACACACTTCCTGCAGATTTGTCAGCCGCACACAGACGATGTCTTGTCTTCCACCAGGTCCAAAAGGAGCTCTGTTAAATTTCTATGTTTGGAGGTCATTTAAATCCAGTGAATTCATTGTCACATTCAAAAATCCAGTTTGAGATGACCTAAACTTTGTGACATGGTGTGTTATCCTGCTTGAAGTGGCCATCATAAGATGCGTACACTGTGGTCATAAGGGGGTGTACGTGGTTAGCAGCAGTACTTGGGTAGGCTGTTTAAACAGTGCTCTTCTGATACTAAGGAGCCTAAAGTGTCTCAAGATAATATCCCACCCACTAATAGACTTCGAGCACCAGCCTGAACCACTGGCACAAGGCAGGGTGGATCCATGCTTTCATGCTGTTCATGCCAAAGTACAAATGACACAATTAAGACATCAAGGCTCACCAGAAGGTTTCTGTTGTCCAGTTTTGATGAGCCCATGTTAACTGTGACCTCAGTTTCCTGTTTCTATCTGACAGCAGTGGCACCTTGTGGGGTCTTCTGCTGCTGTTGTTTGTCTTGTTCATTCTTCTGCATTCCTCAGTTGTAAAAAGTGGTTATTTGGGTTGATTTTGACATCCTATCAGATCCACTTCCTCTTCTGATCTGTGGCATCAACAAGACATTTTCTCCCAGAGAACTACCGCTCACTGGATTTTTCCTCTTTTTCTGATCACTCTGTAAACTCTTTGGGAAAATTCCCAATGCTTCTGAAATACTCTGACCAGTCCAGCTGGTCAACAATCATACTTGAATCATCATTCTTCATGATTCTGATGCTCAGTTTGAACTTCAGCAGGTTACTTCGACCATGCATACATGTCTAAAGCCACTGAGTTGCTGACATTTGATTGGCTGACTAGATATTTGCATTTACGAGCAGCTGAACGGGGACACCTAATGAAGTGACCCACAAATATAAGCTAGAGTGCAGCATAGAGGTATACATGGTCAAATTCAAATTCAAATTCAAATTTTATTTGTCACGTACACAGTCATACACAGTACGATATGCAGTGAAATGCTTGGACAACTGCTCGTGACCTAAAGAAAACAAAAAAGGAAAAGGCTATGAATAAGATGGGAAATAAATATGAAAAATTAAAAAGGGAAATAAATATGAAAAATTAAAAAGGGTAAATTTGACTAGGAAGGAATAAAATATAAATTAAGGTTAAAAGTGAAATAACTGTACAACACAAATTAGAATGAAGGGTAAATTTAACTGAGAAAGAATAAGATAAAATATATAAATTAAAGTTGAAAATAAAATAACTGTACAACAAAATACACAATATAGAACTATATAAGAATGTATGAAGAAATATAAATAAATATATACACAATAACAGCAGCTGTACAAATATTAACTGGAAATGAAGAATATAGTGTCCAGTGTTGTGCAATCCACATTATGTCTTATGCAGTGCAAATATGCTTAAAGTGATTTAAGTGATGAAGTGAAAACAATGTCCAGAATGTCCAGTGTGTGTGTAAGAACTGTATGTGTGGGTCAGTACTGTGTGGTGGTGTGATTGAGAGACCGTATCGCCTGCGGGAAGAAGCTCCTCCTCAGTCTCTCTGTGTTGGTCTTCAGGGAGCGGAATCGCTTTCCTGACCTCAACAGAGAGAACAGTCCGTTGTTGGGATGGCTGAGGTCCCTCACGATCTTCCTGGCCTTGGTCCAGCACCGCCTGCTGTAGATTGAGTGCAGGTCAGGGAGCTCGGAGCGGATGGTGCGCTCAGCTGATCGCACAACCCTCTGTCTGTCCTGCATGGTGCTGTTTCCGAACCAGGTTAAGATGTTTCCCGTCAGGATGCTCTCTATGGTGCACGAGTAAAAGTTCCTGAGCACCTTGGAGGGCAGTTGGAAGTCTCTCAAGCGTCTGAGGTGGTAGAGACGCTGATGGGCCTTTTTCACCACGGTGTTGATGTGACAGGACCATGACAGGTCCTGCGTGATGTGAACTCCGAGGTATTTGAAGCTGTCCACTCTCTCCACTGGGCACTCGTTGATGACAGGGGTCTGGTAGTTCCTCTCCTGCTTAGTGCTGAAGTCCACTATCAGCTCCTTTGTCTTACTGACGTTTAGAAGGAGGTTGTTCCTCTGGCACCAGTTCTCCAGATTCCTAATCTCCTTCAGGTAGGCCGTCTCGTTGTTATCAGAGATCAGGCCCACCACGACGGTGTCGTCAGCAAACTTGATGATGGTGGTGGAGCTGGTAGTGGCCACACAGTCATATGTGTACAAAGAGTACAGCAGGGGGCTCAGAACACACCCCTGGGGGGCTCCAGTGCTGAGAGTGGTGGAGGCTGAGACATGTCCGCCCATCCTTACTGCCTGTGGTCTGCCAGTTAGGAAGTTGGAGATCCACTGACACATAGATGAGCTGAGTCCCAGATGCTCCAGCTTGGTAGTGAGTGTGGAGGGAATTATGGTGTTAAATGCAGAGCTGTCATTGTTGTAAAAGGTGCAATGAAAACAGTTGCTGAAGCATAAATAAATACAAGTTGATATTGGATCATTTCAGGAGATGATCATCGGTGGCATTTTTTGTGCCTAGTATCGAAGAATACTGCACCAACAGAATAGCTTTGTATCTGATATGAAACAGTGAAATTGTCTCCTAGGATTACAAACTGGGCTTGGGACCAATTTAATGAGCCTATGGTTTGCTGTTCCAAATCGCAGCCTACCACTGATTTGACTGCAGCCGTGGCATGCAGTTCCACCAGCCCGAAATAGCCTTGTGATGATGCCTAATCTCAAGAGTCCTTCATTCCAGTCACACAGCCATGTGAAAGCAAGTGATCAAGTATTCTCTTGCATCAAAGTTGCATAATGAGGATGTTTTAAATGATATTCCACTGTAGACCTGATCAGATGGGAAAGCAGCGCTAAGAGAAGACTGTTATTATTTCTGTAGTTATAGATATGCATTCCATACGAAGACTTTCTCCTCCGTGGCTCTGTGGGATTTTCACGGCTGTGGGATTTCCATGGCTTCCTATTCCCTCCCACTGCGTTCTCAACTGCACAGTAATTTGCCATTGTTCAGTCCTGTTCATGATTATGCTGTCAGCTCTGTGTGCAGAATTGTTCAGATTTAAAGAGTGATGGGGAGGAGGATGAGGAGGGCGACCAGCAGCATTCATTCCCGTCTCACTCACTCACAATTTTACATCTTTTCTCCAAAAATGACAGAGCAGACAGATGAGAAGAAATGAATCTTCATCACCTAATTCTTTTGTCTGATCCAAGTTTCATCACTTCTAGTTAATCATCTTTTCTTTCATCATCTTCATTCTTTCATCACTTTAAATTATAATGACAGTTGTCTGTGAGGAGGCTGCATTTTGAATTTAAATGGATCTATTCTGCCTTTGTCTCACGCTCTAAATGAAGCTACCTGGCATGACATTAATCCTTCTGTGTCATAATCACTGACTTTCTATAAAAGATGGACAGTCACTGTGACATCACCCCTTTAGTTAGTTCTGTTCTGTTTTAACATCTTGAGTTGAGAATTTTGTCCATCTTAGTTTAAATAAGGTGGAAGCCACAGTGTAAAACACAATGAGCATCATGTTGTATAACACACTGCTCCCCAGGCGCTAGATTGGTGGCTGCCCACTGCTTCACTGAGTGAATGGGTTAAATGGGATCAATAAAAGATACATTATTATTATTATAAAATAAGACTTGGTCATTAATTAGAGACCAAAAACATATCAATAAACTGTTTACTGAGATATTAAATGTGGTGAAAAGTAAGTTCATTTTGCCATGCATAGTCTGGCTTCTTTTTACATTTAAAGAAGTTGCAGGTCTTTGCTTCTTTTATGAGAGCTGGAAGCTCTGTCCATCTTTTGTATACAGTCTATGGAGCCTATAGATATGTCTTTATTATTTCCTTCTCTCTTATTATTTCTTATTTCTTTGTTATTTTTTGCACCATTTGACTTTGTCTGTTTCAGCACCAAACAGTCTGCAATTCACACAATATTCTCTGATTTTTAAGGTTAAATAATAGTAAAAAAAAGTTGGACTTTAAAACAAATGTTTTTTTATCTAGAAGTTAGTTTTTGTTTTCTTTGAAGTATTGAAATACTTCAATGTTTTTTCTTAATACTTGAGTATAGTGAGAATCCCCAAGGATTTTTAAAGTTAGAGCTAAAGTGCCCCCCCAATTCTTAGGTTTCTTGTAAATTCAGCAAACTGAGGCTGGATCACGAACCCGGTCAGAACGCATCTGGTCAAATACAATTTTACCTCCTCCTGTATATCCTTCTGTATTGGCGGCTGTTTCTGCAAATACAGGAAGTTTTCAGCCTTTGATGGAAGGCGAGATGTCCCTTTCCTTATTTCGACCAGGCCGGCTTGTTGACCCAGTCGGCCCTGCAGTGCAGGCTCTCACCGATTGTGTGCCCCCAGAGTCCCATAAATTGTAGAAACCTGCATATGCCCTGTGATAATGAGATGCTTTCTAGCAACCACACCAGCTCCCCTTTCTAACACTGGTGCACAGCACAAATGTACCACATCTTATGCCCAGACTGTGGCCTCTTCAGCCATCTGTAAGAACTCCCAGAAAGACTGTCGTACTTATCTTACTGTGATGGCTGATGAGTCATTGTGCCATATTCAGTTTAATGTTTTTGTTTTGTGGTTTGCAGCTGAATAGTTGGTGAAGTCTCCTTTTAATGGCACGAAAAGGAGGGACCATAATTTATTGGCACTGAGTGAATGTAGGCTCACTTATTCCCCATTATTGTGAGTATAATTTTCTCAGTATACTGTCACTAAATGATTGTGTAACTCTTTGGTCACTGTTTGTTGCTGTTTGTATTTACTGTGCAAGGAACGGGGCTTGCAGACTAGCTTTGGCTATAAATGCATCTCTTGGTTCATGTTGCATATTGTGTCCTATAATAATAAAAAATAAATAAACTACATATAAAATAAATACAGTTCTCATACTGCTACAGAGTTATTCTGTGTCCTGATTTTTGTCCTCATTTTTCTCTGCAGGGGTCTGGGGCAGAAGCAGGCTCCGGGCAGAAAATAGAAAGATGCAGCTCTAGTTTAGGGTTATGTTTTGAAGTCTTTTTGGTATATTTTCAGTTTTTTGCAGGATTCACAGCATCTGTCAGACTAATTTGAGCCTTTGTGCTGTGGGAAGCCAGTAGTGGAGCAATGTGTGATGTTTTAACTGGTTATGTTGGTGTAAAATATTACACATTGCAGAGGGTTTTTTTTTTTTACACATGCATTCTTGTGTCATTAAATATTCACTTTCTATGCAAGGTGAGCTAACAATTGTAACATTTGTCAGAATGACAACAGAGAAACTTTCCATGCTCTAAGCAGAGAGTGGAATGTAAGAAGTCATGAAGCATTACACATGAATTACTGTGATTTTTCACTCTTTCTTCCATTCAAATACATTTTTGTAAAGTCCCATTCATTTTTATGGGACTCTGTCACACTTGTCAGAGTGTTTTTGCACGCCGTTACAAACTCCATCCTCCTGTGTAATGAATAACGGTGGCAAATTTTATTTGACATTATAGCAATTTCCCTGAGCTCTAATTGTCCTTGGAAAGTAGCAATCATCGCTCAGTATAACAGAAACCATTCCCCATTCATCAGAAGACATAATAAGCTTTATAGTGGTGACAATTGCAAGAGCGCTTTCTCTTCTGACTGCCAAGGACAATGAAAATGTTTGAAGTATATTTAGAAATTTGTACAGATGAATGCAGTGAATGTAATGTCAAACAAAGGAGAGAGAGGGAGGCAAGTTCTGGATCTGGATCTGGATCCTTCTTTAGTCACCAGTAAAATGTATCAACAAATGTTTGATGGAGTGACCTGAAATTTGGTTCAGATACACCTGTAGATGAATTGTAGTCACCTTATTAATGCCTCAGAGTTGTCTTTTTACAGCACTGCAGTAAATCCATAACTACAGTGTTGCTATATAAACTCCACTGTAGACATGTAGTTTCTTAGAAATGTAACTTTATGTCATGTCATGAACTGCAGGCAAAGGGAATCCAAACGTAGATATGTGGAGACAGGTTAAATCAAACAAAAGCACGTTTTTATTTCAGCTGATGGAAAAAGTCTAAAAAAAGTACATAGTATGGATGGATGGAGGGATGGATGGATGGATGGATAGGTAGATTAAAAAAACACAGGTTAAGATAATCAAACGCAGTGAGGCAGCAGGGGAAGTAAAATTAAACACAAGACACTAGAGACAAAAGACTATCAAAATAAAACAGGAAGGGAAAATTGTTAAATGGTGAAATGCAGACACATAAAAGGTGGGTTGACACAAGAGAATAAGACAGGAAATACTGAGGGAACAAATTAAACTCTAAAACTAAAACTAAATTTATAACAAGTACTACAGACTCCAAAATACTCAAGCAAAAATAAAAATCAGTTTAAAAAAAAAATCTATAACACCAAATAAAAAACTCAACCTCAGTCATTCAGAACTCACAATCAGACCTGGGAACAAGAAATGTCCACATAACAAATCTTTATCTAACATGTGCTTTAGCCACACCTTTTTTTGTACTCAAAATACAAACGTATGTATTTAAAACACAACATTGATGTTTGTTATGATGTATTAAAATTTTTTATCAGTACTGGTGTAGTGCAACACCGCTGTATGCGCTGTTTTAATAATCTGTGTATAGACTCCATTTTTTCTCTCCCTCCCACATCAGCTTGCTGGCAAACAATGACACGTCAAGTCTACAGCATCTCTACATCAAGGCTAACATTCATTTAGTAAACATGAACTCACAGTAATGTTCCCATTAGCATCACTTTGTCTGATGTTAAAGATTATGTCTGCTAAACCTTTGGTATAAAACTTTGATATAATAGCACAGTTTTGGTGAAACTCTTAAATGAAAGAGCGACTGCCTTGGCTTTCAGATTGTTTTAGATGTGGTTTGCAAAACTGACTTTCAGTTAGGAAATTCTAACAAAAACCTTTGCAAAGGTTTTCTCTAACCTCTTCCACCCTGGTACATTCACTGAAGAGGCCACTCAGGACTATTACGACTGAAATAATTGTAGTAACTTTTTGCGCTTCAATGCAGTTTGAAACTTTTTGAGTTTTAGGTGGGAGTATGTAGAACATGTGCAGTAACATCAATGTTTCCTGGCTCATTATAAAGCTGTTTTTTTATTAGCCTGATGTAAAATTGTAAGTATTTGCTGGTGTTTTTCATTTCTTATAATGGACTGGTGGCACAGTTATGCCGATTTTGTTGTATTTCAAATTCCTCTCAAGTGTCTCCTATTCATTGAGCCCAAGGTTGTTCATGTTGGCCTTCGGTTTTGCAGCTTTTGCTATATTTTAGATTAATTGGTACTCAGTAGGTTAGTGGAAAAATGACTTGCTGTTTGATCGTGACCGTTTTTAACAAGATTTCATCTGAATTATGAATAATTTCTGCCCTGACTCGTCTCTCAGATATTGCATTACCTGTATGACTCAAAATCTTTACAGACGCTAAATACCGTGAATACTGATTAAATTTAACTTCGACCTTCAACTAAATCATGCACGACTCGTGTACCGTTTCCCCTTTATGTGAGTCACTTATCTGAGGGAAACAGATAAGGGTTCAAGGAATCTTCAGGCGCAAAAACTTTTCATCCGAGGTCTTGAGCTCACTTTGGCTTTCTAAGTTTCCCTGTTGTTTTTGACAGTGTTGTGTTATTGATCGTTCTCCACAGGAGCTGGAGCAGCAGTTTGAGAGGGAGCGTCAGTCACTGGAGGAGCAGAAGACGCTGCTCAGGCAGCAGCTGGATGAGCTGAGGGAGGAGCTGACGTCCAAACTCAATGCGGCCACTGAGGAGGTGCGACACATTGACTTTGTAAAGCTTCTGTTCAAGTGTGCAAACAATATATTGTGGTAAATACGCTGCTCAAAAAAGTTAAAGGAACACTTTGAAAACAGATCAGAAGCATCTCAATGGAAAGAAGAAAAAACTGTAAGGTTTAAATTTTATTCTTGACCTTTTAAATCAGTTTAGTGCCCGTTCTTGAGATCAGATGAAGCGATGTCCTTGAGCACATGGAGTTTCTTTAAGTATGTCCACACTTTGGTAAAAGTTTAGATTTTTTTTTAAATACACACATATACTATTACAGTTGTTTTAACTTCCGGTCAGTTCTCTCACCACAGAAAGTTTAAGAAACCTACATCTGAATCTTGAGCTTTTCAAAAAAATGTGTTCCCAGAGTGTTAAAAACTACTTGCTGTTTTTAAGCTGAAGTAAAAACACATTTCAGTCATGTTAGCCCCTGAAAAATGAGCTGAGGATCGCTTCTAAGAGTCACAGCTTCCTTAAAGGACACAGAAAAATTAAGTGTGTGGAAAAAATAGAGCTTGTAAACTCAAACTGAGCCCAGGAGAGGAGGTAACTGGGTTCGAGATTTCTTTTTATAAAACTTTAAACCCAAAGCTTCAGTTTTAATTACTTTTGAACCTGACTGCACCTGAGCAGGTCAGATCAGCTCTGCTGCAAAACAACAAGACTTTAGTACTTGTGTAGTAAAGTAGCTGAACAAGAAAGAATAAAGATGAGAGTTTAGCTCAAATGATTATGAATGAATTAAATTGATTGCATATTAAAACACTGAATCAGTAAATGGTTTTCAGTTTCAAGGTTTCCTCAGTATAAATCTGCTGCCACTGTTTGTTGTTTTTTGGGGTACTTTATGCAAACATTTTTAGCCACTACTTCAGACATTTGGGGAAATTAATATGTGATGCATTGCAAAACTATTTTGCTATGTTAGCAAAAAAGTATATGGGCTTGGCTCATTTAAAAATCTGAAATGGAAACAGTCATTGAATGTATTTTTGATGGAAATTCCACCTCGCTGAGCCTAAAATGCTGATGTAGTTTCAAGGTTGGTGCCACACTGAGCTACAGCCTGAAGTGTAACAGAGAGGCGGGTGTGGACAGAGTCTATTCTCTCTGCCTCACTCTGTCTGTCTGTCCTCCCTGCAGGTGTCTCGGCTGCAGCAAGAAGTACAGCAGGGGGAGAATGATATTAAAACAGCTGAGGGGCAGATCTCCACACTGAAGGAGGCGCAGGACAAGCTGCTGGAGGAGCTGGATGCTACACGGGCCCGACTGAGAGAGACCAGCAACCTGCTGACTGCACTGCAGGTCAGGCAAACAAAGCACACGTCAGCCTGGGCACTGAACTTTACAACAGCATACTTAACCTCAAACATCTTGATGCATGGTCAAACATCCAGGTGAGGAAATCCCAAAAGCTTGATTCTGTTTATCTGGACGTAGTGTTTTCAGTGGGAGAAACATTTCATCACTCATCCGAGTGACTTCTTCAGCCTCAACCAACTGCAGGTTTCCCCAACCTTATAAACAACTGCTGCCTAAGCGAAAACCCTTAGTGTTCCCTTATTTGTCAGGAGTATCGGAACAGTTGTGACGCGTTTTCTCTCAACACTGCATCTCTATGGCTTTCAAACCCCCAAACACGCTGCACCACTAATTGGCCCATCCTGAGGATCGGGTCCCCCAGCACAAACAGAGTAATGTAGTGTACGCTGTTAAGATTTCCATGATTTATACATTGGGGAAACCAAACAACCTCTGGCAAAGCGGATGGCACAACACAGAAGAGCTAACTCGCACCTATTTACACCTACAGGCTTTCACTCTACAGTCTTTCAATGATGAGGATGCACATATCCTGGACAGGGAGGAATGCTGGTTTGAGCGGAGAGTCAAAGAGGCAATTTATGTGAAAAGGGAAAGAACATCTCTGATTTGAGGAGGGGGCCTAAGGGTACATCTTTCACCATCTTAAAATGCTGTGATTGCAGCCATTCCCCATCTCTCTGTGAGTGGTATTCATTGCCACTGATCAATGGTCATTGATCAGTGGTTGTTGATCAGTAGCTGTTGATCAGTAGCTGTTGATCAATGGTCATGACAATTTGTATATTAATTTGTATGTTAATTTGTATATTATATTCATTCTGTGGTGCTAGTTTCAGTCATTATGCTAATGTACTGTTTATAAGGTTGGGGAAACCTGCAGTTAGCTGAGACTGAAGAAGTCACTTGGATGGAAACGCTACGTCCAGATGAACAGAATCAACTTCCTGGGATGAACCTCGAACCTTAACTTATCTGTGAAGCAACAGTTCACTCTAAAATCAAATAAACATTTTTTGTTTTTTTCTGTGCTGCTATTTATCCATAAAGATTGTCCTTCTCCTAAGCATTATGTAACCAGGTAGCATTTTCTTTTCTTTGTACTCATCAAAGTGCTAAAATAATATATTTGAAACACTGCAACAATGTCTCTTTTTAAAAATTAGTGGCCTGGTTTAAAAAAAGAAAATCGTAAATTTTGTTGTAGCAGTTTCTCCTTTTCTATTTTTAGCATGGCTTCTGTGTCCCTGCTGTGTTAGGATGTTAGGATTGACATTGCCAGAAGCCAACATGTTGTGCTGTCTTTTAGCAGTGTCACACTACATAGCTTTATTTTTTTGTCCTGCAAAAAATCCACCTACGAAGCTGGATTCTCTCCTTAAAAAAGGAAAAACCTGATTGAAAACTGGGCCTAATATCCCACAATGCTTTGTGAAAGGCTGTCTATAACTGATTGTCACTTTTAAGGCATCCCATACTGGCCTTCCTTGTGTTGTGGAAAAGCCTGAGAGATGAATGAGAAGAAGGAGAGCAGTTCACAAAATTAACATCTACAAAGCATAAATCATATTTTCATTTAGCTTATGACCTCACATTATCCTTTACATAGAGTATGGAGGATCCAGTGCAGGAAACATCTGACTCAGCTTGTTTTTGGGCATGCAGATTGACCACTGACACCATCATTGAGATTAAAGTTAATTTAGATAAATTTCATAACTTTGGTTTCACTAAGGTGCACACTGGGGCACCTGAAAATTTGTAGCTTACTTACACCCTGTAATTAAGAACATACATTCCGTTCTGCCTTGTCAGACACAGTTGGTCCCCATAAACCTTAGTTTGTTAAGAAAAACCAAACATCACAGTTCTACACAAAGGTTACAGCACAGTCAACTCACGACAACCTGTTTAACGAGCAGGTAGTGCAGAGAAATTCAATAAGACCAAATGTATGCTGATGTAAAAGCAAAGAAGTAACTTTATAACATTTTTCAGAATTTTGCACAGGCTGTTTAACGGGCCTGAACACGAGAGCGCAATGGATGTGTAGAAAGTTCCATAAAGACAGAAAAGACAAAATAGTAATGATGCAAATCATAGTCTTTGAAAACAGAAAGTGTCTAATGGTGAATACACGGGTCTCTCTCTCTCTGCACTCAGTAAAGGCGTAGGCTGCTCAGTCTCACACCACTGCTGAAATTATTCTGCCTTCAGCAACTTTTCCTTTTTGTTGCTTCCCTTGTTAGCTGGCTCTTTAGCTTGCAGGTGCTGTGAATGTGTGCATGACTGGCATTTAGACAGCATGCACGTCAGACCAAAACTTCAGCTAGGCAGGTCAAAACTTGTTGAGAATCTTAAGTGATGTGCACACCACAGAGTTTAAGTGTAACATGTGATTTAGACTGCAATGGTGGACTGAAGCCAGTGTGTCCTTCTCTCAGGGAGAGCTGGAGACCCAAAAACGTCAGCATGAAGCCAAACTCATCACCACCAAAGAAGAAGAAAAACATAAGATGGACAAGATGGCTCTGGAGCTGGAGCTCAAATGGACTGAAACACTCAGGTGTGTGTGTGTGTGTGTGTGTGTACCGGTTTAGATGTCTTTGTGGGGACCAAAAATTAGATGTCAATTAGATGTCCTCAGTAAGATAGAAAAACAAGAATGTGTGAATGTATTTTAAATGGAAAAGCAACAATAGCATCCTCCGTCTTCATCTTTTCTTTTAACAGAGTATGAAATTGAGAACAGATGGGTAATTTCTGTCTTTTTATTTACTTATTTTCATTTCCTGCTGTTAGTAGATTAAACACACACACAAATGCACGTAAACACACACACACACGGGTCCTGCTGCTTCCACCGTTGACTGTGACAGAGCATTAGTCTTGGTGGGCTCTGCAGCTTTTCAGCTCAATCCAGTGTTAAAGCCCCCAGTGTTAAAGTCTCTGTTAACGTCCATAGACCTTTGAAGAGTGATTATTCAAAATCCTCTCAGAGTAAAATTGACTGTTTTCAGGTGTGAACTGATGTACTTTTCACACAGTTGCTAAATGACTCTGTTAGAGTTTTTGTCAGGATTCAACAGCATCTGATGAAGTCTTCCTTTTGAGGCCAAAGTGAAAGTGCTGCGGTAATCGTAACATCTCATCTATACCTCTGTTTCTGTTTGTGGAGTTTTGCCTTGAAAGTTCATGCACACGCTTTCTTAAATCGATAATTAATTCCCTCCATTCATAAGTTCCACATCGGCAGTTATTACGCAAAGGGTATTGTGTACTTTGTGACAAATAACTACAAGGGAAGGGCACAAGAAATAGTGGCAGGCCTGAAAAGCTTTCAACAGCATATGAACAGTATCTGAAAACACCTAAAGCAATAGAAAAAAAATCCAGCACTGACCTGAGACAGGAACTACTGTTCACTGAAGCTTTCTAAGAAATGGTTTAAGTACAAAGGTGACTCTCACGAAGAGGAAAAGGAGGAAAGGTGAGTTTTGCCAGATTACTCAAGAACTGGACTGAAAATAATTGGAAACATGTCTTATGGAGCAATGAATCCAAATTTGAAATTTTAGGTTCAAATCTGCATCAGTACTTACTGATAAGGTCAGGGGAGAGTACAATAGTGAGTGTCTGTAAACATGTAAAGCCATGGTGGCTCTGTCATGGTTTGGTACTACTGCGTTAGAGAACTTGTCCAATTTGATGGAATTATGAACACAGAAAAGTACAGTTAGATTGAGCGAGCACACAATATAACCTGGAAAGCATTTGACTGGCAACAGCTTCATCTACCAGCATGAAAATGATCCCAAACAAAAAGCATATCTGGGTAGAAAACACTATCAGCCTTGAACTACCTCCTCAGAGCCTGTACCTCATTATTAGTGAACAGAACAAGCATCCAAAGAAAAACTCTGAATGTCCTACAAGACGTCTGGAGAAGTATTCCTTAAGACTGCTTAAAGAAATGACAACAAAAAACTTGCCTAAAAGAGTTCGGGCTTTAGGCATACCTAATATTGACTTTCAGGCTTTTTAGAGTACAGATATATACTTTTACATATATATGAATATTTTGCAAAAAGGAAGTAGTCAGGAAATCCCATTAATTGCTGATATTTTAGTGTGAACCAGGTCAGTTCTCACTGAATCGCAGATTGATTTTGCTTCCCTGAACTTCTCATGGCCTTTAGTTTAAGACTTCCCTGAATAGTCTTAAACTAAAGGCCAGAACAACGAGGATAAAGCATCTGTCAGAAGCTGGTCTAAAGTTTCAAGTGCCTAACATGCTTCTAAGATCTTATGTATAACCAGGACAACCTAGCACGGCCTCATCTGCGCTTTAGTCTGCTGATCCGCCGAACCTCTTCTGCTCATTTGGTAATCCAGAGAGCTCGTTCCGTGATTACACTATCACAGACAAACCGCCTGTTTCCACAGTGAAAGGGGGATTAAAGCCAGCCTCCTTTATTCAGACGGCTCACTAACCACAGTGTACTCACCCCAACCACCAAATGAATAGACGTTCTCCAGGGAATAAAGAGCTCAGTGCATAGAGACAAAGGAAGGTGAATGGAAGCTAATGAAGAGGAGACCGAGAGGAGGAGAGCGACAAGTGCTCTGTATAAATATGCTGGTCTATATTTATTTATTTATTTTTAATCCTACAGTGCGTTCACCTTGTCTTTGAAGACTGAATGTCACCTAGTCTGTGGTTTATAAAGTATTTAAGTGAATTTGCTGCAGAGAGTTTGTCAGCACAGCAGAGGGAAAATGAGAAGATGTACTTTGCATCAGGTCTGATCATTAATATCACAGCAGAGCTGCTATTACAGCATGTGACACAATCCCCCCTTTTTGTTTTTGTCATTTTTTTATTTAAACATCCTCCTCATTGGAAGCACCTTAAAATGTAATGCAGAAGGTGAAATTAGCCAACTGTTTGATATTTTTGTGAAGGAGGAATTCTCTCTGTTAAATAAATACTGTTATCAACCAGAAAAATCATACTTCTGGGGAGGTATAAAAAGAAAGAAAAAGCTGCCAAGAGAGAGGCCGCTGACAGATTTAGGTTGTGATGATTGTCAAGATAAGAGAAGAAAGATGCAGCTTCAGTATTTTAACATCAATTCTCCTAAATTTAATGCAAGACTTGACACCTATTGGCCTTCTATTTATGTGCTTCTTAAAATTTGTCCCTCTCTGTTGATGGGGAACATCAGGATAATATAAATGCGTCAGTATGCCAATATTTCTGTTTTGGTCTTTTGCACCTTCACTGAGTCTTCGGGTGGTTTGTGTGCTTTATTGTCTTAATTCATTGTTCACATGCGTAGGAAGCTTGAATTGTCACCACTTTCCAGTTGCTGTCACTCATGATAATCCTTAATACTAATTCTATTCTAGTTTATCCCCTACACTCTTAAGAAATAGCAGTACACTAAAATCCCACATCTGTCCCTACTTGAATGCATCTGTTATACTTTAAGGTGACTTTGTGTACCTTACAGAGGTGTGCCCAAAAAGGAAAAGTATTTTAAATTATAATATCAGAACAAAGTCTGTGATGGTCCAAGTATTTCAACAAGCAAGTATTACATTTATTTACTGCAGATGTCTGCAGTAACGCTGGAACACTCTATTATGGTGAAAGGACCTGAGTGTTAGCGTGAAGCTGTTAATTTACTGGTCGATCTGTATTCATACCATCACCTATGGCCACGAGCTGCGGGCCGTGACCGAAAGAATAAGACTGCAGACACAAGCAGAAGTGAGATTGCTCCAAAGACCATCTGTGCTCTCCCTTAGAGGTAGGGTGAGGAGCGGCTGCTCCCCCACCTCGAAAGGAGCTGTGGAGGTAGTTTATCTGATCCGAGCTGGACGCTTACTGGTTTTGGGCACGTCCTAGTGGGAGGAGGCCCTGCAGCAGACTTGTGACACACTTGAGAGATGATATCTTTCAAGGGGCTCGGGAATGCTGACTTTGTCCAAGGAAACGATGAAGTAGGCAGCTGGGGAGAGAGAGGCCTGTTTTCTCTGTTAAGGCTATGGACTGGACTGGCATTGTTGGGGTGTTGTTATTATACAGAAAGCACATAATCTAATAACTAACCAACGAAATTACAACTGAAATCAAATTGTATTTTCCACATTTCTTTTAATTTGAAAGGGTGTTTGCAACCTTCTTGGTATCTCGACATGTTTCAGATCATCATATTATACAGAGATAACTCAGGTAATACAAAACGTAGTTTTTACCTCTCTGCCTTAAACGCTTGACGGGGAGTTATCATCACCCTCCCGGGTGGATGGCGTGGACCTATGATTCTGAACACAATAACTTAAGAATGAGGCAACGTAGGGTTTTTAAATTCATAGCTTAGGTGCATCTATTACAAATCTCATCTACCTTGAACTCAAAGGAAAGATCAAGCATCACATTTTCTGAAAATCACCTTGGATTATCAAATTTATACCACAGGAGCATATTAGGAGGCTGAGGGGTAGTACTAATGGCCACTTGTATTTTTAAATGATAGTTTCATTCATTAAGTGGAAAAAGTTATCCAAACCTACGTGCCCCAATCTGAAAAAGTAATTGCTCCCTGTTATTAAATGATGACTTATAATTTCCTGTAATTAATTTAATTTCAAAAACCAAAAGAGTCCCATTACATCTGGCATAAAACTAACACAGCATTTCATAAAATGATCATCACACCAACAGTTAAACATGGTGGTGGTAGTAAGGTGGTTAGTACCTGGACGACTTGTTGTAATTGATGGAACCGTGAATCCTGCGCTGTATCAGAAAATCCTGAAGGAGAAAGTCCAGCTATCAGTTCATTGCCTGATGCTCAAGCATACTCAGGTTATACAGAAGGACAAAGATCTGGATCCACCTCTGGATGACTCAAAAAAACTATCTCAAAAAACCCTATCCCGGGCAGGGTAAACTGTTCCCTCAATGTTTTTCTCATAAGGGTCTTCTGAATCGCTCTTTGTCTGGTCCCTCACCCAGGACCAATTTGCCATGGGAGACCCTACCAGGGGGCAAAAGCCCCCAGACAACATAGCCCCTGGGATCCCTGGGACACGCAAACCCCTCCACCACGATAAGGTAGCGATTCACGGATGCCTCCTGGGCACCTCCTGGGCGAGGTGTTCCGGGCATGTCCCACCAGGAGGAGGCCCCGGGGCAGACCCAGGACACGCTGGAGAGATTATATCTCTCAGCTGGCCTGGGAACACCTTGGTGTTCCCCCGGATAAGCTGGAGGAGGTGGCAGGGGAGAGGGAGGTCAGGGCTTCTCTGCTTGGGCTGCTGCCCCTGTGACCCGGCCCCGGATAAAACGGGTAAAGATGGATGGATGGATGGAAAACATGCAAGTGTTCCAAATATACAAAAAGACGAACTCATCAAGAAGTGGCAAAAACTTTTTCTCAGCACTGCAGGTGCATTTTACTTGATTTGATCATCTGAAAGCCTCTAAGTATGCACAATCAGATTCAGATACACACAAAAAAAATGAGTGCAAAGGAAAGAGTAAGAGTGAAGTGGGGTAATACAAGAAAGTTAAGTAGAGAAGTAGAAAATAAATTACAGTCGGGCAAGAAGACATCTTTGGGCCGGTAGATCGAGGAAAAGACAGAAATATTAAACAATATCAAGTGTGACCTTTACAAAGAGCGGGGGCATTAACTGATTAAACGAACTCCGAGGCTGAGAAAAAGAGCGTGAAATGAAAGTCAGAAATCAGCAGGTAGTATGACTGCAAAGGACTGCATGATAAAAGGAAAATGTGCAGTATGAAATACCATTGTTCAATACGCGATTTAGTATGACTTGAGATAATAAAAAGTATTGAAGTGTGTGTATCCTAATACAGATCCATCCTGCTTTAATAGGCACGCTCACGAGGAAATGAAATCAATTATTTTGAACCTTCTTTTAACGGACTAAGTTAAGTGTTTGCATCCTGAGTGCGAATACACAAGAAGTGCTTTTATTCACATCTTATTTACTGCATTTCAGGGAGCACTTGCAATGTATTTATTGCTTATATTCATATGAAAGTGAAAACAGGATTTATTGAAGGGCAGTGTAGATTCTGGAAGAAATGTATCAGAAAAAGTACAATTACAGTAGTGGATAAAATAAATAAGTGAAAAATGTTTTTTAATGCGAACAGCTGTCTCTGTGTTACAGTTCCCTGTAGATATTATACCCAGTTATTGCCAGTGATAACACTGGAGGTAGTGGACAGCTGATCAGACCCTAAAGTAAAAAATACTATGACTAGTTCAATACAAGGGATGTCTAGTTCATTTTTCCTCCTAATCCCAATATAAAAACAAATTTAATCCTTATTTTATATCATAATTAGAACCAGCCAACTAATACTGAATATCTCACAGTGGTGGCAGATTAATATTGGCCGAAAAGTAAGTCATTGTAAATGTGCTGCAGCAGGAAGCCTTGGGCAGAAGATGAAAACCTTTCTCCATCTCTGCTGTGACTGAACTATTGATCTAAAGGTCACTGTTTCAGCCAAAAACTGCCTCCGTTGACCTGCAAAATGTCACTGAATTAGATCAACGGCGGACTTTTAGAGGGGGTCAGTGATGCTAACTTATGCATCATTGGCCTGCATATGCATTTTTTTATTTTAGGAAAATGGAATATATTGACAGGTCCTGATTTTTAGTCCAGTCTTTGTGTAATTTGGCACGCTGTGAGCACAGATGCCCCATTTACCTGCTGTTCTAATCTTCTGTTTATGAGGAACAGCCAACCAGAGGATATACTCAGGAAGAACTGTTTTTTTAGCATGTGGCTAAAATGCATTTACATATTTTATTTATATTTATTTATATTGTAAGGTAAAAACCCCACAGTGGAAAAATAGCCTCCCCCTCCAACCTGTCCAACCTAAAACTAGGATGGTGACCTGAGTGAACATGACACCAGCATCTCCCTGCTGTGGCAGTTTAGCTAAATGTTAAACAAACATAATAGTTTGGCACCAGATATCCCAGAAATATTGAAATTAATTCTACAATCAATGACAAAGACCAGCTGCTTGGACAATGTTATTACAGCATTTGTCCATGTTACATAAAACTATACTGCTTTGTTGAGTTGCTACAGTCGTAGCAGTTTTATGATAAAGAGACTGCACGTACCTCTTTAGCCCTTTATTGCATCTTTTAACAGACACGTCCTCTCACAAAGTTCCTGCAAGGTATGAGTCTGCTGAATGTTACAGCAGAGTTTGTGGCAGATGCTTCCAGCAGGGTTTGTCTGCAGTTGTTTGCGTTCAAGGATTTACATCTAAACTCTGAACCTCTGCCTGTGCTATGACTTTCAGAAGGTAAATAGCGGAAGGACAGCTAATATTTAATTACCCACATCATCCTGTAATGTGAGCCGGCTGTTCTTTAGGGGATAATTTTATTAATGTGACTCCAAAACTACGACTTTCTCTTTTTTTTTTCTTTCTGTGCCGTGAACCTGCTTGTTTAATATTGAATAATAAATAAATCATCAGCCACTCATTATTAAAATGTCTGCAGGCACCCGAAACATAATCAGGCTAAAGTTTATATTGTTAATGTCATACTAATATCTTTTTTAAAAAAAAATTCTAAAGTGGAAAATCCAGTAAATGTTTTTAGATCTGAGTTTGAATTTGTACTGTTGTTGTTACTTGTATAGAAAGTATTCTGCAAGCAAACTTGCAGACAAGTGGTTACTCCATATATTTCTATTTCTGTATTTGTTTTTACACTTCACACCCCATCAGTTCTCATTATCAGTGTTATCGCTTACATTTGCTGGTTTGGAAATGTCCGGCCTAAATACACAAGAGTACACGTAAGAATGGCAAAAAAGACAAAAGGAGAAGTAAGACCTCCACGTTTTGGCCTACCACAGGGATTTAGCACCACATAAGTTGATGCGCGTGTTAGCTTTGCAATGGGTCTCGTTGCCTGGTGCAAATCAGAAATCTGTCAAAGTACCAGCAGCCAAAATGTCTCGTGCGACTGGCAGCTGCTTGGAAATCCTGTGATGCAGTAACTGTGAGTCAGCATAAGCCTGCTGGCTGGTTTCCCTCACAGTGGGCTTTTACACAATATACATTATACACATTAAATTCAGGTCCACCTCATTGTTCTTATTTCAGACTCACAAGCAGCAGTATTGACTCTTATAAATGATAAATATTGAAACAGCAGCATCAGTTGGCTGAAGCTGTGGTTTGTTTTAAAGGTTTGTCAAAAACATATTTTTGTAGGCAGCATTTTGTTAAACATTCTTCTTAATCATTCTCTGCTTGTATTAAATTATTCTGGGCACGTCTCCTTTATGTGAGTATGTATGTAGGTTCACAGATTTGGAATGGAGAGCATTGGAGTCTTTTGTCAGCAAGTTATAAATATGCAAAGACCTTGACTGTTACATTTTTTCTTAACTATATGATGTATGTGTTTAATTATGCTGCAGGGATGTGTGGACTTAAAGAATGAAAAACAGCAGACAGGATGTTGATGAATTTGCCCCTATGTAAACTAACTAAATCACATAGTTCTTAGAAGTTCACTATAGAAGCTAAACTACACTGTATGTGCAATAATAATAAACATTAAAAGGTGAATATACAGTCTTTGTGCAGTACTGTGAAGAACTCAGTACACCTATACTACTTCTAATAAGAAGCAGCTAGGTGCTGCTAATCATATATACTTGATTAATTGAGAATCTCTATAAAAGCAGAACATTTAGCACGTTGTTGGAGAAAGGAGAGAAAGCCTCTTCCCCTTGAAAAAGAATGTGACAGCACAGCTTTAGTTTAAAATGTTGCACCTGAACGAACCACGAGCCCTCTGGAAAAATGTCCAGACGAGACCAAAGTGCAGATGTTTGGCAATAATGCACAGCACCGTGTTTGAAAAAAACAAACAAAAACAAATGCAGGATATCACCGCAAACACGTCATACTAGCTGTTGAGCACGGTGGTGGAGTGGTGATGATTTGGGCTGGTTTCATAGTAGGGCTGGGTATCGTCACTGATTTCTAGAATCGATTCGATTCGAATTCACAAGGTCCCGAATCGATTCGATCCACGATTCGATTTGATTTGATGAACATTACCTAATGCTGCTGAAGCGAAGCAGAGAAAAGTTACAGAGGTTTTATTAGAGACACAGCTAATCATTTTTGCAATTTTGCATAATTTTAAAAAGTTTAAATTTGTTCAGTAGCCTATTGAACAGCACAAATTAGGCTTTCTTTTCAGAAGTAAGTAAAAGTGAAAAAAAGACAGCTGCTGACAGCGCTGTAAATAACGGTAGATTGGTGCGTAACAAGCAAGCGAATAATGCAGAAAACAGATTTTTAGACGGGAAACTGTTCTTGAAGTATACAGAGAGAGAGAGAGAGAGAGCTGTGCATGAAGTGTGGTGGAAGCAAAACAGCAAACGTCAGAGGGAATTCATGACGATGTTTTTGTGAAGCGTAGTTTGGATCTTCTTTTGCAGCTGGTTCGGTCAATAATGTTTGGAGAGAGATAAAACTAACAGCTTCAGAACCAGCTCAAAAAAGGCGTAAACACAAAGCGCGGACCCACTGAAACATCAGAATCAGCGAGCTGTCGGCTTCCAGCTCCGACCATGTCCGTGCCGTCAGGTGAGAAAGGCGACATCTCACTGATTCTGATCCGTCGGCGGGTCCACGCTTTGTGTTTACGATTTTGTGCAGAATCCGCGTACCTGCTCTCATTTACTGTTTTAGCTGTTTGGTGGTTCTTGAAATTTTGTGAGGTTTAACCTGAGATTCTGGCGTTTCGGGCAAAATAAATTAATATTAAAAAATCGATTCAGGATTTTAATGAATCGATATCACGTTATCCAAGCCAGAATCGATTTTAATCGATAAATCGATTATCAAAACCCACCCCTATTTCATAGCTACCTGGCACCTGGGTGCCTCGGAGACACTGAGTCAACCACGAACTCTTCTGTGTACCAAAATATTCTAAAGTCAAATGTGATGCACTTGTCTAAAGCTTGGCCCAAACTGGGTCATGCAACAGGGCAATGCACTGCAGCAAATCTACAGTAAAGTAGCTCCCTCTGCAGCTGGATCCTTAGCTTCCTGTCTGACAGACGCCAGGTGGTCAGACTGGGCAGCATCACCTCATCCCCCGTTACACTGAACACTGGTGCTCCACAGGGGTGTGTACTGAGCCCTCTCCTATACTCACTCTACACCTACGACTGCACAGCCACTAACAGCTCCAACATCATCGTGAAGTTTGCGGACGACACTACAGTGGTGGGTCTTATCACCAACGGTGATGAGACTGCTTACAGGGAGGAGGTCAGCGCCCTGACCCACTGGTGTCAAGACAACCATCTCACCCTCAACGTCGCAAAGACAAAGGAGTTGATAGTGGACTTCCGGAGGTGCAGAGAAGTACACACCCCCATCACCATCAACGGCGCTGCTGTGGAGAGAGTGAGCAGCTTCCGGTTCCTTGGAGTACATCTGGCTGAGGATCTTACGTGGTCAGTACACACAAACAAAACAGTGAAGAAGGCGCAGCAGCGCCTCTTCTTTCTCCGGAGACTGAAAAGATTCGGCATGAGCCCCCGCATCCTCAGGACCTTCTATCACTGTGCCATTGAGAGCATCCTCACTGGATGCATCACCACCTGGTATGGCAACAGCACCGCCTACAACTGCAAAGCTCTCCAGCGAGTAGTGCGGTGCTCTGAACGGATAATTGGAGGTGAGCTTCCCTCCCTCCAAGACATCTACAGGAAGCGGTGCCTGAGGAAAGCGAGGAGGATCATCAAGGACTCCAGTCACCCCAGCCATAAACTGTTCAGACTGCTTCCCTCAGGAAGGAGGTTCTGCAGCATTCGGTCCCGTACCAGCAGACTGAGAGACAGCTTTTTCCATCAGGCCATCAGACTGCTGAACACGTCATAGACACCTCAGCTTCACTACTGGAACTTCAACATTATGCACTCCACACTGTATATAAATGCCACTTGTTTTGCACATATTCAACTCTGTATATTTTATATATTTTATTATTATTATTATTATTATTATTATTATTATTATTATTATTGTTTGTTTTTGTTTTTTACTATTTAATTTGTAAAAATGTGTATATACACACACACACACACACACACACACACACACACACACACACACACGAAAATATTTAGTATACACATCCAGAAATGCATACACTATTATATATTGTACATATATTTATTAGTTTCAGGTCGGCCATTCTTGTATTTTGCTCGTTTGTGTTGTTGTGTTTGCACATCTCTGTTGCTTGTGGGGCTCGCACACAAGAATTTCAATGCAAGGCATGCATGCGGAATACAGTAAGTCATGAAAGAAAAGAATCTGTCATAGACAAAAATTTGCATATGTTCAAGTTAACTAAACATACAGTCCTAAACCCTGTTTAGGACAACAACAAACAATGAGTGACTTTTTTCTGTATAGTCCTTAGTTATGACAAGTTAAGAATACCTTCATCTAGTGGGATGTTTTGAAAAAAATAGTGTTTTTATGTACAGATTGTGATGATTGAATTATGTGGCTGATTTGTAATTTTGGGTGTTTATAAGTTATTAACCTTTGTTTGCAAATCTTGGGAAAAACATCAGGTTGGATTGTTTATGGTGCTACTGTGGCTCTGGTTTCTTGTTATTTAGGTTTCCATGTCACAATAATAAAATTAACAAAATGAATGTATACAAGCATAAAAGGTTAAATTTTATTGCAATTTAGAACACAAAAAAAAATCATTTATGCTTTAAAAGGTTTATTTTTAATTTTCTTTGATTATCTTTTAGCCTATTTGGTGGACAGTGCAGAGGGTAGACAGGAAGGGGGTGAGAGAGTGAGGGCGAATGACACATGGGAAATCTTCTGTCTCAAATTGCCATAAGGTCCCTAGCCTTTAGTGTCCGGGTCGCTAGCTCAACCAGGTGAGTTACAGTGGCGCCCCAGTTTGTGAAGCACATTGTAACTGTGTGTTTTAAAAGTACTGTACGAACAAAGTTCTTGTTAGAATGATTACATATTTTGATCACACAGTAAATTATAATGTCACACGCACCTTAAATGAGCACATGCGGCTCATATCTGCCTGTACAGATCCCTGAATCCAGCCAATTATCCCACATTTGATCCGGATATTCCTTCCATCTTTGAAAGTTCCTTCATCCCTTCATGTTTTTACCTCTTTCCATTTGCCCTCGGCTCTTCTTGCACAGCAGAGAAGAGAAGAGAAGAGCAGAGATCTTTGACGCCTCAAGTCTGGATGTGTCTGTGAGAGAGCAAGAGAGAGGGAGAACGTCTGCTTTATGCCGAACGAGGACGTGAATGATGACACGTGTCAAGTGTGCCGCATTATGAACGTGACTTTGTGGTGTGTGACTGCATCGCTGTGTGTGTTATAGCCTGCCTTCAGTCTGACACTTTGCAGCTCTCGAAGTGAGAGAAAAAATGTGTTTGCCTGGATACTTCATTTAACAGCTGCCATTTCAACTCCCACACAGCTATCACATTGGCAGCGCGCAGACACACACACTGCCATTCGCAGAGCTGTTAGCCGAAGTGTTGGAGAGTGATGGGCGCTCAGTGGAAGCTGTGTTGAGGTCTAATGATTCAGGACAATTTATTGTTCCCATAAAGGTGTTATAGAGCTCTCTGAAGCACCTTTACTTTTCAAGCCAATTCCTAGCTGCTTGTTTGAGTCTCTTCTTTCAGACTTTGTTGTCATCTCCACAAAATCAGCCTAAACCTAACACACAACATTTGGGGGAATTAGCTGAATTCTAGTTCCTTATTTTCCCAGAGCATACCTGTTAGATTTATTTGATACCCTCCAGGCAATCCATAATTTCAGTTCAGTCAAGACCCCTGTAGACAAAAGAAGATTAATATTTATGACTGGAGTAATTCATTTTTTGGCAGCTCCGTTCTGGGACCTTGCCACCCTTCATTATGCAGACAGTAAAAACTGGTGATGGGGAGGGCATCAGCAGGAGCACAGAGAAGATCAAGCATCATTGACAGCAGATTTCAGATTAAGTCAGATAAAGCGTGAAAGGAGGAGCTGGGGTTATTTATATAGCACCAATTCACAACAACAGTCCCCTCAAGGTGTTTTATATTGTAAGGTAAAGACGCTACAATATTAGATAGAAACCCCAACAATCACATGACCCCCCATGACCAAGCGCTTGGTGACAGAGGGAAGGAATAACATCCGACAGAAACAGGCTCAGGGAGAGGCAATGTTCTGCCACGACCGGATGGGGGTGAGGGGAGGAAGAGAGGACAAAGGACACACTGTGAGAGAGTGATAGAGATGAATAAGAACTAATGATTAACTACAGTAGTGGTGTATGAATACACAAAGAGTGAAAAGAGATGAGTGAAGAAGAAAAGCTCAGTGCGAGGAGCCTGATTCAAAGTAGAGGGGCCTGATTCTAGAGTACAGGAGCAGTCTGAGACCAAAGTGATCTTTTAGGATAATATGGTGCTACAAGGTCTTTAAAATATGATACGGGCCTGATTGTTCAAGATTTTATATGTAAGGAGAAGGATTTTAACATCAGTTCTGGATTTAACAGGGCGACGATGCTAATTTGGGAGGAATGTGCTGTTTCTAGTCTCTGTCAGTACTCTCCCTGCAGCACTCTTGATTGACTAAAGGGAGGGACTCCCCCAGGGAGTTTTTAGAGAAACCTGGCAGAAGTGGGTTGCAAAGTGGCTTCCACACTAAAGCAGTAGGCCCTATATTAAATTTGCCACCTGAATCTATAAGAGGGTATCAGCTGACATGAGTGGGCGTTAAAATTATTTTATCTGTGGTCACTGCTGGGCTTGACTGCATGCCCTGATTGAACTAACGCTGTGCTAAATTTCTTGTCAGCACAGCACATAAATCAGTTTGAGAGTTGACACTTAATCAATATAGGCAATCCCCCAGTTCCAATGATTTATGGTTATTCACTCACAAGAAAGAAGTTTGAGGAGGTTCCCACTGTTTTCCAAAAATCAAATTTCCCTCTTACAAACGGCGGTAAAAGTGCTGAAATGGAGCGTCCTCTGATCTAAGCTACCTGTCAGTAACGCTGCTGCTGAAGGGTCTTTATTGAGCTCACTAAGATTTACGTGATTCCTCTGTCACACTGTTTTACTCTCAGGTTTTCTGGAACTTCGCAGTTCACAGATTGAATTTGTGTATTTTTCCGCACAGGTTTTGTGAATCACACTGGATGATTAATAAAGCGCCTGAAACATAAACGCATATGTGTTTCATTTTGTGCTGTGCTATAGGCAGGAGTGTAAGAAGCTACGTGAGGAGCTGAAAGAGGAGCACGAGGAGGACAAAAACTCAGCCTTGGCTCAGCTGGCGCAAAGCAAGGAGCAGGAACTGAGCAATGCCAGGGAGAGCTGGCAAAGGAAAGTGGAGGACCTGCTAGAACAGGTGAGGCTCTTCCCAATGGGAGCACAAACAGTGCCGCCCATCCTTCTGTTCACTTTACTGTCTCTGTGCAAAACACTAAAAGGGCACATATTGAAATGTTAAGTGAATTTTGGTGTTTATGTTGTGTTTTGGGAATTCAGGAAGTAAATATTGGTAGATTTTGAAAGACTAAGGTGACTTAGTAAGCTCATAAATAGGTGTGAATTAAAAAGCTGCAGTGATGAGCAGACACACATTGAATACAAAGAAAAATCAAAACTGATGAGAATAACATGAGAAAACAAACCAGTACTAAGGCAGGACACAAACCAGAAAACAGGACAATAAACAGATGATAAAACAAAGACAAAAGCAGAGATGTGACTTTGGTTGTGGTCAAATAGTCATTTGTACTTAAGAGGGCTTCTGATTAAATCATCTGCTTGGCAGCCGTAATAAGAGCTGGTCAAATTCTCAAGTTGCAAAGAAAAGGTGCTTCAGTGCATGCTTCCTTACTTCCTTTAGCAGATGATACACTTCCCAACTCTAAGAAAATAAGGCCTTTGTACTTCCAGCTTTTGGGATTACCTTTAATTAGTTTCATGTCAGAGATTCTAAAAGCTTTAATAAAGGAAGTGTTTAAGTAGATGAGTGGACAACATGAGTGGACAGCATGGTGAGCCACATTTCTTATTCAAACCATTTTATTTCATTGTGACTGCAAAGTTTCTCACTTTTTCCCACTTGGTAATGGAAACATTATTCACATCAATGTCTAAGTTCATATAGCCTGCATAAAGAAAAATACTAAGAACAGATAAAGCTGTACTACTTCTGTAGTATCACCAGGGCTGACTCACATCACCCACCACATTATTAAGCACCCTAATGAAAGTGGTGTGAGCAGTGTGGGCCACTTTTGAAGAGGTCGTCTTCACACAGGTACTTCACCTCAAAGCTTTTGACACTGAAGTCAAGGAAAAGTAATTAGAGATAAACATGTGAGGTAATTGTGTTGGTTATGTGACTGCAACCTGAAAGTACACCAAGCTGTAGATAATTAGAGGGGAGAAGTCGATAAAGAAGAAAAAGGAGGGAAACACACTACTGCTCATTATTGCTAATATTTTATTAACCAATCACATGTCACCAACTCAATGCATTTATGCATGTAGACATGGTCACGATGACCTGAACAGGAAACTAAAGCCACAATTTTCACACGCTCACCAAAATTAGACAGAACTGAAGATTGGGGAAAGTGGTCTAATGAGTCTCGATTTCTTCTGCAATATTTAGATGGCAGGTTCAGAATTTGGCATAAACAGTTAAAAGTTCAGGCTGGTGGTGGTGGTGTAATATATTTTTGGGCACACTTTGGTTTCCTCAGTACCAAATGAGCATTGTTTAAATGCCATGCCTACCTGAGTATTGTTGCTGATCATGTCCATCCCTTTTTGACCACTAAAATAATGTCAAATTGGTTTCTTGACCATGACAAGGAGTTTACTCCAATGGCCTCAACCAATCCAAAAGGAGCAACTTTGAGATGTGATCTCATAAAATCTCCCAAAATCTCTGAGGAATGTTTTCAGCACCTTGTTGAATCTCTGCCATCAAGAATTAAAGGCAAAGGTAAAAGAGGGTCCACCCCAGTAGTAACAAGGTGTAATAAATAAAGTGTCCAGTGAGTGTAGACACAAACAAAGGCATTGCTGAGAAAGGATATATTTTAAATAAAAACAGGAACAGCAAGAAACGAACAGCTTTTATTAACACAAGAAATCACGTAGAGTCTGTACACCAAGTGTGTCTGTAAAGTACTGTTACGCAACAATACTGGTTAAAGATTTAAAGGTTTAATCTTCAACTTACAATCAACAGACCTTTTTGAACACAAAATGCCCACAGCCTGGAGTCAAGTGGTTGTAATTATACCAGTGGTGAGAAAATCAATATGATGGGCGAAACATTATTGAAGCAATAAGAGCTACCTCTCTTCTAGGTGTATGTTGTGCCTGTGACAGCTTGTCTGTGCCAGACTCACAGATTTCCTCCTAACACTGGCACACAGACTCACGTATTCATTATGTGTTAGTGTTTAACGCACACCAGAGCCCACTGCTGTAGCTAATGACTGCACAGTAATATTAATGTGGCATGACTAAGCTCTCCTGTGGTCATCGTACGTGCAGAATCAACAGCTTTATTTCTGTTTGTTTGTGCATGTCTCTTGCATTAATTGCTGGTCTTCAACATGCCCGCCCTGTCATCGGTGATTAATGTGGCAGCTCCGCACCTCACAATCAGCTAAACCATATTTATTTACTCCAATGCCAAATCAGAGCAGCAGTCAGGCTCTTGACAAATACGCACTGATGGAGAAGAGGCTGTTTAGAAATCAAATGGCAGATGTCAGTGCCAGTAAGGCCTTGATGCACAGCATGCTCCAAAGTGTGTTTTCAAAAGGCACAAGCATTGAAAATATTAGTGTCGTTGTAAATAACGCCTAATGTGAATGATATATGCGGGTAATTTTGCACTCAAACGCAGAGTTGGTAAAGCTTGAAAACCTCTGCTTTGAATCTCAGTGAAAAACCAAATTAAAAAGGGTCAGTGGCATCCACACCATCACTGTCACAATATCAGATTTTCACTTCATGATTATCAACTTCAGGATTAACAAGAAGAAGAATTTGGCTGCATGTGAATTTCATCTTTGACTTATGTTCACTGTTTTTTTTGTTTCATTTTTGGCAAATAAAATGCACCAAAGTAAGATAATATTGAGGGGGAAATGTTATGATATTATGTCTAATATTATCATATACACTATAGCTCATGGCTGTATGACT
Source organism: Simochromis diagramma (assembly GCF_900408965.1). Lineage (NCBI taxonomy): Eukaryota > Metazoa > Chordata > Actinopteri > Cichliformes > Cichlidae > Simochromis > Simochromis diagramma. Next base: position 19,194,596 of record NW_024387492.1, read on the forward strand.
GTACCTCAGGAGGTAAAGCGGGTCATCTGTTGATCGGAAGGTTGGTGGTTCGATCCCTGGCTCCCACTAGTCTGCATGCCAAATATCTTTGATAAGATATTAACCCCAAGTTGCTCTCCAATGCATCCATCGGAGTATGAGTGTGAATGGTAGTTAGAAAGCACTTAAAAGCATAGAAGACAGTGAATGGGTGAATGTGCCATGTTGTGTAGAGCTCTTTGAATACTCTGGGAGAGTAGAAAATATAAGAATCAGTCCATTTACCATTAAATAATACAAGGCTACACGTCTGAATCTTTGAATACAGTAAAGAACATAATAACAGCAGACTAGAAGCGAGCAGATGAGTGAAAACAGATCTTCCTTATTCAACTCATGCAAAAGCTTAATCAGTGTGGTTTTTAAGCCCAACCTCCATTATATGTGTCTATCTGACAACTGCGAGCAAGAAATTTCTCAAAAATGCCAGCTATAGCAAAAATGATACAAAATTAATATATGCAAGTTGTCAAATCTGTATTTCACTGTTTTACAAATCTTTTAGTAAATTTTATCAACGGCTCTCTCCAGTTTGGCATTTTCCCTGTTTCTTTTAAATGTGCTGTAATCACACTGCCACCCAATAAAACTAACTTAGATCTATTAGTAATTAATAATTGTACCATATCATAATCTAACTAAAGGCTTCATGACTCAGTAGGTTTAACAGGTCAGACACATTATTGCTTCTAATCGTATCTAAAGGGTCGAAGTTTTTTTATGTTTCAATTAGCAGTTTTAGATCCATTCAAATACAAAATTCAATTGGGGGTTCCTCAAGGGTCAGTCCTTGGTCCATTACTGTTCAACTTTTACATGCTCCCACTTGGTACTGTCATAATATAGCCTCATATTCTTACAGCAATGACACACAGTTGTACTTACCACTTCCCTCTTATGATCTAACCTCTGGTCATAAACCAATAAGCTGCATTGATGACTTGAAGTCCTGAATGTCTCAAAACTTTTTAGAACTGAACAGACACAGGACAGAAATACTTGTGGTCCAAAATTTGTTCATATTTATCATCCATTTCTCTAAAACACAGTGATCAAGTCACAAACCTTGGTGTCATTTTAAAAAGTGACCTCAGTTTTGATAACCACATCATTATAATTACCAGAACTGCTTTCTACAACTTAAAATGTATCTAAGATTAGAAAAATCTTCTCTAAAACTGACTCTGAGAAATTCGTTCATGCATTCAAATCAAGTAGGTTATATTATTGCAATGCTCTATTTGCAGGATTTCCCAAATGATCAACATCATCGACATCTTCAGCTTGTCCAAAATGCAGCAGCCAGAATCCTTACAGGTCACTGTTTTACCCGCAATTTACCTGCATTACCCCAGTAATGAAATTACTTCAATGGCTCCCAGCGCAATATAAAATGTTTATTAAATTGAGATCAACTAAATCTGTATGTCAAACAGACTCCAAACCCTTCTATTCACAAAGGCCTACACTTAATATTTTTTGTTGTTGTTGTTTGTTCTGTTTTGCAGTTTTCACTCCCTTAAGGCATTGTAAACTTAGAGTAGTTTATTTTTTTATTTTGGGGGGGAGGGGTTCATGTCTTAATATTTTGTATTAAGCAGATTTAGTTTTCATATAATGAAATGAGCTAAATAAATTAAATTTGTCTTTGTTTTCTAGTGTATGGTTCTAGCTTTACAGGATTTATGGGAGAAACCCAAAAACCCCAAAAAGTTACTACTTAGAGAGGTCGGCACTGCTGACTTTATAATTGCAAGACATGCAAAATCACTGCCATCAGTCCAGGATTTACTCTCACTGTTGGCAATTTGTGATGACCTTCTTTTTGTACAGCTGGCACAAAACACAGTGAAACAAGGCACAGAAAGCTTAAAATGCCTGACATGATGTGCAAAATGTCCCTAAAGTGGTGGGCTGTCATTATAAAAGTGGCATTTCATGTTGGTTACATAATCACCAGGTGATAATTCAACTATTCAAAATTGCAGCAACAAAACACAAAACCTTTTACTCTTAGTAGATAAAACAAAAGACTTTCCACTCTCAGTTTAGTAAATCAGGCCCCTGTTTTAACCTTAGTGGACATCAATGTTTGAAACAAGGATACCAATGTGTATAAATGTAGGGAATGTGGAAACTGTTTAATACATTATGCAAGTTTTCACCTATTATACAACAACCCTCCCCACTAAGTCCACAATTTGCAAGCTATATGAGCAAGTAAATTTTAGATAATACAGAATCAGTGTGCAGCATATATAATCATATGTGCCTGCTAATAAAGATTTGCCACCATGCAAAAAAAATGTGTGACTCATGTCTGAGTGATAATGTAATTTCCAAATTAGTGAAGCAGTTCCTGCGGCAAAGCTACTCTATTTAGATCACAGAGAGTCTTTCCTGTTGTGTTTACTATCTCAGAAACGATGATCTGCAAGTGGCTGCACAAGACGATGGATTTATCAACAACTTTCTCCGATTATGTTTGACAGTATTGTTGTATTTTTAATTAAAAGCTCAAAGCCGGATAATTCGCTCAGCTTTCACAGTCCATAGAGCGGAGTTGCACATTCAGGGTACAAATGCTCCTGTTTGTCTGTGAGATCTTTACCCTGAAACTTGTGTAAAGAGGTGTAGAGGTGTGATCACAATATTCTGAGAATGAGTCCATGAAAGTCAGAAGTCTTAACTGATTTTCATTTCACTATCACCAAAGCTACAATAATAGAAATTCAACAATGACCCCCTACATGAAATTTAGGTCAAGAAGAGGAAGAGAAGTTGTGTGTGTGCAAGAAGCACACCATCAGAGCACAACTTTCAGGGAGTAATATAGAAACCGCAGACCCACTACAAGCTGTCTGTGAGTGCATAAGAAGACTATCTTAAGGGTGAGACTGGCTAAATTAAAATCAGCATTTTTGAATTTATAAAGCCTTTCTAAAAGATTTTCTGATCACATTCCAAACATCTGCTTTGTGAATGAATGGTTTGGTTTTAAGAACTGGGTTATTTTAAGTGATTTTATTGGCTCAGCCTACTTGACATTAAATTGTGTAGTAAGTAACTTATGGGCCCGTGACCTTAAATGAGTTTGATGCCCCTAAAGTTTACTGTCGATCTTCTTCATCGGGGTTTCTAATTAGAATGTGTTTTTTGACCTGGCAGCAGTTGCATACAGTGCTGCCAGAGCAGCTTTTGCAAGGTCGTACTTATCTCAACACTTGAATTCAAAATCCTAAGCTGTCTAGACAGGCTAATTTCGTGAGTCACACTGCTGCCTGCTTTTAGTGCTATGTTCACAGCAAAAAGCTCTTTTCCTGGAGGCCTTGAGAGTATATATTTGTTTAAGGCAAATTGATTGCCAACCCCAACCTTCTACCTTTTTGTTATTCTGCCATGTAAAAATGAAGTTCCCTTGAGACAGCCTGAACTTGCACTTCCTGGACCACCTACCTGATTTCTATCCAACTAATTATGTATGCAGAGGTCTAGAGGCAGCGGCTTCTTCAGCTTTCTCACTGACAATCACTGCAATATGTATTGTTCTTATTATTGTGCAGATATCCTTGTTGAAGCAAAGTCTGGAGATGCAGCTGTCCCAGTCGCAGTCGTCGCTGCAGCAGCTACAGCACCAGTTCAGCCAGGAGAGGGAGCACCTGAGGATGCAGCTGGAGGAGCTGCAGACGGAGCATCAGAGGCGACAGCAGCGTCTGCAGGAGGCCCACCGCTGCGCCATGCAGGACATGGAGCACGCCAGGCAACGTGATTTGAAGGTAACATTAAAGTGACCCAAAAAGGCTGCTATAGAGCTTTTTTGTCAAAGGTTCATTTGGTTGGTTGCAGCTTTCCTAGTGGCGTCTTTGTGGTTCCCATTTGCTGTGGGATTCCCAAGTACTTGTAGCTGTCCTCAATTTCTGCAATATCGCCTTCTGGTAGTGCAATCCCCTTAGTTCTGACTACCTTGCCTCTCTTTGTTACCATCCGACTACACTTCCCCAGATCGACTGACATTCCAGTGTTGTTGCTGTAGATCCTCGTGGTGTGGATCAGTGAACCAGTGTCTCATTCACTCCTACATCTCATCCAAGTAGAGGAGGTGGATGATGATGGCTCCATTCTTTAGCTGGTATCCGTAGCCAGTCTTGTCAGTGAGGTTCAGGCCTGTGCAGAACAGCAGTGGGGACAAAGCATCTCCTTGGTAGATCCTGCAATTGATGGTGTCTTGTGCTATAGGCTTAAACTTGGGATGACGCGGTGTTATTCGCCATATCCCCATTCAGTTCCTATCTATATCTATATCATTGATAGATAGGTTAAAAACACCACACTGTACATTTATAAGATGCAGTTTGCCAAGTTACAATCCTGTACTGAACAGAATAGAGAAGACATACATTTTGTGTGACTTTATCGGTCTCTCCCATTGTTGTGGAAGAACTTTGGTCCATTCTTCTTTCCAAGAAGTTTATAGGTATTGAGGTTTACACGCTTTCATTTATACACAGCTCTTTTAAGGTCCCACCGCTGCATTTCAGTCAGGTTGAGCTCCCGCACTTTGACCTGGCCATTGAAACACCTTGATTCCTTTACTTTTTTAGCCATTCTGTTATAGGTTTTCTGCTGTGCTTGAATTGTCCTGTTGCATGAGTTTGGGCCAAGCTTGAGCTGTCACACAGGTAGCGTATACAGAGTTGTCTCAGTCAATGCTAAATGTCCAAGTCCTGTGGCTGCAAAAACAAGCCCGTATCATCACCCCACTTTGGTCTTGTCTATCCAAAGCACTGAAGTCTTATAATTTGTTTAAATACAGCTTTCCAAGCTTAAGCCATGCTGCCAAGTTCTTTTTAGAGAGAAGAGGCTCCAAACAGGCCATACTTGTTCAGTCTTTTTCTAATTGTACTGTAGAGTCTGTGATGTAGCTCTTGGGTTTTTTTGCTGTTTCTCTGACATTGGGGTGAATTTAGCACTGATTGAACAATTGTGGCATTTTGTTTACACAGCACCTGAAGCTCCAGTACAGCAAGGAGCAACATTTTCTGCTTTTAGAGATTTTCACACTTGCTGATAATCAATTTATCAAGTGCCTCTGATTAGCAGCTACTGGCTACTACTTGCCATCTTTATTTTTTATAAAAGCAGTAAGGGTGTACTTAAGTTTTTAACAAGTACATAGAGTCCTCTGAAAACATTCTTTTTCTATGCCTGAAAGTTTTATCGATGGAAAGGAAATAAATCTAAAAATGTGTCATGAAGCAGTCTGATTGGCAAGATTTATACTGCAACACAGACTCGGGCCAAATCAGTACCATGAGCAGTAGACTGATCAGCCCAATAGACACATTTTGTTCATTGCAAATTACATGAAAATAATAGTTTATGTCCTATTTCAATGTTTTTGGATGGACAAGCTGCTAGACCTGCCACATTACAATCCCTTTGCACAACCCTGTGAAGACAAAGAGACCAATGATAACACACTGCAGAGCAAATAACTTTTTAATCGCTGCTGTTGTGTTTGCTGTTTGAAAGCTGAATTTGAAATTGATTTTGCTCCTGACAGAGAGTCTTTCCAGCTCAAATAGATCAATAGGCCTGCAGACAAATACAGAACTTAATACAAAATGTTGTTGGGAAGCGTGTACTGCTCTCGCTAATTAAAACAAAGGATGTGGGTGACATACGGAGAAATAAAACAGTAATTATAATAATACATCTCAGCGACCCTCGGGACCCCTACGTCTCTCTGCTCTGCATGGAGCATCAATCAGCAGTCATCAGTGAACACTGTCCTCTGCACTCAATGTTCCCCAATCACCGAATACAGTGCATTATTATTTCTATTTAGTTCAAAAAGTGTGTTTTCTAAGACCACTGGGCCTTCTTCAGTTCTGAATTAGTTGGTTTATTATCTGGTTTATTAGCTCTAAGTGCTAAACCTTTAACCTAAATCTAAGCCTAAATTTAAACTTAATTCTAACTTTAACCCTAACTCAAACAGACTAACACAAGGGTACTAAAAAGTGAGAGCTGGTCAAGATGTTCTACGTTTTTAAGATCATTCTGATGGTTTAAACATGTTTTCATTTATCTGTCTTTGTTTTCCTGTGGCAGATGACTTTAGTGACTCAGTCATGTTCTTTGGATGAGTAATTCTCAACAAAACAGCAAATAACAATCTGCCCATTCTCCACAGCCACATTTTAATAGGACTGTTACACACACACACATGTTCAGTGAGTGCATCCCTTCAGCTCGCCACTTTATAAAAGAGTCGTTTTATGATTGCCTCTGTGTGACACCTCTCAATTATAGCTACAAAACTATCTAGGTTTATGTACATTTCACTATGCCAGACAGGGTATTGCAAAAAGAAAAAAAAGAATGGTGACATAGACAAGAGACCGAGGATGCAACACCATCAATCTCTGGGTGATCACTTTGCACAGGTCACGTGGTAGGATAGCTCTAAACAGTCATGGTCAGACCCAGACTGATGGCAGTCACTGACACAGACTAGCGAAGGTTTGTAAATACCTTACAATAACACAGAGAAGAACACAAAAATTTGCAAAATGTGAGCAAACACTTGGCGACAGTGGAAAGGAAAAGCTCCCTTTTAACAGGAAGAAATCTCCATCAGAACCAGGCTCAGGGAGGGGCGGCCATCTGCCTCGACCGGTTGTGGGTGAGGGGAGGAAGACGGAACAAAAGCACGCTGTGGAAGAGAGACAGAGGTTGTAGAAAATAGATATGAGTGGTTTAATTAACTCCATATGCAGCAGGAGTCCAAGACTACATCATTTTTACTCCTTAAAAAAACACCCGATGGGTTTTGCCATTACCCCCCCAGGCCGACAGTAATCCTGCATTTCAGCATAATAAGAACTTTTAGTTTTTATATGTAAAATGTTGCATTCCTGAAAAGTTTCATGCTGTTATTCAATGTAAATAGTTTAAACGACTACATGAACTGTGAGCTTACAGACTCCTGTTATCCTCTCAGCCAGTTAGAGATGCTCCTCAGGAGAAGTCTTACTTGACTTTTGAATGCAGTGGAGCCTTGTCAGAGTCAAGAGTAGAGTGGCAGTGACTCATCTCCATCATTACTCGCCCTGACTGACAGCAGACAGCCTCTGCATCAAGTAGCTCTACTGACAGCTCTGTGTTTCCTCTTTATAATGTCAAAAACATGCAAGTATAAACACAACATACCCTCTCCTCAAGGTGCCAAGAAAATGTTCTTCAGCACTAATCCGTCCATTTCACAGTCAAGGTCGATTTGGATCAGTTTTACATCACAATTCCAAATCCCGTCTCCGTCTTGGACGCTGTAATTGTATTAATACTTTAAGTAGAATGGAGGTCAGGAAGCAGCGTCCTTATGATGTCTTTCTGGCATTTCCCACAGTACACATTTGTATGAGACTGTGTGTGTGTGTGTGTGTGTGTGTGTGTGTGTGTGTGTGTGTGTGTGTGTGTGTGTGTGTGTGTGTGTGTGTGTGTGTGTAAACGATAGAAAACAGTGAGTCACACAGCTCTTATGAAATCGACAGTCTTCATTATTTCCCCGTAAACCGAACTGACTGCTGTAACAAACACGCTCCTCTCTGTTATCTTCATCTCCTCCTCCACTTGTTTCTCCTCTGATGCAAACGCACACAGCACTGGTACATATTTGCTCACTATACCCATAAAATTGACCACTTTTTTTGTTGCTCAGAGTACTTCTTCCTCTGTCACAGACTTAGTTAATAAGCTGGGGAACCACGTGTTAAAAGCTTTATGGAGGGCTTTTATGGTGACGGGGTGTTTGTTTCTGTCGGAGCGCAGGGAGAGAAAACTCAATTATCCCGTGTGGAAGCATTTGAAGGATGATTTGTGATTTGTCTGTGTGTGTGTAGGTGTGTGTGTGTGTGTGTGTGTGTGTGCGGGGTGGGGGTGGGGGTGGTGATGAGAGGTACATTCATATTGTCTGGTGTTATCTCTTCACACTTCACAGGAAGTTATATCCAGGGAGTAATACATTTGTTCCAAATCCTTGCTATATACGCACATACACACACATTCAAATAACCAAAGTTTGCTCCCAGACTCTCTGCAACAAAAAGCTGCAAATAGAAGCAGTGAATGAGTGTGAGGCAATTGACAGTATATGGAATTTCCTATCTTTTGTCTTAGTTATTTCTCCGATACTTACTTGCCTTCTTTTGTCTGCACGCTAAGGGAAAGAATGATTTCACCTTCAACAGTGGTGTTTTTTAAAAGGATGTGTAGATATTAATTCAAATAAATATTTAAAAAATTGCAGGCACCCACCATCCAGGCTGCAATATCACTGTCAGATGGATTGATGTTATTCATTTTACTGACATAAATCCTTCCTGTTGATGCAGTCATGTAAAAAGGTTTTCACACAAGATATGAAGTCCTGTGAAAAGTAACACTAACAGCTTCAATAGGAATTTAGAGGGTTACATGTTAAACAGCCTCATTGGACTAGTCATGTGTCTCTAATCAAATGCACTTGATTGATTGATAATCAGCAAATGTGACCATCTCTGTAAAAGCAGAGGTTGTGACAGTCACAATCTTTCCAGCACTTTCAGCCCAAGTTTGGATCGTGTAGTGCATAGAGAAATAGCAAAAAATCCTAAAGCTACATCTCAGACTCAGACTTAAGCTGATGTGTTAAATACTAAAGTTCATAATAAGCGTATCATTAGAAAAAGTCTGATCAACTATGACTTGTTTTAAAGGGTTGCTGGCAGAAGGCCTTGGACAGTATGGCTTAGGTTTGTATCTGAATAAACCACAAGACTTCTGAACCAAAGCTCTTTGGATAGACAAGACCAAGGTGGAGACAAATACTTCACACCAGCTGTCAAGGACAGTGATGGAGGAGTGATGATCGGGGCTTGTTTTGCAGCCATGGGTCCTGGGTACCATGTAGTCGCTGAGCCAACCAGCTCCTCTTTATACCAAAGTATTGTAGAGCCAAATGTGAGGCCATCTGTCTAACAGCTAAAGCTTGGTCTACATTGAGTCACACCATAGGACAATAATTCCAAGCACAACAGCAAATCTACTACACTGACTGAGACTAAGTCCAGACCTCAACCTAATTGAAATCCTGTGGTGGGACCTTAGGTCAGCTGTGCATAAACAAGTGACCACAGTGGTTCTATAATTTACTGGCTCATTGGGTATACTTAGTTCACACAGGACTTGTAAGATTACTGTGAAAATGTAAATTGTCGTGCCTGTGAATCAAGATTTTCTTCTAATTTGTGCATTACCTTGGAGATTGACCAGATATTTGACCATCACTCTGGTTTTGTTTTTTTTGTTGTTGGTGGTGGTTTTGTTTAGTGCCACACAAGTGTTACCATCCATGGACACTTAAATTAGATAGTAAATTTTTTTTTAGACTTATTTGAACTTTAAATTTTACTGGTCACCACAACAGAAAACAGCATGCACCACTCAGTATTACTCCCATATTTTTTATCCAGAGTTGCTTCGGTAGAATGTTTCTGATTCGTGGTACTTATGTAGCGCTTTTCTACTCTTTCTGAGAGAATAGAAGTACTTCTGGACATCTCTCATCCACACAGCACTTTATTCTGCCGTTAACCTTTTTTTTTTTTTTTTCTTATCACACACACATTCCCACTCCAATGAATTCACCAGGGGCAATTTGGAGTTCTGTGTCTTTCCCAAGGACACTTCAAGAGATGGAGTGTATGAGCCAGGGATCACACCACTGACCATCTGACTAATAGATCACCTCCCTTCCTGTACAGCAGCAGCCCAGTCAGCAACAAAAATGTCGCTGGTACCATTTTATTAATCACAAGGTCATCATGCACTCAAACAGTTCCTGCTTTCGTCAATTTTACTTTAAATGTCATGATTAATTACAGAACACACATAATGCTGTGTTGAAGAAGCATAGAAACTGACTTTTAAGGCAATAAACTCTTCTCATACATCAAGCGCATCAAGTGGGGTCGTTTTCTCTGGCTTCAATTCAATCAGATTTCTTTTTCCAGCCACGAGAGTTGCTTTTTTCTGCCATAATTCTTTATGTAGTGAAATAATTATCTATGAGGAATGCTGAAAGTTAGTGTGCACATGTTCAGACATCACCTGTGCTACTTTTCTCCTGATCTGATCTGACCTTCAAGTCCTGCATTTAAAAAAAAATCACCAAATCCCCTCAATCATCTCTGGAATAACGGCAGAGTGCAGTCATTTCCCACAGTCAAACTTTTTTACTAGTCAGGTGGTGTTCTCTGGTCAAAAAAGCTTTGAATAAGGTGAGCATTATTGTATTACAGCAGCTTCAGGGTTCGAACATGTTACCTGTCTTAAAACCCTTGTGTTGGCTGCAGGTTAGTTTAGGCATTAAGATTCTACTCAACAGTCTAAGATCTTGAATGCACATTAGACAGGCTTTTAAGCCACATCTCTTTCAGATGCCTCACTTTCTCCACCTGGGGACTCTCAGTGGTCTTCGGGGTCAGGATTCAGAATTGCACTAAAAGCAGCTGAATCAGTTTGCCACAAAACCTGAGGGTCAATGTTCTCAGTTCATGTCTTTGTATGTTTACCCGAAGCTCTTGTTCTTCGGTATCACGACTTTTACTTGTTAAATGGATTCAGCCACCAGAAAAGTAACAAATATTGACCGCTTGGTAATGGAAAGAAGATTGAAGAAGCAGGCCTTCACACACAAACAGCACAGAGAGACAAGACAGGGGAGGAGGTGAATGTAATAACAGTTCGGTCAGTTTGTAATTAAAGGATTCACTGCAGTTAAGAGAAACTAATGCTCTCCTTTTAATTAAAGGAATAAAAGGTATGCTTTTAACTGACTCGGGGCACAAAAGCAACAATGATCAATACTGATGAATAAGATAGATTAGTGGCTTTTAAAACTCTTACAGGATTCGCTGCACATATGAACTCAGTGAAGGACATTAAGAATATCTATGATAATTAAAGGCTCTCCCAGATCTTAAAAAACTGCAGTGGTGCTACTTCAAAGTCAAACTGTAGAGCTTGTGTTTTGTGATGTGTTCAAGAGAAACAGAATACTTAGGCAAGGATTAGATGGATTAAATCAAGTCCTTAAGTCTCAAGTAAGGGCCAGTGGACCAACACCTAATCTTAAAAAGGAAGACAGGGAATGAATGAGGCCCTAAATGGATTATTTGGAAGTATAAAATTGAGTGTAGTGTTGTGTCTCATGTTGGACACGATAGTAAAGTAGGCTGCCATGATTTATCTGCAAGCCCCTTTGTTACCCTCCTCCGGCCTAGCTTCTCTTTTATATTTGAGTGAAAGAGGTCTGTGCTGCTTTGCCTTCTTGGGCCGGGCACTGAGCATATATAGGGTACATTTTTCAGATTTTTGTTTTGTTAATCTGAACTAAAACACAAAAAGTTGAATTAAAAATAGAGTATTTTTACAATTTAAATATTTTTAATTAACTTCTAGGTGTGGCTTCTGATTACAGTTAAGTCAAAATGCTTATTTGCATCACTTTATGTTGCCATAAAGTGATGCACACTTTTTGGCAGCATAAAGTGTGCACCACTTTTGTGTTGGAAGATTTCAGCTTACAAAATCTTGAAGATCACTTTGCATGTCTATTCCTTTATCTGTGCCAAGATTATACCAACCGCTTACTTCACTCATGGCGTCAGGTTAGCTACATAAAGGTTGACGAAACACAACCAGACAACGAAATAATAATCCTTGCAGTATGGTAAAATTGAAGAAAAGAAAAAGAAAAAAAAAGAGTCAAATTTATACCATAGATTATTTTCAGAAAAGTTTATCCTTGACCTTGATCCTTGAGGTTGAGGTAGCTGAGATTCAAACATGTCGTAGATTTTTAGTAGATGCACCAATGGTATCAATTTGAAAAAGTTATGTTGCATCGTTCTCAATTTATCACATGTGAAAATCATGACTGAGGGGTTAAAAGTGCTGGAAACGGCAGTTCCTTCAGTCGCCACTTGAGGCAGGCTCAGAAAGTGAATGAGTACTCATAGGCTCACATGTTAAAATGCCCCAATTTACAGCAGAAGCAAACATCTTTTCAAGTTAGTACAAAAATGGTTTTGGCTTCGGTGGATAGTTTGACATCAGCTGTTTAGCGAGTCAATTTGTGTTATAGTTCATTGGTCTGGATTAGGGATGGGTATCGTTTAGGTTTTATCCGATACCAGTACCAAACCGGTGCTTTTGAAACGGTGCTGGTGCTTAAACGGTGCTCGAACCGGTGCTTAAAGAATGGAGAACACACACTTTGTCCAAAAACCTCTTGTGTTCAGCTGTTTTTTTGTGAAAAGATAACAATGTTAGCCTTTTCTGCAGCTATAGGGGATTTATGGCATCACTCTTGGCTGGAAGCAGTGCTTAAACAATGGAAAAAAACAAATTTTGTCCAAAACCCTCTCATGTTTAGCCGTTTTCCACTTTTTCTTTGGTCATTTTAGCCTTTTTGGCCAGGGTGAAGGGAGCATCTGCCATCAAACAAGAAGACAGCCGCATGTAGCTATGATGAGGTTTGCTAGTTCACCTTACATGCATTAATGTAATAACGTGGTTAGCCTACTCAGCGTAAATTACACACGAACAACATTAAGCTACTCACGCAGAAAAGAACGGCTGCTGCTGCCATCATCATCCGTCATCATTTCTGCTACACTGGCAGGGCTAGGGGCCAGGACTCTACTATTCGGGTTCTTGGGGGATGTTGCTAACTCCGGGTCGATAACAGCCACCACACCCACAGTAGATGTGCTCTGTGTGAGGTCTTGCAGCAAGTTATCAAATACGGTGCATTTCTCGGCTTTAAAAAAAAACCCACTATGCGTCGCCAGGTGTTTCATCGGATTCGAGGTGTTACCTCCTTTGCACAGTGTCACCTTAAAGCACTTGTTGCAGGCTGCTGAGTTTGCATCTTTTGCTGTGAAGTACAGCCAGACTTTTGACCGCTTCGCCTTGGGCATTTTTAATCTGTAGCTCTGCTCTAAAAGAACGTACGTACCTGGACCCGCCTACTATCCTCGGAAACGTAAAATGATTAGCTAGAATTCAAAGTGTATGACATCTCAGGAAAAAAAAAGCACCGAAAGAAAGCACCGAAATGTGCGCTGCTTTTTGGTCTGGTTACTACCGTTTATGTCAGAACCGGTGCAATCATGGCACCGGATACCGGTACCCATCCCTAGTCTGGATACAGACTTTTATGTCCCTTGTTTGTGTGGTTGGTTTCTGTTTGGTAGATGTGGTAGAAAAAAGAGACTGTGGTGGCAACCAAAACACCAAATTTTAGGCATCAACATGTGAACTCCATACGCAGTGGATTAAATCACACTGGCTTCATCCATCATTGATACACTGACTGTGTTTGAGATTAATCAGAATAATGTTGCCTTTTATTAAGTTGCTGAGGATTGTTACGTTATCTTTTTAGGACTTAATGTGATTCTTCTGCTCTAAAGTGCAAATAGGAAAATTATGTAAAATATAAAGCAGCTTTTCATCGTGAGAAAACAGAGAGCCCTGTTATAGCAGATAAATGACTGAATCCACTATAAATAGCAGTTATTTCTTTTCTTTTTTTCTTTCTGAAGTCATTAATGCACTGTGCTGCTTTTGGTGCTTTTGAAGGGTTAGCATAAAAACAGCATGGGAGCCCCGTCGAACACTGAATAACCAGGGCTGCTGTCCGCCAACTCAGAGCGAGCCTCATTTCAATATTCAAGCATCTCTTCAATCCATGTATCATTTCCCAAAGGCATTACACACTGCTGAATCACAATGCAGATGTTTCTGTCAGCCTCATTTGAATATCATTTTAGATCATTCTCACTGATGGATTGTGGTTTAAAATTTACAAAATGGCACCTGAACATTTCACTGACAAAGAAAAACGAGCTAAACTCAGTGTGAACCGTGGTGTGCTTTAATGCTTTGTGCAACAATGCAAATGAGATCTGAACGTCATCCAATATTTCACGACTGCTGATAGAAAAAGTATCAACATTTTCCTTATTTATTGTCATGCTGGGTTAGTTATCTTGATACCATTTTAGACAAAGATGATTAGGTGGTTTGTCCAGAGTTGGAAAGAACATTTAACACTTTATATCGAGGTTCTTGAACTACATCAGATAAATTAAAAAGTCACTTGTATTGTTCTCATCTTTATTTTACATTTTTTGCCCTCATTGGTTTGAGCATTTTCTTGGGGCTTGACATCAAGACTGAAATTCTATTCTGAACATAGAGTGTTACCAAATGCATCTGGCAACCAAAAATCTAATCAGACAGTTAAGGGTTTAAAAGTTTTATTAAGTTCAAGAGTTGGGTTTTAGAGAGACGCACTGGAGTTTCTCAGATTAGATGATGGACAGTTGAGCGAGCAACGTAGTCCATCTTTTTTATACTTCACTTAAGGGCTATGTGGTCTGTGATGGTTGTACGTGACACTGTGATAGGTAGTGAATGTAGGGAGCAGTGGAAGAGACCCTGAAGAGGTGGAGGGCTTTTCTGGAAAGAAAAGGAATGAAAGTTAGTAAAAGTAAGACAAAATACTGAATGAAGAGGGAGACAGTTTGAAAGTGGATGGAGTAGAAGGTGAATGAGTTTAAATCCCTGGATTCAATTATCAAAAGCAACGGACAGTGCACAAGAGAGGTGAAGAAGAGAGTCCAGGCAGGATGGAGTGGGTGGAGACGAGTGTCAGAGGTGATTTATGACAAAAGGATAGTAGAGGAGGGAAATAGAAGGCAGAGTTGAAATTGTTAGGATTTTGACCAAGATTAGAAATCAGTGCATCAGAGGGACAGCTCAGGTTGAGTGTTTTGGAGACAAAGTTAGAGGTGACTCTAAGATAGTTTGGACATGTACAGAGGAGGGATAGTGGATATACTGGACAAAGGATGTTGAAGATGAAGCTGCCAGGCAGGAGGAAAAGAGGAAGACCTCAGAGGAGGTTTGTGGATGTCATGAAGGAGAACATGCAGAGGGTTGGTGTGACAGAGCAGGATGCTAGGAATAGGGTGAGATGGAGGCAGACAGTCCACTATGGTGATCCCTGCAGTTAAAGCCAAAAGAAGTAGTTTAGGTGGAGGCTACTTTCTGTAAATGCTATGCTATGTATCATAATCATAAACACCTTTGTAAGCTTAGAAAAGCCTTGACAATGACTACTGTTAATCTCTAAAGAAGTCATATTGTACCAACTTATACCTGCATGTTGAAAAATAGCGCTTAAGTAGTACCCTGTGTGTGTAATCTCAGTGATAACTTTAGAGGACTGCTTTCTGGAAACAGAAATGAGGCTCCTGATAGATTGCAGAAACACTTTAATAGCCGTTTGACACAGAGACGTCAAATCCTGACAGCAACAGCAGCGCTGACTATTTCTCAAAGAAGCATGTTTCCTATAAACCGCTGCTAGAAAGGCACAAAGTGTGGATACTCACACATCAAAAACAGCCTTTTCCTGCCAGAGTAAACACTCAGCTGCCAGCAGCGTAACATTAGTAGGTCTTCACTGATGTTACGGTGTGTGTGTGTGTGTGTGTGTGTGTGTGTGTGTGTGTGTGTGTGTGTGTGTGTGTGTGTGTGTGTGTGTGTGTGTGTGTGTGTGTGTGTTTTGTGGCAACCCTCCAGTAAACAGTGCTAATCCATGATGCTAATGCTGTGTATGCTTGTCAGTTGTTTTTGCTAATAGTCAAATATGTTTTTCTGTTTAAACTGTTTAAGTTCTTGTTTGGAAACTAAAGTGGAAATCAAAGAGCTGAACGAAACAAAATGAACATATTTATTGTTTTATTAATTAAATAGTCGAGACTCTTGCTTTCAGATGCTGAATGTGACAAAAAGTTTCCAGAAAAGCTGAAAATTGGAAGTGTACACAAAGACTGCCTCTGGTGCCTTTAGCCTAAATACTAATTAATGTCTTCGTGCCTGTTCCTTCTTCATAGCACGACAACAGCAAAATTATCAAAAGAATCTGATGGCACATCACTCAGTTTTTCTCTCTGTGTCAATATAAACAAGTTTTTTGAAGGGTTACCATAAATTTATTAATTCCAGCAGGACATGATGTGAGCTCCAATCCTGGGAAATTGCCTGATACTCTTCTTCACATCCATTTGTCAGATCGGTCAGGATATATCCGCAAGCTTCTTAGAAACCCACCTCTATCCCATCTCCAGATTTCCATGTTTGCATGCAGAAGGATCAAGAGTAGGGATGCGCCAATCCATTTTTATGCCTAATATCCCTACGGACACCTTAGCTTTGTGTATCTGCCATTAAAATAGTGATGTAATACCTAAGCAGTGTGACACAAACAGAAAACAAAGACTGTCTGCCTTCAAAGTGAAAGTTGGGTGTTTTGAAACATGCTGGTTGCACCAACAAAGAACGCCGTTCAGTGACGGTGAACACTTTAGTTCTGGTGTGCCGCACTTTTCCAAGTTCAGTAGCTAGTTGGCAAGTGTTTGCACACAGGATGTTTTTTTTCTTGCAAACTAATGGCAACCAGAACGATCTTCCAGCATCCAAAGCAGATGGAAATATGCAGCAATATGAATATGAAGCACTTCTGGACAGGAACGGCAAACCTTCTAGGAAAAGTGTTTATGAGACTTGAAATATGACGGAGAAAACTGTCTGCGCGTTCTTTAATATCACATCTCCAGAGCAGAGTGACTTATAATTTTTTCCTGACATTTCAAATGTAAGAAATTTAAGAAAATAGCATGTGCACTATGATGCATTCAGACATAGAAGGTGACCCCGATTTGTGCAGTCTGCAGCATAAATAGTGTGTTTCTTGATGCTTCAGTGGTCAGTTTCTCCTTTAGCTCATAGAGGATTTTAAATAAAATTGTTTCCTTTTACTTTCTTTCTTGCTCACTGTTCCATTTCATTGTTTTTATCCCTCTTGCCTCTTACTTTTCCCTCCCACTCCATCATTTCCTCCTATACTGTTCATTTTCTTGCATTTTTCCTGTCGCTGGTCTCCCTCTGCTCCTCCCACTCCTCCATTTCCCTCTTTTTAATTGTTTTCCTGACCTCTTTTTGTTTCTCTTTCACCCTCCTCTGTTTCCTTTTTTTACCCACCTGTCTCATCTCTCCATCAGGACCTGGAGGAGCGTCTCCGCCACCATCACCATGCAGAGCTGCAGTCTCTCAGAGAGGCTCACCGCCAGAGCATCGAGACGCTCAAACAGCAGTCAGAACAGGAGCTTCAAACACTCCGCTTTGAACTGGAGGATGAGGGCAAAGCCATGTTAGGTAAAGTGTGTGTGTGTGTGTTTGGTTGCTCTGTCTTTGTGTGTGGGTGCATACATAAAAACAGATTAACCCACCCATGAATTTTAAGTATATTTTGCCTTGATTGGAGAGTTTTTAGTCAGAGTCTGCACTGATTTTTCAGTTTGAGCTGAAACTATAGAAAGAACAGAAGAATGTTTAAGTAGAACCGACAAGTATAAACACAAATATGAATATATTTGTGTTTAAACTTGTAGGTTGAATATGAGACTATTGGCAGGACTTCAATTCAGCCATGAGATCCTCCCCCCTGTCTCGCTCTGTTTTCACACTGCCACATTAAGTGCTATACCAGACTATATACAGCCTTAAGTGGAAGTCATTTATGAAACCCTCAAACACACCCTGTGGCAGCTGATTTGTGTCTACATAAAGGAGACTTCACACACCTATGAATATGGATTCCTGGTGGTTATTTCAGAAAAATCCAAATGGAAAAAATGCAGCAGGGGCTAAACAGATTCATGTATTTCAGAAGAAAGTCTTGAGTGAAAGAAGATACTGGCAGTGAAGGACTTAAAGGGAAAATTAGGGCTGCCACATTTATTGGGGCTAATATTTTATCCTCTAATATGTAACAATTATTTTTCAAAAAATATATATTTTAAACTGGATTTCTCTGAAATGTAAATGCATTGTGAGCTTTAGTTTGGCAAAAGGACCCAACACGTGTACAATGTCACAGGGTCGGTGTCTCTAGTGAGATTACCAACTCCCGGTGCAACTCTCTCCTCCGGTCCCAGCGACCTCCTGATAACGGGAGAGCCTAATAAGCCAATCAGCCCCAGCTGCCCTCCCAGCCTCCCGGGCATTGGCCCCTGAACCCACTGCACCACGCCTCCTCTGCAGCCGCAGACCACACAGTGTTGTTTTGGCATCCCCCAATTTTTGTAACCTGACCCCAGTCTGCAGGCAAAAGTGTGCGACAGGGTCCATCTGTACTAGTGCATCTACAATAATATGAAAGTCCAGGAAAAAGTTAGTTGTTTCAGGATTTATACTTTCATGTATTCTCCATTTATTAAATATTTATACATTTTGATTTGGTTTTGGCTTAAAGCTCATGAAAAAAACGCACAAATCCATCATAAGTTTTATCGTAACATTTTCTCATTTTTATCAAAAAAGGATTCAAAATACAAAACTGTCCAATTTCTGAAGTGAGCTGGCTGACGAATGGAGCACAGACAGCACTGTGAGCAAGTCCAACTGGAAAAAGAAATCAGCATCTCTGTAAAGGACGTGAGCAGATGAAGCATAAAATCATGCAGTATTTATACTGTTTAAATTTTTATTTACTCAAACTTCAAATGAAATAATGAAATAATTTAAGATATTTTAAGATTTTCATTAGCTCTAAGCCATAATAATCAAAATGAAAACAAAGAAAGTATTAATTTATTCATTTTAAATGTATAAATCTGTATAGAATATATAAAAGTTTACCCGTTTAAATTAAAAAGTGAAAAAAAATGAAGATTTTCACAGTATTTTAGTTTTGTGAGATATACTTGTACAGGCCTCTCTGTGATACATCAGCACAGCTCAGGGATTCCCAGCTGGTGCAGACGGAGAACAGTTGGAAAAGATGAGGTCACATTATCACACATTTGAGCCAGTTTTGTTTGTGAGGACACAAATCTGTAACTTTCCAGCTCCCTGGCAACGTTCTGTTAATGTCAGAACGTGTTGGACTATAGCAGCTGGTAACCTGGTCCGTTCACCATTAGTGAGTCTTGGTCATGTTTACTGCCTGCTCCACGCTCTGTTCAGACGGCTCATTCCCCCGAACCTCATGGAGTTTTTCCAACTAGTGGAAACACATCGGAAGTGAAAAAGGACGGCTGTGGGAGATATCTGTTTCAATAAAACACTCAGAATTTGGTCCGAGGGAAAGTCATGCAGTAGAATGATGGGTGATCATTTTTGCCTGCTCGCTCACAGTTTGTGTTTTGTCCTGTTTGTCGGTTGTCGTCTCTTTTCAATTAACCATCCCCATCGATTGTGGCAGTTAACCACCCCTCCTCCAGCCCGGGTCTGATCTCATTCTGTCAAAAGACAGTCTTTCCTCCCCACTGCAGAACAACATTAAAGCGCATTTAGATAGCTGGTCTTGCACAGCGGTGCTATAGAAATGGCATTTCTGTGAATAATAGCTGTAATTTCAGAACGCAAGACATATGGATGTTTTTTACATGACTGTAGACAGACATTCTTTCATCACAGACTACATTATTACATTTCTCTGTCTTACGTTAATGTTGCTATTTGACAGGAGAAACATCTGGTCTTTATTATTTTCTCATTATAATGCAGTGTAGGGACAACAGAGTAAAATGAAACATCAACAAGGATCTAAAGTCTAACAAAATCATATAAGCACATAAGTGAAGTAAATTCTCAACCTCACCAAATATTTGGTGCCGACAAACCAGTACTGTGCTGTGATAAATGGTCTTCCATTACCCTCTATGTCATGGTCCTGACACTGGCAGGCTCCAGCGATAATATTATTTTATTACCTGTTCCTCCTTATATCTCTTACCTTTTTTTCTATCGTATCCTCATACGTGTGTATTCGCATGTTCTGTTTCTTTCTGTTTGCCCGTCTTCTGACTGGTTTTGAACTGCAGAGAGAAATCATGTGCAGTTCGTGACTTTGTTCTTCTTTTGTCTTTCAAAGCTAATAGCAGTGTGTTCCCTCACCATGCTTCTCTAAGCCATTAGACTGTTTGCAATAAAAGGTGTTCATTGAAGTGAGGATTAAAGGCCACTCGGGTAAAGGCAGCAGAGGCATTCTCTTTATGGGCAAAGTTAGGGGAAAAAAAAGTAATGTAGTAAGAATGCCTTTGGATGTAATGAGCTCTTTTTGCAAATAGACAAAAGGCTGAAAGGAGCTTTCTGAGTAAGTCTTGCGTGCCCGGTGACACTGAATCTGAAATATGCAGACTAGCTTTGCTTCATCATGTGCGTTATGCTCTGTGCAAATGAAATGTGACCTCCTGACATTTGTGTATTCGATCATATTTTTCCATCAGCCTCTCTGCGATCGGAGCTGAACCACATCCACGCGTCAGCCATCGAACACCTGAGACAAACCCACCAGCACGAGTCAGCCGCCGCCAAGGCCGAGCTGGAGAAGACGATCGAGAATAACCGGACACAGGTACTGTGAGACTTACTGAAGACGGGCTGGCTTATCACAACAGCATTTCCAACCACATTCATTTCCACCGCCACCACACCACCACGAGCAACAAAGCTATGTGATGAATGGGCATCCAGTGAAGGATGAATCCTCAAAACACTTTACCATATTCTCTCTCTTCCATGGCCACAGTGAAGATTAGACGCACACAGTATTACATTCTCCTGTCATACACACCCGGCTTGACTTATGTGCACCGGTGAGCCATTTAATTTGGATCAAAGCCACAGGCTGCTGATATTTTTATGGATTTTTCTTTATTTCACCAAGTTTTTAAATTAGCCCGAGGTTACATCGAGGTGATTAGTCATATAATTGATTACTTGAGCAACAAAAAAATAATTCAGGACAAGCTGGATCAATGTTAAAAGTGCTTAAAAAATAAGGAGCTTTTCAAGAGGAAATGTTGACTATGCACCAGCTCCAGCTTTACCTATTGACTCAAAAATGAGCAATTTAAAGGTGTCGCCTTGATTTGTGGAAGCTTTTTATTTTTATTTTTTTGTATATACTAAATTTTTACAGCCCAAGAAAGTGTTCATGTCCAAAGCAAATGGATACTGTTAGCGCTGAAGAATTCAGCCTCGGTTAAGCTCATTGGTCTGTTTGCAAACAGTGACGTCGCCTCAGCTCCGTACCACTTATACCAGCACTGAGGGAGGAAATAGTCCCCACATTACGATAAGTGTCTCCACTCAGACACAGTCTGCACATCAGCGCTGGTATAAGAGGAGAAAAAAGTAGCAAGTCTTTTTCTTTTCAGACTTTTGCAACATCGCCCTCTGTATATGATGTCGCTTTTTTCATCTGGCACAGTTTGCATGGTGAGGATAAATGGGCCATAAAGAAGTGCCAAAAGTTGCACTTCCTCAAATGAGCACTTGACACACAGGTCTTTATAGTCTCCTTTATGGAAACTTTATTGCAGTAAAACATGTTTTATAGACTGGTTTTTGTCTCGATTGTTAATTTCCCACTTCATAGAGATATCGAGTCTGTTAACTAGACCTAACTAACTAGCAGACATCTGTATGTCTGTGTGAAGCAGGTTATCGTTAACTCTGTAATCCACCATCATGTCAAAATATGGACGCTTCTTCTTCCAACACACCAACGTGGTGGTGGCCAAAATGCAAAACTCAAGGCTTCAGAACAGGACTTCATTAATCAGCTGGTGAAGCCGTGATTGATCAGCCACCATATCCATCTTCAGTATACAGCTCATGCTCAAATACAAAATCAGTGATAAAACATTCAGACACTAATCCAGTAATCTAGGTCGCACAGTCCTCTAAAACCAAAATTACTTTCAAAGAAATCAAAATCAAAGAAATTCAGTGGGATGGAGTCAGTGTTAAATGATGCTACCAGCATCATATACCACCTGCTCACAAGCACACACACCACACTGCAGGCAGCCCTCTGAGCACCACTTGTAAATCTTTCTAATTACGCCCAGCACAGTGAGTTCCATTCTCATCACCTTATGATACAGATGTTCTAGCAGAGACACACAGCTGGTTCTCTTTAATACTGCCACTATGCACCCCCTAAATGCACACGTGCACACACCCCACCTTTACTCCCTCTTTAGTCACAAAGAGAACAGGAGGGCAATTAAAGCTAATAGGCACACGTTACAGTCTCAACTACCTGCCAGTCAAGCAGTGATGTTTGAATTGTGCTTCAGCTGGAAATGTACGGCATGACTTCAGAGATAAGCGGAACCCCCTCTTAAACCTGTGCCGTAACCGCCCATCTAACCTGATACACACCTCCCAAGAAATGTAACTAGTGTTCAGTCAACACAGCCACTATGACATCATCAACCTGTTAGTGAGGATCTGTCTTAAAGCCTCAAACTGTTTTCACTCTGGTAATTTGAAACTGAATGTGACAAGCGAGGGGTGGTCAACTAGCAGTCAGCTATGAGGTAAAGCAAACCCTCCTTTATTCTTGTTTTTGACCACAATGTGGACCATGATTTGAAAAATTATCATCATATTTTATTTAAAAAGATTCAAAATGAATGACTGAAAAAGTAGCATGTTTTCTGATGTCATGGATTACAGGAGACAAGGGTCAGTTTCTCGTAGATTTCTACATCACTGTGTTCTGCCTTTTTTCTTGCATCTGAAGATTTATTTATTTATTATTTGGTCCTCTGAGATCCATAAAGACATCCAAGTTATGAAGAAGTTGATTTGCTGCTCACAAAGCGATGTACATAGCTGCTCAATATTTTCTTTTCCTGAGGAAACACCCACTGGACGAGTTTCATTGGATGGAAGGTTGGATCCACAGGGGGCAAATAAATATTTGTCGGCCCATTTTTTTTCTTGATATTTTTCTTGTTTTATGTCGAATGCGTTACCAACTCCCCGCAAGTCATCTCTCTAGTGTTTTTGTTTTGTAGATGAACTGAGCAATGAAATTAATAATGCCAGAGAATGCCCATTCCTGAATATAAATTACAATTAGACACAAAGTCTGACATTCATACTTTCCTACATAGTAGTAGGATAATAATCTAATTTACATTGGTAACTGTTTAACAAGAAAAAAGTAAAAAGCCATTTTTGCAGCCATTTTTGAAAAGAGAAAGACCTCTTCCTCTTTATCACCTCTGCAAACTCTTTAAACAATCATCAGATTTAAACCCAGAGACTTGATTACCGCGGGAGCATCGAGCCACACAAGTATGTTTTCACAGTTAGCAAGCTGTTGCTACCTGTTAACCATGTAAAGTCATGTGGAAAGAAGCAGCTTTAGTTACTAGTAGATCCATACTTTCCGTGGAAGATATCGACTTCCACCACTCACCAACCTGTCAGGAAATAACACACTTTTCTCTGGTGACTGGGTTACTGTTGGTTGCTAGGGGTTCTCTGGGCCTGCTTGAATGGGGCTTTAGTAATGGACATTTCTGTCCATGCTGTAGGTCTTGGGATTTAATAATGTTAAAAGTCTGCCTTTAAACATTTTGTTTTACATTTAAATTCAACATCAGTGGGAGTCTGTGTTTACAATAATTCCTTGTTTACTTTGCTGAGGCATTAATGGAACATAAACTAAAACTTCCTGAGTTGAGTCAATAGAGCGGAGGAGCTCAGTGGCAGGCGGGCGTCACGCTGTGTTAAATAATGCTTTTGTACCTCCAATTACTTAACAGATGGGGAGGGAGAGGCTGATGGAGTGCAGAGGTGTGTGCAGGTCTTTGTGTGCACAGTGTCATCTATCCTTGTCTAGATATTTATCATGTTTGATCTAACAGTCTTGTCTGAAGAATTACCCCTCCATCAGTATCTCTTGACTTTTAATAACTATTCCGGTCCACTTTGATTGTATTGTTGCATTCATGATGATGCTCTAGCACACATGAGAACATTTGTTTTCTTCCTCATTGTTAGATTTAAAGCATCTTCAGAGAACCGTTGTTTCCTTTTATCGCTCGTATTATTTTTCTCCCCGCTTTGGTTCTGTTCTCATGGAGCCATGGTTTTTGGAGCAATGTGTTCTTAACAGTTTGGTAGAATTTTATATGAAGTGGTTAACTGAGATTGTGACAGGCAGAAAAGTGGCATATTTCCCATATTAGTGTTGGCAGCCCTGGATAAACATGATGACAGCCAGCATATTTTACAGCAACAGTATGAACCACCTTTGTCCCGCTGAAAGGAGGAATTAAAAGTGAAGGCTTTACTGTTAAAATTCACAGATACACTTATGAATAAGACAGTAAAGAACTCAAAACTAACAAAAAAGCACATTTAAAGGAATAACAAAGCAAATAACTCACACACTGTTTAGAAACTGGGGCACAGCATTGTTCCCCTGAGAATAAAAATATGTATTCATGGCAGCAGTTCATGGGATTTCATTGGCTAACTACTAATACCCATTGAAAAATAAAGTAGCTCAGGAAATCACCTAATTTACTGTAATGTCCTTTTTGATTATTATTTGACAAGTTTATTTTTTTAAGGAAAAGAAGGATAAAGAAGAACTAGGCAAAACAGAGAATGACAAAGCGATTTCATAATTTCCTTTACGTCGCTGTTCACATATTATGTCTGAGGTGTTTGAAAGAGAGGATAAAATTAGATTATAAAGAGAGAGACAGCAGATAAGCAGACAAAAAAAGATGATAGATCAACTCAGACAAGATGCAAAAGTAAATAAATCTCTCCCCCAAACGAGCCCAACACTGGGAATTTTATCTCGTCTTCCGCAGTTGTGAAATCAAAGGCTGATATCTGCTGTAATTGAAAGAGTATATTAAGTTATAATGTCCCATATCATTCGATAAATGCTCTTCCAATTAGCCTTTGTTTCTTTCTTTAATTCTGCCAGCTTTCTTTCCTAATTTCCCTTCATCTCCTGCTCCAACGCCAGCCAAGATTTGGATGAGATGAAGAGTAAAATGAGTAAATTGGTCATTAAAGACTCATCTGGCCGATCACCATTGTGCTTGATTGTACCGAAGGTTTTGGACTTAAAAAAAAACAACAGCCAATTACATTAAGTGAAAATGCAGATGGCGATGCAAATAGAAACAGTAGTTTGTGAATATGAAGCTATTATACAAGATTATGGCTTCTGGATATGTGAACACAGTCCTTGGCACAAATTGTTATAGTGCCAAGTTAAATT
Source organism: Simochromis diagramma (assembly GCF_900408965.1). Classification (NCBI taxonomy): domain Eukaryota; kingdom Metazoa; phylum Chordata; class Actinopteri; order Cichliformes; family Cichlidae; genus Simochromis; species Simochromis diagramma. The sequence goes on from NW_024387492.1 coordinate 19,219,872, forward strand.
AGATTTTTCACAGGGAGAGGAATCATTAGTAGACAATAACGTGACAGTGTTTAATCTAATTCTGATGGTGTTAAGTGGCACTCAACTGAGAGTCTTCAGATCACATCTTGCTTCTTCATTTAAGTCACCAAACGTAATGAAATGTTTGGCACGTGAGGCCCATTTCACCTCCCGGGAATTTCAGAGTTGAGTATGTTAATGACAATGACTTGAGAAAGGTTTCAGATCTCTTTCAGTGTTTCAGGCTCCTCTTAAAATGGATTCAGCTCATTTTTTTCTCCTCATCAGTCAACACAAAATGCTCCATGATGACAAATAAACTTTTTTGTAATCTTTAAAATCAACCTTTTATTAGATGAGATGCCAAAGTTCTAAGAACAAACACCAAGGAGACCAATGAGGACTAATCAGAGGAGTGGAAACACCTGGGAAACAAGGAACAGCCAAAACTAATCAAGGACAATGAGACAAAGGAAGCAGTCTCTTGTGTCTAAAACACATCAGAGACAAATAACAGTCAACATAAAACTGAAAGTTACTAAAATAGAAACACCCAAATGAGAGATGACAATTAAAAAAATAAATATATATATATGTGTGTGTATATATATATATGTGTGTGTGTGTGTGTGTGTGTGTGTATATATATATATATATATATATATATATATATATATATATATATGTATGTGTGTGTGTGTGTGTGTGTGTGTGTGTGTGTGTGTGTGTGTGTGAAACAGTGAAATAAGTAACATAATAAGGCGTCATTGTTTCTTTAAAGTTCACCTTTTACAGGCACAGATCAATTTACCATTTTCAGGCAAATCTGAGACGATATTCAGAGCTACAAAGAGGATAAATCGCAGCAACTGACCTTATGACTTTATCAGAGTAGCTATGCACTATTTAAAATAATCCTTTTCTATCTTATACCAGACATCAATGCACCCCCTCAGTTCATGCACTGTATATAAAAGAAATTTAAGCTCCCTATTAACAAACAACAGAAAGTGGAATACTTCTTAAAGTTTGCGAAGCTGTGAGTCATATGTTCCAATAATGGACTCGTAAATGCAGACAGGCTGCGTTGTTTTTTTTTGTTTTTTTTATGCCACTGTTTGGTTGAACCTACGCGTCGTTCACCGCACCCCTGCTGGGAAAATCACTTGCTCATTTTCTCACTTTCAAAATGCGGCAGAATCGAGCTGCTTCTTGTGTCAGTGTGGAGCTCAGAAGAAAAGAGCAGCTCGGCAGGCGGTCGTGAGTAATTTCAGTTGTTGGTCATGTTTACATGAAGTCATTCAGTAGTTTACAGCACTGTTGTATTATCAGAGCTCAGATGAATCTCGTCTCTCCCATAATGACTGAAATCTTGTTTTTGCCATACTCGTCAGTTAAATTACCTGGTTCAACAGCTTGAGTTCTCTACTGGATTTTATTAAGTTTTATTAAGTTGATTTTATTAAGTTGCTTTTATCAGTCATAAACAAACTGTTATGGCCCAAAAGAACTAATAGATCATTGTTTCTCCAAGTACACTGGCTGCAAAATGCAAGTAAGTTGACAAAATAAGAACCTTATTCAGCTTATTGTGGCACAGTTGGAAATCACTGTGTATCCTTAAATGAAAACCAGTGGAGGATTTAGATGTCTCTGTGGACAAAGTGACCAAACAAGGGCTGCCTATAATGTGCAAGCTAAAGGAACAGTCCTCTCCAGTGTTTGTTGTATATGCCTGCAAAGCTGTGGTAAGAAGAAACACTAAGGCTTTTAATTTGAAAGAGTTACAGGAAGTGTTAAGTTGTGTCCTGAGCCCAAATAAATGGAAGGCCAATGGAAAATCTGTGTAAAGTTTGGCGGAGGGGGTTTATGGTCTGGGCTTGTTTTTCAGGACTTTTGCTCTGCCCTTTAGTTCCAGTTAAAGGAACTGTTAATACTTCAGCTACCAAGAAACTTTGTACAACTTCATGCTCGCAACTGTGTGCAGCTCAGGTGGTAGAGCAGGTCACCTACTAACTGGAAGGTTGGTGGTTCAATCCCAGTCTGCATGCCAAATATCCTTAGGCAAGATACTAACCCCAGGTTGCTCTCCGATGCAGCCATCGGAATGTGAATGTGTATGTATGAATGGTAGTTAGATAGCACTAAAAAACTTAGAAAAGTGAATGGGTGTGGTGAATGAACAAGGTGTATAAAGCACTTTGAGTACTCAGAGTAGAAAAGTGCTATATAAGAACCAGTCCATTTACCATTTACTATCAATCAGATCAGAGAATGCAAACCAGGCCATCTCAGTGAACATCAACATCTGATCTCATAAATGCACTTCTAAAAGACTGGTCATCTTAAACTTTCTGGAAAGCCTTCCCAGAAGAGTTGGAGCTGTCATAGCTGCAAATGGTTGGCCGACATTAAGAATGGGATTTTAGTCAAGTTCATATGTGTGGGAAAGCTGAGCGAATACTTTTGGCACTGGTGTGCTGCTTGTTGTTCAAAGAATTTGCCAATCTAACATTTATTTCTGATCTATTTTAAGAGGGGTCACAGCTTAATACTGCCTTAACAGTATCATGCAGTGACTTTACCTGAGGAAACAAGTAAATTTACTTAAAGAGGACCTAATATGCTCCTTTCCACTTCTGTTTTTTTTCCTGAACTCTGCGAAAGTGGCTTTGTGCGATTCCCACTTCAAAATAACCCCTATTAATCGTATAGTGCTGCAACCTTTCGATTAATCCACTGTCTGAAATAAACAGCTTCTCTCCCTTTAAGCCAACTTTTGTCTGCAAACAGAAGGTTTAAACAGTTTGTGAGAAATACCAAACCTGCCTCTAATATAAGATGCTGCAAGTCTTCTGTTTTTGAGATAAATAGTCTCTGTTGCTTTTTGAGAAAATACAGTAAATACAACAGACTTATGTCAAAACATATGTTCAGTTTTTGATAAAAGCTGTAATTCGGCTCTGTGAGCTTCTTAAGGATGTGAAATTATGGACACATTGAAAAGGGTTTTGACAATTGAATCAAGACACATAAGCCAGATTATTTAAAGTCCTGCATAAATTTAGGACTTAAGATAAAATGCTGTTCAGTATATTCGTTAAGAGGCTTTGTTGCTATCTGCGTTGTGTGCACTGATGGATGATTGCTTCACCGTGGTAAAGCCATTTTTGTTCATTCAGCTGTGTTCAGCATTCACCTATTCATCTGAAAAGTTTCACCCTAATGGTGGATTTAAAAAATATTCTCAAGGTGTTAAACATGTTCGAAATAACCAACTTTAAAAAATTCTAAAGTTTAGTTTCCAAAATATTCTACCATATAGATAAGCTTTAAAATCAACATTACAAGCCTTATAGCTAAACCTTTATGTCCTTCATCTCTTCAGTGCTGATTTTTATTGTTTCTCTTTTCACAGGAACGCGAGCTGTTGGGCCGGATCTCCGAGTTGCAGGAGGAGGTGACGAGGAGGAAGAACCACATCGCTCAGCTGGACCACCAAATCCACACGCTCAACGAGAACATCAGCACCCTGACTAAAGAGCTGGAGCTGAAGGGCAAGGAGGTGCTCAAGATCCGCAGTGAAGCCAATCAGCAGATCCGGTATGACTCAGTGTTCATTGTGTAGCACTGAAGTGAAAACCTGCGGTCAAACTTTACTTCACAGGGAGGAAAAACGCGTTTTCTCAACACGTTCACAGCAAATTGGTTTCGCCTACCGCTCCAGAGTCTAACTAAACATTGTTTTCTTTTTGTCAACATTAAGTTACTGTTTGCTGCATTTACATTAGACTGCTTAATCCTCTACCTTTGTGACTGATCTCCTCTGAATATGACTCTTTTTTTCTTTTGTATCATGTTTCTGTGTGGCTGAAGAATGAATCGTTAAACTTGCACTTTGAGCAGTTCTCACACACAAATCTTTCAAAAACACAGAAAAGAAAAAAACAAAACTGCATCTTCACAGTGAAGCTTATCCTTTACTGTAACCTAGCAACCAAACTGCTGAATATTTTTCCTCGGGAATTCAGAGCGATGGTTGTTTGAGTGCCTTATTTTTCTTTCTTTTTGTGTCCGTTTTTGGCAGTAAGCAGTTACAGTGCATGGTTCAGATTCCATTTAGAATCTTCTGTTGAATCAATTTTGAGTTTGACTTTTAAAAATGAGGAATTTAGGTTTTGGTTGAAGCACAATCTGCAGAGCTGAGCGTGAAAGCAAAGCTGGCATGTGTTCACAATATTCATAATCAGTCTTAGAAGCTTGACATTTATGTTATGTGGGTTGGCATTTATTCATATTGTGGTTTTCTAGTCTTTCTTAGTACTCAAACCACTTCAGGCGCATTCATTAATACACCCACATATAACATACCTCAGACGCACAGACCTAGAGACCAGTCGAGTGTTTGCTGGATGTTGTAATGTGAAATCAATCACAAAGACAATTCTGCTTCAAAAACCTCCTTGCAGTTGATTTGGTCATTAGCTGTCTGCTGTGGTTACTGGTGGTTAGCATGGATGCCAACTACTAGCAGAAAGTTAGGTTTACCTTCGAAGAAAAAGTTAGATCTTACCACCGCAACTGACATGTGACAGTTGACGTTAAACCCCGAAGAAGAAGAAGCAGTGTCCGGTATCGCAGCTGTGTCCAAATTCTGGAAGCGCATCCTCTTGTGCCCGCATTTGTAGGCCGATTATGTTACAGCGACACGACGAAGACTGTCCAAATTCTAAGACTCCGACAAATGTGGCCAACAAATGTGCCCTTCCCCAGATTTGAAGGATTGGTTGCTTCAGGGCCCAACCTATCCCAGAATTCATAGCACGGCCCTGCTCAGTGTCCAACAGTGGCGGCAAACGTTTATTTTCTGGGTCACAAAATAAACATTTAACATATTTTCGGGCGAGAATGTAGCTGTGTAAACTTGAAATATCTGTTCAGTTTATCAAGACACCACATATTTTCAAAAGCGCTCCGACGTTTTCGGAGACGTCTGTTACCCACCAGCTTGATAGCGAGCCGGGGTTCAAGGCTTACTAGAGCCGGCGAGAACACCGGACTCCCGGCAAATCGTTTTCAAACTCACCGCCGTCTTTCGCTACTCAGGTTAAACATATATAAGTCACTTAGATAACTTAAAAATGTTATTGTTTGGCTTTTTTTAGTATTTTATTTGTTCCTGAGTAAATCGGTTTGGCTGAGATTAAAGTTATAGTTTTTACACAGCTGAATAAATGTCAAGCAGACAGCTGATTATCAGAAGTGTGAGATGCTGGAGAATATACTCCGGTGTCCTGTTATATTTTAGATAGCAAGGAGCAGATGGCTGAGTTTATTAAATTCCACGGAAACAATCTGCAAATTTCATTTACATTTAATAAACTATCATCTTGTCTTTATTTTTAGTTAGCACATACCTTAAACACTTAAAGCTGTAAGCTAATGATAGTTATATAAGAGCAGATGCATGCTGGTGCAATAAGCTGTACGTTTTACGTCCAATGGATACATGATCTGATTAGTGACTAATCGCAAAAATAATCGGTGACTAGTCGACTATCAAAATAATCGTTTGTGGCAGCCCTAGTCTCTAGGCATGTGTGGCTGGATCCTGACCTAACATGTTTGGTTTTGCTCTGTGACAGAAAGTTAGAGCACACAGGAAACCCTGCAAGTACAGGGAGAACATGCTGGACAGAGAAATGTCCAGAGTAGACCTGAACCGCCATCCTGCCTATTAATGTTTTCTGTTATGATGTGTTTGCACATTCTGCACATTTCGTAATGCATACATCTTTTGGTTAAATCTGCTTTATTTGAGGGCAATACCAGTTTTTGTGTTTTTGAAGTTTGGGGAAAGCCAAGCTAGATGTTGCTTTCTTCATGCTAATCTGAACTAACTGCAATTTTCAACTTCATAAGTAAGCAATAGAATGTCCTAATATATTCATATTAAAGAAGTAAATAAGCATATTTCCTAAAATGCTGATCTAGACTTTTAGCTCAGAGCAGTAAACAGCAACATTAAACAGTTTGTTTCTTGGGGAAAAAACTAAAGACGTCACATCTTATTTCTTTAATCCATGCAAAAAAAACCCATCTGAGATGATGCTGACTGTGGCATTTAAAGCAAAAAAAAAAGAAAAGCTGCCTTCCCGAAAATGTCACACTATTCCTTTAAAAACATTAGCACCACACTGTCAGTGACATTTCAGGATAGCTTTGGCGTGTACACGCTGTCGCCTAGAACACACAAAAACGCCCGCAGTGGGCCTGTCATCGGCACATGTGTCTGAATTTGAATTCTCTTATTATATTTGGATGACGATAGTTTCTGCAATCCCTCTCTGTCCGAGCCTGAGTGATGAAAATACACCAAAAGATAAAAGGGAGGAAAGAAAAGCCCGAAAGAAGCAAATCCTGCTCTTTAGTCTGCCTCTGTCTCTCGACCAGTGTCAGGAGCCCATTGATTAGAAGACATGAAGATTATTTTGGGTAATGCAAAATGTGGGCTATAATCGTGTTGTCCCTGCGGCATGGCATGAATTTTTAAAGTGCTATATGAGTAATGTGGTCCGGCTACTCATTAGCATCCATCACACTGTATTTTTAAATGCGCCCGTGGTGCATTATTATTATCTGTTAATTTGTGTGCCGCTTGCCTTTATATATGCACGTCATCGCTCTCTGCTGTCAGACCCATGCGCAGCCCATTTCTTCTCCTGTTACGTAACGCCCCGTCTGAATCCTGGTCACGGGGATAAAAATAGACTGATAAATAAATAAAGAGGAAGCAGAGAGCGGGAGATAAGACGTGCGCCCCTCGGGGAGAGTTGGCCCAGTCAGAATGAGAGGCAGACGGGCATCCATGTTTCTCCCTCCATCGTCCTCCTCGCTTTCATCAACTCGTTTTGTTTTGTTTTCTTATTCCCCTCATTTCATTATCCTCTTTTATCATCCTGCCCCTTGTCCAGGTCTTCAAATATTGCTGTGCGCATGTTTTGCAGTATTTTTTATTAAATATTCATACATGTCAGTTTCATTATGATTTTAAATTAATTATGTGTTTGTCATGAAATTATGTTCTAGGAATTCATTCCGTGCATCCGTCTCTGGATTTTCTTATCTCACTAACATTTCCCTGGAGCAATCCATTATGTTTTGCCCGTCCTGGGAGAAAAATACAAAGCGAGAGAGAGAGTCTGCAGGACCTGATTAAGTCTTAAAGTGCAACCTCACATATTAAAGAGTAAAAATAAATCTATTACCTCTGAGTTACAGCAAACAGCACTTTATCCCAGAGCTTAAATTGTGATCAAGCAAAGTGAAACATGATGTGATGTGAAACATGGGATATACTTAATATTTTTGTTAATTAAAAGTGAACAGTGCGATATAATGCAATTATAATTAATTGTTTTTTCGGTCATTATCATGATTCTTTTAATTGGCAACAGCTCTGAGGTGCTGTAGGGGCGCACCGATCTGATATTTGGGTTGGGTTTGAGTCAAAAAGCGGAATCACGTTAGACGGAGCTAAAATATTGCAAGTAATGTGTTTTTCATCACCGTTGGTGAGACTAAGCATCTATAATACCATTTAAAAAGTATCTGCGCTCTACCCTTCTTGGCACGTTTTCATGCTTCAGATCATCAAAGAAAATGTCTGTTTGTTCAGGTTATCTTTGTCTAATATTAAGACTTGTTTGATGATCTGAGACATGTAAGTGTTGACAAATATGCCAAAAAAACCTACAAAAACAGGAAGAGACAGTTACTTCCTCAGTGTGCTGTATCCCTGTAGACCAGAAACCAGAACTGTGTATGAGTTTAACACCTGCCACCCAGTCAGCATTGGCAGAGTCCTCCTATTCCTCCTATTTAGGTCATGGTTATTTGATGTCTATGGTGATGGTGGGCCAGTGGTTAGCACTCTCGAGCCACAGTATCTCTGGCACATCCCACCCGGACACTAAACATAGCCAGTGCAAACCCAAGTTATCAATACTGAGAGACAAGAAAACCACAAGTGCACTTATCTACATCCTATGTCTGCCAGCAAACAGCTAAACTTGTCTTGAACCTCTGCTGTGGCCACAGGATGTTGGCTCTTATGATTCAAAGGTCGACTGTTGATTCACTGTTTGCTGTTTCTACTACTGGCAAGTTTTCATACACCAGAAAATACTCTCTATTAAAATCGAATCCATGGAACACAACTGATAGTGGGAATTAAGTTAAGGTAAAATAATTTCAGAAGTTGCCAGAAAGTCCTGCAAAGCTGAAGCGGCTCCAGCTGCTCCTTAATGGCATCAGCAAGATTGTCCTTCATTTCTGATTGTCTGTAGCTTCAGGAGAATCCCGGCTGATGGGTTTTATATTTTAAATAGTACAAATGCAGATTTGGCTCCGTTCACATCGCCCGGTGCAAATTTGTGTCAGTTTGTCTCATTGCATAGACTCTGTGTTTAAGAAGGCAGTGTGAAAACTTCATCTCACATTTGGTGTGATGGCAGTATTTTAGTGAGTTGGACACTGCATGCAAAAAAATCTTAAATGCTATTTCAAATTGTCGGCTGACTCTTCTTCTCGTTCCTCAGGGCTCATGAGCAGGAGCTGACAAAGAGACACGAGCGGGAGCTAGCCGAGCTGAGCGCCGTCCACAGCAGGGAGACGCAGAACATGCTGTCAGATTTCAACAAAGCCCAGGAACTGCTCAAAGACAAGATCTCCGCCCTTCAGATACTGTATGTACACATTTTAAAAACTATATGCCTTTAAACAGCTGTACAGCTGCAGACGAGTAACACTTAACAGATTCTGAGTGCAGGTCAGCCTATTCATCGTAGATGATGTCATTCTGCGTTGCCAGGGTCAAGTGCGAGCATTAAAGTATATCCCACTATATCCTAATAAACAGACTGGGTGTCTCTGGGGAAAATAACAGTAGAGGCAACAGTCAGATCTCTTCTACAGATTTAACTTTGTTTTTTAGACAAATGCTCTTTTTCACATTTGGGGAGTCTTTAAAAAAAAAAGTGGGTTTCCTGTTTGTTCATGCAGTGCAGTCACTACTTCATAATGAGACACTTAAAGCATAGACTTCCTTTATTCCTTTTTGGCCAGGTGGAATGGAGTATAAAGTGTAACGAGTTATTTTCTTCCCAGCCAATCACATTGTGCGTGTCATAAATTTTAAATCACTGCGCTGAGCACAACAGTGCGTAACGAAACTGCCTAACCGTAAGCGGCGGCACCATGAGAGATTTACTGCAAGCTTCAAGCAATGAGTGCACCTGCAATATTTACCTGTGCTGCAGTCATCTGGAAATAATGTATTCAGTCTCCAAAACACAAACAGATCACAAAAAGAAATGATAATCCATGAATCAAAGGCTGGCAAAATAGAAACACAAACGCCAGCACAGTATAGCGCTCCGGATTACACGTGTAGAAGCTGTAATGTGCCTTTATCCACACTCTCACACTCTCACATCTGTATATGGAATCAATTTAATTAAGGAACAACGCCCAGACCTGTCTTGGAAGTATGAGACAGCTGATTCTAAATTAATGAAACTGTCATATAACAATGGATCTGTGCTGCCTGCACCGTCAGCACGTCTTCTTCACACAGACAGTAAATGTAAAGTCTGCTCTCTTCATCTAAACATCACTGTACATGAGCTGTTCAGTCCAAAAATAGAAACCTTCTATATATCTCCTGTGTCACCAATATCCTACCTGGAGTTTAAGGCTGAAGTCCAACTACACAAACAAATTTTTACAAAAAAATCATGACATGTCAACTCCATGAAATGTACTATTTCAAACATCCAAAAAAACACTTCCGAACTGTAAATCCCAAATATATTGAATCCTTTACGTATACTCAGCATGGCCTGTGTGTTGCTAGTGCCCCTGATATTGTAAAGCAGGGTCATACTGATGTAGATAAAGCCTTAAAGGGCCACGTCACAGAAAACAGAATGAAAACATGCAGAGTGCAAAATTATATTCTTCTAAGAGAAACCTGTTGTACAGACCTACAATGCCAATCTAACACACATGAACACTGGAAAGTGCCTCACTTGTTACCTTAAAGCTTGCAAAATAAAAATTCCACTGTTAGCTAAGTAGTTAGCATTGGCAGTGGTGACTTATTCTACTGTTAAAGGCTCTTTGATAGCCCCTCACTTTCTGCTACTTTGATATGATGGTGACATTTGAGGGCGAGAAATGGATGTTTCCTACTATATTTTATGAACATAAAGAGTACATCATCTGGGTCTTGAAGTGCCACCCATGTGGACCTACATATGCACTTAGCCAGTCCAATCAATGTGAAATCTATTCATGAAAAGCTCCAGGCCGTGTCTCAGATCCTGGTCTTCCATGCTAACATTGGCTGTTTTAATTCACCAGCTGAACTTTGCCACGATATCATCCACGGCAAATCAGATCTAGACCTGTTCACCTTGACTCAATCAAGTGGTGTTTTGATTCACCTTTTTCAGTGGTTTTGGAGTCAAAAGTGACCATATTTGCACCTTTAGATGTTAAAGAGACTGGTATATATTTAGGTATTCTGCTTAAATTGAGCATTCAAAACACAGCTACTTAGTGCTAAGTAAGAGACAAGCTAAGTAGACCATATTATTTCTCAGACACTATTAATTGTATGAAAAATGTTCCAAAAGGCTCCAACACCACAAACAGTCAAAAGGTTAAGATCAGTGAGCTTAATAAGTACCCCCCCACCCCCACCCCCATGGGACTTTTAACACACGAGTCTATGGGAATTAACTCCACTGGAGGAAGTCCTTTAAACCTGACATGAGCAAATTAACCCAAAAGCAATTTTAGTCCTACAGTGAATCATTCCTGTAATAAAATACAACTTGTAATCATTTCTAATCTATAAATTATATTGTATGGTGAGTGTCAAGGATTATCATCACACTGCTGCAGCTTTTCTGTTCTCCAATGTGAAACTAAAGAACTTCAGAGGGTGATTCACCACCAGATTCAACCCTGACAAACTGCAACTTCATCCAATTGAAGTCTCATAACATGAGGCATTCAGCTAAACTCTCTATACACTGAATAAAGTTGAGAATTCAAGCATGGTGATAAAACAAAAAGAAATATAAATTATTGCCTCCTTTAAAGCATAAATCCTCTGAGTCCTTAAGTATGCTGTAAATTAGAAGTTACTCAGTCGAAGAACTCTGAGCACAGATCAGAGTTGATGTATAGATGTGGATCAAAGACATTTAGACCGCCAAGAATTGATGAAAGGGGTTAAAGGACCTCATTAGTGGTAGGAAATGTGTGCGTGTGGTTTTTTTTTTTTTATTACTGCAGATGAAGAGGGAGAGTTGTATTACTGATGACATGCAGTGAAGATACTGTAGGCAAGAGAGGTCAAGTGAGATGTTGGGTGAATTGTAAGTGATGAATGTATGTATAGGAGGAAAATAAAAAAAAGAGGCTGAGGGGATGTGAGGAAGATAGATAACAGAGACTGAGATGTGGTATAAAAGCTAAAAGAGAAAACTGGAGAAGATGTTTAGAAGAGTGGGTGTAGAAATAAGGTGAATTTTAAGGTAATCTTCCTGTTGGTGGGCGATCTGTGATGTCACAGCATGAAGGAAAGAGATGAAACCGAATCTGTGAAGAGAAAGCAACACTGATAAAAAAAACAGGGAGATGAAAAATGAAAATTCATACTGTGTGTGTGTGTGTGTGTGTGTGTGTGTGTGTGTGTGTGTGTGTGTGTGTGTGTGTGTCCAGAGACCATCAGGAAACATGTAGCGAGCTAGCTCTACCCTTTAGAGTTGACCTCCTTTTACTCAGATTCTGCTGAGAGCACAGCGCCACCTGCTGGGTCACAGATGAACAGTGTGAATTCACCCGAATCACCCTGAATGGGCAGTTCTTGCATCCACCCTTCAACATTATCTTACATAACACACTGCACCCTTTTCCTTTAATCCAACAGTATCTGAACGCATGTGAAGCGTTACAGCAGCTGTCTGACATTTATCTCTTTTGTTACAGCGCAAGTCTGAATGCATGATGTCACATTGACAGATAGGCACATATAAGATTGTGACAGTGTGCATGTCTGTTGTGTATCTTTTTTAAATCAGTAAAAGAAATGATTGCTTTGACCTGCACAGCAACAACATGAGGAAAAAATAAGGTTGGCATTTCAGGCTCTTTCACAGACCCCCTTTGTGCCTTCAGAATTGCCTCAGTGCTTCATGGCATAGATCCAGCAGGATGCTGAAAACAGTCCTGAGAGATCTGAGTCCATATTGACATGATGGGATTGTACAGTTGCTGCTGGTTTGTCTGCTGAAGAAATCAGGGGAAAAAAACAGTTTGAGATGATTTGTGACATGGTGTGTTATCCTGTTGGAAGCAGGCATCAGAAGATGGGTACACTATGGTTATAGTGGGATGAACAAATATTCCCATTAAGCTGTGAAATTTAAACAATGTTCACTTGGTATTCATTGATACAAGGCAGGCAGGATCCATGCTTTCATATTGTTTATGCCATCCAAATGTTGTAGCAGAAATCGAGACTCAACAGACCAGGCAAGTTTTCTGTTCTTAGCTGACAGGAGTGCCACCCAGTCTGGGTGTAACGAGTGGTTGTTTGAGTTACTTTTACCTTCCTATCAAGCTAGAAGCATTCTGCTCATTGTCTTCTGACCTCTGACACCAACAAGGCATCTTCATCCAAAGAACTGGCGCTCACTGGATATTTTGTCTTTTTCAGACCATTCACTGCAAACCCTAGAGATGGTTGTATGGGAAAATCCCAGCAGATCAGCGCTTTCTGAAATACCAACAACCATGCCACAAACCCAAATCACCTTTCTTCGTCATTATGATGCTCAGTTTGAAGTTTAGGTTGAACTGAAAATGTGTACATGTCTAAATGCATTGAGTTGCTGCCATGTGATTGGCTGATTTGACGTTTTTGTTAACAAGCAATTGAACAGGTATGCAGGTGTAACAAAGTGGCCAGCGAGTGTACAACAATTCTGAAAATCAAGCTTTTCCCACATTTTTTTGGTCAGTATTGAGATCACAATTATTTAACAATATAATTCCAAAACTTTGGGGGAAAAAAGTGCATTCATTCGAAAAAAACATGTCTTACGAATTAAGTGTTTCCATGAACTAAACCTGCCACAGTCTCATGTGGCAAAAATTAAAGCAAGAAGTTAAGATCTTCTTAGTTTCTCTTTTATTTAAGATTAAATAATAGTTAATCAAAAACTTAAAAATGATGCCACAAAAGTCCATCCATCCATCCATCTTCATCCGCTTTATCCGAGGCCGGGTCGCGGGGGCAGCAGCCTAAGCAAAGAGGCCCAGACCTCCCTCTCCCCAGCCACCTCCTCCAGCTTATCCGGGGGAACACCAAGGCGTTCCCAGGCCAGCCGAGAGATATAATCTCTCCAGCGTGTCCTGGGTCTGCCCCGGGGCCTCCTCCCAGTGGGACATGCCTGGAACACCTCACCCAGGAGGCGCCCAGGGGGCATCCTTGTCAGATGCCCGAACCACCTCAGCTGGCTCCTTTCGATGTGGAGCAGCAGCTGCTCTACTCTGAGCCCCTCCCGGATGGCCGAACTTCTCACCCTATCTCTAAGGGAGAGGCCAGCCACCCTTCGGAGGAAGCTCATTTCTACCGCTTGTATCCGCGATCTCGTTCTTTCGGTCACTACCCACAGCTCGTGGCCATAGGTGAGGGTAGGGACGTAGATCGACCGGTAAATTGAGAGCTTCGCTTTTACACTCAGCTCCCTCTTCACCACGACGGACCGGTGCAGCGTCTGCATTACTGCAGCTGCAGCCCCATCTGTCGATCTCCATCTCCCTTCTCCCATCACTCGCGAACAAGACCCCGAGATACTTGAACTCCTCCACTTGGGGCAGGAACTCATCCCCGACCCGGAGTGGGCACTCCACCCTTTTCCGGCTGAGAACCATGGCCTCAGATTTGGAGGTGCTGATCCTCATTCCCGCTGCTTCACACTCGGCTGCGAACCGTTCCAGTGCGAGCTGGAGGCCCTCACCCGATGAAGCCAACAGAACCACATCATCCGCAAAAATCAGAGATGAGATTCTGAGGCCACCAAAGCGAAAGCCCTCCGCCACTTGGCTGCGCCTAGAAATCCTGTCCATAAAAATTATGAACAGAACCGGAGACAAAGGGCAGCCCTGGCGGAGCCCATCACCCACCGGGAACGAGTCCGACTTATTGCCGGCAATGCAAACCAAGCTCTTACAACGGTTGTATAGGGATCGAATGGCCCGTAGCAATGGGCCAGACACCCCATACTCCCGCAACACCTCCCACAGGACACCCCGAGGGACACGGTCGAATGCCTTCTCCAAGTCCACAAGACTTGTGGACTTGTGCCACAAAAGTGTTTTAGAAAATAATCCCATCTCAAGGCTTGACTTTAGTTGCATCACATTTCAGTGTCAGTTTTTTTGTGGTTTCTGCCTGTTGTTTTTTCTGATCCTAGAGATTAATGTGTTGAAATTTGTGATCAGTAGTTGTGTGTTGAGTTCAAATAAACTTTTTAGATTTTTTTTCTTTCTGAATCACACTCATTTTAGTCCATTTAAATCTATCTGAAATCAGACCCAGCCTTGCTTCTTAATGAACCCTTACCAAAGAGAAAAAACATGAAATCATCTACATCGTTATCAGGGCACAAGGTTTGTAGTCCATGCAGGACATTTAGGTTACAGATGTATTCTAGGCTGTTTTTTGTTTTTTGTTATTATGGTAAGAATTTTACTTTAATAAAGTCAGGAAAACTTCCTGATTTGCTGTCTTCACTTGAGTCCCTAAAGATGCATTTCTAGGGCTTTCCTCTGAGATAATCCACTTTCTGTCATCTAATTAAGTACAGCATAGATTTATCTTAACAAGCTGTGTCCCTTCCTAATTAATCACTGTGATGACGCGACAGCTTTACCCTCCTTCTAAATATCCCCTGAAATTGCTGCACTGTTTAGTTTTCATGAATATTTCAGTGTTTTGCTCTCTGCCTGTGCGCCTTGTTGCTCGGTCCTCTGGGAGTTTAAAAGCTCGCCTGTGGGTTTTTTGTTTTTATGAAGTTAGGATTTTTCAGTTTGTAGTCATGTTTACAGTCATATTAGCAGCCTTCCAGCTGAGGTCGTACATCATGACTGGAAAACTTCACAAAGGGAGGGGACTCAATTCCAGGACACCAGGAAGAAGAGTACAATCTAGATCTTTAGTCCAAAACTTAGGTCCAAAGTAGTAGTATTGCAAAGACTATGTAAAGTTACAGAGTGTTATCTGCTGAGATGCATAATGTGTAAAAGTTGCCAACACTCTGCTGACTCAAACACTGCAGTGCTCCAAATCTTCTCTGGGATTAACATCAGCACAAAAACTGTATGCCAGGCGCTTCATGGCATGGTTTCCATGGATGAGCAGATCCTGTAGATGTAATATGTAAGTGGCCCTGCACTTTTGTCCACATACTGTATATACTGGGGACTGACTTGTTAAATAAACACAGGTAGTGTATTAAAAGAAAAAGAAAGAAAGAAAGAAAAGATTACTAAATAAAAATGAGACCAAAAGAATCCAGAACCATGATAGCGGCACCATAAGCATAATTACTGTCTAACACTTCAACACCAGTTCTCAAATTAACACATATTAAACTGTATGTAAATATCACAGAGGTTTTGCTTTCTGCAACATTAGCAATGCAATATTGAAAAAGACTCCAAGGATCCTGCAGAAAAACCCCTGCAAGTCTCAAAACACCAATTTCTTCTCAAAGAGAAAACAAATTTTGTTGCTGCACGACCAAACAAATCAAACTGCTCCTTTAAAGATCAAGCTGTCTCTGGCTGCCGTAGATAAAACTCTGCCTCCTATAAAGTCTTTATAGAGAAAATATCAAGCATACAGTATGAAAGCTGCTTAATGTGACCTTTTGGATCTTTCCTTCATTTCTCTTTTAGCCTTCTTTTCTATTTTTAACGTTTTCTTTGATGAGTGCTTCTTTATATCTCCATATTCTATCATAAATGCACAGTGGGTTTTCGAAATGACTCTACAGTTTCTCATTCATTTTTCTCACGACACTTTTGTATTTGTATGTCTTGGTGTATATTATTGTACTTACAAAGTTTAAACCAACTAGGGAAAAATGTTCACTTAATGAGTAGTTTGTGTCTGCAACCACACAGCTGAAACTATTCAGAGTTAACACTGTGCACATGGACCAGTGCAACAACATGAGTGGGTCATGCATTTGTTCGTTCAGCTGCTGATGTGGTGTGAGTAGCATGAATGTGGTGTGTCAACAGCGGCTATGAGAGAAAAGGTCAAGACATGATAAGAAGGTGGCAAAGATAACAGAAACCCTCCTGACCATTTCTCATTTCTGTTTTTGGGACATTTGAAGTCCTGAAACCTCCGACTGTTGCTGAGAGATTCTAAGTCATCATCTTATCACAGACTTCACCTTCACCAAGAAGATGAAGCACCTCCAGAAAATCCACATGAACACTGTTTTGCAGGTTTGCTGGTGACATATTGGAGCAGTCGTGGCTGTCCAGCGTCTCTTATCAGCTTAACCATGCAGCGGATTTTCTCCCTGCAGGTTGTCATGATGTTTTGTATGTGTGTTTGTCCGTAAGCTGGAAACCGTCTGTCCGTGTGATCTGAAACAAATCTGAAAATGAGATAAATGCCACTGGTGGCACAGCGCTCCCTTGCTTTTCCTGTGGGTGTGACTGAGGGTCCTTCTGCTCAGCGAAGGGTTGCTGATGCTGTGGTACTCAGGCACAAAATAGCTGGTCACTAAACACTTGGCCTCAGTGTGCTCCTGCTCAGAGGAAGAGCTGTTTTAGCACCAACTCAGTCTGCTTGAACAAAGATAAAGATATATATATATATGAGAGAGAGAGAGAGAGAGAGAGAGAGAGAGAGAGAGAGAGAGATATCAGTTATTAACAGTAAAAAAGGATCCAACTTGAATTTTTCTTAAATAAAGATTAGCACAATAACATCAGCTATATTTTGCCTAACAAAAAAAAAAAGGCGAGCATAGACGTGACCCTGTGAGGCCCACATATCTCTAAAGACGTTGTTAATTAGCTAAGGCAAAGCAAGTTTCATATCTCATTGAATACAACTTGACTTTAATTTTTTAAATGATAATTGCCATTAAAGCCAAAAAAAGAAGATAATGGGTGTGCTGTAGGGTGAGGTTATGTCCTTTCTCTGCCCCTTGCTCGTAGCATCCAGTTTCAAAACACAAAGACTGCAACAGCCTCAAGCTCCTTTCCTTCATTTTTTTACTTTCGTGTTCAGAATTTACTCTAGATCCCTAAAGTGATTATTGCACTAAGCACTTGAACAATACAAAGCAGCAACCAGAATTTAGTTTGGTTCATACTGTAGATATTCTCCTACTTGAGCTGCAGAAAATGTTTGGCAAACAGGAAAAAAAATGATGAATCGCCTGTCTGATAAACTCAAAAGTACCAGCACAACAGCAGAGCTAATATCTGACGAAAGTGCAGATCAGCTTTTATCAGCATCACTTGGATGAGCTCCACTGGCTGTTCCACTCCAATGCCAGATTTTCTTTGGAGTGACTGCAATTTATCTAGAAGAGAAGCTGGCCTAAAGAAAGCAGTCACTACTGCCATTTTATTTTTTTTTATTTTTTTGTTACGTTAAATACTTAAAAGCTCAAATTTAGCTCTTAAAAGATGGGTGCTTGATTTATTTTCCTCCAACCCATCAATATATAAAATGTGAAGCTTCACTAAAATGAAAAAAATCATGTTATGAAAAATGGACTGAAGAGACTCATAACCTGAGTTAACTCAGAAGACACCTCATGAGGTTCTTGAAACAGTCCAAAATGCAAAAGCCACAACACAACAGACCTGAGTCTGAATATATGAGGGTATAAGACAGACGCTGGGACAAAGACTAATTTAAGAACTATAAACAATGGGAAGACACCACTGACTGTATAGAAAAGGGGCAATTAGGAGGAGGGAAAACACCTGGGAAACAAGGACAGCTGAAACTGATCAAGAACAATAAACAACGAAAATAAAAGACAAAACACAAGAGACAACAGAGTACTAAAATGAAACTGGAGGTAGCGCACGGGGGGGGGGGACAGAGATGTAGACTTAACAAGAAAGAAAAGGACATGGGGGAGTCTAAAACCAATTAAGTATACTTGGTACTCAGCATGTAAACACAATAAAAAAAAAAGACTAAAAACCCTAAAAAATAACCTGAAATACAAAATTTTAAGAACTATAAACAAGATACAGGAGAAAAATCCAGGGGAATTTGTACTGTGTTAATGTAACAAGTTTTTAAGTTCACTGTCAAATAATAATAAAAAGTATTACCAAAACTAGAAACATGCTTGCAGCTAAACATGAAAAGAAGTCGTGTTTGATCAAAAAGACCTGTTTTCATTTCCTAAAACGCCTCACATAAAAGTTTCTGTAACTGAGCTTTGATGGTTTCATTTTCCTGTTATTGTTTCTTTTGCTTAAGTTCTTTTTTCTTTCTTTCCTAATTTAAATTTATGAGGGTGTCATGTCATAATTCTTGTGACCAGAAAAAAAAAACATATTCTGAAAATATGTTGATTTATTAGCAACCCAGTACACAGTAACTGCAACTGAGTGCATCGCTGTTTAATTATGAGACTGGCATAATGACTTGTATCACGGCATGTTTCTTTTATGTTTACTTGAGTTTTGTGCGCAAAATAAAATTTTAGTTTATCACAGCTTAAAAAAATAACTAATTTAAGCCAACAGTACAACATATGACTGCTTGCTTGAGCGTGTCACTCGCTTATTGCACTGCGCTCTTTAGCGTGCAGAAGGGAAAACGTCACCAGACGTTAAATTAATCAGAGCTTTTACACAACGTGTTGATTTCTCTAAAGGCCAGTGTGAAAATAAATCCATTATAACGTTTTTGAAAGTTCTCCTAAGTTACAGAATCAAAACATTCTCCACAGGGACTGCACAGGGCGGGGAAGAAAGGAAGGACAATTACTGTTTTATTGATTAAAGTGTAATGAAAAAGGAAATCGCCTTTTGATACACACTTTTAATTTTCTCAACTCTTAAATGCTTCCATCTTGTAAACATACACTATAAAGTGCCAGATCAAATGTTCCTGCTTTGAATCTTTCCCTGCTAATGTTTGATGTCACATATTTAATATGTGGAAGAAACTCACACAGTTTGTTGGATCAAACTGTGCATTGACGTGTTGCTTGATTTTTAGATTTGTATAATTTTGTTTTAGCCTAGACTGTGGGAGGATATTTATGGTCTTATGTCTTTTTTTTTCTTTATCTCACAGGTTGGAAGGAACAGAGGATAAGTTCAGGAACAGAGAGAGTCGTCCTGAGGATCTGCAGCTCATCGCCGAGCTCAAAGATATGGTTTCTGAGAGAGAAACTCTAGTCAAAAAACTGGTGGTAGGTATTGAGGTAAAGTCTCAACCATAAGAAGCTATAGCTATAAACATGAAGAGGAAAATGCATCCTCCCTTATTTGTTTGCACACTGAACAAAAATGATGAGTAATGCTTTCCAGATCTTATCTGATTTATAGAGAAAGCATGGATAGTGTTATCCAGACCCACAAAATATATGTTTAACCCTCCTGAAAACTCTAGGCTAAACATTTGAAGAAACCCAACAAAAAAAAATGTTAGCTGTAAAATTAAAAATCGCTCAGGTTGTGCTGATTTTCACAAGTTACTTTTCTAATAACACTGATTTTATACTCGTTTTTATACTATATTACTATATTTTATCTTATATTTGAGACTAAAGTGAAACACCACATGGTTTTACTACAGAACCAGCTTTGAAGTCATCTTTTGAAGCTGTTTGGAAACGGCCAGCGCATTTTAAATAATAATTAAATGACGTCCATAGCACTAATCATCTGTCTGTCAATTCTGGCCACAGGCTAGCTAATCAAAGAACCAAGAGAACACCAAAAGAGAAAAACAAGCCAGAGTGTGAGGAGCATTGAAAGCAAGCATTTAGCAAAGAACTTGTCTTACAATCAAAAAAAAAAGCACTTGGTTCGTCCAATTCTAAATGCTTTCACACTTAGCTTTGACCTTTTCAGTCAGTAGTTCAGACACACAGCGTCAGATTAATTTAGTAAAGGGTGGCTAACATTAGCAGTGCTAACACCAGCGTCTTGCAGGTTACCGTTGACATGCCTGTGCAGAATCTGGGTACATTTTGCTCTGGTCGAGTAGTTATACCATGTAGTGACTGTGGCTGGGTGTTTAACATCTTATAAAATCTAACAGTTAATTGCCTTTGAATATGAACTTAATTATGAGTAAGTAGTTTAATCAAGCAGTATTTGCACTCATGACTGTCGAGGGCAGCGACATGTATTCGACTAGTCATACACACCCCTAAGCTTAATAACTCATTACTCACAGAGTTTGACATGTTAAAAATAATGTACGGGTGAGGAGTCCTTCATAAAATGAACAGTCGGTAAATATTTGACTTAAAGAGAAGGTGCTAATTAGAATAGTGCAGGACCCAAGACAGAATCCTGAGGAACACCACAAAGTTGTTTCTCAATAAGAGTCCAAAACCTCATGTGACAATTTAAATGTTTAAAAATAAAATAAAAGATTTCAACTTGTCCAAACTTGGAAACATGCTAAATATATTCACATGTTGGTATTCAGAACTGCTACCCTCAGAAATATGTTGGAATTAGTCTTTATTTAAACGCTGCATCACAATTTTCAGCACCATTGTCAGGCTTAGTTTCTCTCTTTCGGACAGTTTGAGACCTAATCTACTTCAGTTCATTAACATTGTGAGATTCATTGTTTTTGTCTGACACTCAGTGGTACTGAGGTGGTGATTTTTATTAATCAGGTTACATTTTTCATGCTGAGGCACTATTGCTGTCTGAGTCAGCTGTGGAGTTGTCTCTGACAGTTTGGAGCGCTTGGGAAGTGAAAAGTTTATGCTAAAGTGCATAAAAGGTACCTCACAGGTGCAAAATTCTGATGGGCAGAAGAGTTTGGTTGTGAGAATTGCTGTTTTTAAGCAGTTTTCACAAAGACATGAAACTGTAGTGTCAAGTTTGTGTGCCACTCGGAAATGTTGCCAGACAGAGCTCATTAAATGTGTGATTTTCAGTCACTCTACACTCCCCTGAGTCCTCCGCAGCCTAACTGGCTGTCAGCTAACACGATTTTCTCCTCCAGGACGATAAAAAGTTCTACCAGCTGGAACTCGTCAACAGGGAGACCAACTTCAACAAAGTGTTCACCGCCAGTCCTAATGTGGGAGTTATCAACCCGCTCATTAAGGTAGGCCCTAATATCCTGTAACACACCACACACAGGGGCACTCTGATAAGCCTGCTCCATTATTTTACTACATAGCAAAGATGATATCCACTCCAAGTCATTTCATGTACATCCGTGCTGATCAACCAACACCATCAGTGCTGAGGTTTTAAAAAGGTACCACAGTAAATCATTTTAAGTAATACCTGTTAAGAATTACACCATTTTTGAGGTGACCGTCGTCCTTTAGCAAAGTTTACAGAGCAAGACATGAAGTTGTTTTACAGCAAAGAAAGGATCACGATGTTCCAGTAAAACTTTCAGAGTTTATGAGAGACAGCAGAAGGACAAGGGGAGAAAAAATCAATTTTATCACATTTATTCTTTTCTGTAAAATGAAGGTCGTCAAGGATGGAGAAACGGACAGGAAACGGCATGAGGAACAGGAACTGTGGTGTTTCTTTCATTTCTAGATAATAGCACAGACTGAGGAGTGAGGGGGAGGCTGTCCAAGGTCTACATACCAAGATCTTGTTTGTTTGCAGCAGCTGAACCAAAGTGTCACAGTTCATATAGATTTCAATGCACCATAAAAACACCACAAAAGGAAAGGGCCTTTGGTTTTAATGAATGCAGTCAAATAAAATCAGGAAGTTTGACTGCAATAAAATTATTTTCTCTTATTACCTTTAATTAAATAAATGCTGTTTCCTGTTAGTCGCTGTGGCTCAATGTAATTATATAACTAGAGAATTTAAACCTAAAGCCAAAAGGACAATGGTGCTTTTCTGAAGCATTGATTTTGTGATCTGTTTAAAGCTGCTGAAAACAAACATTTCTGTTCTTTAAAGCACTTCTCAAAAAATCAGTATATAGGATGTTGGTTTAGCGAAATAACCAGATAAGCAAAAGCAAGCATTAATTTAGATACCAGACTCCCCCGCCCCCAATGTTACACAATATATTGCAACAAAAGGAAAAGCTCTGTATACTATATAAGGATAATTAAATGGCACATTTTTAGAAATCATATAAATAACATTTATTTCTATTTTAATATTTGATAACTGAAACAATTTAATTTAGACCTTTCCCTCAGCTTGTGTAAAAAGGTTCAATAAATACCTTAAAGTCAATTGTTTATTAGAGACTTGGTTTTTCTTTCCTTCCTGTCACACCGGCATCGTATTTTCTCTTTTTACTGGATTTATGACGACCATCTTGTAGTTGTCAAGGGTGTGGTCAGAGGGGGGGCATGGGGTGGCACAGGCCCCACTAAAAATACAATTAACTCCACTGGATGAAAGTATGGATGGGACCAGTGGTTCAAATATAGCATGGTGCATTTACTCAAGCACTGTACTGAAGTTCAGCTTAATGTACTACATCTGCTTCAGTAATGCATCTTTGTGATGATGCCAAAAATCACTCCTAGTGTTTTCTAATCCAGACTGTATACTGAATATATTTCAGATCAAATATTCTGATTTTCTGTGGGCCCTTTGTTCTTGGTGTCCCGTGTGATAACACTCCCAGACATATCCCTGTTGGTGGTTGCCGTGGTGATTTAAATCAATTAGTGCTTCTACAATAAGAATAGCAGCTCATTTTTTTCTTTGACCGATGTCTAAAGAAGCTCCTTTGAAATTAATACCCTCTTTTCTTTGTTACATTGCATTAAGAATTAAATTGATATTTTAAAGTAAATAGTGTGCCGACCTTTTCCTTTTGTGGCAAAAAAGTACAAAAGAGCAGAAAATTAAAAGGTTTAGAACAAGATTGACATTCTCATGCAGGACTTCATAGCTCGTAGCAGGAAACAGGTTCAGAAGATGTTTCTGGTTAACAGAATGTCTCATTGTCATGTGTGTCTGAGCTGAATGGTTCCCACTGCATGATTTAACTGTTGACACGATCTCAGGTACAACTTTGACCTGTGACGCGTTGTTTTCTTTGCAAACCCTTTCT
The DNA here is from genome assembly GCF_900408965.1 of Simochromis diagramma. Lineage (NCBI taxonomy): Eukaryota > Metazoa > Chordata > Actinopteri > Cichliformes > Cichlidae > Simochromis > Simochromis diagramma. The sequence continues at coordinate 19,243,264 of NW_024387492.1, forward strand.
CTGATCATGTCTTTGTGTGTATAAATGTGCCACCCGATTCGACTGGTCTTCTTTTCTTCAGCCTTCCTTTGCTTTCAAAGCCATTTGTTAGTGTGAGATGTTTCCCGCTTTTACACATCTCTTCTCATCTGAACTTTCATTCTGCTCAGAGTGACTGGTGCTTTAAGACTGTGACTGAGCAATGCCGGTCTTCAGACTGATCCATTCACTCTGCTTCGATCAGCATTTGAATATTATTAAGTTAGCACGCTGCTCTTTCCTGTCTCTCATTGGCTGGACTGTTACAGCTTCCAGAGCTCTCCCTGTACTCCATTTGCCCTTTTTATCCTTTCATTACTTCCTAAGTTTTTATTATTATTTTGTTTTAAACTTCCCTTTTGCTCCTTTTTGACCCCCGTGCCCCTCCTTTTTCTTTTTTTTTTCTTTTTTTTTTTTCTCCTGTGTAGCAAAAGAGAAAGAATGAGAAAACAGCAGCCAGCAGATTGAGCAGCTCTCCTAATGTCAGGGCTCTGGAGGGAGCAGGTATGGGCATGGGCTTGGTGGGTACAGGGAGCGGCCAGCCCCCACAACCACCACCCCCCCCCCCAACCCCGCCCAGTCGCCTAGAGCCTATCCCCAACTCCCCCCTCCATCACCTTGAGCTCAACTCCAACAAACCTCTTGCCCCGCTGACCCCTCCCACCGAACCCAAGAAATTCATGAGGTGAGACCTTTTCAGCCCCGACTAACAGCAGCGCATTAATTATCCAATCACAGGCCTCAGAAGCACTTTTACTGAAGTGAGTCGTGGCCAGAGGTAAACATTCAAATATATAATATCTTTATTTTAGATTTTAAAACAAACAACAGAACTTGGTTCTTCTCTACAGATGTTTTGTTTTGTTTTATTATACTCATTCTTTCTTGCCAAGTGTGGCACTTTCATAAACCATAAGAAGCATGAAATCATTGTCAGCTATAGCTGCAGATTCTAAAAAAAGAAGCTTTCAGAAGCTCTGTGCTGTGATCAACTGTTCGCTGATTCCCAACCTTGTTGATTGCTGGTGCCATGTTGAGCTTTCCCCTCTTTGCAGTTTGTTGACAGTTGTAGAAGCAAGATGTGGAACCTGAGTTTAAGACAAAAAAGGCAGAAAAACGCTGCTTGTTTTTAGATCATTACTTTGGTTTTTTGGCTTAAATATCAGCTGTTGCTACTTGATTTTCTCAGTTTTTGTTATAGTTTAATCAAAATAACACACTGGTTAAACTGCCAGGTGTTGCTTCCACTTGACTCAGTTTGGAACAAGATTAAAATATATGTATTTAGCAGGTGCTAGAGCTGCAACAAAATTACAGTCATCAGATAATCAGGCAGTTATTTTAAAGATTTGGTGTTAGGTGATTGGTGGATACTATGGTATTCTCCAGATACAGTGATGTTAGATTGTTTAAATGCAAAGACATTAAAGGTGACACAGAAAAACAAACTCAACCAAGGTTTAGTCAACATATTATAATTTTTTCCTTGGAAATGAATAAAACCTTTCTATTCACAACAGCTGTATAACCTTGAGGAGGTGCTTTATATTCCAAGGCAAAGGCCCTAAAATATTAAATTGAAATCCTCAACAATGAGACAGTCCCATACTATAAAAAATCATTAGGAAGTAGAACCAGGCATCGTATACATGTTTCAGACATTCAGGGTCAACTGGCATTATAGTACATAGTATTAACTGATGAGATAAAAACTGCTGCATGGCTCATTGCATTCAAGGTGTTATGGTGTTACATTAAGCGGTCACTCCCAACTCCAACCAAGGGGGTGTTTTAATCCAAATCTTGTTTCACTAATGCTGTCCCTAGCAAAGTACTATCTAGAGCCACATCAGGTTTTATCGTCCTGATGGAGTGCTTGAGTGAGATTTATGTTATACTGCAGGTTGGAAGCTAGCATAAAGCTCTTACACTTTTCTGCGATAAATTCATCCCAAATAGAAAAAGGACTGTTAGAGACAACTGAGAGAGTCAGGCAAGGGCTATTTTTTTGAAAAACCAAGTTTAATCCTACTACTTTAAACCACTGGGGGAAAAAAAACAATAGAAAAAACTGTTTAATGCATGGTTGATGTAAAGTTTTTGGCTTTTAAAGTAACCAGGGCTACTTTTTAAAAGCTAATTTTAAGCTAATAAGCTAACAGACATGCTACTGTTTGCAGCTTACAGTAGAGCAAACCAGGTTCAATCAAATCCTCACCACTTTGTTTTTCTTGATTTAGATTTTTAAGTGGAAATAATGTCCAAACTATTTAACTATGGATTGTAGATAGTTTTACATCAAAGACATCTAGAGCCTAAACGTCTGGAGTACCCTAAGTCATATAAACGCTAAGCTATGACTACAGTTTGGTCATTTCATACTTTTTGGTGATAATAACAGTTAATAGTTTTTGATAATAGCCTCTCTCCTCGGGGTTAGGGTTTGGCGAACAGTTAATCAAAAAGACTTGTAGATGATTTTCTGCCTCCTTTCAGGGCCTGAGGTTTTTACTGTTTATATCACAAACCAGCTGACCCTGAGTCGACATTAAAGGACACGACTGCTTTCTGCTGCAGCACGTTTGAACTCAGAGGCATTGGCAGCTCTTTAAATAGAAGTGAATAATATGGAAAGGGCAACATAAACACAAGAGTCCCGTGTGCGACTGAAGCTTCAAAGAATGGCCTTGGAATGCAAAAGGGGCATGTTTTTACTTTTGATTTCTTTTCTTTCCCATCAGTCCGAACATGTTGCTGTCTGAACTGTGTGCATGCTGAATGTTTTTTTTTTTTTTTGGTTTTTTGGTTTTGTTTTCTCTTCTTTTCAGTTCAGGACGTTTACACTACCCGTTGTTATTATCCACTGTGTCTTTTTTGCCGTTGTTTTGTGTCACACTGTGACGTTTCTTTCTTCATCCTCACCATCATCTAAATTTCAGCATGTTGCACTTTTACTCGACTCGAAATGGGCTCGACCGTTTTTGTAAAAAGTAAATAAACGTTTTTTTTAATGCAGACTTGTATCGAAGTAGATATTGTCTTTTGCTATTATGGACCGTCTCCCTCTGTGTGTGGTGGTGTCTTATTTTGATCCTGCTCTACTCTACGCTCCAGTAAACGCTGCTTTGGTGGCTGTGACGAACTGTGTGAACTGATATGATGATAAATTATGTAACATGCTTCTCACATGAATACATGCAGTGTGTATGCGTTTGAGGGGTGGCGGGATGGGGGGGGGGGGGGGGGGGGTGTAGTTGCATGTAGGTTTACAGCATGTGTGTGAGTGAGTAGTTTCTTTCCTTTGTGCTGCATGTTGTACTGCTGAGTAAGACGCAGTGGCTGCTTTGCAAAAGCTTGGGACAAACCTCTGTTGATTTAAAATGCTTGCACAAGCACACACACACTCATTATTATTCCTCATTGCCAGAGCTGTACCCTAACACACATTCTAACATGCACAACAAAGTAAGGCGATGACAGTATGAGGTCAGGTGTTAGAGGCTTTGAAATGTTTTCAGACTATATTAAACAATTTATCTCTGCTCTCACTCTTCACACTCTTTGTTCTTAACAAACAGTTTGAGTGATGGTAAACATTTTCCTTACACTTGAGCGATTTGCTATGCTGGCCTCTTTAAATCAATAAGTCGTTAAGTGTTTAACCCTGATAAACGTTATTCAAATCGACTTCAGTTTGTATAGAAGAAGTAAGTAAGACATCACAGCAGTAAAGAGTAGTTATTAGACTGCAGCTTGCACCCGTTTTGGCTGAAGGCGATATCTTTGTGCCTACAAACATCCAGAACATTCATAACAAAGATCTGTTTATTAGGAAAATATAGAATGCAATATGTATAACAGCCTGTTAATGGTGTTAAATTGGGTATGTTTAAGTCCCAGACTAATCCTAATCTAATCCTAATTTCAAGATGACTAACTCAAAGTTACGTATTTTAGGTTAATGACCCCAAATTTTGGGGTATGGACAGCAAAAACCCCAAACAAATAAAATAAAAACGAGCTTCATAGACGCGTATCAGACAGACAACAAGAAAGTCAGGAGTAAGCTGCATATAAATGTAGGAGAATTAGAGGGATTAGAAACAGTTGAGGAATAAGAAACAGCTGAAAGGAATCAAGACAATCATGTCGACAGGAACTAAAGAGAAAAACACCAGAAGAAAAAACAAAATATCAAGTATCATGTACCAAAAACACAATAATACAAATCAAAATCTGAAATAAAAAATTCTGCAACAATAATAATCCTCATTTACCAGAGCCAACGAGACGCCAAGCCAGTTCAATGACTCTCTAAAACAAGGCATTTTAGACCCCTCCCCCTTTAAGGCCCGCTTTCTTCTCACTGGCTGCCCCTCAAAAACAGAAAGTTTAAACAGAACGTGGGTGCAGCTTCTGTGCTCACAGCCAGATTTGACCATATTAGTAATCTGTTGACATCATACAGATTCAAGAATAGGAAAAAAAAGATAGCTGAATGAACCTTTAGAGCAGACTGAAGTCTCAGCTTTTGGCTCTCACATAAGCTGATCTTATTATCTTTATAAAAATAAAGATAAGCTGTCTTCAGGTAGCTGTTCTAACGTGTGCATTTACTCATAAAGTCCTGGGATTCTTTAAAGCTGTTTAAAAGGCCTAAAATATCATAGAATATTAAAAGGTCATGGCCAGCAATGTCACCTTACAGCAAGACCCTGAACTGGATAAGTGGAACAAAATGGATGGATGGATCGTAAAAAGTATAGTAAAAAAAAATTATATTTTAAATTAAATAGTTTTGATATAAACATATAGATAAGTAAACAAAGTGCAAACAATGCAAATTGAAATAATCTACATCAGCGGTCCCCAACCTTTTTTGCGCCACGCACCGGTTTATGCCCGACAATATTTTCACGGACCGGCCTTTAAGGTGTCGCGGATAAATACAACAAAATAAAACTAGTGAAAAGACCCAGGAAAACCGAGTAAACGATAAAAACGATAACAAAATAACGCTGAAAACCGATAAAAACCCTGAAAACCATACATTTCACACCTGAGCCTCAACTCTCGCGGCCCGGTACCAAACGACTCACGGACCGGTACCGGTCCGAGGCCCGGGGGTTGGGGACCACTGATCTACATGATTGAAATGTACAACTGAAAGACCAAATCTTAAACACTTGAGCTGCAGATGATATGACTGCACCTTGATCCCTTAAAAATAAGGTAGGCAGGTGAAGTGCACACATTTGTAAAAGCCTGCTGAGTTTCTAGCCCCTGTTTCCCCCTCAATGTCCAGTATTTGTGCAAATGCAAAGAGAGGCCACATCCTCTCTCTGCTGTCACGTATAATGGATAGACTCCCTCCTTCAATCTGATACGCTCCTCTCGCTCTTCTTACTTCTTCCTCTGACCTTGATTCATCTTCTCATGCTCTGCCAATCTCTTTTCATCTCCTCTCCATCGTATTTCCTGCCCTGCTCCTGCAAGTCATCCAGCTTCTCTGCTCACGGTTTCATACCACCACATTTCACCTCTCTTTTCTCCTTTTCTTCTTGCGAACAGAAAGCTGCACTTCCTGCATCAAAGCTTCCTGAAAATTATCTTTAAAATCCTCTGATCGCCTCGTGATTCTGTCAGTCAGTGCACACACTGAGAATACAGACTCTGAGGGTGTTTAATATGAGATGACCGTGAGCACAAATTATACATTAACATGAATATTTTATGAATTTGTGGTAAAACAGAACGCCTTGAGTCTGCACTGTGACTGTGCGCAGCATAAACAAGATTCATTAGGCTAAGCAAATATAAGGGAGGTCTTTTTGGGAGAAAGTAAAATAACAAAAAAATACCCTCGTAAAATTTTAGCATCGCCCCGGGGTTATGGGACTGTTTGTTTAAGAAGTAGCCCATTAAGAAACAGAAGTGGCTCCGATAGGTGTTTGTTTTTAATAGATGCACACACTAATTAGTTCAAACTTTGGGGAACGGTGTGTTTCCCCTCTGAGGACGTGAGTCAGGAAGGAACTGCAGCTTGATTAGATCATATAAATTCCAGCCGCGATTGGCATTCTCCTGGAAAAGTATAGACTTTAAATCATTGGATAATGCCAATTTAAACTAATTTAGTGTTATAGAGTTACCTGCTGAGGAAACTAACCTCTTAAAGTATTTTAACACACATATACTCACCAAGCTCAGCCCATCAGTGCTCTTTTAAAACGTGACAAAGACAATATAAAAGATGCACAAAGCTTAAGAATCTGAAAAGTTGAGCTTAATCCCCAAGTTGTGCTTCAGCGGGAATCCTACACCAAAACCTGCCCCTCATTAAAAAAAAAAGCTATTAAACATCAAATCGACGCAACCCACAGCTTGTGATTGGCCTGTTCAGTCCCATCGGTTCATTTTGTGCATTTCTGGCTACTGTTTTGCAGCAGTTTTGAATTTATCGGTGAGAGAGTAACAAAAAATAAATAGTATAAAGAATAATTCAATGTTAAGGTCATACTGGAAAGGATGTTAACCTTGTTTTGTGAACTGTGGTCAATATTAGAGTCAGAGGAGGCTTTTTAATCACAATGATTAATAAGCATTAGCGTAAACAACTTTAGGCTTCTTTAATAGGACTTTACTAGCCAATGGGTGATGCCACAGTGGCTACACCCATCCTAATGTGAACACAGCCGTAGGATTAAAATGCATCGCAGGGCGGTAGAAACATTGGAAGTGCTTCAGAGACACAAAAATAGGGAGAAGCAAATGTTGTGACATTTTCATAGAAAGTGCATTACATGACAGTTTGTGCGTTTCACAGACAGTTACCCTGTCACTTCTAGGGTTAGATTTTCCTTCTTAATGGTCCATCACAATCTCGTGTTCACAAAGCAACACAAAGGGTGCTTTGGGCTTTTTATTTTTTGTTAAACTCAAATACTTCCAAAGAATTCAGAATTTAACGTCTACACCATATCTTGCATAAACACTCATCCACACAATTACTAATATTATAGATGCAGAGCTGTGTCCAAACTCCTGTGTGAAACTTTGATTTCAAGACAAAAAATGTATCTTTTAAAAAACAAAGGCTTCAGAGCTTTGAATCTGATTTTTCAGCTTCACTGAAGAGAGGCTGCTCAGCTGAATCTGTACTTCCCTTTAAGATGCGGAAGAAAACAGAGACACACAAAAACCTCCAATTCAGTCCAATAGCTGTTTGAAGTTTAAAAGTATTACAGTTTCAGAATGTAGTTTTAACTTTGGTGCCTAATTTTCAAATATGGTGTAGTAGCCATACAATAACAGGCAGTGAAGTGGGGAAGCATCACGTTTAAAAGCAGCCCACTTACCGTTAAACGTCAAAGGAAAGGCTCTGAAATTTTACAGTTAACTCAAACCTCCAAAATTTGTGAGGATATGTGATGAGAGTGAAATGTGCAGAGCGATATCTCAAAGAGGTTTTGTTCTATGGGTTTTTTTCATCCAGACAAGCATGAATAGGTAAAAAAGAAAAGATGCAAAAGCCATTTTCATTTCTCGTTATTTGCTTCCGGTGACTTCTGACTCCTTCTCCAGACTTTCTGAAGGTTTTTTAAAGTTTTCTTTAAACATTTTCAAAAAATGTTTTTTGTTTGTTACTGACCTATGAATCATTCAAGCATAAAAAACCATCAACTCAGAATCAGAATCAGAAACTTTATTGTCATTGTCACGAGAACAACGAAATTAAGAATGGTCCCCGATCATTGCATCATCCCTAGCAATATCAAAATATAAATAAAACAATAAAATTCAATAAATAAAAAAAAAACTCAAGAGATAAACCAGTGTGTGCACATGACAAGCAAAGAACCCATTTTAAATTGTGTCTTTAGACACTTTGTTACTAGTAGCCTGTCACTAAAATACATAATTGTTCCCTTTCTTTATATTTCTTTTAATGAATCTATAAAATGCCCAAAAAATAACACTTTGCCAAACATTACAAAATTTCATTTTGCACCAACAAGGTGATTCTCAAAAAGTTGTGAGCTAAAAACTTGGCATTTTTCAGCATAATGTGCAGTGTGACCTTAGAAAAGTTCAAATAGTAGACGTGGCAAGCCTCAACATTTGTTTACTGCAGATGCACGGGATCTAAATATCATCTTCTTAAAAATAGAGGGAAAAAATACAACAGAGACCTGACACAGGATCTAACAGATGAACCTGGCTCTGCATTTATCCATCCACTGCTTTTCAAAGCAGTGGAAGTGTGGTTGAGATGAAGCTATTCCTGAGGAAGGGAAACTGAGAAAAAAGCCTGGGGTGTATGCCAAATTACACGGAGCTGGACTGATCAGAGGTAACGAGTCAGAGGTAGAACAGTGAGTGTCTACAGCCATCCGTAAAACATGGAAGCTCCGTCGTGGTTTGGAGATCTTTTCAAAAGTGATAGAATTATAACACAGAAACGTACCATCAGATTTTTATCCACCATTCAGTACCACCTGGTCCTGCTACTAAGCTTCTGATTGGCAACAGCTTCAGTTTTAAGCATGACAGTGATCCCACTGCAGTCAAAGCAGTCCTGGATAGAACAACATAATGAACTCTATCGGTCATGGACTGGCCTCCCCGGAGCCCAGATCTCTACATTATTGAAGCATCTAAAGGCAAATAACATCCAAAAAATAGCTTTTAAGGTCTATCAGAAAATCTTATTCAGACAGGATGAAATTGTTCCATTTTTGTAACTATTTTCAGCTGTTTTGAGGCTCTAGTGATGATTAACTGCAGCAGCATCGTGATTTGATGATTTGAGGAGTCAAATTAAACCGTTCTCATGGTGATGAGGGACGGCGCTGCTACAGCCATGTGTTTTTAACAGTTTTGCTAAACAGGGAATACTCTTTAAAAGATCAATTCACTTCAAAGGACTGTGTGAACTTCACTAAACCTTTACTTAGAGATAAAACATTGCTCGTGGTTACTTTCCAAAGGCTGCACAGGAGAGTAGTCATTCAATCAGCTGTAATGGAGAGTGGAGAAGGACAAACACTGGCGTGGCTCATCTTGAATCTTGTGGTTATGTTGCCCCCTGTGGACAGAAAAGAAAATTACACATTCAAACGCTCAGATTTCAAACTTAAATCACACAAAAACACCAGTGGAGTGTGGAAAAAGGTCAAAACTCCAGTTACATTTTCTCAAAGCATCAAAGGTAGACACACAAACAGCTAAATTAAAAGTAATATTAATGATTATTGATTCATGATAGTAAAGAAGTTTAGCTGGTCTGTCTGAGGAGAAACAGAATTCCCCCTTATCTTTCTGTCTAAATAATTTTATCTTCTAAAAGCAAACATTTAAACGACAATCTGCCACTGCAGTGAAAATAACACACATAAAAACACACGTAGTATTGGACACAGCAGGAGAAGTCAGGATCAGGCAACACAACAACCAATAGGAAGGAGGGAATGTGGTAGTTAAAGAACTGACTGAACTCATCTGTTACATCACTGGTTACAATGAAGACATGTGCACAGGTGGGCATCCCGTTACATGTAGGGTTAGATCGGCTTTGGTAATGCTCCGTCTCTAGCTCATGTTCACAAACTAACACAGAGGCTGCTTTGGGCTATTTATTGTAATAGTTAGGAAAATACGTCCAAAATTAACATCTACACCGTGTCTCGCATGAACCTCCACAAAACCACACAGTCACTGATGTTTTAGATGCAGAGCTCAGTTTGATTTATTTCAGTATTTAGACCGGACGAAGTACTAAAACAAACATCTTCCACACAGTTGTTAATGTGTGTCCCCCCGCTCTTTCTGCATGTTAATATCAACAGAGTGTGAATGTTTGTTTTTGATTTTGGAGGCAAAAAAGGAAAAAAGTTTTTAGCTTTGGATCAGATTGTGGAGCTTCACTGGAGGAAGGCCGCTCAGCTGAACCTATATTTTCCTGAGAGATGAAAGCATTAGAGCATCATTTTCTTTTCAATCAGAAAGTCGTCATTTGAGGCTAAAGTTGGATTATTATAAAAACACATCGACTTTTAAGATTCTTCGGTGTGAAAAAATCTGAGAGCGTTAAAGTGAAGCTTGTGCTTTTCACCCCTTTATGTTTAAGACTAAACGAGCTGAGCGATCAGCCTCTCACTTCTCTTTCCTTAACTTTCTGTTTGTGTGTGTCCGTCCTGAAGCCCTCCTGAAACAAAGGACTCTGCCATCGACTCCCCGGACGCTCAGCGCCAGGAGTGGTTCGCCCAATACTTTTCCTTTTGATCGACCACAGACCTGCAAACACAACGATTCAGCATGTCAACCGAACTTTTAAAAAAAAAGAAAAAGAAAAAGAAAAAACCTGATGAAAAAAAACAAACAAAAAACTGGAAAAAATCTTCAAACTATTTGTTATTTATCGTCATTGATCGGTTCGGGGATCAATCCATTTTGGAATCAGTCGACCGAAACTGTAAATCCTGGTTTGAGAATCGCTTCTCCTCGACGTGTCGATCAAGCGCACAGAACCTGATGTCGCTGATTTCCACTTCTGGGAGAAACGCCACGATTTTCCACTTCCTGCCGTTGACCGAGACCAAAGTGAATTGAACCCGACCGCGACATCAAATGTCATCGCTCCGATCTGATTTGATTGTTTGATTCTCTCTGATTGTTTCACTGTGGAGGAGTTTCTCTCGTAGTACAGTGACAATGATCATCCGTATGTTTGATGTTTATTTCATTCCTTTACTCTTCGACTTATTTTGCAGTTTCTTGGAACTAGAATAAAATATGAGTGGTGCATTTTCATGCTGCTAATTGCCATTGTTGGACTACAGTAAGAACTATATATAAAGAATTATACGGTAGGTAATTGTGCTCTCTTTGTACGTGGGCCCCACTGCATACAGCATCTTAGACTAGGAGGGCTGATCTAAGACCAGTTCGCCTCCTCATTTATGGTGACATTAACTTCGGACCTGATCCTAGATCAGTTACACTTCTCTGGCGTGCTCCGTGAATACAGGCTCTGATTTTAGGACGGCACCATCATGGCGAGTTTGTTACAGCTGCATAGAAGTTTCAGCCGATTTTGGTAGAATATTAAAACCTGTTTGTATGGTCGTCTGTCTCAACACAGATATAATGATGTCTCACCAATTTTAAAATCAAAAATAGCATATTTTATATTTATATTATAATGTGTATGCTTAATAAATTATTATTGTGACATTTACTGGCGTTTGCTTGTCTTTTTTTTAATGAACTGGTGGTTTGTGTTTTTTTTTTTTCCATTATTGAAGTTAACTTATTTTGTTATGAGGTATAAAAAAATAAAAAATAAAACAAAAGCTTTTAGTTTTTGTTGAATTAATACAGGAGTGAGGGGAAACAGATGGAAAAGCAGAGGAAGAGACGGTACTCTAAATACACAGGGCTGATTGGGGTGAAAGGAAGAGACGCGAGGTGTCGAGGCAGCGAGTTATAAAGCGAATGAGACATCCTCAGTTCAGAGCTTCATTTTAACGACATGTCAGTTCAATGTGACGTGCGGAACGACTGCTTCATTAAGAGCTTGTGCTGCACTGGGGCAGAAGGTTTGCGCATCTTAAATAACTCACTATGAACAACACAGCTGTCAACAACACACCCGCGAGTGTTTATCCTGCTCCTCCTGGAGCCCACCCTCACACCCTTACACTGTCCTCCAAAGCCTAGACACAGATTTATCCTAACATGTATGCATTGTGTTGTTTGGTCAACACAACACACTCCCTCATGCTGGGGGCAGGACTCTACAGACAAATACTTTTCAGTAGAAATTAAAAGTAGACGTAAAGGTTGTCTTGAACACTGTTGTGCTCACTGGAGATATGAGATCACATCATCAGCAGAGCAGCTTTATGGGCTTTATGATGAGGCTGTTCATCAAAAATATCCCAACAGGCAGTAGAAGTAGCTACTGTCCTCCTGTGCTCTCAAATCTACTTAGTTATTTAAAATCATTTATTACTTAAACATGTTTCTATGAATTTTGTTTTTGGCAGCTTGAATTTCTGCTAAATTGATCAAATCACAGGAGGCTTTACTATTTACAGAAGTAATTGACACAATTTAGGTAAGCTCATCTGCAGACAGTTGTATATGCATTTGAAATTTGATGGACAAATAAATGGGATAAGGTGAAGGAAGAACACATTCTTATATGTATACAGATAAAATGGCTTGTAGTGTTTTTATAAATATATATTTATGATGAGTAGGATTATGATTTATGTTTAGATAGAAGAAAGAAGGTGAAAATAAAGTGGAAAAATAAGAAATATAAGGTGTGGTAGAAAAGGGGAAAATCTGTGGTGTTTACCCAGCTGTTTCCTTGTTAACGCAATCATAAATACCATAAAATCTTACATATACCAAACGAACAGGCTGCTACGCTATGGAGTCTTAACAGTGACCGCTAGAGGGCGGTAGTGCTGCTCATAACACGTTATTAACAGTTTGACCCGGAAAATAAACAGAGCCTGAGTTCCTGTCCGGGCTAAAGATGGCGGCGTCAGGAGCCGGGTCTCCCGGCCGGCTGGTCCAGTACGTAGTGGTCCGCTTGGATCTGATTCATAAACTGTCCTGGCCCCTGGGGGCCGTGATAACTCAGGCCTGCCACGCCGCTACCGCCGCCATCCACCTGCATTACGGAGATCCGGACACACAGCGCTACCTGTCCGAGCTGGACTCCATGCACAAGGTGGTGCTGGGGGTAAGACAGCCGTGCCAAACTCTGTTCAGAAATTCGCTACTTTAGCTTCTTGGAGCATATTGCGGGTTCATCGCCCGATACAGATTAAATACGGAGATGTTATAAGTCGACATTCTTATTTGAAATCAGCAGCAGCAGTAAATTTCTATATAATATCGATTTATGGCTATTATTCACAGTCATTGCTTCTCTAGCAGCATTTAAAACCCTTCATTTTAACAAATAAGAATATCAGAGTGATCAAGCTGAGCGCCGAATTAAAAGACCAGTCCTACACATTACGATACGGTGATAAATTATGCGCTAGCAGATACATTTTCCCTGTAATTCATTCGACTTTTAAAGTCTATAATTTCAAGTAGAAGTTCGCAATAAGAGATTTTTCTCCTCAGAAGCAGGGCTGTCAAACACAGAGGCCAAAGCCAGTGAAAGGTCCACTTCGGCCCAGTAGGAGGCTTTACAGTGTGTTGTGTTATTATTAACTTCTCCCAGTTTTTCAATTAAAATATATATATTTTTAAATTGCACTTCACTTTTAAAAAAAGTGTCAGAGTGCTGATTTATTCCCTATAAACATAATATGATATTACATTTTTAAGAGACTGGCAAGGGGTGTCTTTCATTTTGCCTGTTTTCAGCTTTCAAGATGTTCCCCTTTACATTTAAAAGGAAAGCATTGTGCTGGTGTATTACTCTTAACAGCTGTTGTCTATTGTTTTTACTGGGCTGCTTTATTAAACCCACCAAAGCCTGTTAGGACAAACAAAGTGGTGCATATAGAAATAGATGTACTGTCTCAGCCTCTTGTTTGGACAGACCTGCAGTGTTTTGTTCCCAGAACTCTGGCCTTCATTGCAGGAATCTGTTGCAGTCGTCAGTGAGAGTATGCTTTTTTTTGTCTCCAGGCTCCAGACGAGGCTGCCCTCTCTGGTCTGTCTGAGTCTCTGACGCAGGCTGGTGTCTCCCTACAAGCTTTGGATCGAACAGCCTGAGAACATCCCCACGTGTTTAGCCCTGAAGCCGTATCCAAAAGAGACTGTCCAGCCACTGATGCGCAAGTTCAAACTCTTCAAATGACTTCCGCTCCAAACACCGCCGCCTCGCTGAGACACTCTCCATCCGGACACTCGTTTTTATTTTAAATTGCAGTCTGCAAAATGGACAGTGGGCACTGCACCCTTCTCTGTCCAGAATTAAAATCTGAAATACTGTCTGCTAATCTGGGTTTATTTGTTCTGATGTTTTACAAAATACAAAAGCTGTGTTCATTCGTTTGTGATGTAAAAGCAAAATGAGACGCCAACAAAAGTCCCTTATCTCACCCCCAGCTGGTTCTCATTGCTCATCTAAATAAACCATTCCTGTTTAATGCAGTGTAACTCAGGTGTATGTTATCATATTGTGAATCCTCTGTTTGAAGATGAAATTTATGCCGCTATACTGATGAGTGTGGATTTACATGTCTGCACTGTTTTATAACTGGAGCTCTTGCCAGCTGATGTTTCACCGGAAGATTTGAACAATATTTATCTGTTTTACACTCTTTTATCTAAATTCATGTCACAACTGGAGCCCATCCCAGATGTTACCGGGTAAAAGTCAGAGTCCTCAAGTCACCAAAGAGCCAATCTAAAGAGACAGAGACATCTATAGCCAATTTAAAAACCCCAGCTAACCTGAAATGCATGTCTCAGTGTTAAGTTAACGTTAAAAAATTGAAAATCTTTATTTATTTATTTTCTGCTAGTGCCCCAAAGCTCTAAAGGTATCCAGGCTTCTTCCTGGGAGTTAAAAAAGAAACAGAAGAAGAAAGAATCCAAGAATTTAAAGTTATCTCATCTGCTTAATCTATAAACTGACCTAACAGCTGGCCAAGTTATCAGCTCACATTCAATGAGCCGATAAGGTTCAGAGTGTGTGTCCAATCACACTTTACTTCTATGAGGCCCTGCACTACCTGTTCATTGTTAATGAGTCATTGTAGCAAGATTAAGCAACTCTGAATCAACCTCTCTGTACACACTGCAGGTCAGTTTATTTCTCTTGCAGTTATTTCATTGATTAAATATGAGAAAGTAGCAACAAGTGCTTTCATAATTTCCTGGAGCCGTCTCATAATATCATAGAATTTCCTTTAATCGTTTAAAAACGATCTGAAAGCCTGTTTCTTTCTGGCCTGAGTTTTAATCTGTTTATTTCAGTCTAATGGATGCCAGAAACAAAAACGTATGAAACTAAATAAAAATGACCATTTCAGGTAAGTTGTTTTAATATGAATTAGATTTTTTGATTGTTTTTTCCCCCATAATCAGTCACTTGGATTTTATAATAAACACATTGAATAACTTGGAACCTCACACAGAAATAAATGCAAGCATAAAGTTTTTAATTAAAAAAAAGAAATTAATATAAATTTTCTCTATAAAATTGTCCCACAAAGCCTGGCTTCTTTTAAAATGATTATTATTATTACTGGAAATCACAAATGAGATCCAGCAAATCTTGACACACAAAGCTGAAGCTTTAAAAAGGACTCTCAGAAATTTGCCCTTTTTTCTTGGAAATTTGTAATATTTTACCACTGAATTTGAGATTTTTTTTCTCAGAAATGTGAATCTTTTGATTGTAGATTTTTTTTCTATACATTTAGATTTTTTCTGACATTTTTGTTATAAATTTGAAAAAAACAACAACTATATTTTTCTTGTTTGTTTTAGTTGTTTTTATGTTCTTTAGTTAATGTACTAGGTAAGAAATTAAGTAAATGTCTGCTGCCTTTAGATTTATACGTTACTTCAAAGCTGTCTGTAAAGTTTGATCAGCCAGTGTGCTGCCAAACGCTGCCAGTGAACTCCATGCTGACCGTCTCGCCCAGTGTAACGAACAGTGTTGGTCAAGTTACTTAAAAATAGTAATTAGTTACTAATTACCGATTACTTCTCCAAGAAAGTAATCCAGTTACTTATCGATTGCCTATTTTCAAAAGTAATTAATTACTTTATTACTTAGTTTCTTCCCTTGCAGAGTGTACAGTGGACGCTAATGTTTTTGTAACTGTTTACCGAATCAAACTCAAAGTAATGTCAGTACACACTTTAAACGCTGCGCGGTCGCACTCTCTCCTGCACTCCATATTATGCATCGTTGATCTGCACAGGTGTCTGTTGCTGCCACGGACGTCGCACACTCATACATCATGTGAGACACTCTCGCAAACAAAATTACGGTTTAGTAACGCAGTAACACAGCGTGCTTACAGGAAAGTAACAGTAATCTAATTACTTTACTCATTACTTCAAAAAAGTAATCAGATTACGTGTTACTGCCCATCTCTGGTGACGAATAAGAGCAAAACCTCATGGATGACAAAAGAGAAAAAGAACACTTGAGCCTTGGACACTGTAGACACCTCACCTGAAAACTGCAGAAATTAAAATGTAAAAAAAAATTATACTTACATCAAGTAATTTCTCATTTTGAATACGCTCCTGTTTCTTATCCCACGTCTGTTTACTGTTTTTCCAACCTGCAGAAGTAGACGATGGATCTAATAACATCCCCGTAATAACATCAATAGACCATCATTAGAAAATGAACTTCAACCATTTTTAAAAAGTAATTAAAATATTTTTATCTGATACAGGCAATGCAGAAACTGAGCAGCTGCAGGACAGTTAATAGCTACAGCTAACCGTCCACCTCTGACCCTATACTCTACACAATGTACAGTTCAACCTTAGCGTTTTCACTCATAAAGTACACGTAGAAGTGGTCAGAAGATCACAATAACTCTTAACTGAGTCACTCTGACAATAAACTAGAGGTCTGAGAGAAACCAAAAGTTGCTGTAGAGCCTCTCAGCTGCTCTTTTTGCTGTTGTGTTAACACAAACTTCAGATGTTTGTGATGTTCATAAACATACGCTTTCTCTCTGCGTGCAGTTTTATCCAAAAAGACTCAGAAATAATTCATGCTAGCGCCACACTGTCAGTTGTTTTTATTTATGCTTCACTGAGAGGCTATCAAGCTTGACACTGGATATTTTAGGAACCTATTTTCTTTCCTAACAGGGATCTCAGCCATGACGTTAAAAAAAAGGAAGAATAACTTGGAATCAAGCCGACTGCGAGCACAGCAGTAGTAAATTAACTGTAGATCATTTACATTATAAACTTGGGCTGTAAATGCATAACAAAAATGGTTTTAATCCAGGCGTGACTCATCTTCAGATTTCACCACTACTTTCAGGCACGCTGTAAAGAGGCATTTAACAGGCATTATTAAATTTGAAAAAGGCAATAAAAGACAGATAAACAACAATAAATCCCACGTTTAGAACTCCATGTGTCCAAACGCCTGCTTTCATAACTCATAACCTTGAACTCTGAAGTAAAAGCGCTCTGAAGTATGCGAGTGACCAATCAACATATCACACACAATGTAATTACTTCAGTGTATTTCCCAGAATATGCTGCCTTAAACACGCTACTGTAATTTTATCATAACATCCAGAGTTCAAAGGAGCGGCAGGATGACAGGCACACTTAACAGATGAGTGTTGTGCTGCTGCGTTAGTTTATAGAGATGAGGATATACGCTATATTTATAAATTTGGCCTCAGTGGTTTCCAAAACTTGCCAGAAAACAGCAGAAGATGAACTGCGAGCTCTGACAGAGCAAAGTCCGTGCACGTCTCTGTGACAGTGTTTTCATGTGAGGGGAAACGAAAGCAAAATAATGATCAGCATTTATATAAAATTAAGTTAAAGATGCCAAATGACAAATCAGATCTGCTTCTGCAGATGCTTACAGTGATTTTTCACTTGTTGGGCAACTCCGTCATCTGGTTCAAATGAACCAAAAACAGAAGCGGTGCTGAAGGGGGGTCTGGGGTGGCATCGACCCATACTGAACGTGTACGCAGTGTGTTGTGTTCCTGTTGCACTTTTAGTGACCAGTGGAGTCCAGATTGGAAATGCAGTTTGCTGATAAGCTCAATGATAACAAAGAAAACATGTCGCTGTTTTCCAGCAACATTTACGATCAGTTATTGATTAGTGGAGCTCAAATAAGTGATTAACTTTGTATGGCTCCTTCACTAAAATTCTGTTTTCTAACTTTTCATTTATATATTTGAGAGTTTTTTGTCACATAGTGTTTATTTCTTCTTGACTGTCAGCTTTTATCTCAGTATTTCTTTTGGTAATTTTTTTTAAGAAATTGACCTGATTTTACCCTTTACATATATCTCTTAAATTTGCCATTTTTTCATACATTTGCCTGTTTTTTTTCCTGTAAATGTGTGAAAAATACTGTCAATTTGTAAAGTTTTTTTTCTTATGATAAATTTAACTGCCTAATTTATTTATTTATTCTTTTCTAAATCTGACATTTTTTTTATAGTAAATCTGTTTGCAGATTTTTTTTTCTTCCTCCCATCATTGCCAAATGCTTGCTGAGGGGACTGTCTGTTCATTGGGTCTTTCTCTGTCTGTTCATTGGGTCTTTCTCTGTACAGTATAAAACACCTTCAGATTACTTTTTCTTTTGCTGAAACGGTGCTTTATGAGTAAACTGTTGAGTACAGTTTTAATGTACCTGTATTTTAAGTAATTTGACACCTTTCTACTTCAACTACACCCGATTTTGGATGCAGATATGGTTCTTGGTACTGTATACCGTGCATCCCAACTTTAGTTACCTATTATTTGTATAACTCCACTAATACACTGAATTGGTGAAGTTATATTATTAAAATACAACCGTATATTGGTATATAAGAAATTCATAATTAATTTCAAAACAATTAGAGTGATGTACATACTGATAAATCAAAATATAGGATTCACTAAAATTGCATGTATGAATTTGAATAAAGACTGTTAAACTTTAAGTACATTTTGATGATAAAACTTTAGCATTTTCACCAATTTTTTTTTTTCACCTTTGAGAGTTATCAGGAAAGGTGGAAGAGAGCAGGGGAAGGGCAAAATTCCCAGCTTGCAGCATAGTGGTCACCTCCTTAACCTGGAGAGTTACTGGTGTACATACAAAGTATTTAATGTACTACTTTCTGTAAACACAGCACAGAGCTGCACATGAACCTGAAAATCAATGACATCCATCAGTCAGTCCATCGAACCAGAACTGGACCAAAGGTGTGACCAAAGGTGACACCTGGAGCAAAGGCCAACTTCAGATCCGACTCATCTCTTTGCCATGATGACAGCTTGAGAATCCTGACATGTACCAATCTGCAGATCTATCTCACACTCCAGCTTTCCATCACTTGTGACTCCCAGATTCCATGACGCTTGAACTCTCTCGCCTTGGTGCAGCTTTCTGTAGGAGACCCAATGTTTTCTACCTGCCCTTCCCAAACCATGTTTTCTTGAAAACGCCCCGGCGAGATATATGACACATCAGGGATTTTGCACAGTGCGTGTACGGCATCTGGATTTAGGAGGCCTAATAGTTTCCAGAAAGCATCAGTGCTCACCCTCCTCCAGTCACTCGGTGCGGCTAAATACACGCTGTATGTCTGCACATTCACCCTGACACATGCGACACATTAATCACATGTAATCAACAGTCGGGTCTCCCCTCTGTCAGCACTGTGGAAGCGTCTGCCCGCTGCCCTCGGCGTGAGCGCGCCTCGACGCTCCGCGCGCACGAGCAGCCCTGTTTGTTTGTGTTGAGCGATTGGAAATGGCGGAGAGCAGAGACCAAAGCGATAACTCGGGCTAGCAAAAGCAAGTGCGCCGTCATTGAAACGCAGAAACCTTTCGCAAGTGGTCCTCGGAGTTACTTACTGTTTGCTGCTGCTGACGGGACACAAGTCGCACGCGAGGTGAGCGGATTTTCGGAGCGAGGTTTGGATTTAGCGGAGCTACTTAGCTGGCTAAGCTAACCGTGCTAGCAACCTGGCGTTAGCTGGCTCAGAGTGGTGTGTGTGTGATTTTAAGCACGCAGGCTTGTTTGTCAACATAAGCTGACGTTAAATTGATAGCGAGCCAGCTAACATACAACTCCCCCGGTCACCCATCTTAACCTGAGTGTGTTTGTAACATGGTGGCCACAGTTAAGCGCAGATTTATCTGTGCAAAGTGAGAGTGGATAAAAAAGTCAGACATCTGACCATCCTGGTCGCCAGCAAGCTGCAAGTTAAGCTGGTCAACCAAGTTAGCTAACTGGCTTGCTTTGCACACAGTCTAAACTGACTCTTTTGTTTGCCTGGGAATTAATCAGCCAGCGTGAAGCAAGGTCTCAGTGTTTGCAAGCTGAACGGACGGCTGAACAGGTAAGCATCGCCGTGAATGCATGACATGTCATCCCTACAAACCCTGACTCAAGTGGCTGCAGCAGCGCAGGGTGCGCTCAGGGCCTCCAAACTTGCCTGACTAATTTTTGGTTTTTCCACATAACGTTACTAAATTTCACAGACACCATCTTCTCCAGCGGGATTTAAAACGTGCAAAGCTCCGCGGAGCTTTTTCTTTCACTCCTTTTCCCCTCCTCCTCCTTCACTCCCCCGCCACCTGCAAAGAAACGAGATCAGGCAGGTCTTATGTAATATGGTAGAGCCGGCCTCAAGGTGTCGCTATGGTTCATTCAGGCCGGATTCACAAATCAGCGTGGCTTACAGGCTTTGATGGTGGGCGTGTCCGACATTTGGCGGTATCCATTGTCATAGCAGCAGCACTTAGCCAGGCTAGCTGCGTGTTAGCATAGACAATATAAACATGTCTGCCTGTCACGGCAGGTCGTGAAATAGTCACAGCCCTTTAATCCACTGACTTTTTGTTTCTGGCTATGAACTTTCCTTGGACTCGTGTCACGTTAGTGCGCACGAAATCCACGTTTTCCAGAGGGAATAAGTCCACATATGGAGGCTGTAGGAAGAGGGTTGGTGGTGGAGTCGATCATTTTTGCCTAATACTTGATCTCTGTTTACACATTTGCTTTGCAAACAGAGGTTGGTGGTTGAATTCCAGCTGTGGACACAAATGGATTGTGTCAGGAAAAGCAGCCTGTTTAAAGTTGTTCCAAATGAAATGTGGTACTGTGAACTACCCTGTTAGGTAAACTATAATAATTTTCAATTATAACGCAGCTATTGCTCTGTTTTCAGGGTGAATGTGGAAGGTATACATGCTGCAGACATGAGCAAATGTGCAAATTTGTGTGACTGAACATGAGGAAACTTTTTCTCACTATTTAGCTTGCATTCTTTCCGATGACCAACAGGGGATGACTTCTTTTCTTGTCTGCCATATATCTGCATGTCCTCCTTCTGTACATCTATGAATCTTCTCTTTGCTCTTGTCCAAAACTCTGTCTACACTGTGGTAGAACAGTTTGCTTCCGTTTTACCTGGTCTACTGCATGCACAATATTCCTACTTTCCTGCTATCCATCATATCAGCCAGGTCTCACCCTTTAAGTGTAAGGACTGTGACTGATACAGTCCCTACTCTTACTTCCACACTCCTGCTTTTCCTTCTCTCTTGCTGCCTCCTAACATGCCTTCCCCCTCTATTCTCCCTTTGTTTTTAGCCAACAGCAGCACAGTTTTCACTGGCATTGTGTTGGCCAACAGCACCGGAGGTGGTTGTTGTTAACCCTGGGACCCAACCGATCCGTCATGACAATCTTATTCTTGATGGTCCATGTGTTTAATTGAGAAATAATTTTACACCAGAGGCTTTTCCTGATATATTCCTTCTCATTAATCTGGCCTTGGGACCAGCAGTAGGAGTACACTGGCTTGTGCCAGTGTCAGGTTTCAAGGTTTCAACAGGGGAGTGACTGGTTTCCAAATGACTTATAAATGTTAATGTTTATATAGAAGTTTAAATGCCTTGAGTTCCCTTGCTCTGTGACCTCAGTAAGCACTTTACTGGTAAACTTCCTTGGTTCAGTTGCTTGTTTCATATTGACTAAAATAAGTTAATTTTATACTTTATAGTCAAATAAAGAGTCAGAAAATAGGATTGTATTCTCAGTGGCGAGTGCATCACAGTCATATCCACCCCTTGCTGTTCATGTCAGGTTTCAAAACATCAACGTGTCAACATGCCATTCATCATAGGATTTCACCAACCTGTGGATGGGCCCATATTTATACTCTCAATGCTTATTATGCTTATTTCTATGCTTTTTATTTCTATCGACTTCTCATTCATTTTGATTGCCTGAAACATGTGCCAGTACTTGAAAAGTTTTACTAAATGAGCACTGAAGCCTGAGTGGTTCTACTTTGTTTACCTGTAACTTGTGCCTTGAATCTTGTGCAGAACCTCAAAGTGTCTATAATGTCGGTTATAGCTGTGTGGTGTCATCAGGTGCAATTTCAAAAATGTGTGTAACAGCCAGTAATTTAGGTTACTCTTGCATGTATTTGTGTTGTAGTTGGTCCTTTGTGTTAAACCAAGTGTTTGTGTTTAAGTCAAAAGACTAGCAGTGAAAACTGTTCTCTTCAGCTGTTTGATGTGCTTTTCATATGTAGTTTTAAATCATTGATGTTGTTCTTCCCCTTCATTGTAAACTCCGTCAACTTTTTCGCCAGTCAGCGTCTTACCTGTGCTTATTGTTACAACATGCAAATAGACATGCACTATAATTCCACTTCAGAGTACAGCTTAACCCAATATTATGTGGCACAAGGCTGAGAACTTAAACTCTTTGGAGTTTGGTTTCATGTGGAGCTCTTGTGAGATCATGAGGATGAATAGGGTCCTATGGAGCTGTAGCCCAAAAAATGTAAATTTAATGAAGCAAACATTTTTTGTGAAATACTTTCCTTAAATACTAGTGATGTCACAACACCATGAGCTGCTTTACAGCATCCAGTATTTTGGTTTCAGACATGAAGTGAGAAGCAGAGAATTTCCCCTTCAACCAGCTGCTTTCTATACATAAATGGTCTGTTGTAGTTTAACTGCCTTTAACTAATTCTGGCTTTTAGTTATTGTTTGGACAGTGGTGCCATTGAAGGAGTGTGTCCTGTCGTAAATCCTTAACTGACCAGTCATCATGCATATGATCAATTCTAGTGTTTTTCGGGAAAAAACAAAGGTCATAAGTGTTGTTTTATTTTGGGTTGGACACATTATCAGTACTCTGTGGGGGTGTTTTTTTTCTAGAAGCACGTGTAAATGATTAGTTTACCTATTTAGCTCCTTATACTCCTTGCAAGATGATCCCTGCTGTGCCTCCAGCTGAACTGAAGCCAGTTTCTGTACTTATTAATTAATAGGATTGGAATGATAATGGGAATGGCACTTCTTGCTTGTCCTCTCCATAAGGCTGTTTGAAACATTGGAAAATGCTTAGGGATAGTGGATGGTAATTTTGCATAGGGTTAGGGTTATGCGCACCATTGTGAACAGAGGTGGCATTTGGAAACTGAATTGGCAGTCTTTGACTTCCATACACTTGACTACAAAGCAAAAACATTTCAGCTAAAAATATAGATTTTAAGTAGCTTCAAACATAATATGATGCTTAATGGGGGGAAATACTGCCAAGTTGATATATTCTACGAGGGGTCAGCTGTACATTGAACTCTAATTCAAACTGATCCTTGGGATGCTGCAGGTTTGTCTTCATGGGCACAGCTTCACACTTGCTTGAAATTTAATTATGATCAAAATACAAACAGTTAATTATTGTGATGTATTTCCACTAAACTTGTTCCCAGAATTGTCTCTGATTATTCCAATTTTCACCAAAGTTTCACGCATTTCCAGGCATTCACAGTTTCACACGGGGAGCTGTGATATGATGCTGCATTTATATCGTGTTTAATCTGTTTGGATGTTGTTAACACCCCTAGTAAAAAACTGAATGCAGCTTGTTTGATAGTTATTTATTTTCAAATGGATATTCTTACAGTGAATAAACCTTAAGGCTAAGCTGATGTTGCTGATCATTTACTGATTACCTTAAATATTAGGATTACAATAGGCTGCTCATAAATTCTATTTGAGCTTTATTAATACTTTGAAATTTGACCTTTTATTGCAATGGTAACTGACAAATGGTGTTTAAACAGTCATCTAAATTGTGCCTTAAGAGTTCTGTCTTTGATATGTAAACAGAAGTCTGTGATAAGAGGGCTGAATTGGGCTTTGCTCCTTGAGTGTAAATCTGTTTTACATGCAGGGGAGGCAATGGATATTTCCATAGATCCCAAGTTAACAAGTTAAAGTTTTCCAGTTGACTGTTTTCAGACACAAAATGCAAGAAAATGCAAAGCAGCTGCGGTGACTCAACGGCTTATTATGCATAGGCTTTAAGAATTAAGCTGTTTTTTTTCTTGTAGCCTGAGATCTTATGCTTACCAAGGTGTATTTGTCAGATTACTTTTCTCCAAATCCTAAAATAATATCTTTGTAAGCTTTTGCAGGTATTTTTAGGGGAAAATCATTTGATTTTTCTTATCATGCATGGAGCAATTGACTGCTTTGTTTTTGCTTGAGTGTGCTCAGTGATAGCTGCTAATCTGTTTGAGTAGTACGTGTAGTATTGCTGCTGCAGACTTTGTCTTGTTCTAAGTGAAAGCATTGTAACTGGGCTTCATTTGACCGAGATGTAGCCCACATAAGTATACGGAGTTCAGCGTAGGCCTCAGTTATTCAGCTCGAGGTCTCTGAGTGTGGCACCAGCATGGCAGCACATTAAGCCCAACAAGATTGTCAAAACAAAACGAGGCTGGAAGTAGCGAATTTCACTATTATTGTTTTGCAGCGTTTAAGAAAAACAAACAAAAAACATCAAAACTAATATTTAAATAATGGATAGACTTTGTTTACAGCTTAGAGGCAGCGAAAAGATATAGATAATAACCACTGTTTTTCCTGGTTTAAAGAGAACCTCTTTTTGGTGACATATAAGCTCAGTTGGTCATACAGTAAACGTACAGTAAAGGCAATCGATGAGAGTTACTTGTTTAACAGAAGTCTATGGATTTTCCTGCCCATTAGATAAACAGCCCAGTCATCCACACCTTTATAGGGGACATGAAACGCTATACATATAAAGGCTAATTTACACCATTGAGCTCTGCTCTTAAAAACTGTTTTAAAAACATGTTTCGTGCCATCTTCTGTCAGTATGGAACATGTGTCATGTGCTTGGTTGGTTGCAGCTAATAGACTTAGATTAGTTTATTATAGCTACCTAGAGACAGCATTGATACTGAAGAGGAAAATAACGACACTAAAATTAAAAATCAGTTTAAGGGGATCGCATTTGTGCTGCCCCAGACTGCAGCAATGAGTTTTATGTACTGTCCACTGTTCTGTCTGTCCCTGTAGCAGTAAGTGGCTGTTTGGCTAGCTGCATTTAAATGGGAAAATCTAGCTATGTTGGGGTTTTTAAAGCACTTAATATGAATGGTGTGGAGGAGAGCCTGTTTGAGCCAGGTGACATGCCAAAGCATGGCATCAGGTCAGATGTTAAAATACAAAGTACAAATGCCCTGAAGTCTGTAAGATGTGGTAGTTCATAAGAGAAAATGTTTGTTTGCAGTTTTGAGCTATTTGACTGGAGATTTATTATCATAATACTGCAATTTGTTGACTTTTGTGAGGGTTGCTTTGTTTTACTTTCAGAGTGTCAGGGATCAGGTTGAAATGGTCCACTGGGGCGTATTTTGCCTATGTGTTCGTGAGTGCATGTGTTTATTGATACTGGGATGCCTGTGAGTCATGCAGTTGTATTGTATTACCTGGTCTGAACTTCTTAAATCTGGTCTACACATACACTCCATATTCTGTTAATTAAAAACAAACTGAAACTAATAAACACATGCATAGGGCTGGGCTATGTCATACCGTTCACGGTAATACCGGTGTAATGTTGGGCAACGATAAGAAAATGAAATATCGCGATAGAATATGGGTAAAACACGCATGCGCAGTGCCTTTGTTTTCATACGCACATGGCGGCGACGCAGAATGAGAAGGGCAAAAGCGAATCGTTGAATGAAACGGATGAACCAGAATTGGTTTGTAAAAATGCTGCAACTTCAGTGGTGTGGAACTGGTTTGGCTTTCGTCCGTCAGATACACAACAAAGCACTATTTCTGGTAGAGCATGCTAGCGGGCCGTCGTTATTACCGTGTTTTTTGGAAAATAAGGCACACTGTAAAATCAATCCTTTGATTTTTCTGAAAATCGACAGTGCCCCTTATAATCACGTGTGCCTTATGTTTGAATTCTGGTTGTGTTTACTGACCTCAAAACGATTTTATGTCGTACACGGCGCTCGAAAATCTGTCAAATGTTTTAGTACGACTTTGCTAAGCTATGAAGTGCACCGCTTGATGGATTGTCGGAGCATTACGGCTATCGTAGGCAGGAGGCTCGCGGACTGATACGCACTGTGCTTCAACATAACATTACCGTATTGTGTGTCTATAACCTCTTTTTAAGTTTTGTGGATATTATACATGGTTATGCTCAGGATATGTCGGCCAATTTCCACTAGAAATGCCTTTTGGTTAAACCTTCAGCAAGGAGTTTGGATTTGCGCTGTTACATTTTTATATAACTTTAATGCACATAAAAAAGCTGCTTGTTTAAGTGAAAATACATTGATGGTTTTTTTTTTTTTTTGCACTAATAAAGTTGAGGAGTTGTAAAGTATTTTGCCTAGTGTCAATCATATTGTCAGTTATATCGTTATCGCAAAATTTCAAATGTATATCGTGATAAATATTTTTGGTCATATCGCCCTGCTCTACACATGCACTGAGAGTAGAAAACTCATCCAAAGAAGCGAATTGGAACTCAGCTGAAAAGAATACATGAAAACTAAATAAAACATGGACAAACACAATTATTAGATCTCTGCCGTGCGGTGATATACCAAAGCTCAGTAATTACATTTGAAAGAGAGACTTAATGTAAACTGTAGATGTGTAAGCAGCTGATTTTACAAGAGGATAATAATATGCATTTAATACCGTTTTTCTGTCCAGTTCCATTATTACGTTATGGCACAAGCAATGAAGCCTACCTAAGGATGAGCTACGTTTGAGGCATATTGTTGGGAGTGGGATCCCTCCTCCTCCTCCTCCACACTCAGCTCTGCGTCTGTATGGAGAACAAGCAGCCATTTTAGCACTCAGCAGTGCTGCAGCCTGCCTGCCACTGTCACAGCTTTCTTCTTCTAATTAATGCTGTTTGTTTTGAAGCCCCCAGGATACCTGCAGCCAACCTGAGAAAATGCCACAGTGTGCTTTCACTTTGGGTCACATAGAAAAAGATGCCTGATGATGATTGGTCTCTGTTGAGAGAGATCAGTGAGGGTCACCTGACTGCCACACTGATCTTATGGCTCAGCGTGTACATTAGTCAGTGTTTAGTGGTGTCATAAAGCTGCAGATTGGAACAGAAGTCTCTGACTGAATCTTGTTTGTGCATTTCCATAAAATTTGCACATAAACCATATTTAGCTGCTTTGATGAATAATGTGTAGTTTAATGGATGATTCAGTTCAGTCTTCTTTACTTTGTCTGTCTTTGTGTTTAACATAAAATCAGACAGAGAGTACTGACATTTAATTAGGTATACTCCTGTTCCTATTCAGCCTTGGCTTTGAGTACCTGTCAGAGTGTCAATCTGATACCAGTGTTTAGTTAATAAACTGTATTCCTCGCTGTCAGGAAGAGACTTGGGTGAACTGGGAAAACTTTCCTAACTTTGATAAATAAAAGTGAGAATTAATTACAAACAAAAATATTAATTTACTGAACCTATGTTAAGTAGTAGAGTAAATTTCATGTTTTCCATCCGTCCATTTCCTTTTCTGTAAGATTTATGTAATAGATTTGATTCGGGGTCACGTTGGGGCTGGAGTCGATCCCAGCTGTGATGGTGCAAGGGGCAGGGTACACTGTAAACAGGTCACCAATCTGGACTAATACACAGACAGACAACCACGCCAATGGCTAATTTAGAATCACCAACTAACCTAACCCCATGCATGTCTTTGAACTGTGGGAGGAAGCCAGAGTACTCAGAGAACCCACACAGTCACAGGGGAGAACATGCAAACTCCCTTAAACTGAAAGGCCTCAGGCTGGGTTAAAACCCAGGACCTTCTTGCTATGAGGCACCCGGACATCTTTTAGTAAAGCAAAACTCAGTATTGTAGTTTTTTTACATAGTAACCACACAGTTACTGAATTTTAAAATGTATTTTTAAAGTACAGCAAATGTCTGTAGGTGCATGCAGCAGTTAAGACAGACCCAGGTGGTAGTGGGCTGCTGGATTTTAGTGAAGGTGTTCATGTCTTCCTGAGGAGGCATTGTAATAACGTCCTCTGTCTAGCACCATCATTGAATTGCATTTTTTAATTTAACTGTACTGGCATTCCCATCAACCACTGTGCTTTGTGGTTAGAGCTAATTACCAAATGCCAACACACCCATGACATACATGATAATTTAATAACACGATATTAAACCAGCTTGACACTGTAGCTGCCAACATCAATTATTTCTGACAGCATTTTCATTGTGAGAATGGGATGTTTGCATTTCATCAAAGTACGACTGTGCTTTCACAGATCCCCAAAAGCTTTATATAGACTCCTGGTCAAAGTAGAGCAATTTAAAAGTAACCAGTAAAATCTTGCTGTAGATTGTACTGGTTACTTTTCTGTAACCAGTTTATCTTTCTACTGTGTGACTTAGTGCGGTGACTAAATAAGTCATCACAGAACTACACTGGCCTCCCATTCGCTACAGTGTAGTTCTGTGATGACTTGTTTAGTCACCGCACTAAGTCACACAGTTAAAAGATAAACTTGGAAGTAGGGATGGGTATCGTTTAGGTTTTATCCGATACCGGTGCCAAATTGGTACTTTTGAAACGGTGCCGGTGCTCAAACGGTGCTCGAACCGGTGCTTAAAGAATGGAGAACACAAAATTGGTCCAAAAACCTCTCATGTTCAGCTGTTTTTTGTAAAAAGATAACAATGTTAGCCTTTTCTGCAGCTATGGGGCATATATGGTATCACTCTTGGCTGGAAGCAGTGCTTAAACAATGGAAAAAACACAAACTGTGTCCAAAAACCTCTCATGTTTAACTGTTTTCCACTTTTTCTTTGGTCATTTTAGCCTTTTTGGCCAGGGTGAAGGGAGCATCTGCCATCAAACAAGAAGACAGACGCATGTAGCTATGATGAGGTTTGCTAGTTCACCTTACATGCATTAATGTAATAACGTGGTTAGCCTACTCAGCGTAAATTACACACGAACAACATTAAGCTACTCACGCAGAGAAGAACGGCTGCTGCTGCCATCATCATCCGTCATCATTTCTGCTACACTGGCAGGGCTAGGGGCCAGGACTCTATTCTTCGTGTTTTTGGGGGATGTTGCTAACTCCGGGTCCGATAACAGGCACCACACCCACAGTAGATGTGCTCGGTGTGAGGTCTCGCAGCAAGCTATCAAATACGGCGCATTTCTCGGCTTTTTAAAAAAAACGCTATGCGTCGCCAGGTGTTTCATCAGATTTGAGGTGTTACCTCCTTTGACAGTATCACAGTATCACCTTAAAGCACTTGTTGCTGCTGAGTTTGCATATTTTGCTGTGAAGTACAGCCAGACTTTTGACCGCTTAGCCTTGGGCATTTTTAATCTGTAGCTCTGCTCTAAAAGAACGTACATACCTGGGCCCGCCTACTATCCTCGGAAACGTAAAATGATTGGCTAGAATCTAAAGTGTATCACAGCTCAGGAAAAAAAAGCACCGAAAGAAAGCACCGAAATGTGCGCTGCTTTTCGGTCTGGTTACTACCGTTTATGTCAGAACCGGTGCCATCATAGCACCGGACACCGGTACCCATCCCTACTTGGAAGTCACTGCTACTACAGGGTATCTTTAAACCCTTTATCTCCTTCATATCCCCGACCAATTTAGAGTCACAGATTAACCCAACTTTTATGTTTTTGGACTATGAGAGGATGCCAGAATACACGGAAACCCACGCATACACAGAAAGACCCTAACTGACCAGGAAGCTTGCGAGTCTTCAGCGATAAACAGCACACTACAGATGCAATTGAATCATTACAGGCTTTTGCATTCATTTTTGCTACAAAGCTTGCTTTTTTTTGTTTGTTTCAAATCAAGCACATCCTTTTTCTTTACAGGGATTAGATTTCCTCCAGAGAGCTCTCACTCAACAAGATGGGCTGGTACTTATAATATACTTTTGAGCCATTTGAGCACACAAAGCGCTTTCTTACTACAAGTGTCATTCACTCCTTCATACAAGTGCTCTTTTTCCTCCTCCGCCGTAAAAGGCTGATGGCGGGTGAGTGGGCGGCATGGACACAAGAACAAGGCAACATAGGAGTTTGAAATTGACACCATAGGTGTATTTACTAAAATTCTTGTGAGTTTGACTCTCACTGACCTTGACTGCAAGGTTATTGGTCAAGTTTTATGAAATTCTTGTGAATCCCACAGCCCGAGAATGTGGAGATGTACGATTTTCAAATTGATAATGTATTTGTGTCTACTAGGAGGCTGAGGGCTAGCACAGGAGGCGGCCAGTATATTGTTCTATGCTTAAGCACTTTCAGCTTAATATTCACAAACTAACTCCAATAAATGCATCAGGATTAACTGGTTGTTTGAAATAGTTTTTTTGAGCTTTAACCCGAGATTCTGGCATTTCTGGCAAAATATATTTATATTTAAAAATCGATTCAGGATTTTAATGAATCGATATTGCTTTATTCAAGCTAAAATTGATTTTAGTCTGAAAATCGATTATCAAAACTCTCCCCTATAGGGTACTAATGCTTGTTTCTGTTCTTCTACATCACAGATGTTAAACCAGCTTTAGATTGTGACTTGGAGTGGCTACAACTTTGATCAGGTTGCTTAAATGTTTTTCATCTCTGAAAACTGTAAATATTTATGAAGCTATGAGTGCTCAAAATTGACAGGGAAACAAAACAAATCTGAACAACTTTGTGTACTTTAATGACCTGCAACTAAAAAGAAAAAAATGGGATACTTGGGGGTCAGAACCCCCCCCCCCCCCCCCTAAGATTTATAACTTCAGTTTATGTTGAATAACCCTCATCCCAAAACATAACTGCATGACATTAAACTCTTCTCCCTGCGGCCAGTTGCAGTAAAAAAAAACTATTATAGCGCTTCAGTTCTTTCTCAGTTCTTGCTTTTGTGTGCTTAAGAAATGTGTACATATCCATTTGATATGAGAAAGCAGCAGTGGATAAAAAGGTATTATGTTGTTGGCAGAGTTCCAGTTCGCATCTTGAGGTTTCTTGTTTATTTATTTCAGGTACTGCATTGTTGGCGTTAATCGCTTACTGAGGTGTGACATCTACAATTCCAGTCAAGTTTCAGCATGCAGTATGAGAGCCTTGGTTTACATACTCCATGCAGGTTGTTGTTATTACACAACAGAGCTTGTGGATAAAATAAACTTCTTTTCAGAGCACGTTTCAGATCATCTATCAAATTATGCAATGGGACGTGCAGGAGATTTTGTTTCTGCAAAACTGCAACAGATGGGCTGTTGGTGTAGTCTGTGGTTTGTCCCTGAAGTCTGGCGCTCTGAGTCATTGTGAGGCGGCAACACACACACAGGCACAAACCTACGTACATACATACATGTGTACTGTATTCAGCTGCTGCTGTGGCTAAAACAGAAACCAATGGCCTACATTCTCGCCTGAGGGGGGGGGAAAAAGGCTTGAGCAGCAGACAGTGAGAATTTGAGGGGTGGGAGGGAGTGAAGGAGAAAGGAACCGAGCACATACAGGAAGAAATTAATAGTGTAGGTGAGGAAAATAGAGTGACGAGAGTAGTAGTGGCGAGCAAGTTAACAGTCGAGCCCTAATGGCCCAGTTTTTCTGGACAAGGTCAGGCTACAATGAAAAGAGTCACCCAACAGTTTTTTCCTTGTGGATTGATTTGAGTGGATCCGAGTTGGTGTTTTCTGATGACAACTGTTTGAGTGGCAATGCTGGAAGCAGAGAAAGTGAGCAGCTTTTTTTCTCAGGTACATTAGCGTGTCTGGAGGACACCGTTGGTAATCCACCTAACAGTTGCGGGTTTCTCACCTTAGATGTGAAGCAAACAGTGTGTAATGAACATATGGGTGTTTAAACACCTCTTGTGAAGTGAAGCATGAAGGTGTCCATGTGCCTGGGTTTTAAATGGCCTTGTTTTGAGAGACTGCCAAACGTTTTTAATCAAGAAGTTCACTTGGTAATTTAAGTTAGGACTTAGGTTTGCCTCAAGGCTGAGAAATGCTTTAACCCTTTCTGCGAGTAAAATGACCAAAGTGGGGCTCTACTTGTGCTTAGCAAACTTGTACTGTTTAGAATAGATAATAAAAATAGTTAATAGATAATGCAAAAGAAAGAGTATTACTATCTCTATTCAACACGATTTTCATGCCATATGCTGCGGGTTTAGAAGGGATCTATTCATCTATTGTTCATCTACAAAGAAATCCGGACCAGCGAGGTTACTGTTAGACAGTCTGTTCGATTGGCGTCCTCTTATGTGATTGTAAATGAACAGTACCTTTCCAGCTTTAACATGCACCCACTATTGGAGCGCTTTCCACTCTTCATAAGATTTTCTGTTTATGTGCGCTAAACAGAAAACTCTGTGGTGCAGGTACTAACTGTTGTGCTGCAGCTTCAGCTTTTTTGCCCACTTTATGACTAAAGTGACTGGCACTGTTCACTTTTCTATTGCTTTGATTACTTCTCTCACTCACTTCCCACAACAAACCAACTAAGTCAGACTGAGTGACTCACAAACGGATGTAAGGCTACAGTTGCTTTTTTTTGAGTGAAGCGCTTCAGACTAATTGTGGGAAACTGCTGTGGATTTTTTTTTTTTTTGTTACCGTTGAGCAATTTAAAAAATTTCTTTTATTATTATTATTATTTTTCGTCTGCACCTTTCTATTTCTGATCTACTGATACCTGCTATGTATAAAATGCTCCACCGCGTCCTCACAGGTGAGTCTGCAGTTTGTGGCTGGCCAGCAGTTTGCTGCTTTAGTTTAGCTTTGTGATGTTTACTGTACAAACCGATGACTGCAAGTGTTGTTTGTTTGTTTGTACTAATTAGGGAAGTCATTTTAAAAACTGTTTACATCATTAGAGACGGCATTTAAGGTTAATAAAATGAACTGTAGTGGGGCATGCTCATTAATGTCATGTTGATCGTGGGTCTTTGTTTCAGTGTCAGGAAGCTTGGAGCTGATTTTTTACATAATTAGATAATCAAAGAATTTACAAGTAATATTATTTTCCAACTAATATTACAAGTGGAAAAAGATTCATTCTGTATTCAAGCTTATAGATGCTTTTGCTTTTTGAGCTCTTTGTCACACATTTATCCAACTTTAAAATTATGTGACGTCATTATTGTGATCTCATCCATTGATACTGATGGATGCCATCTTCTTCAGGAAAAAATCTATGTGGCAAGGTGAAAGAGCACAGGAGTTCAGAACAGCTTGGAGTAAACTAGGGGCAGTATTAACTGGTGTGAAAAAGCGTCTTTGATTAATCATCCTGGGAAACTTCAGTACTCGAGAGTTCAAGAGACACAAGGAAAGAAAAAAAGATTTATTGTATAGCAGCGTATCGTTTGCATGAATTTCTAGACTGTGGCAGTTAACAAAGGTGAACAAAGAACTAAGAGAAAAGGAAGTCCGCATTGTTTTGTGTTGTTGTGCAATGCGGGTATTTGGTGCTAGTTTAAGGTCTATGGATATTTTATACCACAGGTGTTTCCAGACTGTTCTTCAGTTTTTAAGTAAACGTTGTGGTCCTTGTAGAGTAATTCAGCTTAAAGTGTTGTAAATGTAAGACCTGTTTTTTTTTTGTTTTTTTTGTTTGTTTGTTTTTTAATTTTGGTTTAGGAATGAGACACAAGAAGTTCATGATAGGTTTTCACAAAACAAACACAACACTTCCTGTCACATAGATGTGCCAGTTTCAATAAAAACACTTGGTGTGTTGACAAAAACTGAAACACTGAAGCACACAAGGTAGTTTTTAAAAAAAAAAAAATCATTATAATGTCTTTTCGCATCTACTTTTAGTTTTGATTTGATTAAATTTTTTATAACAATGCTTTTAACATTATACTTTTCACTAAACGAACATAATTTAACCAAGTGTTCCCTGCACCAGAAAATGGGAGGCAGGTATCATGGATGTTTGGTCTTGGATTTAAAATCGGATGTCAGGATTTGTCCAATAATTATTATTCAAAATAAAGGCTCTACAAATCTATAACGTTAAAGCACCAGATTTGGCTATTTAGGCTGAAAAAAATCTGAAGAAATGTACAAGAACTCATAAATACTTAAAACCCTGTAGAATTAAAGAAATAAAATTTCAGCATGGTAAACAAAACAAAGTATACATTGGCAGACAGGCTGTACATATTAAAGGAGGATTCCTGCCATATTGTTAATGTATAAAATTGAAATAACAAAAACTTTGTTTTATTGTAAATTTTTTATTTAGTGTGACATGTTGCAAGACAGCTACGGTTTTCAGTTATTTGCTAAACATGTTGCAGATTTGTCATATTTGGCACTTTAAAGTTATCCATGACCTTAGACTGTATCCAGATGTTTGACTTCATTAACATCTTTTTAATGCAGTTATAACTTGTAAGCCTTTCATGTGGCTACAGTAACCCGTGTCAGTGCTGGATTAAACTTCCTTGTCTGGGAAAAAATCTTCAATAATTAATGTGTTGCATAACAAAAACTGTAGGATTACCGCTTCTTATGTCATGATTACCATGGAAACACTTTCAGCCTTGACGCATATGGGTCAGCCGTAATAAAATAAAAATTTCAAGTTTTCCCCTGACACACATGCCGCTGT
Source organism: Simochromis diagramma (assembly GCF_900408965.1). Classification (NCBI taxonomy): domain Eukaryota; kingdom Metazoa; phylum Chordata; class Actinopteri; order Cichliformes; family Cichlidae; genus Simochromis; species Simochromis diagramma. The sequence goes on from NW_024387492.1 coordinate 19,277,976, forward strand.
TTCCTTATTTTTGGCTTCTGTTATTCAGATTCATATTATTTTACTGTTACACTCTTCCCTTTTTGTCCTTACACCAATCTGGTTTAAGGTTTGTCTTCCCAACCTACTTGCTCGCTGTTGTGGAGGTCTTTGATGTCATTCAGCTGCTACTCTAAAAAGGACCTCTGTCTGATGTCCTTTAACCCTCGGATGCATGAGTGACTGGAGCCTGCACTCTTCCATAAGTGGGTCAAAAACCACCTGTGTTAAAATCGATTTGTTTTTATCCCACTTTTGTCATTTTGGTCAAGAATGATTTAATGTTTGAAACATTTTGTATTTTTCACTTTTGTAAGATTTTTAAAACAACAATTATACAGACAATTGCTCTTTCATTTTTTTGGCTTGCTCCCCCTTACATACAGTACATACACACAGTTGTGACAAACCACCTGTTTCTGACTGTAGTTGCTACACAGAGGTTTTTTTGCATTCCCCACACCGGCTGCTGACTTTACGATCTTCATTAGTTGGATCTGAAGTCTTGCCGTCTTTGGTTGGCCCTGTTTGCTTTTTTTTCTGTAGCTGAGTTGTGGCTTTTGTCACCCCACACCTTCCTATTTCTTCAGTGATTGGGGTTTGCATTTGGGGCAATCTTTCAGTCAGCTTCTCATATGTGGTGTAGCAAGCTCCTTTGAGAGCTCAGTGAGGAGGACCCGTTATGCAGTGGTCATACAATTCTTGAATTCAAGGTGCTGAGCAGTGAAAAAAAGTGTAGGCACTCACGGTGGCAATGTCAAGTTGTACCACAGCACCATGGGCCAGCTATATGTTTTACAATTTCAGAGTGTAGAGTAGGCGCGAACCATCTGAACCATAGTATCTACACCTTCTTTGGTCTTATTGTACAATGTGATAAATTATGTTTTCCCCTTTCTAGCATTTTCATCAACTATTTTCTTGTGATACATCATTCTCAGGAGTACAACAGCCACTTCGTTCTTTCTGACATAGCTGACTATGGTAAGTCTGCCATTGAATGCACACTGTGCTGTAAACCTCCCAGAACTCAGAAGCCTTCTTCAGAGGAAGGATTTCTGCCTTGTCCTATTGTAGAGTCCTCACAATAGTGTCCCAGGAGACACTGTGGAAGAGGTACATTGGAGAAGAAAAAATCTTCTTCTTCAGCTGTGTGTCTCACTGAGGAAACCATTCTAGATCTCGCAAAGAAGGATGTGTGCATCACAGAGCCAGAAGATCTTTAGGCCATACTTGATTGGTTTGTAGTTCACTGTAGAAGTTTGAACTAGGGCTGGGCCATATCATACTGTTCACAGTAATACCGGTATACTGTTGTTATTACCGTTTTCAGAAATTAAGGCACACTTAAAATCAATCTTTTGATTTTTCTGAAAAATCGTGCGCCTTATGTATGAATTCTGGTTGTGCTTACTCACCTCAAAGCGATTTTATGTGGTACATGGCGCTCGAAAATCTGTCAAAAAATGTTTTAGTACGACTCTCGTAAGCTACGAAGCTGCACTGCTTGATGGATTGTCGGAGCATTACGGCTACCGGAGGCAGGAGCCTCGCTGAGTGATACGTACTGTGCTTCAACATAATATTACTGTATTGTGTGTGTGTATAACCTCTTCTTAAGTTTTGTGGATATTATACATGGTTATGCTCAGGATATGTCGGCCGGTTTCCACTGGAAATCCCTTTTGGTTAAACTGTCAGCAAGGAATTTGCATTTGCACTGTTAAATTTTTATATAACTTTAATGCACATAAAAAACAGCTGCTAGTTTAAGTGAAAATACATTGATGGGTTTTCATACCTCAGTATGGTAAGAAGATTGTTTGATGACGAATTAGTTTCTGGAGTTTTCCATGGGTAGCTTCATAGATCACCCTCACTAATTTCAGATGCACATCCAGCGTTTTTGTTCTATAAGCAGACCTGAAATATGACAGACATTTCTCAGTTCAGAAAAGCGTTTCAGGTTTTACTGCCAGTGAGCTTTCAAGGCGTAGTTTCGTGTTTTACTTGCATAGTTTTTCTCTTTTTGTCTTATTTTGTTTTTTGGTTACTGTCCGTCTGATTGCATTGATTACTTTCATGTACGTTAACCATATTCCGATACTCTCTCGCTGGTCATTGTTTTGTTTTTTTGCTTCGTGATATTTCAATCATGGTGCGTAAGGTTAACTAGTTATCTAACTCACTGCTAACATCTAAAATTGCTAACTTCTAAATCCACTGAACCTCATAGCTGTAGCTGTAGCTGAAAGGTTTTTCAACCATTTTTAAAAATTCACATTGGACCTTAGTGCTAAATAAGTTTGAAATAAAGTCCCCAATTATTTCTCTCTCTCTATCCACTGTGCGTTCAGATATGTACCAACACATCTCTGCTCGTCCATCTGTGCAACTCAGTTAGCGTTACAGCAGATTGATAGTGCAACAGTAATTGAGCGGATACATTCAATTACCCGCAGCCCCACACACCTCAGTCCCCATGCCAGTCTAAGCTGCCCGGGTTAACAACTTTTCTGGAAGAAAACCTGTATATTAATCACATATTTGTAACAAAGTACTTGGTAAATAAAATATTTGCTGTTGTAGTTGCAGTGTATGAGTTCTTGCATTTTATTGATCACCCTGACTGTTCACCACTTATATTTTTTGTTAAAATGTAAGCACTATTGCAATGTTATAAGAATACAGATTGAAATGGGCATAACCCACCTATCAATTATATAATATGCTCGCTTCTACACGTTTTTTTTTTTTCTGTCTTGATAGTTCTGTTTTGTCACTCATTGGTCTTTAAATGGAGTCAGTTCTGCATATTGGCTCTACCTGTTATTAAAATATGTATCCAGCCAGCTTCGCTCTCTTCCTTTTTGCCCACCTTCCATTACTTTTCTCCCTTTTGTCCCATTCAGCTGAAATGCAGGTCACTGAGGTGTGGTTCTAATCTCAGGCTAACCTGCCAGTGCCATAGCATTTTGCATGCACTTGATGGATAAATGGTGTGTGTGAAAAGGGAGAAAACGAGTTTGGTGACAAAGCCAGAGATGACTGCAGTGAGCAGTACCTACAAAAAAGGCAACACTGGACTGATAGCAGTGAAGAAAGTACCACTCGCTGTGTGATACAGGGCATGTTTTTCAGTGGTGATTACTCACAAATCCCAGCTTAAAGACAGTTTGTGAGTATGTACTCTCTGTACACTATAACTTTTAAGATTATTGAAAAGTAAATTATATTAGAAGTAGGGCTGAAAGTGCCTTCTTTTAATGTCAGCAGACAATGATTTGGGGAATTGCTGATGGTCAGAGTGACTTCATTTGGGTTATTGATTAACACGTTTAGCTTGTTTCCCTATTGCTTCTTATTATTTATCACTGAATTAATTTAGGATTTAGAAAATGTAAATGACACTGACATATAATTTCAGAATGTGGGAAGTCAGTTGTTGGCTGTCCAGTGGTTGATTTGAAATGAGAGTGCAGTTGTAGTTGATGTCCTCTTCTCAGCTTTTTGCCTCCCTTTGTGTGTTTTTGACTGTGAAAAACTCTACTCATTGTTATGTGAGATTTATACATGTGCATTAAATTTATATCCTCAAAAGATCATAACCAAACTCTGTTTTAGGACTGGACAATTAATTGGAAATGAATTAGATCTCTTATCAACATAATCTGGCCCGTGTCGGTCGTGAGTTATGCTGGTTGAAAACTGTGGCATGCAGCAAGGTGGCAATAGAAGAAGAGATCCAGACAGTGATGGTTTTGCACATTTGGTTTTCACAACTACTACTTCTGTTTATCGAAAGTTGGACTATTCTGCAGATGTTAAAAATGATTTTTTCTGTTCAGACACTTGAGATGTAAACATGTCAGGATCAGATCGCTTTGTATAGGGTCCATTTAAAATTCATAGTTCATTAATTGTAATTGAGGTAAAATGTTCAGTTGATTTTGATTTGAGATCATACCGCCCTAATCCTACATGCGGTGTAACTTGGATGTAACCTGAAATGTACCTCCTTGGAAATCTAGCGAAATTGCGTCGATGCAGCCTACAACGACTGTGATTGGTATCATGGTTTTCTCCGGTGCACTTCCATCTGGTTCTTCCCTGCTGCCATCTGTTGCATTGACTTAAAGGAAGAAACACCACAAAACTACTGTTTTGGTGGCAAAATTGCAAATTAACTCAAACATACCACACAGTATAGTATAAGCATAAATGCTGGTAATGGTGTTAGCCACTTGCAAGTAAGCTGTGTCTTTATTCAGTGCAGAAATGTAAATGTGACGTGAAGGTTGAAGTTCTGAGTTGAAGACAGCCAGCTATGTTTTTAGTGCACTTTAAATTATTTTTTGATTAATACATATAAGGAAAACAAGTTTTCCATCTTAACATTGTTTATCTTCAGTTGCTCAAATGATGCATTCTTATTGTACTAAAGGAAATTAAAATTTTCCTCCTGCCTATTATCAGTTTCATTGGAAGCACTTTGAACTGTGCTAAGCTGCACAAAAGATACTATACCAATTAAGTTTGATTGATTTTGATATCCTGTACAGGGCTCGCAAAATCGCTAGCCCGAAATCTCCCGCAGCAAGCTTAAACATGTGAGAGGTTGATTGCGCAGAGAATCGCTGAGCTTATGTGTGCGTGTGTAAAAGCAGCAGGATATATATTTTAGTTCTGCTGAGCCAAATAAGACAGGTCAGAGTGAAGAAGTGACAGCCAAAGAAAAGCTTACCACAAAATGGAAAAGTTATGACAAATCAGACTATAAGGCAAAAATAAAGTGCAGCTTTATGGTTTCATGGACAAAAGAATTTCTGCGGCTGCAATATGACGAGCTAAATAACCAGGGCTGCACATAAGTGGTCCGCAGGTGCGCATTCGCTGTCAAAATAAAAAACGGGCACAAGATAAGAAGTTGCAACGCGTGTTTGCGTACATAAGATTTTCTGGAGGAGGACAGACATTTGTTTAGAACTCTTAAAGATGTCAAAGAAGCTCCTTTAAGCAATTACTTTGGTGTTCCTCTACCTCCAAACAAATGTCAGAAGGAGTCCGAACCACAAAAGAAGCACGTATTCTCGGTAAAGTGGTTGCAGGAGGTGAGCTGGCTTCAAACAAATGATGAACGCACAGAGATGTGCGGAATGTGCCGTGAAAATCCCACTCTAGCGGACAAAAACAGTGCTTTTTATATGGACGCAAACGCACGTTCCAACTTCTTATCTGGTGCGCGTCTTTTATTTTGACAGCGAATGCACACATGCGGACCACTTATGTGCACCCGTGTAAATAACATAATGTTCTGCCGGGTGTGTTGTTGGTTTTCCCTCGATTTCTGAGTCGACAAGCGCCTTTGTTACTGGGACCAGTCATTTTAAGAAAGGCCCCCATTAGAACCCATGAGAAATGCAAGAAATGCATTATTGCTCAGTCTGCAATATCTTTCCCGGAACAAACACCAATTGCAAATAACATACTAAAAATAAACCTGAAAAATCTCTTTAGTACTTGCAAAGAGTGAACTACCACTGGCAAAATTTAGCAGTCTTTGCAAACTTCAAAAAGCAAATGGCCTAGATCTTGGTTCCACTTGCCTCTTACCCGTGACTTCAGTGGAAATTTCAAATTCAGGATCTGACACAGACTGATTCATGTCCTACACAGTTCTTACAAGTTCATAGAAATTTCTGTTTAATTAGAACCAAGTATTTGAGTTGATGATTGTAATTTTTATACAATGTTGTAATTTGTGTTTCAACAATTTTTTGATTGATGTTTTGTTTCCGTTACAATATTATACTTTAATGTATTGTAACGGAAACAAAACATCAATCAAAAAATTGCTCTCTTTTTTATTCGGGCTACTTAAATTTATTTTGGGCTACCAAAAACTGAAGAGTCCCTGCCCGAAGGGCTACCAGGGACTTTGAAATTTTGCGAGCCCTGCTGTACCTCTCCAGCTCCACTAGCTAAGACTGAGCAAAGATTCCCCTGATGGTCATATTTCTGTGGTTTGTTTTCAGATGGTCAGTAGTGAGTGTGCATGTGTGCACACAAACTCCAATGTTAAGTGTCACGTTTACCCAAACATGTTAATAGATAAGACAAGACCCACTGAATTTCCTGTCAACAAGAAGCATCATTATGGAGCACACAAAACTGACCTACTTAATTCAACCACAGTTGGCTGACTGTTGAAGCCTGGTATGCTGTCATGCTTAGAAAACATGACCTGCATTTTGGCAGTATTTCAAAAAGTAGGAAAAAAGGTAAACCTGTTCAGTTGGAGGCTGGCTTTTCAGGAACCAGTTTGTAGTCAGTTAAAACTTTACTTTACAGTTTCTGCCTATGCTCATGTTGTGCATCTAGAAAGCACCGTTGTTTTTAAAAGGTAAAAGTCACGGGCTAACGAGAGCCAGCAACATTTTGATCACTCAAATCAAACCTAATTTATTTAAAAGCTCCAGCTTAATCATATTTAGCTGCAAATAATTTGATTATTAAATAATCCAATAGTCAATTTGTAAAGAGTCAGGAATAGAATGCTTAATTTGAGAGAACTTGTGCAGTTGTGCAACCACAAATGCGCACACCTCAAAGTCTACACTAGATAATAATTGGCATAGTGGTTTGAAAGTGACTAAAATACTGTGCATGTTTAAAATACTTGCATTTTTTTCTTAATTTGTAAAAATTTAGAACAAATGATAAAAAATAAAAAGATTACAAGACATCCATATGTATATACACATGCATACACTTATATACAAATGCCTATACACACACACATGCACATGGACATAAATAAATATATACATATACACATGCATACATTATCCAACAAGACAAAAACAACCAAAACTAAATAACTACGACAGAATAGACCCTGTTTCAAAGTGATCCAAAACCTGTGAAAATTGCTAGGTCTTCAGGTTTGATTGAAGAGGAGGTGATCTTTATAAATGAAGGAAGACTGTTCCAGGGTCTTGGAGCAGCAATGGAAAAAGCCCTGTCACCTTTAGATTCTGAATGTATCATTATTTGAAAATAATAGTGGGTTACCTTAGTAATGCTTTTGTAATAAAGAAGGTACAGTTTCTGTGCTAAAGGGGTCTAATACCTTGATTTCTACATGCCTCGTCATATCAAGACCCACCCTCAGAGTGCAGGCTTCCTTGTGCTTCTTCTGTAAGTAGGATTGGAGGAAGAGTTTTCAGTTATCAGACCTCCCTTTTGTAGAATTAGGTTCGTGTTCTGATTCAGGAGAAAGACACCATCCCCTCTATTACTCTTATTTTAAACTTCTCTTTTGTATAAGTTACAATTAGGACTGGATCAGGTGAGCCTGAGCTGTCCCTCAGTAATGCTGCTGATTGTTTAAACTGCTGTGAGGCTTTCTGTGTTTGGTGTTTCTGGGTACTTTTTTGCCCCTTCTCTTTCTTCTCACCAACCAGTCATGGAAGATGGCTTTGCCTCACTGAGCCTGGCTCTACTGGAGGTCTCTTCCTATTAAAAGTGAGTTCTTCCTTCCAACCATTGCCAAGTATTTGCTCTCGGCTTCTCTCAGATGTTGTAGGATCTTCACTTCAAGATAAAAAGCACCTTAATTGTTCTTGCTTGTAGTCAGTATTTTTTCTCTGTAACATCAGCAGTATTTCTAAGCCAGAAATCAACAATCACCAATTAGTCAGTCTGGTTTTATTATGGGTGCGATTGCTGGCATGATTTCATTGTTACACAATGGAATGCAAGATCAGACATCACAATTATTCTGTTATGTAATGATTCTCATTTAATTCATAAAATGCTCCAAATTTGAACTCCTCCTCAACCCTCTGGTATAAGCAGGCTGACCTTTTGGCATCTGATGACTATCTGACCATCACGTAGTCATTGTAGTTATTTAGAAGTGTTGGTAGATGAGGCAGAAAGGCTGGCACACTGTTCCAAAACAAGCCTACTGGTCCACCAAAGCCAAGGCTGCTGGTTCACCAGACTTAAAGAAATCAAGGACTGTGTGAAATATAGCCTTCATGTGCTTTGATAAAGTAGTTTGTCATAATACTTTATTGTAGGAAAAGAGTTTGATTTGTTGGTTACCTGCACTAGATGGGACAAGGTTTTGGCTTCTTGAGCAAGTTAAAATGTGCTTTTGAAGGTCCCTTTATTATGTCTACACTTGAAGTCAGTGTGAAGGTGAAGGGCAGACATCCGCTATGACGCTAGACAGCTCTTGTTTCCAGATGCATATTCATAACAGTATTGATAAGTTTTTGTTAAAATCCTGCTATAAGCTGGCACTTTCTTTTTAGTCTTTGGCATGCTAGCCATTAAAATCCATATTTGAAAATCAATGTTCATTGGATAAGGAGATTTTCATTCATACATGTTTTAAGGCTCCTCATTCAGTGCAATCTTTCAGTGTAAAATATACAAGAGTTTTATAAATGCCAATTTAGCAACATCTGCAGCCAATCAGAAAAGTGCAAATGAAGGAAAATCTTGAGGAATTTAACAGAAGTTAAAAGCTATTTTTAACAAGATAAATGAGAAGTGAACTACACAGATTAAAACATTATAGCAGAGAATTACAATAAGAAAATAACTGCCCTGAGTTCATAGTTGAACACCTCTGCATGTTGAGACCCAGTATCGCCTTAATAACATTAGTGATTCTTGCCTGAGGATGAGGATTATTGACACTGTTAACATTAACTTTACTCATTTTTTTTTCTTTTTTCTTCTGCCTGCTATTATCTAAGCGAGGAAGCAGCCAGTTACATTTTACCTAACAGCCTAGGTTTGCTTGTCGTCACATCTTTGAAGCCCGTCTGTGAATGCTAGGAAGAGTTTCTAAGCAGAAGAAGGGAGAGGGCAAGGTTCTGGTTTGGATATTGTCCTACGTCTGCAGTGCTTCTGGCCAGTCACTTTGCACCAGTACAACCACTGTGCTGAAAATGATTAGATTGCTGTAAATTTCCTGCTTAAAGAGAGCTAGAATCTACTGGAATCAATTAAATCCCACACTGAAATCCAGGCTACGCTCAGTACACACAGACTTGCTAAAGATTTATCTCAGGGTTTTCCCAACAAAAGAGGTTTACGTCAGAGTCAAAAGAAAGTTATATTTTTTTTAATCCAGTTTTTTGATTAGGGGTTTATATACTGATATACGAACAATGCTTTTCTTTGTAAGATGGTTAGAAGTACCAGGAAATGTTCTTCATCAGATAAGGTAATGCAGACTCATTACATTCAATGTACACGGACCAGCCTTGCTGATGAGGGTAGTCCCCCCCAAAGACCCATTATAAGCCTGGAAAAACCTTGTGTATGCAAATTTTATTTATCTTTTTTGTTAAGTAACCCAGATGAAGTGAGGATCAAATAAAGTTGACGTTGAAGATCTGTTTTCTCTCTTCATTGTTCTCCCTTGAATATGGGTATGTACCTGTTAACTCACCTTCTATTTTGCTGTTCCAGTGACGAGCTGTAATTCACACCTGTAAAATGCTATCTGATCAAACTCTAAATAGACACTGAAAAGCCTGAGACAGGAGAGGTCTCATGCAAAGCATTTAGAAGGCTTTTGACTTGCTGAAGTTCGAAAATTTCTTGCAGCACTGCAAGGAGCCAGATTAAGAGGACTAGTCAATCAGCTGGTGTGTTTGGGCCTGGCAACAATCATGTGTTATCTGATCTTTACATAAAATGCGTGTTGTGTAGCACATACAACAAGGAAACTGTTTCTAATGTCTAAAATCAGCACACTGCTGCCTTTTTACGCAGAGCTGTGTTGCCGCACAGACTCTGGCTGCAGATTGATTCAGCTTGATACTGCTTTTGATCCCCATAGTCAGGAAAATCACTCATAATGCCCGAGCAGCTCGTTCTCCAGACTGAGACACTGATCTGCTGTTGCACAGGTCAACCATGTGTCAGCTGAACAGATGGAAACAGAAGAGTGGGGTCTGCTGAGGAGCAGAACCACCCAGTGAATCAGATCCAGATAGTCGTTCAAATCCAGCCAATACTGACAAAACTTGAGACTCTTCCAAACACAAGTGTTTGTAACTTTCCACGTTTTATTGTTCAGTATTTGAAGAGAAAACTCTGAAATGCAATTCTTGCACTAAGGTGCCCTCCTTGACTAAACAGGAAACAATAAAAAATTTATTATCGGGCAACTTCCAGCAATTATAAAAGCATGATCATCAAGATAAAACTCTTTGCTGTGATGCTGTTGTTTTGTCTTGTGATATAAATCTACCACACCTCTTTCCTTTAAACCAGTGTATTAAGCTTAAATCAGGAGTTTTAAAGTGTGCCTTACTAGTAAAGCCATTTAAAAACATCTTATAATGTCTTATAATAAGTGCAAATCCAACAATAGATCTCAGTGTTTCTGCATAGTGCCATTAGATGTGTATTAAAGACAAGTGAATCTGCAAGGGACCTTAACCTATGGAGTAATTTGGAACCAAAAATATAAATTGTACTTTTCCAATCAAATGTTTTGGTGGACCAGTGTTGGCCCCGGGTCATCAGACTGGTTAATTTGAGCCTACTTTATAGATACATATGTCTGTTTGCAAATCTGCTGGCCTGGGACAGGAAGATGTTCCTAAGCCAGCCAAGAGATGTAATCCTTCTAGCATGAGACCCTGAGTCTGGGAGGGGCGTCATCTCTGTAGAGCACAACACCCAAAAAGCCAAACTGGGGAGGCATTCTACTCAGATTCCTGTACATTGACTCAAAGTCAAAAGTCAGTCAATAAATCATTCATTTAATTACAAAGTTGGTTGTCAGTAAAACTAACAAGAAATCAGAGAAAAGGACAGAAAAATAATATAGATCATTGTTCCACTGAAATACAGCTATAGCAGTGTCTCACACCTGGTGCATGTGATAATAAATATACAAGAACTTGTACTTGATAGTGACTGAATGTTGTCTATAGATGGTGATACTGGCGACATTGAACTTCTGATGGTCTACATGCTTTTGTACTTGCCTCAGTCTGACCTCAATTATAGCAAGAATCATAATTGCTTCTTCTTCTTTCCTCTCTTTTTTTTGGTCAGTACTGGACTAACAGTTGTTTTGACATGATGATTCGAGTGTTGCATTTATGGAACTTTTGGATTCCTTGAACCCAACATGTTTCCAAACAGACTCCTTGGTTTTGCTGGTCTTGTTGACCAGAGGTTCTCTTTCTGTCATCTTATTTTGAGCTAAACTAAACTTGTGGAGTGAGTTTGGGCTTTTGGGGAGGGTGGAAAGTGCTATAAAGGAAATGAAGTCAAACACATACCATATGTTTCATGTTTTATTTTCCTTTTTTTTTTTTAATTTAGGAAAGTCCCATTTTCTTTTAAGTATTCCTTTAATGCATCACGTTTCCAAAATGAGCTGATGTTAAATAATCTCAATATAGACCAGAATAATCCACCTCAAACCTTTTCTTCCATTATATTTTAAGCATGTTTTTAGATTTTTAGTTCTGAGTTACTGAATTACTTTAAAGGATTTAAATGTGTTTTTGCTTCATAAATGATCCAGTTTCCAGCTCCAGGTTGCTGGTTGACTGTTGTTATGGCATAGGGAATTTTAACGGTCGGAGTGTTATTTGTGTTCTCAGTTTGTTTGTTGACGAGTTGTTATGATTACAAGATGTAAAGCCACCGAAGTCGACACAATGGTGCGCAGATTTTACTGTGATCAGTCTGTCCCTACCTGCTGGGTTGTTAACAGCCAGCTGTGAGCAGCTATGAAGCGGATGTCAAGGCAAGAAACACAAATGTCAGGGGCAGGTAATTCTGTTTAGATTTATCTTCTGTGTGTGTGCTCTAAGTTATTATTAAAGTAGATTTCTGTGCTTCTCTTAGGTTATACAGTGAAATAACCTAAATATTTCGAATATATTTAATGAATGAAGCCCTGCAGCTGGTGTGGGTTGCTTTTAATTCTCCAGATGTCTTCCATAGAAGCTTCTATTTTGAATTCACCCAACAATTGTATTGCTCTTTTATAAGATGCAGTCTTTTGGTAGTAGTGAGGGGAAATCTCATTTAATGTAGTCTTTTCTTCGGGGTTGTTATCACTTTTACATGGAAATGCTAAAGGTTTCCTTCAACATGAACCTCTTAAACTCTTGTAGAGTAGCTTTGCATGATTTACAGTTCAAAATAATCCTTATTTATCTTACACCAGGTCTTGGCACTGCCCCTTAATTTTTCTTCTGTGTAAACCAATCTGTTTTAGCTGATCGGCCCTTAAGCTATCTTTCTTCTTATTGGCTTTTTTCCCCCAGAATATCATGAGATATACGATTTGTCACTTTTCTCCAAGGCCCTCCCTTCTTTTCTGTCTCTGTCTACAACTTGTGTAAATGCAGATTTGCCTCCAGTTACAATGCCTGGTGCAAATTTGTGTCAGTTCACCTCATTGCAGTGACTTCGTGTGCATAAATGTGCCATAAGAATAGAACAAACAGTCTGAAAATTAGTGTTTGGTGCAGCTTGTAAGCTACAACTCAACTTATATTTACTTATATGACAAAAAAATATATATATCATCAAATCATTTTCACTTCATCAGTGGTATTGGTGTTATGTTCAGATCACATATGATTAAGCTTAAACATTGTCACTATTTCACTATTCTTTAAATATCAACCACTACAAATCACTCTCAAGTAACAGCCCATAGTTGTAGTAAGGTTGCCAGCTGTACCTGGTGGAGTTCACCCTGGACCTGTTTTTTTTTCACCTCTACATTTGTCATTGCTTTTGCATGTTCCCCCTGTAATAGCATCTAGTCTCACCATGTCACACAGACTTATTCCCTCTGTTAGCAATTAACACGTTCTTTCACTTTTTTTGCTGTTTATTGCTGCTTGGTATTTTAAATATTCAAAAATAATGACCTGTTATTAACAAATGGCAAATAGAACTGTCAATATTACAGCATAACTTGTGAAAGATTAATTTCTACATTGCAAATGAACATATTGTGATTGTCCATTTTTTCTGTGTTTTCTTGACAGTTGGAGGCCAACGGGCTTCTCCCTGCACCTGGGATGGTGCTTTTTGACAGAGCGGCTGTGGAGCCATAACCCCACCGCCATCACCATTCCATCCTCTTGACTCTAAGCTGTTGGCCCACCACTGATCTCACGCCCAGGCTCCCCTCCTTCCCTCAGCTTTGCTCAGTCCCTGACAAGGCCACCACAGCCACCACATGACTCACCGACTGGAGCCCTAGATCAAGTAAGCACGGTGCTCTGTACTCGTTGACTTGAGTGCTGCAGTATGTCTCATTGCAAGCCAGAGTGATCCCTCGCACAACTTGTGTGTTCTGCAGCAAACTGTTATATAACATTGATTTCCCACTGAATACTGAAAGAGTAATTTTCTTTATTGACTAGAATACTTTTTTAGTGATTATTTTAATTTCTGGACTGAGCTTCTAACAAAGGCTGAAGGTTGTGTTTGTAGGATGGCAGTGGCAAACCTGAGGTCAAGTAAAGCAAGACACAGCGGCTACGTATTGAACGTGGATTTATTTGAAATTTATTTTTTGCTTGTTTTGTAATCTAGTTCTTATTATCTATTATTCTCTTAACTGCTTTTGTGATTGAATATCACCAGTAGCCCAAACTAGTTAAAATATTAAAGTAACATATAAGCAAGTTTAGGAGGGTGAACCAGCCTATCGCGCTGAAAAGGTGTTTTTCCTTGAAAATGGCAGCTTATCAAAATTGATGGTGATTAATCGGTGTTTCAGTACCAGTGTTATGAGCTATTGTATTTAAAAACTGCATTTCTTTCATTCATGGGATTTAGTTTACTCCAATGTACATTGATGTAAGGCCAAACCTGTTTACTCTTGTCATATTTTATTATCTTATAACCTCATTGAAAATTCATTTTTTGTTTAAAAATCTATTCCTGACCAGGAGGAAATGAGAGTTTATCCTGGTTTAAAATAGACCTTTGCCAGAGTGGCAGATACATTTACCTCTTAATTTTGTTCATTTTATAATCCAAAAATATATTTAGGCTTGAGTAAATGAAACTACTTGTGTGCAGGAAAAACCCTGCAAACTATAGTTTGTTAGCAGTAAAATGGTGAATTAAATCTAATTTAAATCAAGGACCCAAGTGTGAGATTTGCCACAAAACCTCGGGAGTGCCATCGTAATTATATTGTCACTGTAGGTGTTTGTTTGAATTTATTTATAAGGTGTAAATGCACTGTGAGATTGGTTTGCGTTTTGTTCTTTTCAGTTTTGCAGGGCAAGTCATTTATTTTAAGTTCTGCAGTATGCAGACAATGCACAAATGGCTGACTTGAAAGACTCCAGTCTTTGCCATCTCCACACATAGTTAATAGCCTGTCAATTTAATTTTAAAGAAGACAAGTTAGTTAAACTTAGATTTAATAGTTTATAGAAGCGAGAACGAGAAGAAAAAAACTTCAGGCCAATGAAGTGCATTGCTCTGAACATCCCAGCATGTCTGAGGAGGCCTCCCATAGCGTTTCACAAGTTGAAATGAGGACACACACACCCACATTCACGTGCCAAATTACACAGTGCCCAGCAGAGTTCAATAAATGATGAATATTCATGTGGAATTATCAGTCTGGCAGTGAACGTGTTTGAGAGAGAAAGCGTACTGTGAAAAAATTAGGTGAACAATGACACAGACGCTAAGAAAGGCAGTTACACAGATCCGACGGTCACATGGGTGATATTGTTTTAGTGGTATATTTGATGTCTTTTAAAAGATTGATAAGGAATATCGTATGTTTTGCTCAGAAAACAGCGAGAGGATACTTCTATCTCAGCGAAAATGTATATTTCTATATTTTGGTTACATAAATGAACAGGGCAACTACAGGTAGCAATTCTCTGGTTGTCTCTCACCTCTAAAAACAGCTTTGTGCTGTGCTTTCTATACACTAAGATCTCTGGCTAACTGTCATAATGTCTGAGGAGCTGTGTGTAGTCCAAGGTTATTTCTTACTCTTGGTAAACATCCTGGATCTGGGTGTTCACAGATGGTTGGGAAACAATGGGCTGGAACTTAACAGGGTATTCAGTTGAGAAGCAGGGAATCTTAAAGGGCCACAACAGCATTTTTTTGAATGTTTAATGGTTTTTCATTGGGATTTGGAAGCATGCGTAGCATAGAGGCTAGGCAGTTTGCATTTCAGTGCAAGTATGAACACATTTTTGTACACACTATATAATATATGTGAAGAATGCCAACACTAGACAATAAATTGGGAGCAAAAAATTGATATTTGTCAGTGAAATATTTTGCAATATTTTACACTTTTGCAGAAGTCACCTCAAACATATAGCCTGTTGGATAAGCTGGATTTTTGTAAAATTTAAGCCTAACATTAGCTGTAACCAGCTGTTGTTGTTGTTATGGTTGTTGTCCCATACAGGGTGGCTGACATGTCTTATTTGCTGACAATAACTAAGTGCAACAATTTTGGAAGTCAGTCAATTTTTCTAATGTACATCTGAGTTTTTAGCATTTCTTTCTGGTTATTTCTGGTTTCACCATTTGAAAACTAACTTTTACAGGTTTAAACATGGGTAAATAAGGTTTTTGAAAAAATGATTTTGTTGAGAATTTCCTGATCATCTTTTGAAGTAAATAAACCACCAAAAAACAAAAACAAAAACATACATCAGTGATTCCAACTGTTTAACTTGGAACACAGTCGTCAACATTAACATTTCTTAAGTTGCAGTTTTTTAAGGTCATAGATCTTACATTTTTGGGCGTTTTGGTGTTTCCACCGAAGCGCAGCATTGGCGGACCTTGAAGATCTTGGACTAAAAAGCGAAACAACAAAGAAAAAATGTTGGCAGATTTATTATTGTTTGTTGCAGCCTTGCTTTTATCTTTCTTGGATTTGCACAGATAACTTTGACTACATATACTCAAAACACTAACATAGATATGATGTTGAGGTAAGCCAGATATGTGTTTAAATGAGTCATTTCCAGCAGTTTTAAAAGCAATTTATACAGTTAAGTGCGTATATATTTGGAAAGAGATTAGACAACGGATTATCACAATGGATATTAAATGACACAACTCACATGCAATTGAAGTGCAGACTTTTAGCTTTAACCCCGGAACTCTTTCATGGCATGCATTTTTAATTTCTTTTTGCTATTTGGGCTGATTGGGACCTGATGAATGTAAAAACAAAGATTACCAGATTTGTATTTTTTTTTTTTTTTACCTGATTTTTGTTTCTGAGAAAAATGAGATCCACATATGAAGACATTAGTTTTAAATTTTGATAGAACAGTGGCAGTATAATGTCCTTGTAAGTGGATATCAGGCCCTTGTAGAGCAAAATTTTGTATTTTGCTATAGATTACCCTAACTGTAGCTGAAGAACATGGCTTTTTTGCATAGTTTGCAAGACTTTTTTCTTATGGCGTGCCAAATGTAACCCTCTGCTACTGAAACAATATTCAGCAAGTGAGAATTGGGTGCACATTTTCACTTGAAGAGAAAACCGCTCATTTAAGGAACCTATTGGGACAGTCTCTCGCCAATCAAAACTGATGGCAGCATAGTGCTAAAAACTGTGCTATAGACAGACTGATGTTTATATCATTTATGATGTTGGTACTTACAGAGCTCAGACTGTCTATTACAAAGCAAGAATACCACCAGACTGTTCCAATAAAGAAATAAAATACATCTGTTTTTGCTTTTTATTCCCTATTTTAAAATAATTGATTGTGAGCCAATTTGGTCATATTGGTTGTGATCCTACAGCCGCATGGATGCCAATTCAATCCATGCGGCTGTAGGATCTTCTTTCATAGGAGTCAAGAGGGGTAAGTAGCAGACGGGCACTGCTAATCAAATGAACTTGATCAACTAATCATCAGCAAGTATGACCTTGTCTATTAAAATTTCCTGGCTGGCAAAATCACCCAGGTCACTTCATCATGGCATAATTAGAAAAGACTGAACAGGTAATGGATTGTTTGGAAGGATTGCCGGGAAAAAGCCTGTTCTTTCTAAAAAGAACCTGACAGCATGGCTTAGGTATGCACAGTGGGATCTGAGCAAACCACAAGACTTTTAAAACAGTTTCCTTTGGACAGATGAGACTAAAGTGGAGATGTTTGGCCATAATGCACAACACCATGTTCTGAGAAAACCAAACAGCAAATATCAGGACAAACGCTTCATACCAACTGTCACAGAGGGTGGAGGGTGAGGATTTGGGTTTATTTTGCAGCACCTTGCAGTCACTGAGTTCACCATAGACTTCACAAATGTGAGGCGGAACTTTCATTTGGGAACTATTTTCAAACCAAGACTAGACATGGAGAAAATATGTTAATATAGAAATTATGATGCATTTTATGCAATTGTTCTTTTAATGCTGTGTCAATTTTTGGGCCTTTTTGTGGCTAGGACAATGCAGAGAGTAGACAGGAAAGTAGTAAGAATGAGGGTGAATGACATGCAGGAATGGGTCTGGAGCTTGATCATACCCAGGTCAGAGCAGCAAGCAGTACTTTACCTGTTTGAACATCCTTCAGTGTAATGGTCAGCTGCTCAACCAACTAAGCAATATCAGCACCTGTCGTTCCCCCCTTTTTAAAATATCCCTTCCGCCAAGTAGCCATCTGACAAGCTGATAGCAATTTTGGTAAGTAAAAAATGGCTAATGATAGGTCAGTAAATCTTTGTCTCAGTGCCATGACTGATGACATTGGAGATGCACTGAACTGATTTTTCCTTATAAATTTCACTTAAAGATTTAGTAAAAAAAGAAAAAAAAACTTAACTGAGGATATTTGTGTCTTTTTCCATAGAAAACATTCTTTTTCATTGCTTACATGCTCCAAACTGGACTTCAAAGTACCCCTCGCATGGGGGTCCATGCTTTGGGACTGATTTAATTTGTAGAAAATTTGTATGCAGACAGGGTAATAGTTTGTTTTGGAAAGCAAGCTTGCGGCGCACTCTAAAATCAAGCCAATTCAATCTTTGCTCTACATAAACTGTAGGTCACAACATTTGTTTGAAAAGTCAAACGACATTTCTATTTCTTTTTCCTTTTTTGTAAATCGACGGCTGGTTTGGAAATGTTAGACTAGACTGCATATTTCATTTATAAGCAGACAATATATGGAATGGAAAATACTAAATTCCCATTATGCAGAAGAATGTAGGAAGCCAGGGTAGTTTGTGCTATTTACTTGAACATCAAGACGATGCCTCCCAATTTTTTATTAATTCATTTTTATGTGTAATTACAAAGATATGAGACAACATTGCCCCTTTTCATCTAATCTCACTATGGTAGCAAATCCTTCCTGGATTCAGATCTGATTTAGGATTGTCTTCAGATGTTAATCACATTTAACTTGTGCCAGCACCCACCTCTGCTATAATTTCATGCAAATCTTTAGATACATTTTTCAGTAATCTTGCTAACAAACAAACAAACTGAGCCAGGGAATTTCCTGCATAGGGTTCTTTTCTGTGAATTAAATGAAGTGAAATAACAGAGAAATTCATATTGTTTTTTCCAGTGGCACAACAAAGGCACCTTTGCTTTATGTATCTACTTAAAATAAGCCAGCATCTGACCTTTTGCCAGTCCTTCTTTTGATTGCATGGTCAGATCAAAAAGCTTTTGAGCATGGCACCTCCAGTTTATTTGGCTTTGCAATTACTTTCTCTACCATATAACTCTGCAGCATGGAAAGCACCTTGAGTATTCAATACATTTATTTTTTTCGAATCCACTGAGAATAACTTGAGTTACTTCTGTCACAATATTTGACTCCACTCTATTTTATTAATGATATTTAACTAATATTAAGTAATGAGAGTAATGAGAGAATCTGTTTGTTTGTTAATTGAATTGTGAGAAACCAAATCCTAAGCCTGCCCTCATGTGGAAACCACATGGGGAAATAAAAAAATCTCCTCAGCTTGAAGCCTTTTCAGAGAAGCAGCTGCTCAGTTGAACCTGCTGGTTACGTGACTGTAGTGAACCTGCACACTCAATTTTCCACCGGCACGTTTGCATCCTGATTTGCTATGTTTCACTTGACACATGAAAGAACATATAAGTCACTGGCTGCTCTATATGCCTTGCTGAAGCTGTATACATTCTCTGGTCATGTCCTATATTTGAGAGGGTGGGCCTCAGCAACAGTGACTGAGCATGGGTTGTACCAACATGATGCAGTAAAGAGGGGTGGCCATGCTGCATGCATGAGCAGTGTCGTGAGCTTATTTTACAGATAATTATTTAAAGATATTAAGCTATTAGCCTTTTACTATAACCTTTTCACATCTGTTTATGGCATTACTGAAGATCCAGTCATATTTAATTCTGATCAAATCTCTGGTCAGGTCGATTAATATCAGGCTCAAGATGGAAACCTTGACATGTGAATCTGAGGGAATCTTTCTGTGCTTTCTTCTTTCTTTCTTTTTTGTCGCTGTTTTATCCAAAAGATAAAGGTTCTTTGAAGGAGCCAAAATAATAAAATGGGACCTGGTGAAAGGTTGTGTCTACATTAGAAAGATAAATAATGGGTCTGTATTGAGGCTAAATGTCATTTAGGTCCTCCTTATCTCCTTGTTTTCCACACTCTTCAAGCCCTGCTCTGTAGCTGGTGGTCTCTTCCTTACTCCCCCTTCTCCAAGCCATACATTACGGCTGCTGAGCACATGCATGCCTGCGCATGTGTGTTCGCGCGCGCACGTGTGTACATGCAGCTCTGCGGAAGCAGAGGGAAGCTTTGAAGGATCTTTGAAGGAGAAGAGACAAACTTAAAGATACTGAGACGGCTGAAATGGGGAGCCCGTGGAGGCAGTGGACTGTGTTTCTCAAAGGTCTGAGTCTGTTGCGTTGCTGCTGCTGCTTTTTCTTCTTTCTCTTTGGCGACTGAAGGCTCTCACCATACAGCACATACGGAGAGGGAGGTGAGGTCAAAAGGTGCAGGACCTGGTCTACAGGTTTGTGGGTTAGAGTGTGAGTTTTCCTCTCTCCCCCTTTTTTTAATGTTATTTTTTGTTTGGTCCCTACTTTCTGTTTACTTTGAAGCTGATATGTGTGAAAGTGTGTTTGAGGATATGCTCGCGCTGCAGCTGTAACTAATTATGATTGTTTCAGTCATATGCAGCACAGCTTGAATGCTATAAGAAGTGCAAACTGTGAAAGCTGTCATCCGCTGTGAGTTATACTCATTCAAAAGGGACAGTTAAGGGTAGTAATATAGCAGACTGTTTAATGTGCTGCTTAGTGCTTAGATAAATCCTCTGTTTAATCTGCTGTGGGGTTTTTGTTTTTTTTTTTAATAGAAAAAGGAGAGAAGACAACAATATGTGAATCCTGCTGCACAAATTCCATAATTGAATAAATGTATGTGGAGTGGAGAAAATGGAAGGTTAAAGGAGAGCACTTGAACTTCTCATCACGGACCTGACCGTTTCATCGTAGGGCCACATTAGTGAGAGGATTCATATTTAACCACTAATTTGAAATGTGGTAGCTTTCATAGTGTGACTGCCTGTAAATGTAGGGCTGGGTGCTGGACTCCAAACTAACTTTTTCACACCAGCTGGCACTAGGGTGCCTAACTTTTCACTTAAGCGTATCAGAATATATGAAAAAGTGCACTTAACTTTTTGTCATTTCATTTCAGTGATTAGATAATGGTGTATGCAGTAGAAGCACGGAGTGTTGTGACAGTTTTGAAACTGAGACTGAAGGTGGTTCAGGTAGCGAGTATCATAATTGTGGAGTTTTTGTTTGAACTTTGAATTTTATTTAAAGGGATGGATTAAGGCTTGGATGGATTAAGGTATTAGTCAAAGTGTGGTTTTGAAGTATATCATGTGTCACTTCTCACAGTATTTGTTGTAGTATGCAGACTCTCATGCGGCTTAAAGGGTCGGAGTGTAGTACGGGATGTTGTTTGTAGCTCCAATTTAAAGATTCCCCCAAAACTCTCATATGAAGACCAAAACTGCAGTTCCACTAGTGGCCACTGGAGTCTGGTTCCAAAAACGAGCCATGTTCAATTATGCCATTTTACAGCATTATAAAGCTACAGAAAATTAAAAATAAACATTTAAAATAAACAGAAACAGTTTTGGCCTCAGTAAATAGCTTAGCCCTTCTTAATACAAAAGTATGAGTTGTTTTATAATAGTACTTGGGGGTAGTTGGCACTGTTCTGGCACAGGCAGCTGTAGCTGATTGGTGTCTGCTTGGGGTCATATTTGTTAATTGTAGTAATTGAATTTTATGGCCCCACTGTGCTTGTGCTGGAGATTTTTGGAGTAAATTCTAATTCTTAACACTAATTAGGAGGTACCTATGCTGGGGTGTAGCTGTTGTAACATCTATGGGTGCAGCACTTGCTCATAGCTTAAAACTCCCTCATTTCATCCAAGTACTTTAACTTCTGGCTCCAAAAAGCCTATGCAACCAGGGCCAAAACACTCTTAAAACTTCACAAGTTGAACTCCAAAGCCTGGGTGACCATTTCCATCTTTTATATACAGTCTACACTTGCATTCAGATCATTGGTAGATGCTCCAGTTTGCATTTGAGATGGTAATCGGGCAGCCAGGGACAAAGAAGCCTCTCGTCTTTTAGGGTCAAGTTTCACCAGGATCCTGAAACGCCTCCAGGCACTTATTAAGGCAGATATAAACAGTCATATTTTATTTATTTTTTTATGCTTAAAAGTTTGCCATCTTTGCTGTAAAAGCTTTTTTTTTCTCGCAGAAAATAACAATTCTTACACTCTGTTACTTGAGTGTCACATCCTCTCCTCATACAGCAAATACGCAGAACATAGACAACTGTCTAAAGCACTCTGATGTGAGATTTACCCGAGCACAAACAAAGCGGTTTTATCTGCCTTGACTGGTTGTCCACAGACAAACTGCTGCAGAAACCTTGCTTAAAGACAGCCATGTGGGTGCTAAGAATGAAAACTTTGTGCTGAATGTCTTTCGTTTGTTTTAAATCCTTTGTAGTCATGCTTAATAACGAATATTTGCAATATTTCGCATGGATGGTAGTCGATGGATTCTTTTGTTTGTTTATATAAGCGTGTTGGTGAGTGAAGTGTGAAAAGTGTGAAAATTCACACTTAACTGGGTGTAAATTGCGTAAAAACTGGATATTGATATTTTTCCCTAGATAGAGCACTTACATCATCACAACAGGGGGATTTTATTTTATTTTTTTAAACCTTTAAAAATGGTTGCTGAACCTCAGAACATTTGAAATGGCCATGGCCTCATCTGAGGATACATGTCCTGTTCAGCTTGTTTAGTTATTACAGTACCATGTTGGTGTCCCACGTTTTTCCTCTGTTTGAAGACCATTTCCCAGCCCCTTCCTCCTTTGTTATTTTCTCACAGGGGTCTCCAAATGCTAGGGGTCTTACTAAATTTTGATCCTCAAGCTTTATTATCAGTAAATGTTACACTCAGACCCCTTACTTTTGTTTCCGTTGATCAGCAGAACCCAGAATCGGACTGAAGGGGCATGTGAGTCACTTGAAATAATTAGCTCTCTATCGAAGATGCTCCTGTTGCTTCACCGCGTCAGCTCTTTTGGCTGAGAAGACGCAGTCAGAAACGAGCCCTAAAAGCACACCAAGACTGTAATGGAGAATCGACTCATGTGTTACTGTTTGACACGTAGTTTGGTAACGATAGACATTAGCATTTAATGTTTTTTACCAGTTACTTATAACTTAATATCCCACCAGCATCACCTCTTTCCAAGTACAGTAATGTATGCAAGAGGGAGTACAGGGGTGGTGCACAAAATGAGCTTAGTGACTTTACACTGCAGTGGCCTTCTTACATTTGAAGCATTCTCAAATATGCTTCTGGTATCACTTCCTTTTGTGTTCAGGACCACTTTTCAACCAGGGTTTGACATGTGCATGGCATCATTCACGTCAAGCTACGCTGTTAGGTTTTTAGACGTGTTTGTGTAGGTTGAAAAGCCCCCTTCATAGGCTGTGCCCAGCCAAATACTTACAAACAGGTTAATCTTGAGGATTAACGTTAACCTTACTGGTGCTTTAGTCTGAAACTAAGGGAACAAAGGCAGCTTGTAGCCTCAAACAAAGAGAATAAAGCAGTGTTGCCCTGGTCGGATGCCCATCCATCTCTGCAACGCTTCAGGCCTGTCGTTCCACACTGGTGCCCACTGGTTTGGCCATCATTAGATTGCTGGAACTGTGTACACATTGTAAGTGACTTAAATGTATATAAGTGCAATACCTGCCCTTAGTCTCAGTGGAGCACCTGAATGAGATAAAGAGCTGAACCAACCAGTTGGCACAGACTTGTGACTGCAATTTCTTTTGCTTGCTGGTTAGCAGCAATTAAACGTTCAAACTAGGACTGAAATGACGCTGTTCTCTGACAGATGAACTAAAAATACATACAAAATTGGTTAAAAATAACTGACCGATATACTCAGGCCTGCAGATTTTTACATCTCAGGCCATGTGCCCTGAGATGTAAAAATCTGGTTGTGCCTAGCCGATGGGCTTCACAAATTCATTTTGAATCATTCTGAGAAAAAGTATAAGTGGTTGTTTTCATGGTACAAAACAGAAAGCATAAAGCATCCTCTTGTTGTAGACTGATAAATTAAACCTATCTATAAGGCGAGTGAGTACAGGGCGTTCGGCAGATGCATTTGGTGTTGCTTGCTTGGTACATTATCAGACATAATCACTGCACCTGGTGTTCTCTTTCTGACAGTGAACTGTAAATTTGTAGATGCGTTCCCAGAAACGTACCGGCTTTACCTGAGCTTGTTAACCATCATAAATGATGAGCGTTATGATGGGAAGGTCACTCTGAAAAGATGGATCCTCTTTCTCTTACACTTAACATTACAGGTGAAACAGTCCATCAGTCTGTAAGTGCAAACGTTAATTTTCAAGGTTAAGTTACAAAAGATAAATAAATAAAAAAACATACATTTAAAATTAGTCAATATTTGGTGCCTTTGGAGGCATGTTGATATCAAACTAAATATTATTACTATTTTATCTGACAAATGAAATTAGAGCCTCTGGCCTTTTTTATGAACATATACCAAGTTAAGGGTTGACTAAAGCATTAACATTTTTTTTTTTTTTTTTTTTAGATATTTGGTAGGCAAAAAAAGATGTTGGCTACGTAAAAATGTCTTTTTTAACTCTTATTTTTATTCCTAGATTCCAGTCGAGCCATTAATATCACCTGATGTGTGTTATAAATGTTTTTTCCTTAAAATATAGCCAGAATTAACACATTTGTAACATAAACAAGAATAAATTATATATCATACTTGCAGCTCAGGCTCTTATATTAAATACATACTAATCTCTGACTCTGAAACTGGGCTGAATTTCTCACTGTTGTGGATGGATGTTTTTTAAGTGCAGTGGGTTAGCACTACAAGGAAGGCGGAAGCAGAGCGGGGTGATTTGAGGTGAAATGTAAACAGTGCTAGTCAGGAAGGATTAGCATCCCGTGAGCAGCATGGACTTGCAGCGGCACCCAATACTTGTGACAATGGCAGCCTGTTTTTCAGTGGGCTAAAGAGGTTGTGTGTATGTGTACAGATTTTTCTTTCAGTCACAACACATGAATGTAAATTTTAAAGAAAAAGAAATTTCCCACAAGTAGTTGAAAGGCTTTTATTCATGTTTATGTCTCACCTTCCTTTTAGAAATCCAGAGGCGCCGCTGTAGCTTACCTAGTCACTCTACACATCCTCTTCCCGCTTTCCTGTCTACTCTGAACTGTCCTGTGAATACAGGCTACAGAAATTGAAAAGATTTCCGTTATTTGTAAGCAGTCAGCAATCTCTGTACAAAAATGCTCATATCAATTGCATTTGCATATTACAGTGTATTTCTTGTAGTACTTGTGAGATGCTATGTAATAGTAGGTAAACTATGAATGGGAAAAGCCAGATGTTGCTTGGACGTCCACTAGATGATGAAATATTTAATATTTAATTGATATTCAACACTAGTTAACTTGTTTCTGAGAGCTTATAGTGCCAGTGGGAAACTTATTGAAACTGCAGAACATATTGTGAGAAATGAGTGGCTGTACATTGGCTGTAAAAACTCCAGTGATGAAAGTGGCTGATCTGCAGCCACTTTCAGCTCAAGGACTTTAACATGCAAAGAAGATGTATGACTCAACGTGCTACACATTTCAGCAGTATTTAAATTAGTTTGATTGCTCACAAATCTGAATAATTGTTGCTAAATTTGTCACCTGGAACAACTGTCAGTCAGTCATAGACTCTCATTATTGTCTACTGGTTGGTCCACACTGTTGTAGATAATAATTCAAGACTACATATGTAGGGCAAGGTGTCCGGATCATTTGGAAGAGTAAAGGATGAGAGTGACATGTAACTAATTTGTCAACCTCATACATGGCTTATCAGTTGAAACATGTAGGTTAGCCTAATATTAGCCACTCAGCATTAATAGTGAATTAAAATGTTCTCAGCACAAAATACTCTTCTTGAACTATATTCAGAGGTTGGTAGAAAACTGCAGGTGAAGGTGATTTTAAAAAAGGACTGGTCAGGACAAATATTAAAGAAGATGCACCTGTGTAAAAGGGGTAAACTTGTGTAGTTAAATTGGTGATCATGTTGATTGATGATGGTGTTGACAGAAATACACACAATCATAGCGCCATGTGATTATTTGGATTATTACAGTAGTGTTTGATAGTGTTATTGACTTTTGTTTTAATTGGGAATTTGTTTTACAAGGAAAAACAAAACAGCAGAGTCGGTCTTGTCTGACCGAGGAGATTCAGTGTGGCCTTGGATTTTGTGCATGTGTGGTTAGCTCTGCCTGACAGTAGGAATTTAAAGAAATAGTTGTCCAAAGTCTTTACAAAATCTGTGGCTTTCCTGTGCTCTTTTATCTGCACTGGTTTGTAGGAATGGATCTGGGGGGGGGGGGGGAAGCTGTGGGATTTACATTAATGGCTGCTCTCATTTTATTCCTGACACTTCTTTTTACCATGTGTTTCCCACCCCCGCAGGTCAGTTAAAGCTGAAAATGAGTGCAGTAGGGGAAAGCCCTCTGGACCCTGCCACGCCAGAGTTACGCAAGAGGAAGGGCTCGCCATGCGACACGTCAGGGCAAAGGTAAGACCGGCTGCATGCCTTTTTTTACAACACTGACAAACATTACACGGATAGAGCCGGAGATACTGTGAATCTTTATTGGTTCATGATCAGCCAAAAGATGAGTAATAAAAACAATTATCAACCATATCAACCTAGCTTTTTTTTATCAGTAAGGTTATAAACGTCTAAGCTCGTGAAATTATGTCGTAAAATACATGTAAACAAATGATGTTTGCATTAAAATGTGTTAAACCATTAAATGAATTGCCAAAAACTGACTGATCAGTGAAATTCAACTGATGAGATCACAAGATAAAATCGAGCTCATAATTTTGTCATTACTTTATTTTCATTATCACATCAGAAGTTACATTTATGGCAGACTACATGAAGCGTTGCAAAATGTTGATACAGAAATGTTATCACATTGCTTTTACTTGAGCTGCAGTATTGATGAAGTGCCAGCAAAAAGGGTTTTTCCTACACAGAGGAATTTTGGCACCTGCACAAAGAGCTAGCAATTTTTTTTAATCAACTTTGTTAGCAGTGGCTTAATTTATAATCATAAATAAATGAAGGCGGGAATTTTAATGCATTAATTGCGAATAATGAATTTGAAAAAAATAATGCGTTATAAAAACATTAATGCATTTAATCGCACTTTGAATTCCAAGCAAAGGGGAACTTTTGTCAATGCATGACTTCCTGGCATACCGATTACACTGATGCACACAGCTACAAAAATGGAAGAATCAGAAGAAAGTGTGTTGTTAGTGTCACTACCCGATCCGTACCGGAAACCCGATCGGTACCCCGCATGCGCAAATCTTACGTCACTTCCTCTCTTTGCCAACATTGCGACATTCAATATATTTGAATGACACGGTTAGCACCCAGTTAGCTCCTAGCATTTCTCAACAGCTCTGCCTCCTTTTCGACTGCCCGGGACATTTAAACAATGGATAATCCGTTTACAAACAAATTCATGCTTTTCTCCTCAACAGAGAGCGTCCCCCGATTGAACAACAGCGCCGTAAAATAAGAAGAATGGCGCCTAATTACAGACTTAATAATATTGACTTAGCAATGTGTCACGTGAAGATTCATCAGCCAGATTAAGTGTTTACTGACAATTGACAGTGATGGCGCACATCATCATCACTATTCCAACAATCCTCTCCTCACAGACAAGCATAAACACACTCGACTATCGCTAAATCAAATTTAACACGCATTTGAAATCACACTAATTCAGTTTATAATAGGGTTCATTCGCTCGGTCAGCAGGTGGCGGTATCCTCGTACACTGGGGAGTAAACTGCCATTAAACGAACAGAAGAAGAAGAAAACACATGCACATGCGTGGTACGGATCGGGTAGACCCGATTTGTACGCTCCGACTTCACACATGCGCAGTAAGGATCGGAGAGTCCTGATCCGTAACTATCTTTTTATTTTTCGTTTTTGTCTACATTGTACTGAAATGCTTCATTATTGCAAACATTTTAAGATATACTTATTATTCTTAACATCTTAACAGATACTCTGACCCATAACTATCGTAAAACGCTACGACCGGAAGTAGACACCTTTCGCGCATGCGGGGTACCGATCGGGTTTCCGGTACCGATCGGGTAGCGACAGTTAGGACTCATTTAATTTAAATTACACTTTAAAAGACTACATAGCAGAAGTCTTGATAAAAGCGTGGTTTTGTGCAAACTGTGCAAAAAGGAGTTTGCATACCACCGCAGCACTTCAACCTTACAGTACCATCTAAATGCAAAACATGTTGCAGCGAGCACAGAAACTAGGAGCTGTTAGTGCTAGCAGTCCCAGTTTGGCAATCCAAACTTGATGAAATGACTGGCTTCAGGACCAAAATTACTAAATCAGCGTCGGACAAACTTACAGATTGTCTCGCAAAATGGATTGCTCTGGACTGTAGACCACTAGCAGTGGTAGAAGATAGGGGTTTAGAAAATGTGCTACAGATTTAGATGAGGAAACCCTGTGTAACAGGGCCCTGAGTTTTTACAGAGCAGAATCCACCATCAGGGAGGCAGACTGCCCGCCGCAGTAGTGGTCCAGTCGAGCAGGGGCCGACCCACAGCTGTCTGTCCTGGCCTGCAAGTATTTGATTAGTCTGGCCACTTCTGTCTCATGTGAGAGACTGTTGCAGACTTGCAGGTCACATAGTAACAAAAAAGAGAGCTGCCTTGAGCTCTGAAAATGTGAACAGGCTAGTTTGTCTAAGTAACTGGCTGAAAGAGACGGACTGTAAGTAAGAATGGAGTTATTGTGAGTCCAATGGGTTTATTTTTGCACTAAAATGTTTGATGATCACACCGTTTTAGCCTAATGTACAAAATAATGTTGGCTAAGATTATTCAGATTTTAAAGGTGAAGCTGTTCAAATAGCCTTTTATGTTTCTGCCTAATTCTTTTAGAAGAAAAACTGCACTTTATTTTGAAATTTTTATTATTATTTAAAGACAATACCATTTTAAAAATGTACTAAAAGTACTTAAAATAGCACTTTATTTCTAAGTCTGCCCAATTTGGCCAGGGATATTATTTTTGTTTCTCTGTTTTGCATTTAAATGCAGTTTTCCCCCCTATAAATCAAAAGAGCTTGAGTTTGCAATATTCATGTCCATGTCTATTATTTGTTCTGTCCCCCACTAAAACCTTTTAAAATTAAAAAAAAAATTTCTTGTGCAATTAATCAAGATTAATTAATTATAAAGCCTCTAATTAATTAGATTAATTTTTTTTAATCAAGTCCCACCCCTAAAATAAATATAGTGGACATATTTAATTCTCAGATTGCCGAATTCTTATAAAAATCATAGATTATCCACATAAGGTAACGCAATCATTGCCTTGGTTGTACATGGCGAGCATGCTTACTGATGACTTGTTTTTGCTCATTTTTGGTCAGCTGGGCTGTCACTGTGGGATTAGGCAACTCCAGATGGGAGAAATATAACGTTTTACTCAAGGCAAAATAGTGTTTTATTCTGCCTCGCTTTGTTTATATTCGTGGACATGAAATGTTATGTGGTTTTTTTTGTAGTGTGCTTTAAAAGAAAGTGTATTTTTGTGTCTGCAGCACATATGTTGTCCAGACTCATCAGTGAGGATACGTGACTATAGTCAGGAAATAGAGCTTTTAGACATTACTAACTGTTGTATTATAACCCGACCAACCTTTACTTGGTTACAGTTACACATTAAAAATAGCTTTGCATTAGTAAAGTATTTTTAATTAGTAAGATATTAAAAATAATATAAATCATGGCTGAAAATATGATGTCAGCAGCAAAACGATTTGCTTCACAATCAGTCTCTCTAACTTTTAATGTGGAGGTTAGAGGTTTCTTGCTTTTTAAAAGTATAACATATTAATTTTGTAAACATGAACACCAAATTGGTACATGTGATGAAAAATCATGTTACGGGACATACCAATAGTTTGGTGAAATTTGTGTTCAAGAGCATGAAGCACGAGGATTTCATGAACTAACTTTGAGGTTGCTTAGTTTTTGGAGGCAGTTTGCTAGGGATGAATGTCTATTCCCCAACCAAGTGGTTACTGGAGATTCGTGGTAGAGATGGCACGATACCACTTTTTTATGTCCGATACCGATATCATAAATTTGGATATCTGCCGATACCGATATGAATCCGATATAGTTCATTTTATAATCAACAAAACTGTTTTTTGTTTTTTTTTAATATCTTGAGGCATTTTGTATGAGTTCATACTCAAGTTTTAAAAAAAACAAACACTAAAGCTATTCTGTTATTCCTGTATGCAAAAAATACACTGCACCCAAAATATTTCATAGTTCAGCAATACTGATCAATCTAATTTACTTAAACCTACACCATCCAACCTATTCTGGTATTCTAAACAGTACTTAGCAGAAATATTAAACAACCTTACTAATAGGGTTGCAAACTCCCAGCAAAAACAAAAGGAAACCACCCCCCACCCTCCGCCTGATAATGCTTAATCGGCGCAATCTACTTTAATTTAATGCACGTGTAAAACAAATGCACAGAAATCAATTATTTTTCTACATATTTAAATACATTCAACATCTTTCTTCAACAGAATTACAGACTGCACAGATGGTTACCAAAGGAAAAAGTACTGTAGCTTACCAGGGTACATATTAGAGTTAATAGTTCCTTTATACAA
The DNA here is from genome assembly GCF_900408965.1 of Simochromis diagramma. Lineage (NCBI taxonomy): Eukaryota > Metazoa > Chordata > Actinopteri > Cichliformes > Cichlidae > Simochromis > Simochromis diagramma. The sequence continues at coordinate 19,308,443 of NW_024387492.1, forward strand.
TAATGGATTTCTATACATTTTACATCAGATGAAAACTTTGGTTGTAAGATTCAGATAATTATTTATTAAAAGCTAGACATGACAATTAGAAAGAAAAGTATTTATTTGTGCCCCCCTTTCCCTATTAATGCCCTACCTGGCCCCCCTAGCAAAACTTTGCTAGATCCGCCCCTGCACAGTTACCAGCTGTCAGCTACATAGAAAAGGATCCTGGTGTAGAAAGTAATACATTCTAACAACAGCTTATCAAGCTTAAACATGCTGCTGTTGTTTATCTGCTGGTTTCCTCTTTCTGGTGCAAAGTGGGCGATAAACAAACAAGAGAGACGGGAGTTGTGACAGAAAAGCCGATCAGCTGATCATTGATCAGTTTCATGATTGAAGTAGCAGCAGGAGAGGGAGGGGGAGAGAAGAAGAGGCAGTCACTGCATATATTGGTTGTTAAGCTTGACGTGGGAATGCTTTACAAACATTCAGAGATGAACTTACACACTTGCTTTACTTCTCTGGGATACCTTTCTCGGAGATGAAATGCCGGTTTCGTAGCGAGGCTCCAACTGCTCAACCAGACCACCGACAGGTCTCGCACGCCACAGCCGCTCTATCACGTGACGCATGCTGCTCCGACGTGCTAAGGTTATGAGCTGAGTTACGCCATGTCGCAAGTTTTGTTAAATGATTTTGTGATATTTAATGGATTGGATTACATTTTTTATTTCTCTTCGATATCCAATCCAGTAATTTAGGTCAGTGTCGGACCGATGCGTAATATCGGATCGGTCCATCTCTAATTCGTGGTAATCAGTGAAATTCGTATTGCAGACAACTTGGTGTGATCCACCAAACTCCAGTAACTGGAGCAATCTGCTAGCAACCAAAGCGAGCACAAGAAGGTTTTCGGTGCAGCGCTATGTTTGTGACCAGTTTCACCTAGCAACATCCAAGTGGTTAAGGAACCCACATTTGTCTCTAACAACTGGAGGTTGCCAGGGGATCACCAACCGGTCTCTAGTGCGATTGCGGTGTCAGTGATTAAACATCGGCAACAAAAAGTGAAATAACATCCCACAGACAGCCTGTCAAGTACTGACTTCCCTGTGCCAAATATTTTGTTGTTTTAATTTATTTATCACAATTATTATTTATTTGTTAGTGATATTAAAGTGATTTATGTCTATATACTCCCGAAGGAAAAACAAATCACTATAAAGATATAAATGTAAAAAACAATATACATGTATATTTGTATATGTATATACCAAGATACCAAGTTATATACCAAGCATTTTTGCTACTCCAAACAAAGTAAATTTGAGCAAAAAGTCCTAATTAAATAGAAGTAATTAGAAACCTGAGATAAAGTTTAAAGTATAGATTTGACTTTAGGTCAGTATAAGTTTAAGTGGGGCGTGTAGGAGTGAAAGTTCTCCATGTACTGTATGTGTAAATCTATAAGGCCGATAGGTGATGTAACAGCCCAGCTAGCATTTCTCCAGCAGCTACACTCATCCACTTACCCGCTCATTTCACACAGCAGCGTCCTCCCCCTCCTCACCCTTCCCTCGGTCACCACGCCTGTGTTTTCTGGCTGGCCAATGCACTGACCTACTTTTGCTGTTGTCGTTTCACATACGCACAGTCACATATACGCTCTTCTTGCTGCCACATACCTTGCTCTTTCTCGTCCGTTAGAAATGAAATCACTGGAACTCAAGAATAAATTTAAACACCAGGCTGCGCAAAAGGTTAAAAGAGAAGAATCTTAATTTATTTATTTTCTTTTGATTTTTGTCCAATTTCAATATTATAGAAAAATGCCACAGGTGGATAAAAAGCCAATGCAAGAAAAAAGAGGATCATGAATTTACTTTCACAGTTTAATCTATAACCATTTACTTAAATTTAACTGGCTGTTGTTTTGTTTTTTTTTGTTTTGTTTTTAAAAAAACAATCTTTTTTTTTATAAGTAAGCAGTGTTAAAAAGTATAAATAAATCAATTTGATTGCAAAAAAGCAACACCATGGTAAAATGGATTACAAATATATTAACACTGAAACCAAAGGTCAGAGCTGAAAGCATGATTCAGATTCGATTTAAGCTAATTTTATTTTAATCTGCATTAATTGAAAATTACAAAAATGTCAAATGTCGTATTTACAAGGGCTTAAATAGCAACAGCATTTTTTTTTTTAACTGAAGGAGGAAAAACATTAAAAATATAATAATCTCAAGGTCTAAAATCATCTTAAAAGTTGTAAATGCCAGCATTGAATGTAGATGTATGTATTGATGTATGTTTCTTTGGCATCAACAGCAATAAAGCAGAGGTACGAGATGCTTTACAAAATGTACAAAATAGTTTAAATAGCAACATTCAAATAACTTGTGTAACACTTTCTATCCTAACTCTTTCATACAACTTTATCACAAACAAAAAATAAACAAAACTTAGTCTACTTTATTTATTCAATAATGCTGCTATCAATAAAATGTGATTTGTGCTTTAAATATATCACCAGCCTTCCAACAGTCTAATTTGTGCTCCGTTAAAGATCATGTGTTTCTCCTTCATTGCAATCTACGTTACTCTGCTGGATCTCCTGTGTAATGTGTCTGAGCACATTGTGTTGGGTCCAACCAGCTTTCTGTTTGTTTCTTTGTCTCTATTGCTGTCAGTCACAACCAACGGTTCGAGTCACTCATTATTGTGTAATAACTGCATATTTAGCCTACAGGGACAATTATAGTTTTCTCTTCTGCTTCTGCTCCTGGAGGGGTGCTGATAATTGCTTGTACATCATGGGTGATTTTGTTTAAAGAATGTGTGTGTTCTCATATGTATCCATTAATCCATCAGTAATTGATTTTTTTTCTTCTCTTGTCATAATCTTTAAAAAAAAAAAAAAATGCCAATACTTTTTGCTGCCATGTACACATTTAAAAAAAGTCTGCATTTTAAAAAGAGATGATGATAATAATAATAATAATAACAACAACAACAACAACAACAACAACAATAATAATAATCACATCTTCTTAAAGTTTTTTAAAGCTCTTCATGACATCTTTAAACTTTTATATTCACAACGAGGTAAATGTTGACCACTGACATCAACAGAAAGTTAGGCCAGTAATACTATGGCTGACACAAAGTTCATCCTTATTGATTACATTACTAAACATGGTGATATAGTAATGCCTTATTACTAAAGTGTTCTAAAGTTTTCCTTATATACTTGGCCATATTGATTAGTTTAGGACAATGTACTTCAAGTACAGTGTAATTTAAATGTAACTTTTGCCGAGCAGAAACAGTGAATTGATTCATTTTTAACATGTCAGGTTTTGCTGCTTTTCTTTCTCACTTTAAAGTAAATGTCACGGCTTTCATGGTTAAAAATGTCAAAATCAAAACAAATCTAGTTTCATTAGTGCTAGAGAATCAGTTTTCTGATGTTTTTAAAACCAGATAAGTACTGAAAAATCACCCAGAAAAGTAGTACTGATTTAAAAACAGCTGTTTTAATGTGAACTTTGCTTTGAGTCTTTGTCGGGTCTGTTTCTGCAGTGCGGAGAAGCGGAGACGGGAGCTGGAGTGCCGCTACATCGAGGAGCTGGCGGAGCTGTTGTCATCCAACATGGGCGACATTGCCAGTCTCAGCGTTAAGCCCGAAAAGTGCCACATCCTCAAGAGCACTGTGGACCAAATCCAGCAGATCAAACGGCGTGAGCAGGGTGAGGAAACACGTTTTCTGTACGGTGTCTCCACAATTTCTGTCAAATATTATGCTCTTTAATTTTCTTTATAATTTTCTGCGTAACTATAATGTAAACCAAAAAAATCATAAAACCTTTTATGTAAATGTTTAAACAAGGTTTGCAGGAGTAAACCAGGGTATGCAAAAAATAAACCTCCACATCTGTAAGATTTGTCACCTCAAGTTTTCAGTTAAAGCATACATTCTTATCCTATCTCGACAGATGTGGGGAGGAAAGCCTTGGCTGTCTTTGTGAGGCCACTCATTGACATCGGTGCATTCCTAAGACTTAAGTTTAACCATCACAAAATATCTGATAAACTTTCACCTTCTCCCTGACCTGAGCCGGTTTTGTAACCTTAACTGTAAAACCAAGCTTTTACCCTCAAACAGGGATTTGAAAGCTTGTCAAAGGAGTTTAGAAAATGTAACCACTCTGGTGGTCTAAAGCTGAACTTTTTTCAAATAATATGATATATTTTTTTTCTTTGGTTTCCAGTAGTCTGTCTGCTCTGTGCAGCCACACACATGTAGAGTGCTCTTTATTTCAAAACAGTAACTGTATGATAATAAATTGTAGCCGTACAAAACAACCTTTTTCATTCCATCCATGAACATGTGCTACACTTGTTAGAATAACACGGTAAAACTGTGATATTTACCTCAGTGTTTATTGTGCTATGAAATTCGCTGAGACTCAAAATGGGCTTTTTGGTAGGCACCAAATATCTCTGTTGGCATTAAAACCCCTTTTTTCATAGCATAGCAAACGTCGTGTACGGGTTTTTAATAGTGCTGTCAGCGTTAATCTCGTTAAAATGACTTCAACGCCATAACCGCATTAATGTGGCAAATCTCCATTAGCGAGTTACCGCGGATCGCCCCGTGCGTGGTTCTGCACGGCGTCAACGTGTTAACATGTTGACGCCGTGCAGAATCACTCATTATGACGTTATGGCCTTAATAATTTAAACGAGATTAACACTGACAGCACTAGTTTTTAAAAATAGGCTTTATACTTAAAAAACCAAAAAAAAAAAACAACAACTGTATTGCAAAATATTTAATGTCTCTGTTGTTCTACCCCCCCCTCCCCCCCCCCCGGGCAGAAAAAGCAGCCCTCCTTTCTCCAGATGATGAGGTGCAGAAGAGCGACATCTCCTCCAGTAGCCAGGGACTGATGGAGAAAGAGGCGTTGGGGCCCATGCTGCTAGAGGTAAAACAATACATAGGAAATCCTGGTTTGTGTGCCTAACATGTTGTTTACTCCTAACTAATACACACGTTCAGAAAATCTGATTTAGTTTTCCCTCTCTCTGTTCTTCCTGTTAAGGCGCTTGATGGGTTTTTCTTCGTTGTCAACCGGGAGGGGCGCATCGTCTTTGTTTCTGAGAACGTGACGAGTTACCTTGGATACACCCAGGAGGAGCTCATGGCCTCCAGCGTCTACAGCATCCTCCACGTGGGAGACCACAACGAGTTTGTTCGTAATCTGCTGCCTAAAAGCCTCGGTGAGTGAGCAGAATCGATTTTAAATGCAGCGACTGCAATGTTTTTGAGGGATATTTAATAATCACTTTTTCAGCATTTTTAAATTTCACCATTTCCATGCCAATGAAACCCATTAAGGAGGCAATAAAACTCACTGTTAAAAAAGCAGAAGAATCTGTACACGGCACTCAAATCCAAATGATTAAGTTGCTTTATTAAAAGAAGATTTTGTAGCTAAGGCAAATTTAAAGAGCTGTGAGGAGAGGTAGGAGGATGAACTGTGTAAATTTTAAATGAACAGAGTTTTAGTGCTTCTCACAAAGCTGCAAATTATGTTAAGGGAGGAAAGTGTGTAGAGGCGGCACATGCGTGGGTGAAGAGTATTGAAACATAGACTTTCTATTCTGTGACAGTGTATTTTTTTCTTTTGTGTGTGTGTGTTTAGCTCCAACCTTGAAGAGATTAGAATGGAAACGTAGGGGCCAGATGAGGGGGATTTAAGGACAAAAGATAACAGAGTGCACTAGGCAACAAGGTTGAATTGTTGTATTTTCCATTGGTCTTGTAATTCAGCACCAGGCACTCCAGTGCTTCTTTTTTTCTACTCAGAAACAGATATTAAAGAAAAATAAACTCACAGAGACACTTAGCAGATGGATTTTTACCATCTTAGGTTGGTTGTCAACATTTAGCTTATTCTTAAATCCTTTAGTGCTTCTTCTTTGTGTTGCTTAACAAGGATTTGCAGCCCTTTGTAAATTAATATAAATTTTGATATTGTATTTAAAATTATTGTTATTTACTAAATGGACCCAGAACAGTAAAATGGAAGGAGAGAAGAACAGATTGAAACTGAGTTTTTCTTCTTTGACAGTATATTTTAGCTGTTGGCGCTTCCTTTCAGTTGTCTGTTGATACTGCTGATTTAGCGCTGCAGCAGAAAACAATTGCGTGTATGAAAGAATCCGTTAAGTAGACATAAAGTAAGAGGCTAAAACTAGTTAAAAGGAACACAAAATTATTGATTTATCTTTGATTAGGCAGCAGAACAAAATGCTTTTGTGTTTTTTAAATGTTTGCAAAGTTACAAAAATTGCTTCAAGGCAGTTATCCCACAAACACTGGCCCTGAATTGGCTGCACCTTGTTTCCTTTCTGTAACTTATCTACCTCACTGTGTATCAAATGTAACAACTAGTTCGGGATTCAAACAAATAATCAGTTTATTTAAAGCTGTGAAAAGATTTGTTGTCTTCCAGCTTCATTGGTTTGTGGTTTTAAACTCATGAAGATATGTTACTATGAAAGGCAAGTTTTTACCTTACGTAGTAATGGCATGCAGTACGCAAAAAAATAGAGCATTCCTTGTGCATGGAGAAAGCACATTAATAGTTAATTTTATTGCAGTTTCCATGCACTTCCAGCATCTGAGGAACTGAAAACCCAGTGCCTCTACAATGCTAGGAAAATCCTCAGTTTTAGCCTCAGTGCTACATTTGCTTCGAATTTTATTTTGTGGGTTTTTTGGTTTGTTTATTTTGTTTTGTTTTTGTAGTTTGTTTTTCCCCCTCACAGTCTAAAGTAATGCTTATTTGTCTGTTAACTGATTATAAAATTTCCCAGAAATGTGTGAAATATCTTTGCCGTGTCTTCATCCACTAACCCCCAATCAGTCGCCGCCTCTCCCCAAGTCTGGTTCTGCTGGAGGTTTCTTCCTGTTAAAAGAGAGTTTTTGAATGTGAAAGTGAGTGAGTGGTGTTTGGTTAGAGCTGTGAGGAACTGGTGTTCCTCCTCTCACCGGGTGACTGCTGGTATAGACTTAGTTAAGCAGTTACGTAGTATATAATCATTAAACACGTTAAAAGTACTAGGCAAATGTTTTAACTTGATACTGTTTCACCGGTTCCGCTGACATCTGTCCATTTGTGTCCACTAATTACAAATTCCACTAAGCATTCCTTTCACTGTGTGAATCATGTTTGGGTGATTTGGTGCTCTCTCTCTGTGTTATAGGCTGTAAATTGGAAAATAAATTCCTCGCTTTCCCCTCTCCCTCTCTCCCACTCTGTCTCATCGCCCACGATTAGTGCCGAGACGCGCAGAGGCCAGCACAGCTCTGCTGTTCCATCTGTGCCTCACAATTAGGGTTATAGCAGATTGATAGCCCTGCTTTAATTGAGTGCAACATTAAATTATGTCCCAACCCCCTGGTGCTGTATGAAGCTGCTGGGGTTAAGAGTCTTTCTGCACGAAAGCCTCAATAGCAAAATCTTTTCTTGTTTCACACAAGTGTGACGGGTACAAACCTCCATAGTTCTTAGTTATGAACTTGTAAATGAGTAAAATATGATGCTGATATTAAGATCAGACATTCTCATCTAAGCTGTTGTCTTTTTGTCCTTTCACCATAAATCTCATTAAAGGAGTGATATTTGTGTAAGAAAGAATGAATGCATAGATGCAAAAGTCATTTTCTTGTCTTTCAAATGTGTGCAGCAGATTTGGATTTGCAAATGCCCTGTTGTCTAATTTTTAAAATGTGTGCAAAACGCATCAAAGCGTCCCACTGTCAGCATTTATTTTGCTGCACTTTGTGCAAATCAGACAAGCATTTGCATCTCTAGTTTTAGTGCTAAATTAAAAAAGGATGGCGTTCCTGAGGGTGATTTGTACCAGGTTTAGTAAAGAGATTTTATCATGAAGTGGTGGAAATGATGGGACTTTGTTTATTTTCTCTTTCCTCATCAATATTTAACTTTCTCTTTGTTGTAGTAAATGGTGTCCCGTGGCCGCAAGAAGCTGGGCGCAGGAACAGCCACGCCTTTAACTGTCGCATGCTGAAGAGACCACCGGACGAGGTGGATTCGGAGAACCTGGAGGCCCGGCAGCAGTATGAGATCATGCAGTGTTTCACCGTGTCCCAGCTACGGACCATGCAGGAGGAGGGAGATGGTACATACATACATATTACAACACAGCCATGAGCCATTTCCTACACTGAATCAGTAGATTGTAGTTTTTAAAGCCAATATCAATAGGCACTCATCAGAGTATAGCCTTATGATGATCATGGTTTGAACTGACTCAGTGTTAACAGCTGAATATAAATCTATTTAGGTATTGCACCAATGTGTGCATTCTGCACCATTCTTTGAAGAAAAAATATCTTGAACTTGCTCACCAGACTGGCTGGTATCAGTTTGCATGTTTAGGAATTGTTATATAAGACAGCTGAACAAGGGTGTCAAATTCAGGGCCGCACAGAGGAATAAGAATCACTTTCTTCTTCACATATGCCTACAAGTATTACCAAGCCTGTTTTACAGGCCTGAACATGACAGCTCAATAGCCATATAGGAAGTCTGGCTGGCTTCAGATTTGCCCCAGGTGGGATTTTGCTTTGACTTTGGCTCATGTGATATAGAACATACAGCAGCGGGCCTGCTATTATTACATGTAACATCCTAATATCCTCCTGCTGTTCCCATGACTTCCATGATCCTTGCCTTTAGCCTCGGCTGAGGTTTTACTGTTCTTGTCAGCACAGAGTTGTGGCTCTCACCACATTGTTCACCTATGACACAGTTCTTTGAGCATTTTGTATTTCCTTCTTAGCATATCTGTGTTTATCTGAAACGGCCTTTAAATGGAACTTATTATGCTTTTCTTTATTATACTTTCCTCATTTCCTGTTACGCATGTACTTGTACAGCAGTTTATGAGTTATTGTATTTATCCTTTCTTAGTGAGCTTCTTCACCTTTATAATCTATTTAAGTTACATTAAAGGTTGGTGGTGTTTTGGATGCTGTAACACAGGGATGTATCTTATCTTATGAATGGATGATGGAGGAACAGCATACTGGAAGAACGCTTGCTTCAAGGAAGAGGAGCTGAAACGTCACAAAATTCCAGTAAAGGATAAATAAGGATTTTTTAAAAATGTGAATCACGTAAAGCTGTTATAGTAGCAGTGTCTTTCTATCTATGGGTTTCCAGTGCACTCAGAGTTAAAAAAAAAAAAAAAAAAGACAAAGAATAGTTTTAGATATGAAGTTTTAATTAGTTATTTTTTAAAACTCTATTAGTAGTGTTTCTCTTAGGTGAGGGAAGCATGTTTTCGCTTATTGAAACTTGTTTATCTGTTTCTCCCGAATCCTGAAAATGTTCTTGGCTATGTCAGGAATCAATCCAATTTAAGAAAATAATGGATTTGGCTTACACAGAAGGTGATCATTGTTGATGGATAAATACTTCTTCTGCAGTTATTTTATGACTTTTTGCTGTTGATGCTGCCACCAAAACCTTTCACTCGCTGGTTAATTGGACTGCCATCAGATTGTTGGGTGATGTTTTTAATGTTCTTTGGAGCCGCTGGCGCAGTAGCCTTGATGAACTGTGTGATTTTTCTTTTTTCCTGCATTGCAGACTCATTGGGCTGTTTGTTCTGTCTGCTTTCTAGTCACTTTGATAAGAGCTGGCCTTGTGGATTGGAGGACTCTCTTCTTGTGTGTGGAATCTGGTTTAGTGGCTCCTACTTCATTGTTTGACATGTTTCTATAGAAAATTGGCAAGAAAATGTTATTTTTGTGTTCCAGCAAGCTATTGTTTCGTCCGTTTTGTAGTTCATTCATTGAACTTTTAACTATAAGTGTTTTTGTGTTATTTATATTTGTTGTATTTGCTGCCAAACATCTTGAAAGAAACTGTTTCCAAACAGCTGAACTGGTTTTGCTTCTCTTGTTGATCTTTCTGTCATCTTGACTTAAATTAAACTAAACTTGGGGAGTGAGTTTGGGCTTTAAGAGATGTGTGATGCACTGTGAACGAGAGGGATGTTCTAGATTTATGGTGCAAGACAAAACAAGACCACCATTGTGGGGCAAAAAAATGCAGCACAATAAATGTTGCAAGCTGTTATTGTAATTGAACAGTGGTTGCAAGAAGGAGGATGTGTAGTTGAAGGTCTTTGATATTCACTACTTGGATTTAACAAATATCTTTTAATAATACAGCGCAGGTATAGGGCGGGAATTTGGTCCCCGCTCTCCTGTCTCACAGTTCATACTTTTATTGCTATTTTTCAGACTGTTTTTTGGATTGAATTCTTCATATATTTCAAGAATATCCAAAATCCACTGTAAAAAGAATCTGTTGTATTTAAGAAAATTGTATTTAAGGTTTCCAAAGACAGCGATTCGTGTTAAGTAATAAGAATATGGACTGTATGCTCCCAAGTAATGGATATTTCTACTGCTATAGAGTTATTAATTATATTTCAGCTGATAACAACCTTGTTCAGTTGTTATCACCATATTAAGTAATAATATAACTGATGATCTTCTCTTTTGTGTTATATCAGTCTTGCAGGTGATAAACATTTAAAACTAGTTTAATGAAATCCTGAAAAACCTTAAAAGTATTCAGCAATTTGTTGTCTTGACACAAAAGGGAGTGAATCTGTGCATCCCTTAGTCTTTAAATTCATTTATATCACCTCCATTCTTCAGCTGTTGTGAAGTTTTTCTTTCTTTTACTGACTGCAACAAACATTTACATAAACCTCGCTCCTTGTGTCCTCTTTAGACCTGCAGAGCTGCCTGATATGCATTGCCTGCCGGATGCCACGAACCCAGCCTGTCAGCACGGAGTCTTTTATCACAAAGCAGGATCCCACAGGTAAAACACACACGGGCGTAAGAAGAATCACGGGAAGGAGATTTTGAGACATTAGAGTCATAGAAATTGAGGGGATACTTTACAGAGGAAATAAAAATCTCATCGTCTACACCCATGGTTCTCAAACTCTTACCTGTGAGGCTTTGGGGCCCTTTGTAGCACCGCCTGTGAGGTCAGCATTTATTTTATTCAACCACAGTTCATACCACGCTGTGATATATCAGCACAGAACAAGGCTTAGTAAGTCTGTGAAGGTTCTCAGTCATCCAGGTCATCGTAGTCAAAGGAGCTGAAAGGTGAAACGTCTTCAAGCAACTTAAAGAAGTCCAGACGCTTTTCTTTGCAAGCTCCTTTGACAAGGCTTAGTAAGCAACTCTCTTCAGTTTAAACATTTCCCGTTCAAGACATTAAAGGAACTAAACCTTTATAGCACAAAGAAGGATAAGGGGGGTGTCAAGAATTGAGCAGATACCTCACGTGTTGTTAAAAAGGCTGTAAATGAGTGTAAAAATCCAAATACTAACATATATAACCATCCTTTAAATTCTCATCTGCATCCCTCAATAGTATGTTCACTCCCTTACCTCGCGTTCAGTCACTAAAACTCAAACACATGTACAAAATTTGCTTTACTGTATTATTAGAATGAATTTATATCCCACCCAGGCGAAAGCCTAAGATCTTGAAAAATTACAGCAACAATGAGGCTTAAAGATCATTTTAGAAAGTATTCGGAGATTTTCCCTTTTTTTTTTAAATTAAATTCGTTTCTCAAAGGTAACAGTGTGAACCCTGAAAGTGTGAAGTCTGCTGCAGTTGTTGAAATCAGTGCAGGCTGATCTTTTGTTTGTGTGTGTGTGGTGTTTTAATCCAGGGAAGATCATCTCCATAGAAACTAGTGCTTTGCGAGCGACAGGCAGGCCTGGATGGGAGGACCTGGTCAGGAAATGTATCTATGCTTTCTTTCAGCCGCAGGGCAAAGAGCCCTCCCACGCCAAGAAGCTTTTGCATGAGGGTGAGTAGCTACTATTGATTTTTTTTTTTCTCTTCTCTCTCTCCCCCCCCTTTTGCCTCCACTCTCAGAAATTATTGACACGCTCACTGCCGGCTCTGTCATGGCTGCAGGAGTTTCTGCAACATGTCAATGGCACTATAGTGAACTGAGTAGAATACTAAATATTAAAAACTTTTCAAACTAACTTGGATCCACCTACATCGAGAGAGGATGTTTATGTAGATTTATGGAGGTGATAACTTCGCTCTAGGCTTGTAACCAGTAATGAATGAGGTTGATTGATTAGTCTGTAAGGTTCCTGCAGCCCTGCAAATTATTATTCTTATTTATTTATTTTTTACCAAGCAATAATTACACACTTAACTTACTAAAAGATAAGGAACTAAAAGAAGTCGTCACACTTCAGAAGTTAGTTATACATCGACTGACTTGGCTTAATTTCAGCTTGGCCGCTAACAGAAAAGTGACACATTCCTGAGACGCTGCTCCTCCACATCAAAAGAAACCAGTTGAAGTGGTTCATGTATCTGAATTAGAGAAGTCCTCTGTGAGACCATAACAAAAAAACAAACCCTGCGCTGGGAGCATCTTGGTGTCCCCCAGGAAAAGCTGGAGGAGGTGGCCGTGGAGGTATCTGCTCCTATGACCTGGATAACAAGATGGATACATGAAGATATGTCTCATATGTTCAAGCTTATCAGAAATGGATGCGGTAAATCTAAAGCACATTTAAGCAGCAGGCTAAAGCCGAGGTGGAGCATCATCTGTCACCTTGTCTTATAACACAGATGTCTGCCTCAGAATGACCTTTTTAGGCCTAAATCCTTTATTTCTCTTTCATTCTCAACAGTGATGACACATGGGACCGCAATCAGCCCGCTGTACCATTTCACTCTGAGTGATGGCACTCCGCTTAGTGCTCAGACCCGCTGCAAGTTCTGCTGCCCCCCCAACCCTGATGTACAGCCCTTCATTATGGGCATTCACACTATTGACAGGTACTGTGACTGAACACACACACACACACACACACACACACACACACACACACACACACACACACAGGAGATGACTGCAACTGAGCCTAATCTTATTTATTAGTGGATAAAGTGATGTTTAACAACCACATGTAAAAGGTCAAAGATTTTAAAACTTTGTACTTCCATGGTCAGAGTTAATTATCCAGTTTCAGAAGTTAGCCTTAGTGTAGATGTTATGATAGTAATTTACTTCACTTTGTGTCAGTAACAAGTGGTATCTCAGAGTAAAATGAATTTTCATCCACTGAAGTGTGCACAACATGCACCTGCAGAGTCCCATGCATGTTAGTTTCCCAGTTATGGTCTTTTTGGGGGATGTTGCAGATGATGCTGGTATTTTCAAGGATTTTAAAAATGCTCTGACTTTCTCTGAAGTTCTACCAGCTGCGTTAAAGTGTAATTAAACTTGCTTTTATGGTAAAATGGGTCAGTGATACTTTTCAGATGAATGTGCGCCTTACACAGTAATTTGATCATTTATGACAGACTCATTGAATGTGCCGAAGAACTGAGAGAGTAACTTGCCACAGCCATAAGGTGCTGGGATATCTTGAAAAGTGCTTGAATTCAAGGAAAAGTGTGGAAACCCAGTAAGGTTGTTGTTTTGGCTTGTTGTAACTGAATTCTTACTGAATTCTTCAGAATTTCCTTTTCTCACTAGAGTTTGATTATTCTAGTTTATTTTATTATAATTTTTTGTTCCTCATATTTAATTGATATTGTCTTAATTAGATTAGATGAAACTTTACTAATCCCTCGGGTGGGTTCCTCTGGGAATTTCAGTAATGTACTGATTGGCCATTTTATTACATTTTATTTGATGTTTTCTCTTCCATGCAAGGTGCAGTTTGACTTATTGATTGTTAACAGAAGTTTTTTAATCATCAGCAAACAAAAAGTGCTACAACAAGTGTTCTAATATGGATTTTCATTCTTAAAGCTTGTAATGGAGATAATGAATGTTTAATGTTTTTTTCACTTTATTGATTACGGGGAGAATTTAAAGAGCAGCAGACAGAGAAGCCTGGATGACGCTTGAAGCCTGGATAAGGCAGACACTGATAGAAAATGGGGTGTTTGTGGACGTGATATAAAGATGTGGTTGACATCTTTAATTTTCCTTCGTTTTTTCTTTTCCCAGGGAACACAACACTGCTAGCTCTCAGGAAAACACTAACCCCAGCCTTCCACCAACCCTCAGCGGTATCGCCCAAATTCCCTCCCGCTCCCCTTCCCTCCCCCCCAGCAGTAATTCAACCCAAGGCTCAAGTCTCGCCACCGCGGGCCTTCACACCAACAACAGCAATGCCTCTTCCCACGGACATAATCCAGCCACGCCGACAGGCTACCTGACACCCAATCGGACGAATTGTCCCCAGCAGGTCAACAGCCCCTCTCCTTTGAGCAGCCCACTTACAGCAACCCCTACCTCTTTTATGTCGCCCAGGATGCCACGGGCCAGTCCTGGGTTAGGTGGGAGCCCTCGGGTACCAGGGAACCCCTTCTCTCCCTCCACACCTGGCCTCCATTCCCCAGCTGGGGCTCTAAGCAGTGGAGGAAGCCTCAACAGGCAGCAGTCTAGTGGTGATGGCAACAGTAGCGCAAGCGGTGGGTCAACAGGGTCTTTCTCCCTGTCCTCTCCGGTCCTTCAGAGACAAGCCAGTACACCCACCGGCTCCTCTATTCGACCTCCGTCAACAAAACCCTCAGATGGAGGTGAAGAAGGGGGAGAGGACTCTGTTAAAGCCCCCCTTTCTTCTGCCTCACAGCTGGGTAACCCCAGACTCAATCAGCTCCTGGATAGCAATGGGACTGGAGCTGACGCTAACAACAACAGCAACAGCATCCACTGCACCTCCTCACCTCATCCACCTAACCCTGCTCCTGCCCCTCAGTGCCCTGCCTCCCACAGCAGTCTCACTGAAAGACACAAGATCCTCCACCGGCTGCTTCAGGACAGTAGTCCCAATGATGCCTCCACCACCAGTGAGGAAGGAATAAACAAAACTGAAGTTGAGATCAAGAAGGAGCCACCTGCCAGTCCGGCGCTGGGTGCAGGACCTCCCAAGAGTGACTCGAGAGAGCCACAGGACCACCAGTTGCTTCGTTTTCTCCTGGGTACAGATGAAAAGGTATAATATGGAAGCCCAAAGCTTTTTTTCTTTCTAAATTCCTTTCCCACCACACCACATATGGAAGACAGGTTCTCCTTGTGCCCCACTGCCAGTCTTATGTTATTAGATTACTGTTAATCTTACAGTGGACGAGAGCCCGGACACGACCACTAGTGAAATGCTTAATGAAGTACAATTTAATAATGTTATTTATTTAATATTACTTCTGTGTTTTGCTACTTTATGCTTAAAATCAGCACATTTTGGATACAAATATTGCACTTTGTACTTAAAACCATTTATTTTAAAGCTTTAGTTACAAGCAACTCCACTAAACGATTGTTCTAGATAAAGCTGCCCAGCAGTGTACAGCAGCAAAATTAAAATTATATAGACAATTTGGAATCAATTACAATGATCCAGTATTAGAATATATATACTGATTTTATTTTAGATACTTTGTATTTTAGGTCCAAACTATGATAGTTTTACCTAAGTAGGGTTATGACTATAAGAGATCCAAAAGTCATTTGAAGTTGCCACTTTTTACACAATTCCAGCTGTATTGGAGTGCAGGGCTGCACGTGAGCCTGAAAGTATTAGTAATTGCCTTCTATACTGTATTTATTTCTAATCTGATATTCACATTTGTTTCCTTTCTGCTGCCACATAAAACAAAAACTAAAAAAAATAACAGTCTACAAACACATCCCTACTCAACCCAAAAGATGAGAATCAGAACCATAACAGCATCTGAAATAATAGTTAATCATTTTCACTTATTGCAATAGAAGTCTAGAATATAGGGCATTGCAAATACTATAAAAGGAAACTTAAGGTTATGTATATAACCCCGGGTCTCTGAGTAGCATGAGTGAGTGTCTCACTATGGGAACGCCTCCTGCGTGACCTCATCAGAAGCTCAAATACCATTACGCCAGCCCTTACAGGCTGGCTAGGTGACGCCCATGTCAGGAGGGGCCAGTGCCTCCCTATATAATAGGCTGACATAGCGTCAGATGTCATTCAAAACAAGCCCACCTCTTCCTCGCTTCCATAGCAAGGAGGGCGGTCTGGTGAGACACTCACTCATGCTACTCAGAGAACCGGGGTTATATACATAACCTTAAGTTCTCTTTCATAGCATTCGTTTCATGTCTCACTATGGGAGAAATACTGACTCCCGGATTGCCAGACATGCCTGTTAAGAAGACAACCGTCCCCAACAGCACTTCACAGGGGAGAGGCCCCCACCCGGGAAGAACCTGCACTGAGGACTGAATGTGCTAGGTTAGGTGCTGTCACATCTAACCTGTAAAACCTAGCAAATTTATGAGGGGAGGTCCAGCATGCAGCTGCACACACCTCCTGAATAGAAACTCCCCTAAAGAGAGCCCATGAGGTTGCCAGACCTCTAGTGGAATGCGCACGTAAGCCAGCAGGGGGCTGAAGGCCCCTGCTAGTATAGGCCAGGGCAATTGCTCCCACTATCCAATGGGAGAGGCGCTGTTTAGACACAGGCTTTCCCATATGTGGTTTAGCCCAGGACACGAACAGCTGGTCACTTTGTCTGACACTCTGGGTTCGGTCCATGTAAATGCGCAGAGCACGGACTGGACACAAGGTATGCAGCTGCTGTTGCTCCTCTGAGGAGAAAGGCGGTGGGCAAAAGGCCGGCAGTTCTATAGGGGAACATGTGCCGACAACCTTCGGGACAAAGGCAGGGTTGAGCCGCATACTGACCCTCGTATTATCCGAGGAGAACTGAATGCATGACTGATGCACTGAGAGAGCGTGGATCTCTCCCACACGTTTAGCAGAAGCTAAAGCAATTAAAAGAGCAGTCTTCAAGGACAGAAATTTTAACTCAACCTGTTCCAGGGGTTCAAATGGGCAACAGGAGAGCGCAGCCAATACTGTGGGAAGGTCCCACGATGGAGCCAACGGCCTAGACGTAGGCAATTTACGCCGTGCACCCTTCATGAAACGGCATATTAAGGGATGCTGGCCAACAGTCTTTCCCTCAAAACCAATATGGCAGGCCGAAACTGCTGCCAAATACACCTTGATGGTGGAGAAGGCTTCACCCTTATCAATCAGGGCCTGAAGAAATGACAGAATCACAGCCACAGAGCACTGAAAAGGGATGGCCTGTGATTCTACGCACCAGCTTTCAAACACATATAGCGTCCTAGTAGACGATGCTCTAGAACAGTGAATAGTGTCGATAACACTATGAGGGAGCCCCACCGTGTTCAGGTTAAACCACTCACGGGCCAAGCCCATAGAGCTAGCCTCTCTGGGTGGGGGTGGAATATTTCCCCCTGTGCCTGAGACAGGAGGTCTCTGCGTAGTGGTAACGGCCAAGGTGGGCTGCACAGCTGCTGAAAAATCTCGGCCAGCCAGTGTTTCCCTGGCCAGTGCAGGGCTATCAGGATCATATAGTGACCTCTCTCTCTCACTCTGGCCAGAGTTGGAGAAATGAGGGCCACTGGGGGAAAAGCATAGAGCAGGGTTCTTGGCCACTTGTGAGCTAGAGCATCCACCCCGAGTGGAGCTTCTTGATCATGCAGTGAGTAAAACAGGGGACACTGAGCATTCTATCTGGATGCATAAATGTCCACAGTCGCCTGACCGAATCGCAGCCAGATCTGCTTCACCACCTCTGGGTGAAGCTTCCAGTCCCCATACAGCGGGTTGTCCCTGGAGAGAAGATCTGCTCCAAAGTTCAAGATCCCCGGCACGTGAGTTGCTCTCAGTGACAGCAGGTGGACACTGCTCCAGACTATCAGTCTGTGTGCTAGTGTGTGTAACTTGGGGGACCCCAAGAATCTGTGGACAGTTTAGCTTTAGCACCCAATAGCACAGTTGTCTACAGGCTTCTGTGAGAAGCGAGAAGAGGTTTTTGAATGACATCTGACGCTATGTCAGCCTATTATATAGGGAGGCACTGGCCCCTCCTGACATGGGCGTCACCTAGCCAGCCTGTAAGGGCTGGCGTAATGGTATTTGAGCTTCTGATGAGGTCACGCAGGAGGCGTTCCCATAGTGAGACACAAACGAATGCTATGAAAGAGAACTTTAGCTTCTTTTTCTGGAATAAAATTTAAAGGAAACACAATGCAGTATAAAATATACTAATATACTATTTGGTCTTTTTTTAATGGTTGGATTGTTTTAATTTTAAAAGTCAAATATATTATAATTTAAGATGGTCTTTAATGTCCCATACAAACATACATTCTTCTGTAAACTATGTGTTCGGATGCAGTCACTCTATGAAAAGGTGAAAATTAAACATAATAATTAGCTCATATTTTGATATAATTAATATTCAAACCTTACATTTAGGGTTCTCTGTATTATTACATTTTCGTAGATTTAAATTTCAGGTAAATGCAAGCAGTGCTTAAGTCCGTTAATTTATGATGAACATTTATTCTTTACTGTATACTACATTGTATTTGACTTCCTGATGTTTGGCACCTGGCTGAAACCTTTTTGTTTTTGAAGGACTTGGACGACCTGCCACCTCCATCTGCTCTGAGCCTTCAGACAGTGAGAATTAAGGTAGAGAAGAAAGCTGGTGGGGAGGGAGTGACCTGTACAGGGTCAACGGTTGGCGCAGGAGGTGCAACCAAACTTGGAGGAGTGTCCAGCCCCAAATCGAGCCCTGTCGGAGAAAACCGCAGAGACAGCCGCAAAGACAGCCGAGACTCCATGGTACAGCTGTTGATATTGTGTTAATTTTTGAAAATTGGGCATTTAACATTTGTGTAAAGTAATAAAACAGAAGGCCTTCAGAGTGGGATTTCAACTACAGCTTAATGAGAACTTGTTTCAGATCGCCACTGCATCATCAGACCAATAAAATAACGCTTTAAAATGAGACTGCAACAGAAAATAATGAGGTAAAACGCCATTAGAGCAGCCAGGTTTAGGAAGTAAAACTAATGAACTGGTAAAAGTAAGAAAAATAGGGATTTTACTCGTCTGCTGATACGAGGTGTATTTTGTGGTCCCTATAGCCAAAACAGAAAATACCTGTCAGATTAACCCAGATTACAGAAAACACCTTTCAACAACCTAAACTGATCGGTAAGTGATCCAAGTGTCAAAAGCAACAGACGCTGATGAACTCTGTCCAGCTTCGACCAATCAGACAGTTATAACGCGCAACTGTAATGACCCAGTAATGTTAATCTTCCCACCCTAAACGAGGACTTATTTTCAATCGTGCTTGCGTGACACGGCATTAAAAAGGATCTTTCTCAGTCAAGCCTTGAAATTTTCCTCTGAGCTTTGATCCTGTGTTGCCAGTTGCAGGACAGCCGTTGTAAACCGAGTTGCATGTTTATTTTCTTGGACTTTGTCTCCACTGTGGGTTCAGCTACCAGCTGTAGTCTTTGAAGTTTTCCCAACACCCACTTCCCCCCTTTTCCCCAATTATCTTTTAATACTTTATTTTTAACACCTTTTATTTGCATTTCTTTTTCATTTGTTTCTTGCCTGTAGATTTCTAGTGTATCTGTTGATATGGACCCTCTCTCCCAGATGCTGCCTGGCTTCAGAGGCCCAGCTGGGGCCAAACAGGGCAGTGAGGATACACCAAACCCCGGAGGAGGCCCTCAACTTCAGTCTCCGGGCCCCCAGCCCCCAGCTACGCTCCAGTCCCCTGTGCCTCAGCTCCAGTCACCCCTGTCTCAGCCTCAGTCCCTCCCACAGTTGCAGTCCCCATCGCCTCAGCTTCACTCCCCTTCCCCCCAGCTCAAACTGCAGTCACCCACTCAGCTCCAACCCGGCGAGGCCAGCACTCCCCGCAATGTAAATGTGAAGAGAGAGCCTCCTGGCACTCCTAACAGAGGTACTGTTTCAGCTCGTGATGAATAAATCCTTGATTTCATTCAAATATCAGATTGTTTGTTATAATAGTTACTAATTTTGTTTTTTAAGCCGTTATTGGATAGTATTTAAATTGATTGGATTCAAAATCATTGTTATTGTTATTATTGTATTGATGGTAGTAGTAATGGTATGATCCAGAGTTCATTCACCGGCATTTTTATATTCTTAATGCCCTCTAGTGGCTTCCAGGAGCCATGTAACCAAACTCTTACTCTACTTCTTGTCACACTGCAGAGAAAACGTCTAAATGTTTCCTCAGCTGTTTTCACACGTGAATCTTTCTAAATATCACCTGACAGGAGAAAAAGGATCGGACAGTAGCCGGTCTTTAATCTTCCAAATCCCAAATATGAATTCCATATGCTGTTGAATTGTGTCAAAGCGGGAATAGCACAGCAAATAGTTCAGTTGATTTACCAATAGCAAGTGGGTTGTCACACATTCAGTGTGCTGCATGCTCTATCCTGGCAGTGTGCTTACCTAATTCAGACAGAAGCTCAATTTGAATAGTCAAGAGTCTAATTGCTTTTGACATGGATAGAAAATGTCATGAGGAACAGAAAGCTGTAAGCAAAATTTATAAAACATTAGAAAAGAGAACAACAATGGCTAAAGAGTCAAACAGTACTTACTCTTGTATCTCACAAGAGTATCTCACACTTCTTTACCAAGCCTGGATTTTTTTTTTTTTTAATTTTTAACTGTATAATGCTTGTCACGTTAAGATTGGTTACCTTCTCTTCGTACTGGATATATTCATTTTCCAGTAGCAAGAGCATGTCTGAAGTGGATTACGTCCTTCTTTGTCCTGCATGTCAAAGGACAAATCTCCCAAAATTGCTTGAAAATAAATGGATGCATTTTGTCATAGCTAGGCTTTCAGTACAACTCCGGGTCTGCATGGTTGGATGCATTAGTGATGGGCAGGAGGAGGAGTATAGAGCACTAGTGGAGGAGTTTGTGGATTGGTCTGCTTCTGAATGTGAATAAGATCAGAGAGATGGGGATGAACTTCAGAAGGAAAGAGGTGGCTGCACACTCAGGATGTTCATGTGGTGGAGGTGTATACAACGATAGTCCAGACTGAACTGGAAGACCAACATAGAGGCTATATTCAAATTTGGGGATGAGTAGGCTCTGTTTCCTAGGGAAGCTGAGATCCGCACTGAGTGCAGCAAAATGTTGGAGATTTTCTTTCACTCACATATAGCGAACACACTGTAATTGGGCTGTGGTCTGATCTGGTGACACTGACTGAATAAAATGATCAGTGATTGGCTGAAAGTTGGATACTTTCAAGGCTGTGGTGGAGAGGTGGTCACTGAGCAAACTTATCCATCGTTATTAGTCCTGACAACCCTCTGCACGGCTAACTGGACAGGCAGCGCAGCACGTTTGAGCTCATCTCCCGCAGCGACAGATGTTGGAAATATTTCATACCACATGATATCACCTCCTAGAATAAAATATATCTGCCAGATATTATTAGTATTTTATATTATGGGATACATAAAGTATTTCTTTCCTCATGAAATACTTAAAGTGATTTTCGCTGTGTCCTTGTGTTTGTGTCGCAGGGCTCAGTGATGGCAGACCGCCCTCTGGCTGCAGCCTTCAGAGTCAGTCTTCATTTGAGTTCTGCAATCCCGCCACTCCAAGCCAACAACCGGGACAAGGAGACCCCTTCCAGACCCCCATAGACAGCAGTCCATTTCCAGAGGCCGAAGTTATGAACCCTTTCACCTCAACCACTGGTAAATAAGTGTACTGCAGCCACAGTTTGGTTACCCTGTGTAGTCAGAACTAAATTCTGCTATTAAAAAGAAATTCAGTGAAACAACAAACTTTGTAATGACAGCATAAATTATAATTGGATTATGCCACTCTGCAGGCTTCCCATCTGTTGAAATTGCTGAGCATCAACTGTCTTTCTTGCTTTCTGTGTTAGCAAACAGTGTAGCTTGTAGCAGCTGTGTAAGTGATTGAAAGTCAGTCTTTTTGGTTTAGCATGTGGATGAACTGCACAGTCCACAGCTACAACCAGACGGTAACAAATTTAATGAGAAGGCCAGATTCCAAACTATCATGGGCCTGACATATAAATCAGGCCCTTGATAGATAGATAGATAGATAGATAGATATAAATGTATATATGATCAATTTTTTCACTCTACTTGAGAAGGGGGCAATATAATGCTACGTCATGGCTGCGTGGTAAAGATTTTACCAAGATTAAATGAAGTATGTAACTTCCATATATATCTTGTTACCTGTTGATGGTGGAAGTAGAAAGTGTGTTTGTTTGTTTGAACAAAGGGAAGTAGAAGGCATCTAATATATGAAAAAAGTTGCACCGAGCACTTTAAACCTAAAGATTGCATGCTGTTGTTCATAAACATTTTTCTTCCACAAGCCTTAGTGTATGAATTTCCCTTTCAGGTCAAACCAAGATGGATGTGGGTGATTCCCAGTTTCAGCCTCTGGCTCTGGCTGACACCCTGACGTTTGATGGTCTGGGAACTCCTTTGCAGGCTCCTTTGGCATCACCACAAGAGTAAGTCTGATTTTATAAGTCTAAGCTGCTTCTTCACAGCCCAGAGGGGAGCGTGGGAAAGACGGTGTTTTGTCTTTTTGAGCAGGCAGTGTGTGCCCTGTACGCTGGATGAAGTGCTTGGCCCTCCAACCACACCTGAAGCCCGGAACGATGAGAAGGCTCTATTAGAGCAGCTGGTTAACTTCCTCAGTGGGACAGATGAAAGCGAACTGGCTGAGCTTGACAAAGCCCTGGGTATCGACAAACTGATACAGGTGAGTAGGTCATAAAGCTTGTAAGACAGTGGAAAGGCTTAGTGAACTCTGAGTGCTTTTATACTACAAACACATTAACAGAGCACTTTAGCTTTTGCTGTTGGACACTTTGACCAGCAGACTGGACTTTAAGCCCTGCAAAGGCTTTACAAGATTAATTTTAAGACCAGTGCATGATCATTAATTTTACGATGTTGCTATAATTAATCAAAACATTCAAAACAGTTGCTCAGCTGAAGCGCTGGCAGCCTCTGCTGGCCTCTGATCTGTTTTTTTGTGCCATCCACAAGGATTTGGCACAAGAAATATAAATAAAACTCCTGGACGGCATTCAAGTAAAACACAAGGTGATTCAATTAGTTTATGTTTACCTTTACTTCTGTTCAACTCTTCTAACCGCAGTCGTTTAGAGTTTATTTTGGCTTGTTTAAAAGCAGATAAACTGCCAAATAATCACAGGCGATCTCTGGCTTTTATGCTTCTTTCAGTTCTTTGTAACACTCAGGTAACACAGATACGATTTAAATGGAATTAAAATATTTCAGTGTTTCAAAAACATCAAAATCGCTGTGGCAGCGACGTTGTTTCAATGGCTGAAAATGATTATGGTTCGATGTCAGACTTGCTTTTCCAAACCAGAAAACAGGTGATGATGTGTTTTTTGGGCGGAGCCAAATCGCTGATAGAAAGTAATTGCTCTGTAAGTGCAAGTGACTATAGGTGTACGCTGTGGAAATGACATGTGTAGATTGATTTTTGTGTAATGGACTGACGTGCAAGCTGTACCTGGAGCGAGGCGATAACAGCAGCAGTACTGGCAGTTGAACAGTGAAGTAAACAATGAGGAACAAAGTGTGGCTTTGGAGTCCTCTGTCATCATGTAACTGTGATCGTATCATGTGGTCCAAGGGTTGAGCTAAGTTTGTCTTTAGTCATAGCCATTCATTTACTTAATGCTAGCATTAATGCGGACTGGTGTTCCAGATAAACTGTCTACAAGAACTTTGGTTTGTTTACATCATACTTCTGCGTCTGTTTGGTGACTGCTGTGATGCCAAAGTCTTTTGAAAGTGTAGCTTTGCAGTTGCTTCTGTCTCTGCTTCACCTTTAATAACTACATTGCTGACTTAATGTGCCTTAAAGATTTCATTTGGTCCACTTTTGGCTTTGGTTTTATTAACGTTTTTCAGAGTGCATTTTAGTTAGTGTATAAAATTGAATACTTTTATGAGTATCTACGTGTAAATAATAGTGCTGTTTCATTGTTTTTTGCCTGGGAGTAGAGATTCTTATAGTGCTTTATTTATATATCACTACACTGGAAACCCAGTTGGCCCGGACATTTGAGACGTTCTTTCTGTGAGACAGCAGAGCTAACCGCAGCACCACCATGGTGTGAAACTGTTGCAAAGGCCTTTATGATATAAACAATAAGTCTGGGTTGTGATAAAGGGAACAGATGGTTAGATTTCAGACTTCAGGTCTCAAGTAACTCCAGGTCCAATAATTATCTTGTATGTTATTGCTCTCACTTTCCAGAATGTTTATTTTCTCTTCTAAATGACCAAATAGATATACTAACATATTACTTAAAAGGCAACTTGACTAGAAAGTACTGGAAAAATCCTACCCCATCTTACTGAAGGACACTGTGGTGGTTACGAGACAACATCGTCATGATTTCCTTTTCCTGTTTTATTTCCCTCTTCGTAGGGTGGCTGCTTTGACCCTTTACCTCAAAATTTTCCACCCCAGCAACCCACTGCCACCCCAGTTTCCATAGACCCTAAACTCCCCACCTATCCTTCCCAATTCACACCAGCTCCACAAGCTCCTTTTCCTCCAGAGCTGGGCACGGTGGGGGCGCAGGGTCTGGGGTTCGGAGCCCCTCGAGGGGCCTTCCCCGGTGGGACGGGCATGGGACTGAGGCCAGGCATGACCAGACCACAGGGGATGGGCAATCCGGTCAGGCTGCCACCGAACCAACTGCGCCTGCAGCTGCAGCAGAGACTACAAGGTCCACAGCAGGTAAGGACACAGAGTCAGTTTGTCCGGTGTGTATTCAGTTCATTAACCTGTAAATGATGTCGCCTCTTTTTCTTCTGCCTCTAACATTTTAAGTAACTACTGTGAACTTTGTTTAGGTGTAATTTATTCACAGAATTGTATTGACCTGTTATGCTAATTCCCAGCTCCATAATTTTATTAAAATTAGCTTTACATGGTTAACAGTTCCAAATAGTTATCTTATAATGGGCCTCTGTGCAGGCCCTGGATCAGGGCTGGGGGAACTCCAGGCCTCATGGGCCGGTGTCCTGCAGGTTTTAGATGTGTCCTTGATCCAACACTGCTTATTTAAATGACTAAGTTACCTCCTCAACATGTCTTGAAGTTCTCCAGAGGCCTGGTAATGAACTAATCATTTGATACAGGTGTGTTGACCCAGGAGGATATCTAAAACCTGCAGGACACCGGCCCTTCAGGCCTGGAGTTTCCCTCCCCTGCCCTAGATCATTCCACTGTCTGAAATAAGTCATTTTAGCTCCTGTCTCTTTAAGGTCACCTTCCATTTAAAGCTTCAAACTCACATGAAATATTATTGAAACTGTGACCATGTTATGAGAAACCACGACAAGGCATAACAGGCAGCTGAGATAAAACGATGTGTTCCCTTTACCTTTTTTTCTCCTCTCTCATCTCTAGTGCTCGACTCCTCTTTCTCCCCGCTGCTCTTCTCTTCTGTCTCCACACTGTCCAGTAGTGTTATTTTCTTTGTCTCTGATTTAATTTCTTCTTCTCTGTTATTGCTCTTATCGTGTCTCTGGTCTAGTCCAACCTGTCTGACCTCTGCTCATTGTGATTTTCTCTTTGCTGCAGCTCCAGAACAGGCTGGCAGGGATGAATCAGTTTCCAGGAGGAGCCCAGCATGTGAACATGGGGATTCGTCAGGGGGTGCAACAACCTCAAATGCCCTCGCAAGTGAGTCACGGTGGTAGAGAGCGTTTGTCTACTCACCACCCTGCTTTTGTTAGCAGGCTGAACTTTGTGGGTTTAACTATAGATTTTTTTTTCAGATAAAAAAAAGTGATAATAATCAATATTGGTGCTGAAATTCAAGCCATAGAAATGAATAACTGTGTGTCTGTTTATATACTGCACATGCCAGTTAAGCATAATGTGCATTTCTGTCCATTAATTTAACAAGTTCACAGTATTCTTTGTTGCTTTGTTTAAGCTCTTGTTAAAAATGGCAATCCATATATGTTTTATACCGGCTCTAAATCTCACAGTGTAAACCCAACACCTTTTTGTTCATGAGTTTTTTTTTCTGTAACCTACTTTCATCATCAGTATCATGAGATATATCATTTTTTGCTGTAAAACTCCATCAGTCTAATGTCTGTGATATAAAGTGATCGAAACAGGCCTGGGTACCCTGGATGTTCGACCGTTTCTGAAAACTTGACTGGAGAAAACTTGAAAGCAAATGAAAAGTATCTTTCGCACCAACGTTTTGGATTTAGATACTCGCAATCGGTGCAAATGAATTTGGTTGCAGTTTTTTAATAGAGCTTAAATTTTCCACACCGGAGATTTCATGTTCCTGCACTTAACGAGGATACAAGGGCCCAAGAAAGGGCAAACTAAAAACACTGAATTTCCACGCACCTCTGTAACTCTGAAAATATTTACAGTGTGAAGGTAAAATTATGCATTACTTTATTTAATAAACAAAAGTTATCATACAACATAATTAGCTGATTTTTGTGGGGTCAGGTGAGACCCCAAAAGAATGTAAGTGTCCTAATGCAGGCTTTAATTTAGGTCTCGTATTGGCTTTTTGTGCCAGCCACATAAGATCTTTGAACCCTACCAGGAGCTGATTGAAATTAAGAAAATTAGGACTGCCAGTCTTCTTCAAATCATATTAATAACTTGCTTTTTTTCTGTACTATGGTTATTATGCTGGTCTTTAAATTGGGTCAATTTGCTTTCTTAAGCCTGTACAAAGCAGCTCAGGATAATAAGATTAACTATCATATTTAGGTTGAACATGGGCAATAAGTTCTCTGTAACAGGCTCTTTTGCTCCCTCTCAGCAGCCTCCGCTGAATGCCCAGATGCTGGCTCAGCGTCAGCGGGAACTCTACAGCATCCAGCATCGCCAACGCCAACTATTCCAGCAGAAGGTCATGCTGATGAGACAGAACATAGCAGGCACTCCCACTGGAGCCGTGGGGCCCATTGGGACTGCTAGGGTCCCCAAAGCTCCCCCCACAACGACTCAACAACAGCAGCAACAGCAGTTCAACTTCCCACCAGGGTACAACCCGATGGCGGGAAACCCTCCTACCTCACCAAGTCACTTCAGCCCCATTACCGCGGGCCCTCTGGACAACAAGCTGCCCAGCAGAGTTCCCCTGAACAACCAGACGTTGATGGGTGGCGTGCAGGGCCAGTTCAACAGCACCGTCAACTCCTCATTGCAGCAAGGCCTGTTTCAGCAGTTTGGAGGGTCCGGTGAGTTCACGGGAGCAAAATAACCAAAATACTAAACCACGACAGGCTCACTTTAAAATATCAAAAAGTTTTGATATTTTAATTAATACAGGTGGAGACAGGTGAAGAGATGTTGGTGTGAACCTGGTTTTTGTTTGTTCTGCTTTGTTTTGTTTTTTTGGGGGAGGGGGGATGACTTCCGTTTAGGTCAAGGCACCTGGGGTAGCTTTAGGAAATAGGATGTGGTCTGCATTAAATGCAATTAGAAGTAGGAGCATGAAGGGAATTGTTAAACAAATATTTTTATCACACAAACTGACATGAAAAATAAATGATTGTTTTACTACTGATTGGTAAAATTAACTTATAATGCCGTTGTTCAACAGTGAGGTTAAATTGGCTATTAGTTTACCATTGGTTAACACCAATTATAATGAAGTTTTACACTCAACAGTTTTGACAGACTTAGAGGTGCAAGTCCCTAAAGCCAGCTGGGAATCAGACTTCCAAGGCTTCCAACTTCGACTTCAGTCTGCAAACCACCGGATCCTTGAAGCTCCTTCTGGAGTTCTGCAGGAGCGCTGCCCCATGTGGCTTTTTCAGGCTAACACTGGCTGGGCCCTTACTGGTAAAACAAACAAACAAACAAAAAAAGCAAGACTTCAAGGTTATCTTTGGTGACCCCCTCCCTCTGAGTGCGTAGCCTTGGACAGGTCACAGGGTTCTTCTTGTCTTTTCCAACATACACTCCACCCTCACTCCTTACCCCGGACCAGTTTGCCTGTTAAGACCTGACCAAGAGCAAGGGTCTAGGATTAAACCCTTTCACCATATTAAGGCGGTGATTCATCCCCATTTGAAGTTTCCTTGAAGAGGACATATTTAAACCTTGTTCACAAATTGGAGGAAAAATTGGTGTGGATACTAAACTGATCTGTTGTGATGAATAAGGTGGAGGTGGAGCTAAAGGTGCTGGTAACGACAATTGTAGATTCAGCCAGCAGGAATGAGCTTCCTCCAAAAGTGTCTGGGCTCGTTCTTAGGAGAAGGTTGATGACCTCAGTAATCTGAGAGTAGAAATGCTGCTCTTCCATATTGAGTGACTGGATAGAGGCTCTTTGTTGTGCATTTAGCTCTAAGCACATGATTGTGTCTGCATTTCTGTTCGGAAGGTGTTGCCACCCTCTTTGTTGGTTGGTGAATTTGATTTTGTGCCTAAGAACATTAAAACCTTTTAAAAATTGATTCACCTACATAAATTTACTATGATTTCACATCTTTGAAACATCCATGTTTTCTTTGTTACAGCTGTGGTCCAGCAAGACCCACCGTTTGCTCCTGAGATGAGCCCCTCCAGCCCACTTTTATCACCTCAGAACTCCACCTCCCAGAGTCCTCTACTTCAGCAAAACTCATCTACTGGCTACCAGTCACCCGACATGAAAGGCTGGCAACCAACAAGCGTGGGCAGGTTAGGAGCATGCATACAGTTTATAAGGAACAAAGACATTTGCAAACATTAATAAATGAAATCTGTGAGGCCGGTTTTAACTCATCTCTGACTGTTTTCTGTGCTGCAGCCTGTTCAGTCAGTCAGGACAGAGCGCAGGGCAGCCGTTTGGCCAGCAGGGGGTTTATAACAACATGAGCATCACCGTTTCCATGGCCGGGGGCTCGAGTGGCGTCAGCTCATTACCTCCCATTGGGCAGTCAGTTGGCATGAGCAACAGTAACCTCAGCAACGTTGGTTCAGTGTGCAGCGACCAGCAGGTCAGTGACTTTGAACCTGCCAGCCTGGACAGCTGTGATAGTTTCATGTCCCACTGACCACCTTTCACTGCCTGGTGACTTTGTTTTTACTTTCCTTAGTGTTCCCTCTTTTTCTTAAACATGCTTTCACCCTCTGTGTTATCGTGTTTAGCCTCAGTTGTCTTTCATTTCCTGTTTTACTTTGCATCGGGATATACACCCCAGTTGCATTTGCTTTGTCTTAGTTTCAGTTTGTGGCTTTATTTTAGAATATGCTCATAGGATGCAGAGTTCTCCTTCCAGTTCTCCATTTACACCCCAAGTTAAATTGCTTTTTTTTTTTTTTTGGATTGCATCGTGTGCTCCTGAAAATGTTTAGTGAGGTTAAAAAGGTTCAGCAAATGCACCGTTTCTTTCTTGTTCTTATTAGGTTAACTGTGCAGGCTCCAACCTTTACAGAGGCTTCCTTGTTGCTAAGTTACAAACCACCTCTTTATTTTTTTTAATAATTTAAAAAAAACCCCACCTTGTAGCCTCAACAAATGGCATAATAAACAATGCAAAGTAGTGAATAAGCAACAAAACAGCCCTTGCATCAAACATTGCTGTTCAAATCTGTCAAAATGATTGACAGCTTTTAGACTTTTCCCGACGCTGTCAGTGATGGTTCTCGCGACCTCCTTCCCTCTGTAAGCATTGCCTCGCGCTTTATTCCCGTGTTTCTGCAGGTGCAGCAGGTCCAGGTATTTGCGGACGTCCAGTGCACAGTGAACCTTGTTGGCAGTGATTCCTACCTGAACCAGGGCTCCATCGGAGCTGCGGCCTCCCAGAAGGGCCCCGGACCCCAGGGCTCCCAGAACAACCAAGCCCAGCAGAAGAGCCTCCTCCAGCAGCTGCTCACTGAGTGACACCCCCCACCTCTTCAGCTCTCCTGCTCTATCTACTTCTCACTTCTACACCTCCTCCTTGGAGGGTCGGTGCACCAGACCCATTGCTGTCTCTGTCTCACCTTTTGGATGGATCGATGTACGGACGGATGGATGTTTGGACGGCCACAGAGTAGGCTCAGAGAGGTCTGGCTGTCGGTGGAGTTTTCGCAGCCTAACCACTTCTGTGCTGGGGAGGGGTGGGGGTGGGGATTCAGGGCTGGTTGTTTGATGCCCAGAACATTTTAAGTCAAGACTGAAGTCAGAAGGAGCAGCAGTGTATTTAAACCTGCCTGTCTAATCTGTCTGACAACCTGTCTGTCTGCCTCAGCCTATTAAAGGCAGTGTTGTCTTGCTGCTCATTCCTTGGTGACCTACTTCCTGCTTCCTGACCCAAGAAAACAACTGCAACGTCATTGTAGTTTTGCCAAGTTTTTTTCACTGTCAAATCAGGGCCGGCCTCCTTTTTATTTGTGTTTTATATGTTTTTGTTAGTTTTGTTTGTTTTTGTTTTTTTCTGATCGGACGGTTTCTGTCAGGCCGTCGCAACAGCAAGCAGCAGCAGCAGCGCATCTCGGGAGCATGAGTTGCAGCATACAGCTGGGCTCAGTGTTTTTAAAGTGTTGGGATTATCCCACACAGCAGCACCTCTGGCTTTTATTTTTGTTTGTTTGTTTGTTGTTGTTTTTGTTTTGTTTTTTCTCTGCCTGTCTCTCAGCGATGTGGGAATGTTAAGGTTTCAGACCTCTGTGGCATTGTGGGATAGAAGCTCAGTATCAGCTGGTTCTGTGACTGTCTCTCTCTATCAGCTACGGTGCCTGGTGGAAGTTTGAGTTTTTCCCAAGCTCTGCTTCTTCTTCTTCTACTTCTACTTCTTCAACATATTATTCTATTACATCATTATTTTTTTGTTTGTGTTTTGGGTTGGATTGGGGGTTTTTTTGTTTTGTTTTTTGTTTGTTTTTTTTAAACTTCTGCTCTTGCCGTCATCATCATCTTCACGATCATCAGAACAAGCTTTGACAACAGCCAGGATGGATGGATGGATGGATGGATGGGAGACAGACGGGATGCTGCTCAGTTTGGAACTTTACGTGTCTTCCTCCCCTGGGAGGAGGTTTTATTTTTATTTTTCTCAAAGTATAAGAAAAAAGGACTGTTATGATTATTTAACTGTCTGTCCGTCACATTTTACCCCTCACCTCAGCAGCTGTGAATACAGAGCCCCGTTGGGTTCTCTCTCTTTCTCTCTCTCTCTCTGTGTATCTTCATGCTATCTCTCAGCCTATCAGTGTTGTTTGCCATGTGCACCATGCAGGCAGGTAGTATTGTACAGTACAGAAGGACAAAGACTTGGGGATGAGCTCACTCTTGTAACTGCTTTCCTTTAAGAAAAAAAATGAGAAAAAACAAAGAAAAAAACAAATGTAATTAATTGATTACTCAGAAAAGCAAAACATATATATTATAATGTGATTCGATCCAGGTTTTCTTTCTTTTTTTTTTTTTTTTAGATTATTTTTTCGGCATCATGATATTGTAACACAGCTACATGTTGTGGTAGAGGAGGAAGACGTTATTCCAGCTTCTAAAATGTGAAACTTTTAAGCGATTTGGTTTTTGAAGAATTTTTTTTTAAAAAGGTAGATCTCGCTCCCTTTGGCGTCCCAGTCAGCACTACATGCAGCCACACTTAAAAAAAGATGGGTTTGATTGCTCTGCTTTCTCTCTTGTTGTAACCAGGGAGCTAGTTAGCCATCTTTCTTGCTTTCTCCTCTTTTTTAATTCTTATGTATGTACAATACTTTCAGAAAAACTTTTCAGACAGTACATGTGTTGTAACCATTGTATAAAAAAACAAAGCATAATGATAAACTGAAACCGGGCTCTTTGCTGTGAGCCGCAGCAAACGGCACGCTTTTGGATATTGTTCCTATATAATGACATTTAAGTAGAGGCTTTAGTGATAGAAGTTCCTAACAACGATGTGATGGATAATTGATTTAAAGCTGTCATGAATTTGAATCCAAACAGGAAGAGTTGCAAAAACATCCTTTCATTTTCTCCTCACCTCCTGGGAATCTTTATTATTATTATTATATTTTTTTTTTACGAGGGATTTAACCCTCTTCTCCTTCCACCTCTGGTTTCCCTGATGAAGACTTCACTCCACTGGCTACACACTCATATACAGTTTTCTGTTGACTACTGTTGCTCAGTCAGACACTGTGTCTCTCAGCGATAACAGACCTCTCGTGACAACAAAATTCAAATCTTAAGATGTGCTACTTACACCTTACCGGAAATTTAAGAAGGAGAAAACCCTGCTGAGACGTTGCCTCTTAATATTCTTTACATGACTAAAATATTGTAGAGCTATAAACATGTAATATGTGGATTAGGCACTTCTTAATGCATATGATTTTTCTAAATTTGCTCCAGTCCGACACCCTTTATCCAAAGGTTTAAATTAGAGGATGCTAAACAACATTTGGAATGAGTGTAACCAAACTTAGTGGTCTTTTTCTTTTCTTTTTCTATTCTTTTTTTTTTTTCAAAAGCAGGGCTCGTTCTGTCGGGGAGCATCATTCGAGTTTCCTCCTGTCAAATCTGCCACGTCTCAATGCCAGCACAAATATCGGGTGCTCCCTGATCGAACCGGTCTCAGTTTATTATTTCTCTTCCTTTCTCTCGTGGAAACTTGATCCGTGGAGAAGGTTTCAAATAAAGCTCACTCCTCCCCCCACCCACCCAGCTAATAAGTCTTCAATCTGCCAAACCTGTCGCTCACGTAGGTGATGCAGTCGTGTGGAATAGGGCTTCTTTCCTGTGTCTTTACACAGAGATACTTCGCCGTATGCAATGTTTTACCCAGAAAAAGAGGGATAGTATGCAAGGTCTACATTCCACCCACCAACTTCTGAAGTGTTTAATAATGTGAGAACCACTTTGTGCTCATCTGCAACGCTCTGTGTGACAATCTTGACGTGTTATTTGTGTGCAGAATCATGCAGTGTGCGTCCAAACAGTGGCTCCGGAAGTAAATGCAAAAACACCTCCAGTATAGAGAGGATTTCTTTCTATTTTTATATGGATTTATTTTTAAATCATGCTAACAAGTCTTCTTTCATAAATCAAGAAGAAGCAAACATAGCACTTAGTTATCATCGACTTTACTAATCGTTAAATCTGATGGATTTGTCCCAGAATAAGAAATAAAAGTAACTTGTATGTAAAATTAAAGCAGTGCACCAAATACAACAGTGGGGGCAAAACGTGGCAAAAACTCACCAGCAAATTTTTGTTGCTTTTGTTTTGTAAATAATGTAATTGATCAAAAAAGTTCGAATTTTCAAACTCCTTATGTGTCGCTTATCTAATTTTTGAGAATTTTTCCCATTTCGGTCCTTTGAACTGCATCGCAGTCCACAAGCAGTTAAAAACGTACTACCTCCAAACTCTTTGTCAAAGCAGGAGAAGGCAAGAAAGTTTCCCAGATTCTGGAGGAATGGAGTTAATTGATGACTTTTTATAAATGCCTGAATTCATGATCATCCTTGTGGGTTACTGTAGTAAGGAGCTCCAGCTCAATTATTTGAATGTTTGACCTCCAAACTGAATCATTTCTCTGCCACTGTTATCAATCAGAAATTCAGGGGGAAACTGAAGGCAAGAACATATCTCAGCCCCACCTCAAGCCTCAGACCATTTTAAAACCCTTTTAGACCCCCTCAAGGAGTATTTTCTAGAGAATTGTTTGAATGCAGTCACCTGACAGTCCTGCGCCACTGTTTGGACGGCAGAAGTTGCACAAAGTGGGAGTACGCACCTTTCTGAAAGGTTTCTGTCAGTGTCAGCCTTCCTCCTTTCACTTTCCTGCATGAAATAGGCATTCCTATGGAAGTGGTTTCCTCTCCAACCCTGTTCATTGCAGAAACTCAGCAGCAGCT